>NC_134867.1:40339520-40939520 GCF_049852395.1 Peromyscus maniculatus bairdii | reverse complement strand
GGGGAATCTAAAATGGCCTAGGTCCGTCCTACCACTTGACGGGAGAAAGGCAAGAGGTCCAGCAGGGATAGACATCAATGGTGAGGGGAGCATGGTGACATTTGCCTCCCAATGGGCTGATTCGTAGGGGTGTAAATGGACTGATAGCATGTTGTCCATTGTGGCCTGACCCTCAGCAGTGTATCTAGGGGGGTGGTGGGGGTGAAAGGGTATTTAGTAAGATATGATACACAGCAGTGCATGGGGTGGCGTGCTGGGGATTTTGTGCCTGTCTTGAAATATAACTGTATGTTTATGGACAGTGGTGGTGAGGGGGATGTGTCCACCAAGGCCTGAGCCATAGAACAATACATAGGGTGGAGACAGCAGGCAGGAACTGATCCATCATAGTAGGGCTGAGTTACCTAGCGAGACCCCAAGTATATGAGGGGTGAAAAGGAGGGCCAGGGATTGACATCTAGTAGTGTATACTGGAGCAACCAGCAGGGATTTCTGCCTATTAAGTTTATGTGTGGGCTCTCTGGGGGCAGTGCATTGGGGAGGTTTGGGAATACTATTCACGGGTGGCTTCAGGGGAGGACGTTGGATGGGTTCTGCTTCCTAGAAGTTTACATGTGCTAGACATGACCTCTCCTTTTGTTGCCCCATATACTCTGATAGTTTTCATGCTCTACTGGATGTCCTCTTACATGACCCCATATAAACGTCTACACATCAGGCCCGGCTAGACACCTTATCACACAGCGTATCACTTGCACTGCTAGGAATCAGGTGCTGCTGAAGACCTAATT
This sequence comes from Peromyscus maniculatus bairdii, assembly GCF_049852395.1. Classification (NCBI taxonomy): domain Eukaryota; kingdom Metazoa; phylum Chordata; class Mammalia; order Rodentia; family Cricetidae; genus Peromyscus; species Peromyscus maniculatus. The sequence goes on along the minus strand of NC_134867.1, from coordinate 40,938,729 downwards.
CTCATGAAACTTGTGAAATACACATTGCACTGTTTCAGGTTCAGTTAAATACTGCTATGTGATCGCACAGGACGTATTAGATATAGGGCCCTGCAAGACAACCGCCAAAGGTTATCACCTAACATGCCTCTGCTTTTTATCAAGCCCTTCTGGGTATGCATGCATGTATGTGCTCGCGCACGCACGCGCACGCGCGTGTGCGCGCGCGCGCACACACACACACACACACACACACGCGCACACACACACCACTCCAATTGCAAGTGCACAAAAAGTACTATGTATTGGGTACCAGTTGGCCACTGCCCTCTATCCCACACAAGATGCAAGTATTAGGCCACAGAATATACTAACACCTCCAGCAACACCCAACACATCCTGTTTTCATTAGGCCCTGCTGGATGACGCTCTCTCTCTCTGATCCACTGCCCCACATACACTGCTGGACATCACACACTACACAGACGTGCTACATGAGCTGGCCAGCTTCCCCACAGCCAGAGCCCACATGGCATCAGGCCTTGCCCAACAACCCCTGCAGCTCTGCATACACTGCTACAAATCAGGTCCCCTGGGACCCCTCCCAGCCCACATTTTGTGATAGGTACCCAGCAGTGCTGGCTACATCCTACCTACAATGCCCCAAACAAACAGTGGTATTAATCACACCCTGCTAATCATATCCCCATACACTTATTGCTATGTATCAGGCTATTGTGGACCACTGACCCACACAGCTCCAAATACACTTTCAGAACGTGCCCTGATGAACACAGCCCTGCCACTCGGCCAGACATATTACTGATTATTTGTTCCCTCTGCTCCCTCCTGACCTCCCATGCACTACTAGATTTCAGGTATGGTTAGACTCCCCCCTGCCACACCGTCCATGTCCCTCATACAGTGCCAGCATTAGTGACTGCTCACCAGCCCCCTGCATTGCCTCACACATGATGAGGTATCAGGCCTTGTAGGATAGCACCCATGCCCCACCTAAACTGCTAGGTGCCAGCCCATTTAGGAACCCTCTCCTTCCCCTCATAAAGTACCAGCATCAGGCACTGTTAGACTCACGCTCCACTCCTATAGCTTTCCAGTCTATGATGCAAGTTTACACGCCATGATGATCATTCCTACTTTCCAAGAAAAATTTCTAGGGTCAGGTTCAAACAGACAGTAATCCTGGGTCCCTGCCCACAAGTACTACCGGGTATCAAATACTGTGTCCTTCATATACAGTGCTGGATAGAAGACCATGAGGACCCCATCCCCCACAAATACACACCATGCAGGGCTAAGCATCAGCCCAAGCGATACACAACATCTCCCTTACTGTGAGACATCCAGTCTTGCTGCTCTCCCTAGACTGACTGCTACATATCAGATTTGCTGGACATCCCCATACTTCACACACACACACACACACACACACACACACACACACACACACACCACAATCAGTGACTGGGAGAGTAGACATCGAACTCAGCAGAAGAAATCCAGCTAGCATGTAAGCTTTTATTTCTCTCTGCTCTTGACTGTAGATGCCATGGGACTAATCCTTTGAGGTTCCTGCCTTGATTTCCCCATAACGATGGACTATAACCAGGAACTGTACACCGAAATAAACTAGCTTCTCTGCCATGTCGCTTTTTTATCAGGATATTTTATCAACATATCAGGAATGGCACCAGGACACCATCCCATGCCTGGCTCCTCTACACTGCTGGGAATCTGCATGTGGCCCTTGAGTGTGGGGGCGGTGGGGTATTTAGCAGTTCTGATAGCAGTGTGGGGGAGGGGGTCCTCCAGCCATGGTGCCCAGCTTCAATCTCTGAAAGCCTAATGATCCTCTGCAGAGTCCTTTCAGTATCTGTGAGATTTGCACAGCCATGACCTACACATGACCTACACATGACCTACACATGTCCTACTTACTGTGACCTCACGAGGAGCCATTGTGAGAGTCCACCCAGCGGATACAATGGTGTGGCCTGGCCTGGTTTCTGTGGGTCTAGGAGGCGGGGTGGAGTTTTAGCCTGTGTGATTTACTGATCTCTAGTGAGGTTGTGTGGTTTGTGTGCAGCGTGTGTGTCTGTGTGACTGTGTGTAGGTGTGTGTGACTGTGTGCTGTGTGTAGATACATCCTTGTGTATGTGTGAGTGTGTGTGAGTTCATCTGTCGGCCTTGTACAGCCACTGGGGAAGGCCAGAGCTCCACCGTCAGTGACTCCCTAAAGGTAGGGTGACAGCCTTAACTTCCAAAGCAGCCATTCCCCGGCCTGTGTTTCTCCACTTAAGCTAGGCTGGTTGGCCCAGGAGCCTCTGGGATCTGCCTCTGTCACCTGTGTGCTGAGGTGAAAGCTGGTGACACCAGGCCTGTTTTGTGTGGGTGATTCTTTGTTCTCATTGTTGTGGTGGGGAGTGATCCTTTACATCTAACTCAGGACCTCATGCTTGCAAGGGAAATTCTTTACTGAATGAGGCCTCTCTCGAGCTCCTGGACACTTGGTTTTCTGTTTTTAGTTCTATTTATTTTTCTGCTTACATTCTTATTTTCCTTGGGTGTTTAATGGTTGTGTTTGGGGCTTTTTTTTTTTTTTTTTTTTGCTTGTTTTCTGACGTGAATTTTTGTTATACATTTTTAATTTTTATTTTCTTTTTTAATTTTAACATTCTTTAATCTTTTACTTTTTAAATTTTTTAAATATTTAAAACTTTAAAAATAGTATTGATCATTAGTAGTGTTCTTGGTCTTTGGAGTTTATACCTATTTGGCTTGTGGTTGGTTTTGATTCTCTGATTCTTGTTTGGTGTGCTTTTTATTTTGCCTGTCTGCCTCCATGTACTTCATGGACTTTTGGGTGCTTCTGTTTCTGTTTTGATTTCTTCAGGCGTCTTGACTTTTCTTGGGTTTCTTTGATTGGTATTGTGCGTACCTGGTCTGGTTTTGGCTATTGGTTTTAAAATTTTGTTTTCTTTTGTGTATTTATTTACTCACTCATTCTTGTTCCATGCATTTCTTCCCCTATCCCCCAGTTCCTGGTGAAGTTTTTCAAGCAGCATCCAAAAGATTCCTGAGCTGGGATCCTTCCACTTTAGTGGATGGTAAGTTAGGTCTTGGTTTGGGTGTCAAGTTGGGGTTTTGTCTGTGTGTGTCATTGGTGCCAGAATTGAAAGCTACTTGTTGGTGGGGTTTACACTTTGTTCTTTGTTTTGACTTTCTTGCCCAGGATTTTGGGACTTCCATTGCAAATGTCTCTGTACAGTCCCTTATATCTCCTGTCTCCCTCCCCTCCCCTTCTCTTGGATGCAGCATCACTACCAACCATGTCCAGTGATACGGAGGAGGAGTCCTCAGAGCCCAGCACCGTGCCCAGCATCTTTGGGGAAGAGGTGTTCACCAAGCAGTACACCATCCTGAAGGCCTTAGGCCAGGGTGGCAGTGCGAAGGTCATGCTGGCCCTGCACCGTCTCACAGGCGCCACAGTCGCGGTGAAGGCTCTGATGAAGCAGGAGAAGCGGAGTGAGCCGCCAGCGTCTGAGGTCGACATCATGAGGATGCTCAGACATCCTAACATTGTTTCCCTCCTGCAGGTGATAGAGACAGAGTGGAACATTTACTTAATTATGGAAGTGGCTGAGGGAGAACAGCTATTTAATCGTATCCAAAAAGCTGGATGCCTGAAGGAAGATGAGGCGAGAAGCATATTAGTTCAGCTGTTTAGTGCCATAGGCTACTGCCATGACAAAGGTGTTGCTCATAGAGACCTAAAGCCTGACAATGTCATAGTGGATGAGCATGGGAAGGTGAAAATTATTGACTTTGGCCTAGGTGTCAGATTCAGGCCTGGGCAAAAGCTGGAAAAGCCATGTGGCACCTTCCAGTTCATTCCTCCCGAAGTCTTCCTGGGCTTCCCTTATGATGGCCCCAAAGTAGACGTCTGGACCTTGGGGGTCCTCTTATATTATATGGTGACAGGGATTGTCCCATTTGCAGGGGCCACCTTGTCAGAACTCAGGGAACAAGTTCTGTACGGGAGGTATGACATCCCCTATCAGCTTTCCAAAGACTTAAGGAGCATGATCAGCCTATTACTAACCGTGAATTCGAGGCAGAGGCCAACTGTGCGGGACCTCATGGGCCACCCATGGCTTCAGAAAGGGGAAAAGACGTTTACAATTCATTGCAATGGAGACACCAGCTGCCTAGACCTTGAGATTATGGCAGCCATGCAAAACATTGGGTTTGACACCCAGGATATAAGACAATCTTTAAAACACAGGAAGTTCAATGAAACCATGGCTGTATACTACCTACTGAGAGGTCAGGCATGCCAGGACTGTGACAGTAATGTCCACACAAAGGTAATGAACCCAGGGGCAACACCTTTCCCTTCTGTTGAAGACCCTGACATGTTTTCCCTGCCCCTCAAGAGAAGGGCCAGTGAACCTTCTCTTCGGATATTAGTCTCACCCACAGAAAACCCTGATCAGAGTCAAAGGAAGGAGATGGATGACCCTGACCTGCCCGAGAAGACACCCAATCTGGGCAGAGGTCACAAGCGCTCTATGACTGCGCCGTGTATTTACTTACCAAGAGACATTGTGATTGATGTGGAAGACACCAGCTTCTCCAGTAGCTCCCGGTCAGAAAAGGCCTCAAGTGGCCTGGAACAGAGCAGAACTTCAATCTCAAGCTCCCTGCAGCTCAGAGGCTGGGCAGGATGGAAGAAGAGGATTCTGGCATGCATCCTCAGACTATGCTGCTGCATGTCATCCCACAAAAGGTGTCCAAGGAAAGTGTACCCCCCAAAGTGAGGGGACACTGTGATGACAAGAAGTGTGAGGCATAGTCCAGGTACATTTTGCTTTAATCTATGCTTTTGCTCATGGCCTTGTGTAGAGACAACCATTTTTAGTTTCTTGGTGTGCAATGGGTTGGGAGGTCTATGTATCCAGATGTTCTCTCTGGTCCTGGCCAGCCCCGCAGTCCCACAGCCACTCATCATCACCCGGAAGCTTAATATTGTTTACAAACTGTATGGCCTATGGCAGGCCTCTTGCTAGCTAGCTCTTATCTCTTAAATTAACCCATTCTATTAATCTATGTTTTGCCATGTGTTCTGTGGCTTACTGGTCTGCTGGCATGCTGTTCCTTGGACAGCAAGCTGGTGTCGCTCAAGACTCCACCTTTCTTTTTCCTGTCTCTCTCCTTGGATTTCCCACCTGCCTCTAAGCTGCCCTGCCATAGACCAAAGCAGCTTATTTATTAACCAATGGGAACAACATATATTCTCAGAGTACAGAAAGACATCCCCCAACATTTCCCCTTTTCTATCTAAACAAAAAGGAAGGTTTTGGCTTTAATATAGCAAAATTATATATAACAATCATCAAGCAAGAATTACAGTTATAATATCTAGTCTATTTGTGTTTGGCAAAATTAAAGAAAATATTCTATCTAGCCTATATTTGTGAGTCTAAAGTTTTATATCTAATTTATCTTTTATCATAACTAAGGAAAATTATAATTATAACTATCTAGTCTTCAACTACATCAAAGACCCCAGAATGGTATAATATTACCTAAGTAAACAGGAAGTGCATTGTAAACAACTTCTAAAAAAACTAGAATGACAGAGACAACTGGCTCCCTGGACAGTCACCCAAAGTTCCTCTGCAATATTGGGGCATCTGTCTTCACCCTATAGATTTAGAGCTTTTTCAGTTGCTTCTCTCTGTATCCTGCAGAATGTCTGGTAGTCTCCTCTGCAATGCAGGAATCTGAAAGACCATCTTGCCTTGTTTTGGCAGAAATCAGTAGTCATTTTCCCATGGGTCCTCCATGTCCAGTTGATACAATCTTTTGTCAAACACTATAGGCAAGGATAGTTTCTTGCCCAAATGGCTAGCTTTTGCCATAAGGAAAGCAAACTCCACATGGGGTTTCTTCAATGGCCATCATCTTCTTTGAAGTAAACTGATGCTGCCAGGAGCAGACTTGTCTCACTGTCCAGAAAGTCTAAGTTTTTTAAAACAGCTTAAATGTCACATTCTCTAAGTCTTTGAAGTGTTTGAAGATTACATACCTAATTGAAATGTATCTATGTATACCTAGAAAACTTAACTAACATGACTATAAATTTGATTATCATAGATGACTAATTATTAATCTGTATTTCTTAATTATATTTTACAATTTTAAATGAATTGCATAAACATAATTCCTAAAATAAGAATAGAAATATATATAGTATAACAAAATTAATTTTAAATTTGTATCAGTAAACCAAAATCCATAGCAATGTAAAACATTTTAAGCAAGTTGTTGCTCTTTAATAGTAGATTCAATAATCTACACTGCTATCCTATCATATCTATATCCCCTTTTCTTCTTTAGAAAGAGATTGCATTTTTAGTCAACCTCCTTTAAATAAAATAAAGAAAAATAAAATAAAAATAAACATTTATAAACAATATTTTGGGAATTTGGGCATAGCTTCTCATACTACTTCCTGCTGGTTGGGAGCACAGTTAGTCTTACGGGGACACAAAGATAATTTTAGGATTATGGTCAAGTCCTGACTGGAGTAGTGTGTGAGGCTGTATTCTCTGAGCCAGTTACCTTGAAACTGTTCTGGATGTTGGATCATCTGGAGACCTCTCAGAGGGTCTTGGCTGGTCAAACCATATTAACCTGGAAGAAACCCACAGCTTCTCATCTTCTGTGGAAAGAAAAGCAGAACCTCTTTTCCAAAGCAATGTATGCTTGGACATAAATTTTGAAGTCAAGATACCTTTAATATATATATATTGGTTTAACTCAACAACCTTTACAATCAAATGTCTTTCTGCAGTTAGAAATCCCAAAGACAATATAATCCAGACTCTCTGTGTGATTTCCATCTTTACATGACTTAACTTTTATATTTTTCTTATTGTCTCTTTAAAGACTTTATTTTATAAAACTTTTATTTCTTTATATAATTGCATATACTCCTTTTCCCCTCTCTTCCAAGCCTACATACATTTCTGCACAAAATGTTAACCGTTTAGAGTTTTATTCCATCTGAATCTGTCTTGTTATAAATGTATAATCCTTCTCTAACCAGGAGAGATGTTAAACTGTTAAGCTGTGTGGCTAGAATGAAAAGCTGTAGCACTGGCTTCTGATTTTGCCCTTCTCAGCTTCCCAGTATGGTGGTGGTATGTTTACTGCCAGCTCCGGGAGCCATGTGCATTAACAACTCTCGGAAGCAGTGGGTCTATGCCTCCATCAAAGCAGCATGCAGCCCAGAAACCATTTTTTTTTTTTTTGGTCTGTACTAGCAAAAGCTATATCCACCACACACCATGCTGCATGGTGCTTGGAGATGCCACTGTGTACTGCGACGGGAATCCACCATGCCATTTAGCTCATGGTGGCTGGCGGCCAGCTCCACCTTTCAGGCAGCTGTCAGGAGATGAGTCTGTGCTGCTGCTGGCATGAATCTGTGAGACTAGGAAGCCCAATGTGACTCCATTTCTGTGTGTTCAGAATCTTTAAGTTTTCTTAGGTCTATATGGCTCAATGCCAAACAGTGAGTGCCAAATATAGCCAGAAGGTTTCTCTGGTCCTGGCTACCCACCACCCCTTCTCTGTGGTCCTGCAGCCGCTTATAAAATAATCACTCAGAGGCTTAATATTATTTACAAACTCTATGGTCTATGGCAGGTCTCTTGCTAGCTAGCCCTTATATATTAAATTAACCCATTTCTATTAATCTATGTTTTGCCACATGTTCTGTGGCTTACCAGTCTACTGGCATTTTGTTCCTTGGGCTGCAGGCTGGCATCTCTCCAGACTCCTCCTTTCCCTTTCCTATCTCTCACCATGGTTTCCCACCTGCCTCTAAGCTGCCTTGCCATAGGCCAAAGCAGCTTATTTATTAACCAATGGGAACAACATATATTCACAGAGTACAGAAAGACATCTAGATACTGTGTGATGTGGGCTCCCCTAACATCAAAAACAACTAAAATTCTTTCTTACTCCAAGAGGGAAGAACCAGGACTCAGTCACAATCAAATCAAAATGAATGTCCCATGTAAATCAGATGCTGTGGTTCAGTATCCCAAGCCCAGGACTCAGGCTCTGGGCTCCACTCATCTGTGTTCCTGTGATGTGGTGTCTGCAGCACATATGTCCTGTCTTATCAGGTCAGCCTGATTAAAGCCACACCTGTCACTCTTCCTGGTGTCATCCCACAGTCCTGGCGGCTCCACCATGCTGGGGTCTGCTCTGCAAGGAGGCTACATCTTCAACAACGGCATCTCCTGGCCTCTCGCAGTGCCGAGCCTCAGCTGTTCCCCACGGCCCTTTGACCCCTCAGCTTTCATGCACCCAACACCAGGACCACATGGGAAATTCTGACACGTGATCCGCTCTGGCTGCCAGCATGAGATGCAGCCCTTGCCAGCCCTGGACCACAGCTTCTGTGTGGTGACCCTGAGGAAATGCTTTCCAGGAGATCTTGGCTCCATGATGCCTGTGTCTTCTTAGTCATCACTGATGTCTCAGCCAAAGCTAAGTTGCATCAATTGTCCCAACTCAGCAAGGTTTCTCCTTAATGGTTCTGATCTCTTGTTAATCAAAGCTGATTCTTCAGCCTCTGCTGACGAGAAACCATAGGTTATTAGTTCAAAATGTAGACTAAATGGCTCTGATAGCATCTGCTTCTCTCTCAAACATCACCATCCAGGCCTCCATTCTATGCATTTCTCTCATCCTTCTCTGCCATCCCCCACAAGACAGCCCATTAAGCTTTGAGAACAGAGGCTCAGTGCAGGGTTCCAAACACTTCCGCAATCCTCCCCATGCCAGCATGGTCAGCTCTATCACAGCAAAATCCCACAATCATGGTGCGATTTTCTGTCTCAATTTGCTTTCTGTTGCTGTGATGAAACACTGACCAAAGGTAATGTTGTCGGGGCACAGGGTTTATTTGGCTTTCATGTCCCAGTCACAGTCCACCATTACAGGAACCCAAGGTGGGAACTCAGAGAAGGAACCTATGGGCAGAAATTGAAGCAGAGACCATGGAAGAATGTGTTCTTCTGGCTTGATCCCCATGATCATGTTCTGCTTTCTGCCTTATACCCCCAGGACAACCTGTCCACAGTGGCTGTGCCCTCTAAATCCATCATTAATCAACAAAATGCACCCCCAGACTTCCCTACAGGCTCTGTTGGAGGAGTATCCTCAGCAGAGTCTCCCTCTTTCTAGATGACCCTTGCTTACGTCAAGTTATCAAAACCCTAAGTGGCACAGCCTGAAGTATAGTCCCTTAAACTTCAGAATGAAGTTTCATATTGTTTCATATTTGTTTCAAAGTGTCTTAAAAAAAGCCCTGTTTGAGCATGGGCTGGTCCCTCCCAGACAAAGGGAAAAATAAGAGCAAAACAGCCCAAGAGTAAAAATACTGTTTCTGAGAACAGCTAGCAGGTCCGTTGCCATTGCCAACAGATTTGACTGTCATTTGCCCCATGATGTAAACACGCCTGCACTGGGAAGGAGAAGCCAGGATTTTCACCAGGGAAGCTCATTCAAGTGAAAGCTGAATTGGAACCCAAGGTGGCAGCCTTAAAGGTTGTCCCCTTATGACATTAACCTGATGCTTGTGTGCCCCCTGATTTGATCCTAATTAGAACCTGTCACATTTTGATTATTCTCTCAACTGGGATACCCCAAGCATCTCGGGTTGATGTTTGTCAACCTCCAATCTTTTCTATCTACTCTTCTATAATGTCATTTCAAGCCTTGACTTAGATTTGAAATCCTCATTCCAAACCCAAAGCACAGTGATTGTAGACCATTATGCAGGGTGTACAAAACCATCTTTCTTGTGAAGATCCAAAAAGTTGAACTAGAATTAAAGCATAGAATGATGTTTATCACAGAATGGAGAATGGAGGAAGGTGGGGCTGAGACTGAGGCCCTGGGTATGATAGTGATGGATTTCATAGTGGGAGAAAGAGAGATGTGACAAAGAACTAACTTTCAGACAGGAGGAACCAGCTTGGAGAGCAGCGCATTGCAGGGTGTTCACAGTCATTAAGAGTCCCCGTCTTGGGCCTCCTTGCATTTAAAGTGGCCAGACACAGGACACTGAGCTCCACAATTCTGTAGTCATTGTGTTGTTCTCCGTACATGGACACACACAGCTGCAAGAGAAGGGGTGTGGGAAATCCTGCCTGCTATGTGCGCTCATCATTCCTGGTCTCGAATGTTCCTTTGTCTAGGAGGGAGGTAACACATAGTGGAGATTTCTACATGGGAGTACTCCTGCCATCTGGGAGTCTCTCGGGGAATTCCAGTTGATGAGAGAAGGGCCATTAATGAAAAATAAACAGCTGGAAATAAACAGCATCAACTAGAACAAAAGGAACAATCCTCCTGGCTGCCAGACCAGGATACAGGCAAATCCTCAGCTGCAGTCTGGGGACACCGTCCCCCATCCCTCCTGCCCAGCTTCCTCTTCCACATAGAAGGGACAGAGGGGACAGACAGCAGCTCTGCTGGAAACCTCCCCACCACCCCAGTTCTAGCAGCCTTTGACCCGCTCTTCTCTGGATTTGACAGGCTTTCTTCTGACTGGCCTCTCCATCTCAGCACAGGCAGAAGCCCAGCCAAGCAGCATGGAAGTCTATCTTTTCCCAGTCTGCCTCTCATTGGCTCCTGTTTCTGCCTGGTGTCCTAGTATCCGGGTGACCTGACATCAGAGGAAGACTGGGGAGTTCACAATCAGACACACTGCCCTGCTTGTCAGAAAAGAAAAAGGAGGGAGGCTGGTGCTGCCCTCAAGACTTTCCAGAAATGGACCACCCCGGACTTGATGCTCCAGCTCGGGCTGGGAGCACATTCCTGCTCCTTCCACTAAAACTCAACCTGCAGCTACAACCGAGGGGCTAGCTCCTGTGGAGGGGGTTACCTTCAGTTCTGCCCTCTGGGACCTGCTGCTTCTGGGAACTGCTCTCCACAGAGGACTGCTCTTCACTGGTTTTTGGGGGCCTCTGAACGATGACAGCCGAAACTCTCCCAGTCTCTCTTGAATGGCATCCTGCTGCCACTGAGAGTATTAGAGTTCCTACTTTCTGGGTTGTATTTCTTTTGTGTGTGTGTGTATGTCTGAATGGTTGCTCCTATGTTGGAAATAAAACTCTCCCTCTTTTTGTCTCCCTTCACTGTCTGTCCATGCCATTCTTTGAGGTAAGGCAGCCAGCTGAGATGAGTAGGACTGACTGTGTCACAGCCAGCAGGGAGTCCAGCCAGTAGCACCTCAGTTAGCAGGGACTCTCGTCAGCAAAGATGCCAGTCAGTGGGAGCTCCAGCCAATGGGGATGCCAGTCAGTGGGAGCTCCAGCCAATAGGGATGCCAGTCAGTGGGAGCTCCAGCCAATAGGGATGCCAGTCAGTGGGAGCTCCAGCCAATAGGGATGCCAGTCAGTGGGAACTGCCAATAGGGAGGCCAGTCAATCAGAACTCTAAACAATAGGGATGCCAGTCAGTGAGTATACCAGCTAAGAAGGATGCCAGTCAGTGGGAACTCCAGACAATAGGGATGCAATTCCATTCAGCAGGGACTCCTGTGACTCCAGTGAGCTTGAGTCCTAGTCAGCAGGATTTCCAGTTTGTGGGGTCCAGTGAGTGGTTCCTACACTCAGTGAGACTACCAGTTAGAGGGAACTCCAGTTATCTTTGAGTCCAGCTAGAGGGCACCACAAGCCATCAGGTCCCTGGTTCAGCAGGTCCTCCTGTCGACAGAGACCTGAGTCAGCGAGAATGGCTGTCAGAGCAGATGCCAGTCAGAGGATTCCATCTTCTGGGACTCCAGTCGATGACATTGGCCTTTCCAAGTATCTCTTTTATGGGTAGATATTAGAAGTCTGCCTGAAGCTTCTGGGACATAGAAGCTGTTGTACCTGCCTAGGTCACACCTAACTGCTGTCTCTGGAACTCCTCATCCAGGCCTCCTGTGGGCTTCACAGTGCCAGGAGATAAGAGGGAAACACAGTGGAGCAGAGTGTCTCCTGAGTTCTTCACAGAATCTGAATAAAATTGATGTTCATAAATCCCCATGGGATCTTTTTTGCGTTTCCCTTGTACAGTATCAAGGTGTGTAGCCGCTATTTTAGTGGTGGGCAGTTAGAGTTATGCTGAGAATTAGCCAATATCCTGAGGACAAGGGACTTTGAAGAGTTATTAAAGTTCCCCTAACAGTGTCAAGTCATTAACAGCCTCTGGAGGGACCGGGATCTAAGCTGCTCAGAGGGAGGGAATGCAAATCCTTCATGGACTTCACACATGATGGACACTGTTAGCAATTTCAAGAGTGGCCAATGGGAACTCTGGATGCTGCCAGGTATCCCCACTTCTGCAGAGATACACGTGGGAGACTGATGATGTTCTGTGGACAATGCTGTGTTGGGAATCAGAAGAGGCAGGAACATAGTTCTAGCTCACTATCTCTGTAACAACCAAGGAAGAGAGGACGCGTATTTGAAAGAGAGCAAGAAAGTAGTGTGTGGTAGGGTGTGCAGGGAGGAAAGGGAAGGGGGAAATGATGTAATTCTATTTCAATCTCAGAAAATACAAAGTAATTTAAAGAACTGGAAAGAATCCGCCTGAGCATGGCATAAGCATGTCATACTACCTGGTCTGTGACATTGGATGGATGTCTATGTTGCTGGATTCCTTACCTGCATCATGCAAGGTGGTCGTGGTTCCTGTGATATCATGCTGTATTTTTATTTTTAGATCTTGGGTGTGCCAAGACAGTCCCTATGAGACTTGACACAGGTATGGCTCCTTCAGCCACCCTGGTACCCAAGAGTTCCCAGTCAGTTTGTCAGATGTTGTGAGTGAGAGGAGGAGGTGAAAAGAGAGGGGTATAGATGTCCCATGGGACAGGATGTATCCCCTAACACCAGTGCATGGTGTCACAGGAATCTACCTAACAAACGTGACATTAACACTGCCCATTGGCTTTATTCTTCTGCCAATCAGAGAATAAAGACTGCTCACTCTGCCTGGGTTACTGCCATAGGGAGACCCACTGATCAAGTTCAGTGTGGAAACCTCAGCTCTACTTCACCTTGCTCAGGCTCTTCATGACCATGGGCAACTGAAGAGACTGATGTCTTCATGGGACCCATGTCCCAGAGAAGTTCCTCCTGTACACAGAGGGGACAGGGTGGGAATAAGAAAACTAGTCAGTTTGCATCCCTGAGACACATGCCTGAGTCTGTCCACTTAGAACAGAGTGTGATCTATTGAGCTATTTGGGGCTTCAGACCACATGTGGTTGCTTCCTGTGGCATGCTGGGAACAATTGTTGGGGCAAGGCCATTCCCCTCACAGCAGCCAGTAAGCCAAGAGTAGCTGGCTCTTGTGCAAATGCTGCTTTCTGGAGAATTCTCAAGCCACAAATCCATAAATGGATTCATCCAGTCACTAGATGGGAGTCTCCAGGACCCAGTCACCTCTGTAGGCCCCTTCCTCTGCACAATACTGCACTAGGGACCAGGTCTTCGAAACATGAGGGAGAAGTCACTGAAGATCTAAACCCCTTTCTTGCTCTGGCTCCCACAGGCTCCTGTGTGTCTCATAACGCACAACATGCTTAGGCCTCTTCAAGGACTTCACAGTCTTTGCAGTCTCAGATTGCCTGAAAGTCCTTCTCCATTGGCTCCTCTGAGACTCAGCATGAACTCTTCCCATGACCATCTATAAAATATGTTACTGATGTCCAAGGTACAGTGGCCCAGGGTAAGCATTCCATCCCCAAAAGGAGAGCTGAGGGATAGCAAAGTTAGCCAGGTAGACATTAGATCCCCAAATAAGATGTCCATCATGGGACACATTTGGGGCACTTGGTGGTATAACTTGTGTTCAAAGATCTTGACATATCCAAATTCTGTGATAGCTCTGGCCCATGCATGTGCAAGAGCATGTGTATGTATATGTATGTTTATGTGTATGTATATGAATATGGATATGAATATGAATATCTATGTATATGTGTATGTGTATGAGTATGTATATGAATATGAATATGTATATGTGTATGTATATCATGTGTATGTATATGTATATGATGTATATGTATATGTGTATGTGTATGTATAGGATGTATATGTATATTATATGTATATGATGTGTGTATATGTATATGCGTGTGCGTGTGTGTACGTGTACGTGTACATGTATATGTATATGTATATTATGCACTGAATCCAGAGGAACACTTTGATGTCACTGTTAAAGCACCATCCAATCTTCTCTTTTTTTTTTTTTTTTAATTTTGGAGACAAGGTTTCTCACTGGCCTGACAGTCACTTGGAAATCACCAAGTATCCTAGCCTATAGGCCAGAGGGAGTCAGGACCTCTCTCCAGAGCACTGGGATTACAAGTACATCACCACAGAGAGTCTGTTTTTGTTTGTTTGTTTAAATAGGTTCTAGGGATCAAAACCGGGTCCTTATGCTTGCAAGACAAGCATATCATCACCTCACTATCTCCCCAGCCCTGAAGATAATTTTAAACAAATACTACTTGTCCCCAGGGCCATGAGGAATGTGTGTCTCCTACCCCTTACACTAGGCATAGCTCTACAGTGGGACAACACAAAAACCTGTCATCAATATAACTTGATAACCATAGCTCTCCTACTTCCTAAGTACCAGTGGGTTACTCGTGGGTCTTATTCCAGTCTTTGTGTTTCCAGACTACTCTTTGGCACAGGGCTGATGTGCATGAAAGTTCCATTTTTTTTTTTCTTGGAGAAGTGAATGTTGTACATGGTGTTACACACAAACATAAAGACCCCAACAAGAAAACAATCATAGCAGACAAGTCAGTAACAGAGTCCTATTGGCTGCATGTGAAAACTGAGGTCACTTTTCAGAGTGTTTCAGTGAATTTAAAAATAGGCACACCTAGCAAACAAAAGCAGGAAACATAGTTACAGGGCTTGATCTTAGCTTTAAAAATATAGAAAAATAATATGTGTATATGTGTTTATGCATGTGTAGTTGCATGCAGTCATGCAAAATATAAGCAGGAGCACAAAGATTTATCAGAATGTTAATTGTTTTTATCTCTGAGTAGGTGAAGAAGTGATTGATGCTCTTTTATGATATTTGGTAGTAGAACAATTTCAGAATTTGTATAAGAGACAAACACCACACAGATTTTTCTTACAGGGATGGACAGGGTCAGCCAGGCCCTGAAAACCACACCAAACTGTTTCAGTTTTAGTGGAGAAGCCTCGGTGTCAAAGGATTGTGAATGGAATGTAGTTGAAATTTTCTTTGGGCTGCCAACCAGCTCCCAAATAAAGACATGGAGACATTATTAATTATGAATGTTCAACCTTAGCTTAGGCTTGTCCCACTAGGTCTTTTAACTTAATAGGACCTGTTTACATTTATCTATGTTTTGCCTTGGGGAATTTTACCTGTCTTTCATTCTGTATGTCCTACTTTCCTGCTTCCTCGGTGTCCATCTGGCTGGCCCCTGGCGTCTCCCTCTGGACTCCTTTTCTTTCTTCCCTTTCTCCCTGAGCCTAAATTCCTCCTCCTATTTACTCTCCCTGCCCAGAAGTCCCACCTATACCTCCTCCTTCACTAATGGCAGTTCAGCTTTTTATTAGACCAATCAGGTGCTGTAGGCAGGCAAGGTAAAAGAGAAACACATCTTTACATAATAAAACAAATGCAACACATCTTTACATAGTTAAACAAATATTCTGCAATACCAACAAATGCAACATATCTTTACATAGTTAAACAAATATTCTGCAATACCAACAAATGCAACATATCTTTACATAGTTAAACAAATGCAACACATCTTTGCATAGGTAAACAAATATTCCACATCAATGGAAAGGTGATGTGTGCCTTTAATTTCTCTGGCTGCTCTGAGAGATTAGGAGTAGAAGTTGGAAAATCAATTAAGAAACTCACCTAGTTAGAAAAGAATCATGGCTTGCATTAAAATAGAGATAATGAACTTGGGAGAGCTGCATGGATTTGAAGCTGGTTTTGCAGGTGGCAGCTAAGTTCCTGAGGATTGGATGTAGGATGAGTACATTGAAAATAGTCCTTCACATGTTGCTAGATGTTGGGACCATATAGATGTGTGTAGAAGGCAGAGAAGAGGATGAAAGAATTGATTTTGCAAAAAGGTCAAGTGTGGGCTGTTTCAAACTTGAAACACATGTGATTTGTTTCCTTCGATGAAGCTCAGAAGGGATGTCTGGACAGGTTACAAATTTGTAAGTTTCCAGTATCAGAGGATTGCAAATAGTTGTGACAATTCAAAGAGGTTGTGGACAGAGGACAGAAGGGTGGGGCCAGGCACCAGTGAACCCCACTAGGTTTCAGAACTGTGATGCCAGGGAAGAGACTTGCAAAAAAAGTAGGAAGAAAATAGAAGAATGGAGCTCGCTAGAAGCCCAAAGACTGTTTTGAGCAGGGCTCTCTAAAGTTTTTCCATTTAACATCCTTTTTGCTCAAGAAATTAATTTTTATATGACCTAGGGTATACATAAATATGTAAAATAGGTACACAAATCAGATATTTACTGATGATAAATTATAATGAAGTTATTTTAAAATAATTCTTTGCTATATATAAAATTTAACATTTCTTGAAGACAAGCAAATTTTTATATTGGTAAGATGGATACACTTGCTTATTTTTACATGAAGAATTTAATCTGGGCTAAGTATTTGATGTTGGAAGATGTAGGGCTTCTTCAACATTTTCAGAATTGATGGACAATTTAATTTTAAAACCCTCAAAGGTGAAATCACCACTTTGCATAAATACATAGTGCAAAATGGTAGTAGAATCATGTTTAGAGCCATTTCGTAAATTATTGGAAATTCTGTCCTAATCCAAGGCCAGACTTACTTTAACTCACTTTTATGAAACCCTCGTCAGAAATTTTAAAAATGAGCATCCTGACACAGTATAATCCAAAGAGCTCTCATAAGGAACTACACACACAAAAAAAATACTCGGATCTTTGTTTCTATAATTAAGGTATTATGTTTCTATGAGAACAGAAAACGTTAGCCGTGAAAACACATCATCTGATAATGGGCAGTGGTCCCCAATCTGTCACCAGGTGTTTTGCGCAGCTTTAGCTGACACTGTGTTGTAGCATGAATCTTAAAAGTTCTTATTAATAAAATCAAACCCGAGACGAGTTATTGGGGTCCATGCTGGTAGATCAGAGAGACAGAGCAAGCCACAGCTATCTCACCTCACCACTTCCTCAGCTGGTCCTGTTTCCTCAGACTGGAAGCTTCTGTGTCCTCATCCAGAATGAATCTCAGCTGTACTGTGTTGCTCCATAGCCTGAAAGCTTAACCAGGCCAAATGCTTAACCAGCCAAATGCTTAACCAGCCAAATGCCTCTAGTTTCTGGTCCTCACGCCTTATATATCTTTCTGCTGTCTACCACCACTCCCTGGGATTAAAGGCTGGCTTTCTGGGATTAAAGGCGTGTCACCATGCTTGGCTATTTCCAATGTGGCCTTGAACTCACAGAGATCCAGAGGGATTTCTGTCTCTGGAATACTAGGATTAAAGGCATGTGCTATCACTGACTAACTAGTGGCTTGTCTGTTCTCTGACCCCAGGTTAGTTTATTAAGGTACACAATATTTTGGTGAACACAATACCACCACACTGTGTGGCATGACAGCGTGCAGTGTACACGTCGTGTGTTCTGAACCAAGGCTGCAGCTCAGTTACCGGTCAACACTGCTGAGTGCTGCCACAATAGCCCAGACTCGTTACACAGTTGACATTAAGTTAATTTTAGGTCAATGCACATTTAGTGATCCTTCACTATTTTGGTGATTCCACAGTTATGTGTCTCTATATGGGGCTGTGGTCTATAGTGTTTCTGGCTGTGATGCAATGCCCACAGAGAACATCCCCTAAAGAAAAAATATTGAATAAGGGGGCAATGATTTTTTTCTGACTTTTTTTAAAAATAATTACCTGGGAGTGATTGATCTGCCATCTATAATATTTTGTCTCTTCCAGTTTCCAACATGAATAAAGAACATAGAGATAATCAAAACAGAACAACTGAATGCTCCATTGTGCTTAGCTTCATGTTTAAACAAAATGCTTCAACTTTGTTTATTTAAAAACTCACCCTGAAAGATGTCCATACGTAAGTTTAATGAGGATGACTGAGAGTGAGTCTTTGTACTAATTCTTTCTATGACAAGAGTGGTTTTCCAAATAACAAACCAGCATTTGGAAAGGAAAGTATCAGGAAGACAGTTTCAGATTGAAAAAAAAAAGTTCTGCAGATAGTACAAAGAACTCTCATGATGTCCCACCCAGTTCCCATTGTCAACAACTTAGATGAGTATGTTGGGTTTCGTTCATTGGAAGTAGTGCTTCATCTTACAACTAATACAAATACATTAGTAGTAGCTAAAGAATAAAGGCATTTTTTTGTATATATCTGTGTCTATATAGGTATCATATATTATCTATCTACCTATTATCTGTTTACCTATTTATCATCCATCTATCATCATCATGTATATCTATCATCTATCTGTCTATTTATCATCTATCTAATCTATCCATCTTTTGACATAAGGTCTTACCATGTAACCCAGGCTGTGCTGGAGTTCACTGTGTAGCCTAGGTTAGCCTGAAACTCCCAGGTATCCTTTGCTTTCATCCCCCAGTGCTGGGATTGCTGGCATGCCCACCATGCCGGGCAAGACAGCTTTAAACCACACTATGTGACTATCAGTTTTTCCTCAATGTTTGGCCAGTTCTGAGTCTTGCTAATGCTATGCTGAAAACAAGATTCTGCTGCCATCTACTGTTCCCAATCCTTTCTCAGTTTTGGTTTCTAAGAATTTGTTTTCTTATCACTTTCTAACATTTTAGAGCTATAGTGTTCTTTTCAGTTTCATCTTCATGTACTTCAAAAAATAGGTGACTAATACGTGAAACTCAAAGAGGTCAAGTCTCACAGATAGCTGTGGACAACCTACGAGCTCCTCAGATTCAGCACACATTGAATAGCCCTCTCTACAGAAGGTTCTGGAGATACAAAATGAATGAATGATAGTCAGCTTCTGCAAGGATCTCTGAGTCTAACACAGAATCAAGGAGATTGTCACAACACAGTCTACAAGTCTTCCCAGTGGACACAGGGAAGAATGCATGGTTACTGTAGATTCAAAGCGGGAACACAGGAATAAGCCAAGACCTAGGGACAGTTTTCTTGTCTGAAGTAGTCTTAAATGACCAGAAAAAGAACTGGTAAGTAAAATGCTCCAGAAATAACATGAGGAACAAAAGTAAGAAACTATTATATATGTGAGAAGAATTTTCTTGTGTGTGTATGTGTGTGTGTGTGTGTGTGTTGTCTTTGGTTTTTTGTTGTTGTTGTTGTTTTTGTTTTTGTTTTTTTGAGATAGAGTTTCTCTATGTATCCTTAGCTGTCCTAGAAATAGCTCTGTAGACCAGGCTGTCCTTGAACTCACCGAGATTCACCTGCCTCTGCCTCTGGTGTACTGAGATTAAAGGTGTGCACCGCCAACATTAAGAATGTTCTTCATGGTGAGTGTAAGATGAGGAAAGATGACAGGTGGGGATGGAGAGGCAGCGGGGACCAGACGTGGAGGAATTTGTGTATCTCTTTTAGGAAGCACAAACTTCATCTGTGTGACAATGGAGGATCAGTGAGAACCATGCGCATGACTTTTCCTGGGAAGATGTTGGAATACATTGCTGGCTGGTAGAGGTCACAGCCTCCCTATGGCCTGGCAGCTTTTCTCATTAGCTCCCTCCCTCCAGTAAAGCTTCCTGCTCTCTACCCGCCCTTATCTAGGGAATGTCCCTGGGCCTGGAGGACTGGCCTTATCTAAAAGCTGTCTCTAAACCAGATGCCTGGTTCTTCTTTGGCTTGACCCTTGACACAGATCCCTGCTGAGGAGACTTGGGTTAGGAGCTCTGCTATAGGACCCTACTGCCACATCCTAAGCCTTGTGATAGGAACATGCCACTTAATGCAAATTAGTGTTTGTCCCCAGGCTCCCCAACCCTGTAGATTCCTTATACTTCGGAATAAAAATGAGCTGATTCACCGAAGTCTGTCTCCCAGAGGGCTGTCTCCATCATGCTCAAGGCTGGGTACAAAGCTTCCTGCTGCCCTTCCTGCCTCTTTCCTTTCTTGACCAGGTGGCTAACAGGCTGAGAAGGAAAGAGGACCCCCACAGGAGACATGAACGTAAGGCCCCAAGGACACGTCAAAGGAATGAGTCTACCCATGTCCACTTTGTAAGCCAATGGGTTTATTGAGTTACTTATCTGAAGTGTGGCTGAGGGGTTACTTACATGAAGCCTGGGTAAGGAGTTGCTTACAACAACATCCATTTGAGGCCCCCAAACAGCTTTGTCACTGAAAAGTCCCACCATGTCATGGAGGATGACCTCCCAAAAGTTGTGTAGATAGAGTTTCATAAGCTATTAGTTAGCTTTCTACTTCCTGTATACTCCAAAGACCCTAGGTAGCTAGGGCAGAATGACATGTGTCTGGCAGAGGCAGGAGAGAGGGTGGCTGTTGTCTCAGGTGAGGGTCAGATGTCCCTTTCTGTGAGGGAATGTTAGTAGGCCAAGTCTTACATGGGAAACTCCACCTGCTCTGTTTAAGATGGTAACGGCTCTGATTATGTCATATCTGGGAGAGTATTCCCTAACAGGCATGTCAGGGGGATTGCCAGGCTCCACTGAGTCCCATTATTCTAGTGATAAGTGAAAGACAGGTACGGGAGTGAGCTGAGAAGAGGCAGTTGAACCGGTAAAACACAGACAATCGGCATGGACAGAGCAGAGATGCTAGACACTGGAAATATTTGGGAAGTAAATGAGTGGCAAATTTCTAATCATTGGGGCACAAAATGTAAGATAAAGGATCAAAGGTGACCTCAGAGTTTTAGTGACCAAGATGATAGGGGAGTGGTCAGCCCAGAGTGAATATGTACAATACACCAATTGGAAAATGCTACAAATCAGGAAAAAAAAATAAGGAAATATTTACCATCACATCACCAAGCAGAGAGGCTGAAATAGAAGAAATAGGATGTGAGGGAGTGGAATAATGGAAAGTCACATGAGCAGGCAGAGACAGATGGAGGGAAAGCCACTGTGGTGCAGGAATCTGGAACCCCAACATCTGGAATGCTGACACAGCAGGACCAAGATTTTTGAGGCCAGCTTGGACTGCACAGTGACAATCTGTCTCCGACACACAAACAAGCAAGCAAACAGACAGACAGACAAACAAATTAAAAGGAAAAGGGGACTCGAGGGGAGGGAAGCACGTGGTCTGTGAGAAAGAAAACTCAGATCATCTGATATTCTGCTCAGTGCTTGGCTAGGAATACTTGCCACACACAGAGGACACAACTATTCCACAGCCAATGGAAAGACCTTCTCTGCAGACTCACCTGCACAGTCACAGCACAGCTTTAACAAAGCCTCCTGGACCTGACAGACATGCCCAGAAGGTCAGCATCGCAGTGCATTCTGGGAAAGAGCTAGTGGGAAGTTAGATGTCCATGGGAGAAGAGAGAATGGAAGAGGGGCTAGAGAGACAGCCTAGTATAGGGGCACAGAGCATGGAAGAGGGGCTAGAGAGACGGACTAGTGTAGGGGCACAGAGCATGGAAGAAGGGCTAGAGAGACGGCCTAGTGTAGGGGCACAGAGCATGGAAGAGGGGCTAGAGAGACGGCCTAGTGTAGGAGCACAGAGCATGGAAGAGGGGCTAGAGAGACAGACTAGTGTAGGAGCACAGAGAATGGAAGAGGGGCTAGAGAGACGGCCTAGTGTAGGAGCACAGAGAATGGAAGAGGGGCTAGAGAGACAGACTTGTGTAGGAGCACAGAGAAGGGAAGAGGGGCTAGAGAGACAGACTAGTGTAGGAGCACAGAGCATGGAAGAGGGACTAAAGAAACAGCCTAGTGTAGGAGCACAGAGCTTGGAAGAGGGGCTAGAGAGACAGACTAGTAGTGTAGGAACACAGAGCATGGAAGAGGGGCTAGAGAGACAGACTAGTGTAGGGGCACAGAGCATTGAAGAAGGGCTAGAGAGACAGCCTAGTGTAGCACTTGCTCCTCCTAAGAGGACCTGGGTTAATGTTTCCCAGCACCCAAATGTCTTACAACCATCTCTTCCTCCAGTTCCAGGGGATCCCCCATGCCCCTCTGTTCTCTGAAGCACCAGGCACTTGTGTAGTTACACTTAAATACATTCCAGCAAAAAAAAGTCAGACACACAAATAAAAATAAATCCTAGAACAGTAGAGGGAAAGAAAGAATGAAACGTGCGTGCGCGCGCACGTGTGTGTGTGTGTGTGTGTGTGTGTGTGTGTGTGCATGTGTGTGTGTGCGTGCGTGCGTGCGTGCGTGTGTGTGTGTGTGTGTGTGTGTGTGTGTGTGTGTTCATGTACACACACACATATGTAGAGGCCAAAAGCTGGGATCTCATTTTCTGACTGGTCAGGAAACAGCAAGCATCCTCTAGTATCTGCCTTCCTGGTGCAGGGATTACCGGCGGACACCACAGTGCTAGACTTTTCCACAGCCTCTGGGGAGCAAACCCGAGCCTTGATGCTCAGATGGTGAGCAGTTTGTCCACCCAGCCATTTCTCCAGCCCCGAAGGGAATTTTCAAAGAAGTACCTTGAGAACTTTTACACACTGGTACTGTGGTTACCGGGGTTGGGGTTGGGGTCCCTGGTGTCTCTGTTGGAGTCTGGCCTTGCCAGTCAGTCATGTGGGGTCTTGAGAAAGTCATGTGACTTCCTTGTGACTCCCCTCTTTATGAAGATGGCAGTCATACCTCATCAGGTGGGTATGAAACGCTAATGGTACAAAGTAAATACCATGAAAACTGTAGTTAGCTGCTGCTATTATTATTACTATGACTTTACCTGGGAAAATAAAATACCTACAGTATTTTCTTCCTAAATTATAAATTTATGTTTTCGTTTGCAGCAGTTAGTGCTTTTGTAAACACGATCTATCATGACCACAATTATAAAATAAAATTTTCCTTATAGTGATGGCAATTATATTAAACCTCAGCAGGACACACACACACACACACACACACACACACACACACACACACACTCCATGCATCTTTCTGTAACAGTCACATTTAACAACAACAACAACCCCAGTATTTGTTAAATGCTCTGCAATACCTTTGACTTCCAGCAGGGGGAACTAGCCAACTATATTCACTGTAATCCAGAAATTGAGGCATTAAGGCTAGGATGAACGACTGCATTATCTAAAAGCTGTGAGTCATGGTTGATATTCACATATAGAATAGAATTTACTACCTTTAAGTACAAAATTCTCCGTATTCACACATATGGCCATGTCTTGTTACTTTCAGGTACTACTATTCTAAGTACCTTGAATATATTAGGTGGTGGTTTTGAAAGGGGAGTCTCAGTAGGTAGCCCAAGCTAACTCAAATTTAGCATCATCCTTCCCCGGCCTCTCGAGGGCTAGAATTACCTGTGTGTGCTCCCACACCTAGGCTATGTTAGAATTTTACTTCCCATTAGAACACCGCTGGGCAAACACAACATGCTTTGCACACGAGGAAGCAGAAGCCCTAGTACTTTATGTGACCTACAAGTCACACAGCGAGCACAAGACAGCACCCGATTTAGGCTAGTTGAGCACATAATTTGAATCAGGCTAGGAATATTATTGTTGGAACCGTGAATGGGAATCACTTAAAAGAAGCTGTGCCTACAACCTGACTAATACCTCATCCGTGTGGAAAGGTTGGGATGTTGCAGTTCCAGAGACGAATTACAAGTTATTGGCTTGCCTACTCTGTTTCTGAAACATCCTGCTGGACTTACCGGACCACAGGTTTAAAAAAAAATCCTTTAGTATGTATTAACTTAGTAAAACCTAGCTCTCTATCAAAGGGCTAAAAAATGCCTCTTTAGACTGCAGCTAACATCTGAGCCCAAGACCCCAGCCACTTCCTGAGACTTAGAGACCAGCCCCCAGCTCCCATCCTGTCCCGAACCTCCCATCTGGATAAGAGCTCCCATCCTGCCCCGGAGCTCCCATCTGGACAAGAGAGCTTCCATTTGGACCAGAGAGAAGCTTCCTGAATCTGTCAGTTCTGTCTGGACCAAGAGCACTGATAAGACCAAGAACGAATACACAAAGAGATGGACAGACGTCAAGGCAGAGGTACATACAACAAAATGAAGAGCAATACAGCATCACCAGAACCTAGCCCGCCTCCAACAGCTAGACCTGAACATCACAAAATGGAAGAGGCAGAAGAAAACAGCCTTATGAATAACATCATGAAGAGGCTAGAGCCTTATGTAGAAGAAATCAAAAACATTACACACAGTCTAAAATTACTCAAGAAGACACCAATGAGAATTCATTTGATCAGTGAAAGTATGACCGTTATGCCCAAGTATATTAGACATAGCCAATACTTTCGTTATTTCTGAAAGCCTTTAGGTCCTAAAGTTTAGGATGTCAGCGTCTCACTTGTCTCCTCCACACCATCGACAACGTGGACAGTTAACCTTGCCCAGAGCACACGCCCCTGCTGGGTCTTGAAACTGAAATATTGGCCTCTAATGACAATGTGTGAACTTGGTTTCTGTGAAGTGAAGGCTGGCCAAGGATAGCCTGTGCTCTCCCGCACAGATCTACGCATCCTCAGTAACTGAGAACTCAGAAAAAAACACTACTCGGTTTATATTGCGAGCGTCCTTTCATAACGATCAAGTGGGAAGCATCGTTAAGCGCTTTCCATTTCTTTAAGATAACGTAAGGTTTCAGAAGATCCTTGAGAGACAGGGTCAGAGGTGACACTCACGAATGTTTTGGTTGACCTGTCCCAGGCTACCATGGCGCCTGGCACTGAGAACTTGTTTCTCTCAGTGCCACTCCTGCCTATTGCCCCACCCTCCCTGCCACACCTGATTCTCAGGGGCAGAAGCTGGCTCAGGGCGCTGGTGCTGTGTGCTGACATGTGATTTTACTTGAAACAAAAAACAAAAATTGTGTGAAGTGGATAGAACGGGGTCTAACCGGGTTAGATGTGTAGGGAACCTACTAACTGGGGCAAAGGGAGCATGACGTTATCTGTGGGGAGCAACAGCCAAAGAGTTCAAGAGTAAAACATTTGTTACACGATCTGTGCGCACCCATCAGAGTTTCTGAGCTCCCTGATGGATCCAGACTGAAAGTTAGACACCAAAGCCACCCAGAAGTGGAGATGGCTTCTTGCAGCCTAGACTGTGCCACCCAGCGCTGCCGTGTCGCCCGGTGGGAAGGACAAGCAGGCAAGCAAACAGATGTGTGTCTATGGTGGCAAGAGTCAAGGTCCAAAGGTGGATCCCGGCAGGAAGTGCAGTCTCTGCTTGCGGGGGAGCCAGGGACTTCCAAGGCTTGAGCGCACAAGTCCTTACATTTCAGGGCCCCTCATTTATTCATTCACAAGCCATTGGGATGTCTCAGACAGGGTGCCTGGAGCTCGAGTGTGGCCTTAGCCAGCGCTCTGCTCACACCGTGTGTGCACACAGCTTGGGGCAGAGCCCTGGCTTGGCGCTGGAGTGTCCACAGGTGTGTGCACAGCGCGATCGGGTGGGACTTGCAGGCGGCGGGAGGCACAGGCACGCCCACCCTGGCGGGGAGCCCGGGGCTGGCCTGAGCTCTGCAGCCCGGGTGACCCGGCAGGTCGGGGCGGCGCTCTCTGAGTCACCGGAATCTAGGTGTGGCCCCCGCGCGCCGCGCCCCCGCCGCCAGCCCCCGGGGCCGCGTCCCGGAGGGAGCCGCCTCTTCCTTTAGTCGCCGTGTCCGCGCTCGCGGGGGCCACTCTCCACCACCGTGCCCCGTCGCTCCTCCGCTCCGCGCCGCCGCCACCACCGACGGACGACATGCTGCGCTGCGGCCTGGCCTGCGAGCGCTGCAGGTGGATCCTGCCCCTGCTGCTGCTCAGCGCCATCGCCTTCGACATCATCGCGCTGGCCGGCCGCGGCTGGCTGCAGTCGAGCACCCACATCCAGACCTCCTCGCTCTGGTGGAGATGCTTCGAAGAGGGCGGCGGCAGCGGCTCCTACGACCAAGGCTGCCAGAGCCTCATGGATTTCGGTGAGTGGCCCCGCCGCCTCCCGGGAAGCCCTTGGGAACCGGATCTGTGGCAGCCGCTGGGGCCCGTCTGATAGGGGTCAGGGGTAGCGGCTGCTTCAAAAGCCCGATTGGAGCTCAGACTCCAGAATCTGGCTTGAGCCAGATGAAGCTGCAGTTTTAGGTGACCCAAATCAGGCCCAACCCCGAAAGAGACTAGCCCAAAAAATTTAAAAATAAAAGTTTTGTCAGTTCCCTGCGCAAGCTGATGTCAGCCATGGCAAGGTAAGTATTAAAATAACGTGCCCGGGTGGATTCGTTACACTTCGTCTAACTTAAAAACTCTTTTTTTTTTTTTTTCCTTCATGAGAAAGTCCTTTCAGGCAAAGTGGGAGCAGTTGTGATTTCAATAAATACTTCAGAGTCTTAGCTGTCCGGCTGGTTGTGTTCACGCTTGTTCTGGGGAGGGGCCTTAGTTGAAGCGTGGTTGTTAGGGAACTTTATCTGAATCTGGTTTAAAATCGGAGAAGTAAACACTTCACTCCAGTGAAGTGGTGTTGGCACTTTTAACACATCGCAGGAGGCCTTCGTTTGCCTCTGCTGTTTGCCTCCGCCCGGAGAAGCCCCAGTACTTGATTTAACTAACAGTCGGTAGCAGTTCTTGGAAAAAAGCATTTTTCTTCCCGAAGTGGATGTCCCTCTTGTTTAGTTAGGGTAGATACAGTAGTGATTGGTAGTGTGTTGGGAGCAAGGACTACCATAACCAAAGCTTTAGTAATCAGTTTTATCCTTTAAACAGAAAAAAATAAGTCCCCCCCCCCCCATTCAATTTCTAGTTTCACCATAACTTGATCCTTTTCCTGGAGCAGCCCACCCAGGGCTTCTGCCAGGTCCTGGGCCCCTTATCAGCTGCCTGATGTAGCTTATTCTTTCTGGAGGAACTTCCCCAGACAAGGAGGCAGGTAATAAAATGAGAACGGGCAGCTGTTCCTGCTTTCTTTAAGGCCTGTGCTCTCCCTAAACACAAAGACACAAATGCTTGGCCTGACAGAACTTCCTATTGCAACAAATCTTTTAGGGTCTTACAGGTAATATATTGCCTTGGAATAACCTAGCTATATCTTAAAATGCATTTGAACTCAGTCTCTTTCAGAGGGCTTAAGAGGTACGCGTGTAGATTTTTAAAATTGACTTTGTTAATTATAGCTTACTCCAAGGTGGATCCAGCCCCAAAGAGTACTCAATAGTGGAGTCAGCTTGCAGAGGCAGGATCAGTGTTCTTGCTGGGACATGATTTAACCTGCAGGGCCCTCTTGTGAAACACACACAAAGCCATTTCCATGTTTTTTGCCTTGTGGGGTGAGCTCATCTTTTAGGGTGTGCCTGCTCTGACCTCAGGCTAATCCACTACCGTGTAAATCAAAGGGAAAAGCAAGTTTTGTTTCTAGTTTGTCTCTTTAACAATGAGTCTGAAGCCTTACCTTTTTTCTGCTCTAAGCAAGCACCCACCCAGGATAAAGTTTGTTTCAATTCGCTATAGAAATCAGCCTTAGGAAAAAAAACAACCTTAGTTTCCTGAAGGAATCTTGAAAAATTGCTTAGTACTTTCATGAGGCAGTGTCTGGTTTTAATGCTAGGAGATGTGTGTTAAAGCAGTTGAACATCCAGGGGAGTTACCTTTGCAGAGGTAATTAAGTGCCCATGTTGTGGCAGACAGCTCTTGCTCAACACCCAGATGCATATCACCCGTGGAAAGTTGGCCTCCTTGTCAAGCCATGGAAGGGGACAAGAGGCGCGAAGTCACTGCACCATCCAAATCTCCCCATTATAGACAGAGATGAGTTGAAATGCTTCTTCCTTTGCTCACTCTCTGTGGGCTTCTGATTAGTCTTCGACACAGCTGTAAAAGAATGGTGTGTCCTACACTTTAGGGTAATTATCTGGGCAGTCGGGAACTCTATAGATCTCCAGAGAGCTTCAATAGGGCCTTGCTGGAGCTCACAGTGTGCTTGCAGGAATGTACACACTCCCACAGTGTGTGAGCGCTGCGTTTTGTATGGCAAGGGACAAGCTGGGTGGGTCTGTTTAAAACTGGATCAGTACATAGAACTGAGTGTGCGTGCCCCCCTCTAGAATGCTTCTTAATGATATTAGAAAGTAAGGTTTGTTTGAAGCTATTAACAAAGCAGGACCTTCATTAGAAAGTGTTTGACAACCATGTTTTGCCAAGTGATATTCCTAACATTAATACTTTTATTTTGGTAGTAAGGATTGGTTATTCTTAGTGATGTTGACAATAATACTAAAGAGTATGCATGTTTTATAAAGGCCAATGATTTCTTAGGAATAAATGAATATACAGCAATATTATATTCTTTATTATTATTGTTAAAATTTTAAGAATTGTGGGTTACAAGGTCATCTCATCTTTTCTTTAAACAAATAAATAAGCCAAGTTAGATCCTGAATATTTTGTGATGGTGGCAGCTAAATTGATATTTATCTTAACAAATACTTGTTTGAATGTTTTGGTTTGTATTTGTCAAGAATATGAGAAAGTCTAAATTGACGATTAAGCTGATCATTCGAGTTTCTCCTATAAGCCAAACTCAGAACAAAACTTCAGTGAGTATGCACATGCTGCTTTTGAAATGCTGGCACCGTCTTTTCCAGTGTAGAGAATATTTCCACAGGAAGGTATTTTAAGCTTCGGCTCACAGACTTCGGAACCCAGGCAAGCTCTGGCTTGTCAGGGTGGAGGATATGGGGATGAGGTATGCACCAGAAGAGGAAGAGCTGTGGAAAGTCAGTGTCTGGAGTCTAGACTCTGAAAACACAGTTTTACCAAAGACATCCCTTGAATCTCTTCATATGCACCCAGTGTTTTCCCTAGACATCACTTTTCCACAAGTCCAAAAAAATAATAATAATAGAGAATCCTATGAAATGTTTTATCATTAAGCACCTTGCTTCCTAAAAGTGCAGGACATGAGAAAAATACGTTCAAACCAATCATTTACATTAGGCTAAATTCACTAGAAAAGCCTTTATTCTCTTGCAGCTTTGGGGGTAGTATTATGGGATAGGAGGAATTAGGGGAGTATGCCGAGGTGAGGTGGAAGGGGTGGGAGGGAGTGTGCTGGGATGGGAGGGGTGGGGGAGTTTGCTGGTGGGAGGGGACAGGAGGCAAGCCGTTGATATTTTATGAGGTTAGATTAGCAGATAGATTTCATGTGCCTGCACGTACATATGTTCACATTCTCAACAGCAAATTCAAGGGTCGCCCGCTCCTTTGATGGGATAACTTTAAAATATACACCGATGAGTAAACTCCAGGTGTTAAGTACCCATGGTACAGGCTAGCCCACTGCCTGTTTGTTCCAGTAGCACAGGCTAGCCCACTGCCTGTTTGTTCCAGTAGCACCCCAGAGAACCTCGGTGTGTTGAGAGGGACTCCGTTTGGCTCTGCCCCTGAGAACACAGACTGCTGAACCTGTGGGACTAGAAAGGAAATAAAGGGCTGGGGTTCCAGCCTTCCGCAAGCAGCTTCCTTCGAAGGAAGGACTTCATTGAGGACTTCATTCTGCCCCTTGCTACAATAAAAGTACCTCTCCTATGTGGACTGAGGAGAAATGTACACCCCTGTCAGTCCTACTGTCCGACATTCAATTAGTTTTTAAATACTTGAGGGTCTGTTGGCTGCAGTGGGGTGTAGCTGCCCATTTCTGACAGGAGCTCTGTGAAAATTCAGTGGTAACTAGCCACCACCCAGCGGGGTTTCAGGAGGAAGCGTCAAGTGTGTAAGGACTCCCTGGCCACTATAATGCCTCGCCTGTGGCTCTCCCGCCATTTCTCCGCTAGGCCAGCCATTCCTTAGTGCTTTCCAGAGCTTCTGCAGGAGGATGGCTTTGTCTTATATACATAGGTTTTGTAGGTCTGTTATTAATTGTCCTTGGGAGTTTTGCTCCTCCGGTGTTGAATTCTGCTTTAGCTGAAGGATCTGGGAGGTCACTGGATTCCTGTGCCTCAACCTGACCACACATAGTTCCCTGGGAGTGGGAGGCAGGACAGGTTTGGGATGATGTTGCAAAAGCTTCCAAACGGATGGCATTCTAAAGGCTATGCCTTTGCCTTTATCTCCCTATTGAATATGCGAAACAGTATTTTTGTATGTCACATTCACCCATCTTCACTTACGCGTGGGATCTTTTAACTTTTAAAATATCCAGATTCCACTTCTGCCTGTGAATGGCATAAAAGCCCTCACAGAAACAGTACACAAAACACCTGTTAAGAACTCTGTTCCTCTAGGTGGGACTTTGATATTGCTGGCTGAAGAATGCATGTTCTAGAATGTACTTGTATGTACTAATATGCGCTTGTATGTTCTAGAAAGGGACCCCACTTCAGTTTGATGACACGTCTGTGCCCTCAGAGTCTTGGGTGGACCCCAGGCGGTGGGGTGGACCTCACAACTATTTTGGTCTGTTTGGTCCACATGTAAAATCTATGAAGAATATAGCAAATCCATAGGAAAGCACCAATTTGGGGATGGGAAAGGAAATTAGTACATTTCCAAAATACTCACAGATTAGGAATATAAGCAGTATTTTCCTTTTTCCTTGGTTTCTCTCACAGCATAAACTTTGCAAAATCATACTTAAAACACAAACAGCAGAACAGCAGACTGCTCTTCCTAGGAGAAAGCAAAGCGAATGAGCAATTCTTACCCAGAAATTCTGTTTCCCCGGAGCCCTGCTGGCTTCTGACGTCACAGTCCAGATAGTGAATCACCTCCACACAACTAGGAACGGTCGTAAAGTTTAGTGTGTAAAACAGTAAGGAAGGACGGACTTGTTCATGACTGATAGAGATGAACTCTGCCTGCCAAGAGCTGTGAGAGCCATCAAATCACGAAAAAGGAAGATTTAGGACACGTCTGGAAAAATGGATGTTTTTCCTCAGTGTTGATAACTGAGATGTAATTTGAATCATCGCATAATATAAAGTAGAAATAGTTCCCAAAGACTTGTGTACAGCTGTAGATGTTAAGCTCCTGGGCAACTAAATGAGATCATAGGTACCTGACACACAAGTACTTTAGCTTTTTTTTTTTTTTTTTTTTTTTTTTAATGTATAAAGTGAGAAAGTAGTGCTGATATCTGTCTGGCCAACAGTAAGTCCTCTTCTCTGACAGAACATTAGGTCTTGAACCTCCTGCTCAGACCTGATCAGGCGGGCCCCTCCATCCTAAAAGAAAATTCTGCTGACCTCAGAAGGCCTGCTGTCTTGCTTGGGGAAGTCTGTCCTGTATCAGCTAGGATCTTTAAAACCATGCCAAGATTTCAGTCTAAATGATAGTTAAGTGATTCAGTGTGCCATGCTGTCAGGAGCAGGTTTGGCGTGTTCTGCAACAGGAGTGCCTTTTCTCAAGAGAAAATGTTGCCTAATTTTCCATTTTGATTTTCTTGAGAGTCAGCATTTTAAGTAAGCAGGACATTAACGAATTGATTGAATAGGGAAAGTGCCCCAGGTGGTCCATTTGAATGATACATTCGCCTGTCGGTGCCGGATATGTATATTAGGTTACTATTCCTTTTATGTAATTCTTCCACATTCCTGAAATGAAGTGTGAGTTACACTTCAGCTAAGTATCAGAGGAAGAAGTCCCAGCAGTAGCCTGTTTGTGCCATTCTAGCTGTCCTCAGATGAACAGGTAAGATGAATATGACACCATTACGCAAAACTTATTTATCTAAGCTTTCTAGGCAGCCTGTGATCGCGGCAGCTCAGTTCCTATAGTACGTGCCTTGTTAGGAAACGTTTCTGTTCTTCCGAAAATCAAACGCTGCTGTCTGATGTACTGCCATGTGCTTGCATTCTCTGTGTGCTTGTGTAGGTGTGTGTTGCCTTGCCTGGCTTCACAGCGGGAAAATACCTCTTTGAATGCAACAGCTGATTTCGTTGAACTTGATGGCTGGCAGTAACCAAACAAACACAGAAACAGACAGACTGCTTGCCATCGGGTCACATACTGAAAGCTGTAAGCTTTTTGGGGGTAGCACTGCTTCCATGTTATGTGTTATAGCGCTTACTCATCTAAATTCTTATTCTCCGTCTTCAGGACGCTTACAGAAGGGGCACAAGGGGACAGTGGAGACTAATGGCGGGGACAGGAGAAGAAAGGATATTACGCTTTTGTGTCCTGTGCAGAGTCCAGATTTGATTCCCCTCCCCCACCACACATACGCATTAACACACAGTACATGAAAACAAGAGGACTCTCTGGAGGGAGAAAGGGAGGAGGAAAGAGGAGGAGGGAAGAAGGGGAGGAGGGAGGAGGGGAGACGGGGAGGAGGAGGGAGGAGGAGGGAGGAGGAGGGAAGGGGAGGAGGCGGAATAGTGAGGGTGAATTTGAGCAACACACAGGGACACGTGTGTGGAAATGTCACGGTGAAGCCAGTTTTATGGGAACTAAAGCAGTTCTTTGGCGTGGAGGGAAGAACCCCAAGGTTATCAACAACTGAGCTGCCTGGACCCAGTCTTTCAAGCCCTGATGCAGGAGGTCTGGAGGGAGGCGTAGGAATCTGTATTTTAATAAGCACCGTTGCTTAATGTGACATTCTGGTCTATGGGCTACCCTTAAGAAGATCTGATCGATTAATTATCTACCACAGCATAGTCCTTTCCCATTTAAAGAATTTCTTACACAAAAAAAGAAGAGGCAAAAATGAGAAAAGAGACTTTGAATTGTATAGTCCAGCTTTGGCTTCGTTCATGTGTTTTTAAGACAAAATATTCTGGTGTTAACCGCGCCCTAAAATCTTTCACTGGTGTAACAAGAAGAACAAGACTTAGGGGGGAGTTGTAAGAACCACACCTCTCAAACTGGGTCCAATCACAGAGCATCTCACCCCTCCTGCCCCGCAGCTGAGGGGTCGTTTGGAGGAGAACATGTATTGGGAGATATATAAAAATGTTTGTTCTTCTTACTCATTTGTTATGCCCAATCAGCCATGTACCTGAGGAGGCCCTTCAGGGCATGAGGCCCCTGGAGAAGGGAAGAATAGGCAGCTTAGCCCACATTTGTGGTAGCACATAAGGATAGGAAAATGGGTGATAGAAATCTTTAGGGATAATACAGAACCTCCCATGCGTGGAAGGAGTGAAAATCTGAGGTTCTGGGAAGACGTTATGGGAACAGGAAAGAAACTCTTTGGACAAAGGGGGCTGGTGAATTACCAGAGGATGATTTGCACGTGGGCACTCATCCTCACAACTTGCAGCCAGGCTTTTTTTTAGGCTGAGTTCACAGATGAGGAGCCTGTGGTCACATAGTTAGCAGATGGCAGAGGCAGGGTATCCATGAGCTCTGGCTGCCTCTAAACCCCTTTCTTTTTCGAGTGCCAGGGTTTGACTCTGAGGCTTGAAATGACTGTGCATACAGTGGGTGTGTTGTTGGCTGTGCTGTATTTTAGTAAGAAGCAGAACCCAGGGAAGGGGCACAGAGCTCCCCTTTAAAATTCAGTGAGGGTGAAATAAGGGCATTCGCCAGTGAGTGGGTAAAGAAAACGAGGAATTTGAGTGCAAGAAAATGCTGAGCTGAAAAAAAAAAAAGAGCGAAGTGCTAATTCATGCTCTGAAATGGCTCATCTTTAAAAAACACTTTGGTGAAAGAAGCCAGTCACCCAAAGTCACAAAGTGTAAGATTCCCTTAGCGGGGAATATCTAGGATGCACAAATTAGGAAGACAAATGAATGGTCGCCAGAACTTGGGATAGCGATGGTGAGGGACAGAATGGGGAGTGACTGCAGATGGCGTGTGGTTTCCTTCGGGAAGGATGAAAACATTCAGGACTTGTTAATGGTGATGGTATCATAGCTCTCTGGATATGTGTGTGTGTATATGTACACACACACACACACACACACACACATACACACACACACATACACACACACACACACACACACACACACACACACACACATCAGCCAACACAACCAACACCCATGCAGGGGATCATGCACATCTTTTTAAATGTATGTGTTGGACTCAGACAGGCTAGATGGCCAGCTCTACGTATCTGCCGTCTGTGTGTTAGCCTCACTTCTGGAGTCTCCCTTTACTTCTAAACTAGCAATGAAGGTGAGGTGAGCCTGCAGAAGTTGTTCTGAGGAATTAGTGCATCTCCTGATGCTAACCGCCGACTCTGGATGCCGGGGTGTATGTGAAGAGATGAGGAGCCCGTGTGAGTTGAAGGATGGGGGTTAGTGAGTGGGTTGTGCTTGGCTGGTAGATCTCCTCACTTCCTCGCTCACAGAAAAGAAGGGCACAGGGCTAGTACTGCCGTGTAGGCCTTCAAACACAGAAGTCAGTTTCTGCCTCACCTCAGTTCTTTTTAAGGCCAATAATGAAGAACTCTCTTGAAATAACTTCTGAATGAAGCCAGACATTAATAGCAACTAAATAATAATCCTTTAAGAGGAAGCATTTCTGAAAGAGCATGCAACTTGAATTGTCTGGTATGAAGAATGTTTATCATGGTCATGTTGCATTCATATCTGGGTGAGCTTTTAAAATTGACCTCTTTGTGTGGAAACTGTGCCAAGAAGCTGAATTTGCGTTTTAGAGATGTAAACATTCATCCAAACTTAGAGGAACAAAACACGTTAATGTTCTCCATATCTCATCCAGTTTCCCCTTGAAGTGTGGAGATACTTAAATATTCCCAACCCCTTCACAAAACAAAAGGAAATCCCTCCCCTCCCCCCAAACTCTCTCCTGGAGGGTGGGGGTCAGATGCTTTGACCAGCAGTTTGGGACCTGGCACGTCTGTCTGTCTGACAAGTGTCCGCGTCTCTGTCTTGCAGCGTGGGGACGAGCGGCTGCCGCCACGCTCTTCTGCGGCTTCATCATCCTGGTCATCTGCTTCATCCTCTCCTTCTTCGCCCTGTGTGGACCCCAGATGCTCGTTTTCCTGAGAGTTATCGGAGGCCTCCTCGCCCTGGCTGGTAAGACAGGAGGGCCAGCAGGTCCTCATTTGTAATCAGTGGACGTGGGGAGAGTGTTCTGGTCCGTCTCTGTGGCTCTCCATGGGCAAAATACTTTCTGATTTGTGCCTGGAAATGGCTTGCCACGGGCAAAAGTATCAGAGGACAACTGTGTTTTAGGAACCTGAGTCCCTTTCCCTCTGTGCCTTAGATGGCCTTCTGTTCTCTGGATTCAAATACCAAGGGAACCAGGTTGGTATCTTATTTCTCAAGATACCAAGAGGGGAGCCAGGCAGAACTCCAGCCATGAACTGGCAGAGACAACCTGGGCAGCCAGTGTTGGAAGCAGGCCAGAAGTACCATGACGTGCCGTGATGGCACGGGTCCCATGCAACCAAGCGAGCACCAGGAGAATGGTGGCGGTGCCCTGTTAGGAGAGGAAGGGAGGGAGGGAGGGAGGGAGGGAGGGAGGGAGGGAGTAGGAATGGGAAGGGGAGAGGGGAAAGGAAGGAAAGAAAGAGAGGGGAGGGGGGAAAGAGAGGGAGGAGAGGAGGAAGGAAGGAAAGAAGGGAAATAGGAAACCTTTTAGCGTCTATCTGTGGTGCTCTAGAAAGAACTTATTATGGTGGGACAATGGGGAGGACATGTAATGGTTTTGTCCAGTTAGATCCTCATGTCACGCAGAGTGATTTATTTCGCACTTGTTTTCTCCCTGGTGTCTGTGTAGGACACGCCTTGCTCCCAGGCATCTCTCACACTCATCTGGTTTGGCCCGTGATTAGTAGCTAGATTCCTCTAGCCACTAAGCATCCTTTTAGAGACCCTATCATTAGAGGGAGAAGCTTTGTGAATGGCGGTATTGTGACTGTGTGTCCTAGCTGGCTGGGATACACACCGCGACCCAAAGCAGCCTCAGGAGGAAAGGGTTTATTATTATACCTTACGGGCGAAGCCAGAGCAGGAGTTCAGACAGGAAAGGGGTTGGGGAGTGGGGGGGTGGGTGTGGGTGGGGGGTTAGGGGGGTGGGGGCAGAAACTAAAGCAGAAATCACGGAGGAACCCTGCTCCCTGGCTTGCTCAGTGCTCAGCTTTCTTCTTTGTGCAACCCAAGACCACCTGCCCACGGGTGGCACTGCCCACAGTGCCCTGGGCCTTTCCACACCAATCCTGAATCAAGAAAAACGTCTTACAGACATGGCCGCAGGCCGATCGGATGAAGGCATATCTTCAGCTGAGGTTCCCTCCTCCCTAGGAGGTTCCGGCTTGGGTTGAGTTGACAGACACCCAGCAGTACACTGTGTGCATTCATTCATGGATTCATTCACTTGTACTTCCATACTCTGAGCTTCTTTCTCCTTCCCTTCAGCTATTTTCCAGATCATCTCCCTGGTCATCTATCCAGTGAAGTACACACAAACCTTTGACCTTCATAGTAATCCCGCTGTCAATTACATCTATAACTGGGCCTATGGCTTCGGATGGGCGGCCACCATCATCTTGATCGGCTGTTCTTTCTTCTTCTGCTGCCTCCCCAACTACGAGGATGACCTGCTGGGCAATGCCAAGCCCAGGTACTTCTACACATCTGCCTAAGGTCGGAGGGAGACCCCCCCCCAAGAGAAGCCCTGCTGCAAGATGGGTCCTGAGGAGGAAACTGTTCTCCAAGCCACAAGGAACCTATGTTTGGGCAGTGTTCCTATGATCAGAAATGCTGGAATAAATGTTAAAGAAAATGCTTCGTAAATAGCGTTAAGTTTCATGTCCTGCGTATGTCTTGTGGAGTTAGAAAAGACTTGTTTCTGTTTGCTAATTTTATGCTAATTTCTCCTGACATCAAATCTGTATCATTTAAACTGCTGTTGTTAAAGAGTGTGCATGTAGAACTTAATCAGGTAGAAATGAGATGGCTTCTGAGACTTAATTATCTGACCAAGCTTTCGTTTTTTCAAGTTAGAACGGATTATTTCTACTAAGGGGTAAGGAGAAGGGGAGCTATTGGTAAAATAATCTCAGTGGCCAAATATCCTAAAAATTAATGCCAAGAACAAAACAAACTTTTTTACGTTTTTCAGTTACATAAAGATGCAGAATGCTTTCCTAAATGAGCATCCTTTGTGGGAATTGCTAGTCAGTGTTTTGAACAATTGCTGACTCGCTTAGCTGTGGTGACATGTTGGGAAGCGTTCCCATGGCCAAAGCAAGTTCCAATAGTCAGGCCGCTGTCACTACTGAAATTGCTATAATGAAATCCCCTCTTTTAACAGAGTTTGACGTAGTTTAAGGGGTAGGGCGTGGGAAGAAGCCATATTAAATCTGTACAGTTTTGTGTCTATATGTTCAGAACCAGCATCCACGGGATGCGAGGATGGACTAGGTCTGATTCG
This sequence comes from Peromyscus maniculatus bairdii, assembly GCF_049852395.1. Lineage (NCBI taxonomy): Eukaryota > Metazoa > Chordata > Mammalia > Rodentia > Cricetidae > Peromyscus > Peromyscus maniculatus. The sequence goes on along the minus strand of NC_134867.1, from coordinate 40,901,120 downwards.
TCCTGAGTGGTGGATGTGATGGCCTCAGGTAGGAAGGCACAGGAGAGTCACCACTGCCACAGCAGTGCCATTCAAACACCCTGAGGAGAAGAAAGGTCTCTTCGTCATCTCAGCCTTAACTGGGCTCTAACGATAGACAGCTGGAACAGATTTTAACTGTAACAGAAACCTAAATATAATTAAAGCTGGTCTTGCTTGGTAAACAGACTGAAACTGTCTGATCTAACACATACAACTGGAGAGTTCAGGAATGAGTTTCTCTGCATAGATATTGGATGGGCTATGATTATTATTTTTACCATTTATACTTACGTAATGGGAACCGCTTATTTTATACAGCAGATGACTCTTTTGTAAGTTGCGGCAAAAGCAGTTTGCAGTTTTCATTTCCAGCTCTCCCCCCCCCCAATAAACCAGGTGTTCAAATCCTGTGTCTGGTTTGTGGTTTTGTTGTTGTTGTTGTTGCTAATTTTCCATTCTGTGAGGGGAATTAAAAATTCTTCCAATGGGTAAGAAAATTAGACAAAATGAAGTTTCATGTCTCACTTTTAAGGGTTTCGGTCTTATTTAGGTATTCAATTACATTTTAAAAAGTTCATCCTACAACTTTAATCTTGTGTACTGGGGTAGGTAAGGAATTCATTGTCATAAACTATAAGGAGCTTTCATTGAATCCAATTATATTACATCATTTATTTGGGTTTGGGTTGAAAACCATCCGTTTGTTAAGCCTACATTTAGACAGTTCAGAACACTTGTGGAACCTGTATCTCTCTGCCCAAACTTGTTTCGTCATTTTTGTGCATCTTAGGTTTGGGTTGACCCTTCCCCTCATGTCAATCATATTTTTTAATGTAGTAACGAACTCTAAAAGTCTGACGTGTACTTCCTCCTCAGTGAGCAACACCATGCGTGCAGACATCAGACAGAGTCCATCCAACTGGGCCCGCAATGGATTAATGTTGGCAGGTTCAGATTCTAGGATTCACTCGTGTGGGTTAGTTGATGGGCTGGTCACCCCTCTCTCATCTCCTGGTTGTGAGCCTCCTCCTTGTGACGGGCCCTCTTCCATTCAGGGGTGGAGGTGGTAGTCTCTGCCTTCCCTGCCCACCTTCCCATTCAAACACTTCCCCATCATCCGTTGAAAGTTGGTTCTACCACAGTGCCTAGAAAGTGTGAGGCAGGGAAGTGACAGGTGGACAGAAAGATGGAAGCGTTCTTCCTTCCTGTTTCTTTTGGCTGGTTGGTCCTGGGCACAGAATTTTCATCTTATGCCTTTTGATATATGAGTTAAGTACTTCATCAAAATTTACACCTTTTTTTTTTTTTTAAATCTAACTTTTCTGTGACAGGTTGGGAATTCAAACTGGTAATTAGTGCTAAAATTCCCATCTGCCAAAATAACAGCACAACTATTTCAAGAAGACAATGGACGTAGAGATGACAAGACTTAAGTCTGTTGTCCAAGGATGACCGGTTACAGACTTCTCTAGAACATGCACTTTGAGTTGTGACCTATTCGACTTTCTTCTTCCCTTCCCTAATCCATAACACACTGTATTTTAGTGGTAAATGTTTTGGGGGAAATACGGGTTGCGGGGGGGGGGGGGGGGCGCATGGAGCAGATAGGACAGAAGAAGCCTTTCACTGGAAACGCCAGAGACAAAGGCACAGTAAGTGGCATTACTTCCTGAATGCTCCATTTCTTGCACCGTTTACCTAAGTACGCAGGTCCTCCAGGCCCCAGAGGTTCTGATTCCCCACGACAGATCTACAAATAAGCACTAGGACAGGTCTCGAGAATTCTGGACAGACCTAACTGAGAAACCACCCTAGAGACCAGCAGTACCTTGCCTGAGATTCCCTGCGGCAAGGCTGAGGTAGTTTTTAGTTACCTAATTATATTGAGTCTCCGCCCTTTAAATAAGCAGTGCTGGGATCTCAAAACAATTATCTCATGCACACTCTGTGAGTAGCCAGAAGTGCTAAATGCCACTTGCTATTGATTGTAACAAAGGGGTAATACATCACGTCCTTTGCTTTCCACACAGGTGGCTGTGCAGGGTGATTAATTCTAGCTCCCAAACCATACACTATGGAAAGAATGGCCATGATATGCCGTAGGAGACCAGAACCATAACGACTCAATCAGGCTGGGTTTCCTCTAAGTTTCCGAGGGATATTCTTAGGGGTTAAATAAGCCTGCATGTTGAGAACCTGCCTTGCTTTCCTAGGTTCTCCTGGAAGGGTCTGTGAGTCTGTCCGCAACTGTGGCTCCTGCTGGTTGTGCAGGTGTGAGCGGGTCATTTCCTCAGTGGTCTCAGCATCTTCATCTGTATTAGGAATTGAACAGAATCCTCCTGTTCACAGGCATTGTGCAATTACTATTTAACTAATTTACTCAGCTCTTCTAGGGGAAGGACAAAGGCTAAGGTGAAGCTGTATTTTTTGGTGCTTTGTTTCAAATGTTTTCAGGAGTACAGCTAGTTAAAATCACACTGCTATGGAGTTAATTTGTTTACTAAGAAATAAAAGATTATTTATTAAGATGGAAGTTTTCAACTATGAACTGAAAGCTTTCAATTCAAGGTGCTGGAGTAGAGGAATTCAGTTCATTTCTTCTAGTAGAACAGAAAAAAAAGCCACAGAACAGTAAAGCAGTATCACGGGAAATAATCCATGATGAGAGGGTCCTGCTAGCTGACCAGAAATCTTTATCAAATTCAGAGAAGACAAAAAAAAAAAAAAAATGAATGACGCTCTCCACAGCAGCTAACACATGCAAGAAACTTCAGTTTGTTGGGAGGCTCTGAAGAGATGCCAAGTGCCAGGTGTGGAGGGAGAGAGGAGAGAGAGACTGCATGGGGGTGGGGTGGAAAGAATCGAGGGAGGGGGTGGAGAGCATGTGATCCGGGGGACTAGTGAGAGGTCTGTCCCTTGGGCCTGGTGGTTGACCTGACCTAACACCCACTCTGAATTCTCAGAGTGGGATGACAGGCCCCAGATGTCTTCCTGTGGGTTAACCCCGAAGATAACAACCAGGCTAATTAGCATGCTCCGCCCTAAGGACGTCCCACGTATTAACCATATAAATCTCACCTGACCCTGTCGTAAGGATTATATTTTTTTCTTGCCGGTTCTGAGAAGAAACAGAAGCATGTTACTTGGTGAAGTAGGTCAGACAACTAGTCAACGTCAGCAATGAGAGTAATAATAAAGGAGTAGAGGGTGCTGGGCCGAGGTTAGTAGGGCAGGACACGGAATTAGCATGGGGGGGGGGCGGGACATACAAACCTTGCTCTCCTCCCCTTCTAGTGGCTCCCGTGAGCTCTCCTACTTCACCCTGCAAGCAGCAGGAGTCTCCCTGGCCCCCACGTTTGGGGACATGTGATAGAGAAGAGTGGAGATGGTCGGGAATCAAAACAGTAATGGACCAGTGTGGGGGAACAGTGTTCTAAGGTGTGGTACTTCTGTTTATGCTGCATTTGTTTAACTCTGTGAAGCCGTGTGCCTGTGCCTGTCCAAAACACCTGATTGGTCTAATAAAGAGCTGAACGGCCAATAGTGAGGCAGGAGAGAGAAATAGGCGGGGCTGGCAGGCAGAGAAGATAAATAGAAGGAGAAATCTGGGGGAGAAAAGGGTAGCCAGAGAAGGAGGAGGATATCAGGGGCCAGCCACCCAGCTACACAGCAAGCCAGGAGTAAGAAATAAAGAACGGTATACAGAAATAGAAAAAGGTAAAAGCCCTGATCGGGCGGTGGTGGCGCACGCCTTTAATCCCAGCCCTCGGGAGGCAGAGGCAGGTAGATCTTCGTGAGTTTGAGGCCAGCCTGGTCTACAGAGCAAGATCCAGGACAGGCGCAAAGCTACACAGAGAAACCCTGTCTTGGAAAAAGAAAAAAAAAAAAAAGTAAAGGTAAAAGCCCCAGGGCAAAGACAGATGGGATAATTTAAGTTATGAAAACCTGGCAAGAAACAAGTCAAGCTAAGGCTGGGCAATTATAATTAAGAATAAGCCTCCATGTATGATTTATTTGGGAGCTGTGTGATGGGCCCCCCAAAAAGTAAAAAGCAAAAAAAACAAAGAAACAAAAAAACACAACAACAACAAAAACAACCAACCACAGACCTGGTCTGGGTGGCAGTTGGTTCTTCTGGGCATGGTGTGGATGAGAAAGGCAACTAAAGGCAATGGAGGTGTGTGTCTGTAACAAATGATACAGCCAGGACCTGGACTTGTGTGCCCCACTACAGCGTCTGAGAAAGTTCCTTTATGTTAGAAAGAGTGTTCTGCCTTTTCAGAGCACTCCTCTGTGATTGGGCCATGTGAGTCATCACCTTAAAGCCTTACACAAATCAGCCCTTTTCCAAAATAGCCCATGGGTGTGGTGGAAACTGGGGCATGCCATCTTGATCAGGGAAGCCGGCTGATGAGGGCACTTGTAGCTCCACTAAAGCTTTGTGAATTATGTAATATATAGAACGATGTACATGCTACATATTGTTTTTCTTAAGTGGCCAATTTCAATATTATGTATGATCTGATCCTAACTGAAGTACAGTTTAGTTTTAGACATTAGAACCAGAACCACCCATAGACTACATAAAATGGTGTGCTTTAATTAACATCTATAGAGCACTATGAAAGTTATGTTGCAGAAAACATGTCTTATGAAGGGTAGCTGTATAGATGAAATGGAGGTCGTAAATATAGTTGTATCATACTCAACCATTTTGTCCTATTTATATCATAGAATGTTCTTGATCAGTGAGAAACCTGGGGAGAAGGTTGCTTTTACTTTCGGGTACTTTGTGTCCAAATCTTTTTCACCCAAGTGCTCAAGAAGAAAGAAAATGTGTAACCCATGAAGAGATGGGTGCTCAGAGCCTTTGCTTTTTGAGCTGAATTTTAGGTGAGCATAGCAAACTTATCCAGGGAACAATGTGCCATTTCTAAATTTCACAATTCTGGGTGGTATCTGGGTGTGTGTATGCTCTGGGAGTGGCAGAAATGAGTAGAGTGCACCTCAGGTGTGGGAAAAGACAGCCAAAAGGGAAAATTAAATGACATTCAAACTCAGTCATGTTGATGATCTTCCTCTGGTATTGTTTTCTTTAAGAGCTCATTCTTCTTAGCCCTAGAAATAAGTAACAAATGAGAGAAAGAGGGACAGACAGACAGATAGACACACACACACACACACACACACACAGAGAGAGAGAGAGAGAGAGAGAGAGAGAGAGAGAGAGAGAGAGAGAGAACATTTGAAGATAATTCTCTTGTGAAGAAATGGAATCTTGTTGATTTAAGCACATAAGAGCGTTTCAGCGATAGTGAGTCATCACATAATCCTAATAGGTGGTTGTACAATGGTTTGCTCGGCCAGTTTTTCCAGTACAAAGACTCATGATAATTAACCAACAATTAGCAACTGCTTTCGACTAGGTTGCTCTTAAGAAGGAACACTTATTTAAAATAAAAATCCTGAACTTAATGGCTGAAAACAAATTGGTGAGTGAGCCTTGGCAAGCGATCTCCTTACGCCAATCTGGTTTCGGTGGTTCTCGTCTCTGCTCTAGGGGATATTCTTACATTGAACTTTTTCTGTGAAAACCTGTCTTTCCATATGCTTAGCCTGCCCTTCTCTAAAGTCGAGCAACATTTCAATGCCCAAGTCTTTCTCAAGAAAAGTAAAACAGAGTAGAACAACAAAACAAAATAAAACAAGCCCTCCCATTTAATTTCATGCAAATATGAATGACCAAAGAGGAGCTGGCACATTTAGGAAGTGCCAGTATTTGTTGTATCATTGAACTAATGACAATTATTGAATATATCTAGATATCAGAAGTTAGATACAACAAGATAAGAGATATCAGTATGCTAGAACACATTCTTGGCAGATCCTAAATGAGAACAAATGCCTTTTTTTCTCTCTCTCTCTCCCAGACTAGTCCATTAGTCACACAGGGTAAATGAGTCCTGGCCTCACTCTGGAATGGTCTTCTTGGTAAAGCTTAGGAGAAGGTTGCCATTCCTCTGGACCCATGCAGCCATCCACCAAGGATACCCAAGCCTGGAGTTGGGGTGCTTTGTACACAGCTGTGCAGTCCCACCAGGGCAGCCAGACACCTCCGTGAAAGTGTCCAGACTGCCCAAAGAAACCTCATTAGAGGTAGAAAGTATTGTGATTGCTTTCTGGAGTTGGTCAAGCTTTCTTCTCCACTTAGATTCCCTACTTGTCTTTTCCCAAATTCTCTCCGTGAAGGCAAAGGCATAGACCTGAGGATTCAGTGTGAGGGTGAGTCCATGTTGACAAATTCACACTCAAACCTGTCTCCAATGGAAACAGAGGCAGAGTCAAATCTTGCCTCTTGTCCTTGGTACATGACTCAGGAAGCCAGGAGAAGGTGTCGTTAAAAAGAAGGAAGAAAGGGAAAGAGTCACAGAGCTGGGCTTTGTGGTGTAGGCATGTAATCCCAACTTCTTGGAAGGCTGAAGCAGGTAGGTTGCATGTTCAAGACCTGCCTGGACTGCAGAGTGAGTACAAGCCAGCCAGGGTAACTTAGCAAGATGCTGTCTTAAAAGTCAATCAATCAATCAATCAACCAATCAATCATCATCATCACATCAGCATTATCATCACCATCACGATAGAGCTAGGGGGTTATAGCACAGTGGCAAAACACCAACCTAGCACACACCAGGATTGAAGTATTCTCAAAAAAGAAAGACAGGCCCCGTGGAGGCACCTCCATTCCCAGTACTGCCCAAGTAGGTTTGGACTGAACTGGCTAATATAACGTTCTCACAGCAACTAGCTGCTGGTTACCCCAGAGCCCTGGCGGTGTCTCTGGGTCTCTATAAACGGGTGTCTCTTTTGCACTTGGGCTTGCTTGCTTGGTGCTGCCCTCTTCCTCCTCATAAAGCTGAGGTGTTGACAGCAGCCCTTTCAGGAAGAGAGCCTGCTTCTGACTTCCGCAGTCTCGGCTCGGTGTGGTGTGGAGCGCTGTGTCTAAAATGTGTCTGGTTTCTCACACTATTCCACTCACAGTCTTTGGTACTTAGAACGATTTTCCAATTCTAAAGCTATCTAATTCGAGGGCTACTTTGAGGTTTAAGGGAGTGTGTGAAGGGAGATCTCTTGTTCTCACCAAGGCAGAGGATTCTACGGTCTGACAGCAGGCCACCTAGAGGCCCAGCTGGGGCCTGGTGTTTATTTTGGTAACAGAAGCCCAATCTTCCCTCTCCACATGGGTGTCTGTGAGTCATCACAGCATGAGGCAGGGCTGGCAGACAGGGTAGACAAAGCCCGTGTCTGACCTTCTAAAACCTTCCGCAAACAGTGTTGGCATTGGTCTAAGAAGCTCCGTCACCAGCCAATGATAATTCCCAAAGAATGCTCATGTAGCTTGCATTCAGTGCCAAGCTGACAATAAAACATAGGCATCAACTGATAGAAACCATCATTTTCTTTTTGAGTTCTACAGATGCCTATAAGACTTCTGCCAGAAAGAAAAGCCGTGGTATATAATTATGATGTGTGTTTTCAGTACATGAAGAAATGTTAGCCTTTCCTTTCTTTAGAGGAATGAATACCAAAAGCTCCACCTCCCCCCAAATCCATAATCCATGCTCATAGATATTATTAAAAAAAAAGACTCGATGGTAAGCAATAAAATGCCAGTCATATCTACCACTTTTACCACCACAGAAGTCCTTTATTATGTTATGTGTCGGGCATGTTTCATTGGACGCACCAAGTAAATGCATTATTGTTCTCTCTAGAGTTAGGGACATTGTGACTTTCAAGGTAAATATAAAGAAGCTGTTACTTAAAACCAGACAGGTTTGATTCCAAATTGGATAGTCTAACTGCTACGTAGTTTTGACAAAACGAAGAGACAAAAAAAAAAAAAGATTTAAAGGTTTTGTCTTTTTTAATCGTACAAATTTTAGAACTGTTAATACTGACAGAAAAGGAAGACAGGACTCATGGCACAGGCCTGTAACACTTGTTACTTACAAAGCCTACAAAGAGGAATGCAAGCTTAAAACCTGCCCAGGCTACAGAGTGAGTTCAGGGTGAGCCTGGGGAACTTGGCAAGACCCTGTTTCAAAATTAATAGTAATAATTCCAATAACCATAGAGCTAGAGATATAGTTGATTGCTAGAGCCCTTTTATAGGGCCTGCCAAAGCCACAGGTTCAATTCCCAGTTTTGCCAAAAAATAGAGAAAAAAATCGATGCCACATGGAGGTTCATCAATCCTAAAACTGTTCAGTGCATTTCTACTACTGACTCATTGAGTGCTAAAGTAAAATATAAGTCATCCAGAGGCCGTTCTGATACCTGCACACACTTTTTATGATCGTTAGTAATATAGGAACATTTCCAAGAAAGAGCGTGCTGATTTAGTTGGGAGCAGATCCTGAGGAAGTACAAAGGAAGGGCTGAGAGTCGGGCAGCATGGGAAAAAGATAAATCTATGTCTACAGTCTCCTGACTGCTGTGGGCACCTGGGGTCGCAAGGCTGATGACCTCTGAGCTGTGTAGGAGGCAGCTCGAACCGTCTCTGGGGAAGCATAGAGAGCTGGCTTATGAACACAGTGGCTTCTGTCCTTCACTGCCAAACCTTGTTCTTCCGCGTTTCAATCCAGCATGCCTTGGCTGCCTTGTGTGCAGGCTGAGTAAGCTGCCTTGAGGTCAGGTGAAGCCCTCAGGGCAAGAGGCAGAAGGACCCTTGAGGCTGGAAGCTTCAAGGCTGTGCAGAAACCATTTGCAGGAGCTGTAGGTGACGGAGCACCTGGTGTGGAGGGTGACAGAGCACCTGGTGTGGAGACATCATCGGCATGAGGGCGATGTGGTCTGGGGCCTCAGCTCCTTCTGGCTCTGGTGCCAGCATGGCCGCCCCTCGGAGCAGCCCCCGGTTCCAAAGCCTTTAGACACCATTGTCCCGTAAGTCCAATTTTAAAAGGAGGGTCTGTGAAAAGTCCCACAGCTACAGCTGTGCCCAGCTTCTCACTGGTCTTTTGGAAATGGCATCCATATCCCCTGGTGATTAACATGGTCCGTTAATCCCAGGGGACAATTAACTCTGTCAGCCTGCTGGTCTACTGTCTGGAGTCACTCCAAATGACCAGAGGCAGCAGTTACAACTGAGTGGAACCCTTATTATGTTATTGTGCCCCGTGGTTAAAGTATTTCTTTTATTTATGCTGTTATGCTCCCTGGTTAAAGTATTTTATTTGTTTGTTTGTTTGTTTGTTGTTCTGGGGATCGAACTCGAGGCCTTGTGTATGGGACACAAGCACTCTACTATTGAGCTGCATCCTTGGTCCCGGTTGAAATATTTCTATTACCCTGAGAGACCTAGACTCTTTAAATTCTGACAGAACTTCCTGTTAGAAGACTTTGCCCCACCCCCAAAGACACTGGGAATATGATGCGTGAGGCTGGTCCCCAGCTCCGAATAGTTCCCTGTCAGCCAGTCCCATAGCCAGCTGAAGACGATGCTTTACCATTGGTCTGTTCAGTAGCCCCTGGAAGAGAGAGCCCATGAGAAAAGCTGTGACTCCCATGGCCCTGTGTCCACCATCACATCCCAGTCCTGTCGCTTATGGAATTATACAGTACATCCTATCAACCACTCAGGAATTCTTGGAAGTCCTTAGATAATGGGACCTGTGGATGTAGAGGAGGTCATGCTTTACCTTTCTACTTAGGTCACCAACTGAGTCAGAGGATGAAGCTGGCTTACAAGAAATTAAATTAAATATGAAGTTAATATTCATTAAAATGTATTTAATTGATTATAATAATTAATATTATCACCTATTAAATTAATGGGAGGAAAGCCTACAAAGTTAAAATAATTTAAGAGCTCTTCCAAAGAAAGCAAGCCACAAAATGCTGAATATTTTCCTACTGGGTTGAATAAAGAACAGTTTGTGGATAAATTACTGAGCTGCCTGGGTAGGCTAGAGGAAGGCCGGAGTTACTTTAACAAGGTCTGTCTGTATGGGATTCTCTGGGCTCTGACTGCCTTTGGAGGATTTTTCCTCCTCCTGATACAGGGAGAACATCTCTCAGGTTCTTCTTTTTGTAAGCAGCACTCGGGAGGCAGAGCCAGGTGGATCTCTGTGAGTTCGAGGCCAGCCTGGGCTACCAAGTGAGTCCAGGAAAGGCGCAAAGCTACACAGAGAAACCCTGTCTCGAAAAACCAAAAAAAAAAAAAAAGATTTATCTTCATTTTATGTGTGTGGGTGTTTTGCCTGCACGCACCTCTGTACACCAATTGTGTGCCCGGTGTCTGCAGAAGCCAGAGGAGGGCGTTTGTTCCATGGAACTGGAGGTGTAGGTAATTGTGAATCTCCATGTGGGTGCAGGGAACTGAACCCAGGTCCTCTGGAAGAACAGTCAGTGCTCTTATCCACTGAGCCATCTCTCTGGTCTCATCAGATAAAATTTTATCCTGTTTTCAAGAAGAAAGGGGAGATTGGAATGCCCTCCTTCTTTCTCAAGTACCTTTAACTTAAAAGATGCTAATATAAAAATAGTGTAGTTTTTAGTGGTTTGTTCTCCCCCGCCCCCAAGTTTCACAGAGGCATCAGCAGCAAGGGAGAGAAGCTTGGACGAGTGTCAACCCCAGGGGGATGAATCATGGTGTCCCCCAGTACCAAGGTTGTGACGTCATCAACTTGCCTCCACGGGGGCGTGGTTACAAGCATGTCTGGGATACATGGCAGGTTCAGTTTTAGGGGCTGCGAATATCAGAGCACAGCAGGACACAGCAATAGCGATTTCTCTAAAGAAAGAAAACAATCAACTTCGCCTCCTTTGTTGACCCTGCCTTCTCGCTAAAGTGTTCCCCTAAGCACGAGCTGCTGTTTGGAAAGCATTTTACCAATGGTGGAACTTTCAAAATTACAGTCCTTCATCTCGAATTCCACTGCTACCTTATCAACTATGTTTTTATGATATTCAAAGTCGTTTGTTATTTCAATGATGTCCACAGGGTCTTTACCCGGAACAGGTTCGATCTCAAGTATCCACTTCTTTTATTCACCACAAAATACAAGTTTTCTTCTCATGACTGACAGATGCTGTAGCCACTCAGACCCAGCACCTAAGCCCACTTCTAATTCAAGGTCTTTCGCTGTTTTTGCCGCATCTGCGGCTATTTCTTCCACTGTAGCCTTCAACCTTTGAAACTCACCGAGAAGGTTGGAGATCAATGTTTTTCCAGCGTCTGTCAACGCTGCTAGTCTGAGCCCTTCTAGTGTGTATCACCAATGTTCTTAATAACATAGAATCATGAACCCTTTCCAGGTGGTTTAGTTTTCAAATTCCTATGCCCAGGAATATATTTCAAATAGGTGTATCTGCTGTGACTTTCTTAAGAAATAGGGTTGGTGCCAGCAAGACAGCTCAGCAGATAAAGGAGCAGATAAAGACGCTGACAATGTGAGTTAGAGCCACAGAACCCACAGGGCAACGGAGAGAATACCATCCTGCAAGTTGACCCCCCTACACACACACACACACACACACACACACACACACACACACACACACACACACACACACCTAAGATTAAAGACCAAAATTACTTCTCATCCTAGGATGTATTTCATGCCTTTGTTGGTAGACAAAAAAATAATGCTAATTTTATTTTCTCCATCCATCTGAGCCAGTGTCCAGGTACCTTGTCAATGATCACTAATATCTTGAAAAGAGGTTTTTTGTTTGTTTGTTTGCTTTGTTTCTTTTTGTTTTGTTTTCTGAGTTGTGTGGCTCAGTAGTGGCCAACCAATTTCATAAAACCAAGTTTAGAATATTCAGTATTATAGATGTGCTGTTATTGGAGCTTTGTTGTTTAATTTCTAGAGCTTTTGTAGAATTCTCTAGGGCCCTCTGATTTCCAGGATAATAAGTGAACTCTTGGCTTCACCCTAAAGTCACTGACTGCATTTGCCCCTCAGGAGAGTCAACCATTTTTCCATGGTGTGAAAGTCCCGGAGATCTTCATCCTGTAGGCAAATCTCTTGTCTAGTAGAGAACATCACCTTCAAGATCTCCACTGTGTCTTCCGGAGAGCTTGCTGGAGCTTCTCTGTAGCACTTCCGTATTGTGGACATATTTCTGTCCTTTAGCCCATGGACACACTTTCCATTTCCAGATCCCTAACCTCTCTCAGCCTTCACAGAATGGAAGGGAGGCAGGGTCTTGCTCTAGGTTAAGCTTTATCTTAAGGGAAACTCCTGGCTGGTTTGATCTTCTATCCATTGAAATTTTTTAAATCAGCAACTTATACATTTCATTTCAAAAAAATCATCCTTCATCTGTTCACTTGACTAGCACTTTTGGTTTCTTTCAAGAACTTTTCCTTTGCATTCATGGTTTCGTTACCATATGACAAAAGAGCTGGTTACGGCGTCGGCTTGTGACACACCTTCATCACTACGATTAGTCATTTGTGGCTTTTAACGTAAAGTGAAAGGCAGATGACTTCTCCTTTCTCCTGGATACTGAAAGGCCATTGTAGGATTATCATTTGGCTTACCTTTAATACTGTGTTTTAGTGAATAAGATGAGCCGGGGAAAGAAGGGAAGCAGAGGGCTAATGGGGCCGTTAGAATATTTGCCACGTGAGTATTAGCTCTTTGTGGGCATGGTTCATAGCGCCCCAGTCACATTGCAACAGCGAAGACCTGTGATCACAGAGAAACCCATCAGATACGATGGAAGTTTCAAATGCTCCAAGAATTAACCAACTGTGACAGAGAGACACCAATTAGCTGCATGCTTTTGGAAAAGAGCACTGATGGGCATAGGGTTGCCATGCACCTTCAGTTTGTGAAACGAACAGTCCATATTTATGAAGTGCAGCAAGGAAAATTACAACAAAATGAAGTATGCCCACCTGGTTTTGAGGGGTGGTTCATCCCATCAACCTACCCCTCATCCATTGCTCTTAAAAACCCATTTTTATATATGACCTCTCTATTTCTCTAGACCTGTTAACCAGGTTTTGGATGGATAAGCTATTTCCTCCTTTATCATGGGCTCTGCCTCCCATTCAGGATATTCTGAAACCTTGCCCTAGTTATTGGCCTTGTTACAAGCAGAGCGTTGAGGAAGACTCCTATCTTGTGAGACGTCTGCCTCAGGTCAGGCTTCTGCATGGCTCCAGGCAACAGGATGTTGCTTTTTACTAAAACGAGAGGTCATTCAGCTAGCCTGGAACTTTCCATCAAATGTCCTTCCTCATGCCTGGTTTTAGAGTCCAACTTGTCCTATCTGGTTGTTGTTCTGGTCTGTTTTGTTTGTTAACATGTGTGACTTCCTGGGACACTCATTCAGACTCGCTTGTATGCCTACTTTCCTTATACTGGACCCCGCCCTTGATTTTCAACAGCTTCACCTGGTTGTAGATGGAAAGAATTTCATTAAAGGCCTCCAAAGAGGACCTCTGGCTTCCAGGGCACCACAGGTTGATGGTTGGTTATGAAACAATGTTGTTATTCACTTTCTTCGACGAACAAGTCTATGATCCTCACAAGTACCATCGCTGTGTATCCATGACATCCACAGAGATCCTGTGAACCAGTGCTTCCTTTGTTCATTGCTGAAACCCCAGTGCCTCAGGAGTGTCTCAGCCTATCGGGAGTTACAACAGATCCACCTCCTGCCCAGACCACCGTACTCACTGAATCTCATGTTGGGGTACAGATAATACAGGGGATGTGGTCCCTGGAATCCTAGATGGTGAAGTGTTGTAGAACATTATTTTAAGGTGTGTTACTTTTGCTTATGCTGCACTTGTTTAACTCTGTGAAGCTGTGTTCCTGTGCCTGTCTAAAACACCTGATGGTCTAATAAAGAACTGAACGGCCAACGGCCAATAGCGAGGCAGGAAAAAGGATAGACAGGGCTGGCAGGCAGAGAGGATATATAGAAGGAGAAAATATGGGAGGAGAAAAGAAAAGGAAGGAGCCAGAGAAAGAGGTGGACTCCAGGGGCCACCTCTGGCCACTCAGCTACACAGCCAGCCATGGAGTAAGAACACAAAGAAAGGTATACAGGAATAGAAAAAGAAAAGCCCAGAGGATAATTTAAAGTTAAGAAAAGCTGGCAAGAAACAAGCCAAGTTAAGGCCGGGCATTCAGAAGTAATAATAAGCCTGCATATGTGAATTTATTTGGGAGCTGAGGGCGGGCCCCCTCAAAAAGAGTAAAGAACCAAAAATCAACCACCAACAGTGAAGTGAGGAAAGTAACATGAAATGAAGAAGAGTCAATGTGTCAATGGGTGGATTACTGTTCTGGGCCGTGGGGTTCAGTCTGCGTAGGAGCTTCTGAGCAACCATATAAAACTATCCCACTAGGAAGGTAGAAGGTGGAACATTTGTCAACACAACCCTATCTCTTGGTGGAGGGGTTTCCTGGGGTCATTAAGTCCTTAGCACTTCAGAAGAGTCCAGTTGTTTTAAGCCGGGTACTAGAATCCCTCACTCAAACAGGCAGAGGGACAGTGGGTGTGGGTAGTCAGCTTGGAAAGTGTGTAGGAATTGTCCATGGTAGTGTGAGGAACTCAGCGTGGGCTGAAGGACTTTGGAGGAGAACAGCAAAATCATCTGCTCCACGGAGCCATCATTGGTTAGTCCTGTGTGAATGCATTTCTGCTATTCTCATCATATGTAGTATATATCTCATTATACCTCCATTTGCTGCTCCATCACCATAGGACGACATTGCACCCCAATACGTGGTTTAAAACTCTCCATCTCTCTCAACCTACCTATGCCTACACACATGCACACACATTGGCACATTTTTTTCCCATTTACCACTGGTGCCATTCCGGAAGTTCTTTGGCATTATATCAATATTCACAACTTATATCATTGGGTATCTGAAATATTCTTAACTAAGTCCCATATAGTAAGCTGTTTCAATAGATGTTTCTACAAATTTGAGTTTTTGTTGGAATTAATTTTTGATTCAGTTTTTATTTGTTTAGTTGTCCTCGTACTAAACAACAATTGTCTGGGAATCTTTCAACTGTCTTGGAGACTTGTGTGTTTTCTGCATTTCATGTGTCATGAAGACATTCTCCTTGGAAGCCTCACCCTCCTGCTTCAACCGGACCTGGTTATCTGTTCCATGTGCAATCGATTTCTGGGTTCACTGTGCAATCAACTTCTGGAAACTTCTTTCATCATCATGCTGAGAATTTCCTTTCAATCTGGATTTCCTGCTTCCTCAGACCTATCTTTTTTTTTCTTGATTTATTGCTCATTATTGCAAGGTGCTCTATCAATTAGATGTCTTAGCTCTCTGGGTGTGATGTAAAGAGATCTGTTGCTCATGTCTTCTCCCAAAGAAATGTTGGTATCCAAACTCCTGGTACCTGTGAATGGGACTTTCTTTGGAAATAAGGTCTTTGCAGATGCAATTATGATATAAGTTAAATTGCAATCACACTGGAGTAATGCCAGCTCTCAGTATGACCAATGTATTCATGAGGAGAGTTGCAGAGTCAGAGAATAGACACCATGTAAAGATGCAGACACCCAGAATGAAGACAGCCCTGTGACGGCAGAGATGGAGGCTGAAATTTTGCAGCTATAAGCCAGGGTTAGCTAACAATCACCAGATACGAGGAGAAAGAGCATGTCTTGTCAATACTTTAATTAAGGTATCAATTCTAGTCTCCAGAACAGAGAGAGAGGATGAGAGAGAGAGAGAGAGAGAGAGAGAGAGAGAGAGAGAGAGAGAGAGAGAGAGAGAGAGAGAGCTGTTGGTTTGAGTCACCTAGGGTCAGGCAATTTCTTACAGCAGCCTTAAGACACTACTATGTCTTCTGTATTTGATAACATTTTCATTCTTCTCTCACACTTGAGTGATAGTCTGGCTGTCTTGAGAACTGGTTGGAAATGACTAGTACATAATTTGTATATTACCTGTATTCCTTCTAGACCCCATCTTGCTCTTGGGAAGTCAGATGACGTTCTGATTTCCAATACCTTGCTTGTGAAATCTTGCTTCATCTGTCGAAGACTCAGTTGTTCTTGTGTTCTGATGTGCACAGAGTGCCTCAGTGTGGTGCTTTTACTCTTTCATCTGGGTGTTTTTCTTCGTTTTCTGTTTCTGTAATTCCAGTCTGCCATGGTGTTGGACCCCTAGTTACCTATTACATCCTCTAATTTTCTATCCTTTTCTCTCCATCTTTCTTTCCTTTTGCATTTTATTTATTTTATCGTGTGTGTGTGTGTGTGTGTGTGTGTGTGTTTGTATGTATGTGTGTATGAATGTGTGTGTGTGTGTTTGTATGTATGTGTGTGAATGTGTGTGTGTGTGTGTGTGTGTGTGTGTGTGTGTGTGTGTGTTATATCACATGCAAAGGCCAGAGGGCAGTTTGCAGGAATTAGTTCTTGTCTTCTACTGTCTAGGTCTTGGGGATCGAACTCCGGTTCTCAGACTTAGATGTACAGGCTTTACCCTTGAAGCCATCTTGCCACTTCTGTCTCCTTTCCTTACGTTTTAGTTTCTCTTTATTATTCTTATCTTTTGTTCCTCCTTTGCAGTGATTCCTTTTAAACATTAAAATTTTAAACCTTTCTATTAACCATAAAATATTTTCCTAATACATGTTTAATTTCTAAGAACCTTTCATAGTTCCCTAATTATTCATTAAAATGTGTTATTTTATTGAAGAAAAATTAATATGAAGTGTGCTTTTTGACAAAGTCTCCCTGTGTACTGCAGGGTGGCCTCAAATCTGTATGTAGCTCAGGATAGCCTCAAACTTGTCACTCTACTGGCCTGCCACCTAGAGTGCTGGTATTACAGATGTGCGGCAATACACCTAGCGAACAAGAGGTTTTTGAAGTTCGCTTCTGGTCTCATCCATGTACTTTTTTCTTTAGTCCCATCTTTTCTTTATGTATTTATTTTGATGTCTATATTTCGGTTTTTAGTCTCTTCCTCGATATTTGATGTTTCTTGTTACTTGTGTTCATAGAAGAATGAGATTTTTTTAAAATTTCAATTTCAAAGTTCTGTGTGCATTCACTGGGCTCCACCAGTGTGCCTCACCATTGGGTAAGGGTGTGAACTTGGTCCTTTCCATGAAGCACTGCAAACTCTTCAATATCCCTAGGAAGTCAGTTCCCCTGAAACAGAGGTGTCATGGCCTGGGTGCCGACATCCTGGAAGGCAGTGTAAGAATCAGATGGAGGCTTCGCTACTGATAAAACCTTTAACACATCTGTTTTAAACACCTGCCTTATTATGACCCCTGGGTCCCCTTTGGTTGTGCCCAATAACCTCTCGACACTTTTTGACAAGCTTGGGAAGAGGTAGTAGTCGTGCAGAAGAGGAGCTGGAATTCTGTCCATCTGTGCTCAGCCCACTTGAGTTCTAGCTTGTCATTAACTCCTGGACCTCTCCGAAGCTCCCTGCCTCCACTGCTGTTGAATTAAAAACTAAAAGGCCTTTAAGATTTTTGAACATGTTCTGACATGGACATTTTAAATATAATTACCCAGAATTTTAAAAGCAGGTTTATTTCCTGTGACCTCACTTTTCCATATGTATTTATACATATGTGATATATATATATATATGTATCTTACATATGTCTAAGGTATGTATATTTATAAAGACAAAGGGAAAACATGGAATAATGTACACCAATTGACAATTGTTGCTTTTGAGAAGTGGATTGAACAAAGGACAATTTCTACTTACTTGTTTTTACTTTTTAAAAATGTTTCTAAGCAGGCATACTTCAACTTAAAAAAAAACTTTATTGTTTTTGTGGGCATACATTGAGTAGTTACCTGATGCTAAGAGAAAAACCACTCAGTCTGCAGTGTGTCAGCTTTACTATGTACGTGCCCATGCATGAGGCAGAGAGATGCTCAATCTGGATAATGAAATTAGTATTTTCTTCAATAATCTTCTCCTACACTCAGCACACTTGTTCATTCTGAATTATAATCAGAGCATTGATCAGATTCTTCCTTTGTGACAGGTGTTCCTCCAGGCACTGGACGTTCAGAAGTAAACAAGATGGAGTTCTTCCTTTAAGGAACCAATGCTGTGGGAGGTAGAGACAATCAAACAGACCATCAAACGTGATGATTTAAACAAGGATGAGCGATACTTAAAAGCAACCTGGGTGATGGGAGAGAGAACGATTATGGTCACTGAGCTGGGAAGGCTTATCTAAGATGGTAACATTCAAGTTGGAGAAAGAAGCCTGAGGAATCATGACAGCGTCTGAGAAAGGGTGTTTACTGCAGAGGGAGGAGCAAGAAGAGGGGCTGGGCTTGTTTGAAGAAGAGACACAATGCCATTGCAGCTAGGATGTACACAGTTTGGAGGAAGTTCTGGGACATGAGTTCAGCAACATAGGAAGACACCGGATCATTTAGATTCTGCACTGTATTCTAGTTGCAATGGAGTGCATTGGAGAGGGCCGGAGAATCGCACTATACCGTACACTTTCAGAACAACATTCTGTATGATGATTAGAGAATGGCCTGGATCCAGAGAGGTGTGCCTGGGATACATTAAACTCAGAGGGACAAATTAATGGACAGCTTACAGAGAAGATGGAAGTGTGGACAAGGGCAGTAATGGAGAGATACTGAAGAGGTTGGAATCCAGATAACTTTTAGACATAGGGTTGGTGGTACTTGCTTGTATGTGGTTATAGTTGGTGGACGTGTTGCATGATAAAGGGAGCTGTGGAATAAAGATAATTCCTCTGGTTTTTGTCTGAGCAACTAGATGCTTGGTGAGATGGGAAGTCAATGGCAGAGCAGATTTAATGCTAAAAATTCACCCTTTGACACATTTCACTTGCAAAGTCCAGCAATAATGCAGGTACAGAAGTGGAGTAGGCAGGTGAGAAGTCTGAAACACAGGTGAGAAGTCAGGAGGTGGAGCAAAGCAATTTTATTTCAAGCCATGGAACTAGATGGAATTCACAGGAATGACGAAGAGGGCTAAGGATAGGACTTTGGAATCTATACCGCCTAGGGTTGTAAAGATAAGAAGGGGTGGTCACGGAGGAAAGAGGTAATTGGGTGAGCAAAACATTGTGGTGGCCACTTAAGAGAATTCAGTGTGGAAACAGTACCTAAGTACCCAAGTACCATGCTTGAGCATGGTGTACTTAAAGGCTAAATAGAAAAGGCTACAAAATGAAGAATTTTTGCATAATCTCCTATATCAAAGAAGCAGGAAAGAAAAAACAGTTTCTAATCTGAGAGTTATTTTTAACAGTTTCTTCTCTGTTCTTTAACCAAATATTTCAAGTCAGTGGACCTGTATTTATTTCCCCATACAACTCGAGTTGTGGGAGTGAATATGATCAAAATATATTGTAAGAAGTCTTAAGAATTAATAAACATATTATATTAAAAAAAGTAGAGATAGTCTTCCCTGAGGCTGGAAGGAAGAGCTAAAGATTGGAACATAAGCAGAGAGCGCTGTTGTCCTCTGGGCCACCTTTGGGTGGACAGACACATGGACACCAGCAACTCTAAGAATGAGCAACACCCATTACCTCTGTGCATAAGGCCTGTCCTTCTGGAGATGCAGCTGATGAGT
Source organism: Peromyscus maniculatus bairdii (assembly GCF_049852395.1). Classification (NCBI taxonomy): domain Eukaryota; kingdom Metazoa; phylum Chordata; class Mammalia; order Rodentia; family Cricetidae; genus Peromyscus; species Peromyscus maniculatus. Next base: position 40,881,489 of record NC_134867.1, on the reverse strand, counting down.
ATCTACTTAGAACACATTCTGAAACAAAATGTCACCACACTAAGCTTCCTGGCTCCCATTATCAATTATACTCATTATCAATTCATTGCGTTTTCATGCACACAGCCTTAGTAAGTTGATTGATTACATGAGTTTAATTTAAAAAAAAAAAAAGATTAAGTTTTCCAGCAATGGAAAATAACCTAACAGAGAAAAGAATGGAGTAATTTAGGGTCATCAAAAGATCTCATGTTTACAAAAGCATACATGGAATTTATTAATCAAATTTAAGGAGGCCTAGTTGGGATAATGAACATTTTTACTACGCTATGCCAAAGAAGTCAATGAAGTGAAGAGTATAGATTATTTAAGGATCTCTGTGAGTACTAAGATACTGTTTTGTTGAAGTAGCTACTGCGTATGACCACTTTAGTGTTTTCATGTCCTTAAGTCAAGTCACAATACCTATCTGATTCAAAAGTTTATCATGTGCAAACCAACAAATTCTGGAGACATACAACCTATCAAGACTAGATCATGAAGAATATAGAAAATCCAAGTGAACCTGTAACTACTTAGAAGATGAAGTGATCAATGACAAACCTCCCAAATGAAGAAAAGCCTGAGTTATATGGCTCCACTAGTGAATTCTACAAGTATTTAAGGAAGAATTCATGTCAATCCTCTTCAAACCTTTCAAAGGAGAAGAGGAAGAGGAGGAGAAGGAAAAGAGTTCATTTATGTGTGGGGGTATGTGTAGGTGTTCATGGGGGTATGTGTAAGTGTTCATGGGGGTATGTGTAGGTGTTCATGGGGGTATGTGTAGGTGTTCATGGGGGTATGTGTAGGTGTTCATGGGGGTATGTGTAGGTGTTCATGGGGGTATGTGTAGGTGTTCATGGGGGTATGTGTAGGTGTTCATGGGGGTATGTGTAGGTGTTCATGGGGGTATGTGTAGGTGTTCATGGGGGTATGTGTAGGTGTTCATGGGGGTATGTGTAGGTGTTCATGGGGGTATGTGTAGGTGTTCATGGGGGTATGTGTAGGTGTTCATGGGGGTATGTGTAGGTGTTCATGGGGGTATGTGTAGGTGTTCATGGGGGTATGTGCATGTATGCAAGTAGGTGGGTGTGCACTTGTGTGCACATGAAAACCAGAGGTTGACATCAAAGATCTTCCTAGACCATCCCCCACCTTATTTTTTGAGGAAGGTTCCCTCCCTGAATCTAGAGCTAGCTTCCCAGTGAGCACCAGGAGTCTACCTGCACTCCCCCAAGCCTTGGGTTACAAATACGCTCGCTCTGTCCTGGGCATTTCCATCTCTGCCTCCCAAGTGCTGGGATAACAGGTGGGTTGCCATGCTCACGTGCTCAGCAGACCTGCAGGTGCTGGAAATGCCAGCTCATCCTCCTCATGCTTGTGCAGAGAATGTGGGACATACTGAGCCACGCCCCAGCTTCCTCAATGAAGTTTGGATCAATATGTGCTCCCCATACGATGGTGCTTTTACTTAGTACGATGCAACTTTTCCCACAGCCACAGTTTCATTTCCCATGATTTCAGTTATCTACAGTCAACTCAAGCCTGGCAATAAAGGAGTAAAATATGGTGCTGGGGGGTGGGATTGGGGAAGCAGGAAGCACATTCCCGTAACTTTGCTATAGCACTTTGTTCTACTGGTTCTGTTTCATCAGTAGCTGTTACCACCTGTTACCGGGCCTGATTTCTATGTTAAACTTTATTATTCTTGTTTATGTGCTGGACAAACCACAGCACATACTGGGTTGGGTACCATCCATGTTTAGAGTCATCCACTGGGAGTCTTGGAATGTACCTCGGCAGGTGGGGGGTACTACCTTTTGAGGGCTCTTCATGAGGTCCCCCAAATCCCAGTGGCTGATTTTGCAGGAAGGTGGTGTTACTGCACTAGAGTGAGGCATATCTCTGCATGCCAGCCCAACCCACAGTTAGCTCTCACACTGCCTCTCCATCATTCAGTGATGGAACAAATGTAATATTGGCCTAGAACTGATCTTAATAACGGAGTACGGTTACATTTTAGTAGGGGCTAGAGTCTGAAGTCAGCAGCAAGAAAAAAAATACTGCATAATCAAATTGCCATTTGAAATCCCTTATATTACCCCAACACTTAACCCCAAAGTGTGTCCCCCCCTTCTCCCCACCAGGGTTTCAGTCATGTCCTTTATTTCACTGTGGTAGTTCAGGAGAAGGAAAGCTTAAGGGAGAGACATACTGACATGATTGAAAGAGAACTTCTGTACTTTGCTGTATTTTTACCAGTTCAGAGAGTTTAATGGAAATTTGTTATCTGTCATATTCATACGTCATTCTTCCTTTTCATTCAGGTCTCTGGGTTTTATAATTTAGTATAGCATTAGATAATGTGGGACTACTTAGGGTCAGGTTTGAGTTCAAATCCATATCTAGATTCAGCAGTTTATTAACCACAAGCCTTTGGGAACTGAATGTGCCAGAGCCCCATTTCCACTGTTTGTCAAAAGGGACCAGCCGGTCAACATTGTAAGGCTGAGGGTTAAAAACCTCCCTGTTAGTACAGGGGAATTCTAAAGTCACTGCTTCCTGACACCGTTGCTGAAAAATCAGAGTCATTAACACGTGGTGTTGACTGTGGGGGACCCAGTGGCAACACAATGTCAGGGTTAGGGTTCCACCGTCAGGAGGCATGGTGGCACTTGGCTACTATCCTAGCCCGGGGGTGGGGGTGGGGGGCGTTCTGTGAGAATATTGCTGAGTTTGAGGGCAGCCTTAGCTACATAGTGAGACCCAGAGGGGATGGGAGTTTGGGTGGATGGGGAGAGTGCCCAGTAGAATTGATGTGAGACTCTGAGTACCTAATTAACACAGCTGTTTGTTTCCATTCTACACTGTGAACATTTCCCATACATGACTCCAGTTATGACGACTTTAAAATTGCTCCACTGTGGTATACATGACAATGACATCAGCCTCTGGCTACAAGAAAGCCCAAGGTGAATGAGTGTTTATTCTTTCTTTGAACCCAGTTGATTGAGAAGAGGTAATATGGCTAGTTGGGAGCCCATTCGGGGCGTTAAAAATCCTCGTTATTATTCCTGCTGAAGGATATATAGGCTGGCAGACTTTCATTAGATGGAGTAAGTGGCATTTACTGTAATCGTTTCCAGAAAAATAATGTGTTTGGATACATAATGTGTAAGTATTGTTTGAACCTCTGACATGGTAGTGACGTGGCTTAAGAAGGACACAATCACTCATTTGTATGAATGGCACAGAAGTCAGCTGATGAGAAACAGATTAAACAGCTCTTTAAATAGAGGCGATCTTGTCTTTTGGCTTCAACAATGCTTAAGAGACTAACAACTCCAGCAATAAATGGATGGCTCATTCAGTAACAAGGTCAGGGTCTCTTAAGTCTTCTCTTGTGATTTTGGTGGGACTTTTATTACTTGGGTCTTACCTTAGCCTTCAAATTAGCAACTTCTGAAGCCCTCTCTTTGATGTAGCCAATTGGTTGGGTGGATGAGTTGGACCAGACTGAGGAGGGTTATAAAGACCAGGTGAGGGGTGGGCTGGTACTAAAACGGACCGTGTGCTAGGCGTCTTGGAGTTCTGAAAGGATTGTCTTGTGTCGAGTCTCCTATGCCCAGCTTAGTTCCTGGCTTTCACACCCAGCTTCCAGCCCAGGAGAACAATCGTGGGAACCAAACAAACACAGAGAAGCTGACTAGGTTCCTCCCTCCTCTGCCCCACCCAGCTTTGGTAGGGTCCCACCCTTCTCCCAGGGCTCTCCACGGGAGCCGCACCCTGGAACTGGCTAGAAAGGCTGGCCTCAGCACTCTTCAGGCATGGGAGGTGGTGAGTCCCCTGCCAAGGGCTCTGGGTCCTCTTCCAGAAGGCTAGCTCACACGACAGCTTCCTCCTTAGGTCAGACGGTGGACCCATTCCCCTAGATGGAGAAAAAGATACAGGGGCATTTTATGTATGCCTAAACAAGGCGAGGCTGCCCTGACAGAGCTATATAATCTACCAAGTCCAAACATCACTTGGGTATTTTCAGTATACAAGCAGGAACTGTATTGAATAGAGGTTGAACAAGGATCAGTAAGATGTGATCCTTGCTGTCAAGGAGTTCTGTGCTAACCAGAGAACATGCTTCTCCAGTGTAGTTCCAGGGTGCAGCTTCTGGGAAGAGCCCCGGGTGAAGGGTGGGGACCCTACTAAAGCTGTCTACTCCACACCTGTCCCTGACAGCTAGGTGGATGCCTTGAGCCTTAAGCTTATGACTGGAAAGTCCCATGCTGTAGATTCAAACATAACACGTATATAACACACATATATATCATATATACATTGATAGTCCCAAACTTAAGATGGTTTAGCTTAGGATTTTTCACATTTAGAAAACAGTGCAAAAGGCGATATGAATTCAGTAGAAAATGGACTTGAAAATTTCATTTTTGATTCTTTCCAGGACAAGTGATTTACATATGATCCTTGCTCACGATGTTGACCGTGGCATTGAGCAAGAGCTCACTGTTAATCCCATGATGACGAGGGAAGAACCCAACCTCTAGAGTGTGCTAAGCCAGGGCATTTGGTAAAGGGAGTGTATTAAATGTCTTTTCCACTTAGGATGTTTCCAAGGCTATGGTGGCTTCATAGGAATATAGCTTAAGGAGTACTTGACAACTCATCTACAATGTACGTAGTATAATTATTATAGAATACCTAGAATAAATACATGGAAAAAGTATTTGCAACACAAAACATATCAATGCATTATATAAATATTATAACATATGTAATTCCTATCAATTTTCAATCTCCTTGTCCCTCAACTCTGAGTTTGTGGTCACACTTTTTGCTGATCCTTTTTATATAAAGCAAACTCATTACTGCTTTCTAGCAATCACGTACTTGGGATGTGCTGGTGGTCTGATTAGCTCTCCGGGGGAAAGAACTCAGCCTGGTGTCGCCTTTCCAACGTTAGTGTCTCCATTCTCCCCACCCTCACGAGTCTCCCTTAGTCTCTTCCCTTGCTTGAGGATCAGACAAACTCCTCTTTTTCCTCTCTTGTAATTTAGTCCTTTTCCCTGAGGACTTAATGCCAGCTGATGCTTCCCGTAGAACCTAACTCAACCCAAGTGATGCTCTAAAAAATCTTTCTCAACAACAACAACAACAACACCTCATGCCTGCTATTGATTTAAAAAACACTCTGGAGCTGGGTGGTGGTGGAGCACTCCTTTAATCCCAGCACTGGGAAGGCAGAGGCATGTGGATCTCTGAGTTCTAGGCCAGCCTGATCTATAGAGTGAGTTCCAGGACAGCCAGGGCTACACAGAGAAACCCTGTCTCAGAAAACCAAACCAAACAAACAAAGACCAACAACAAACCACTCTGTATCCTACTGTATGTTTCTAAAATGCCATTGAGGGTCTGGAGAAATGGTTCACTGGCCATAAGAGTGCACACTCCTCTTGCAGAGGACATAGTTTGGCTCCCAGCACCTGGGTCTGATACTTCACAACTGCCTGTAACTTCAGCTCTAAGGAATCAGATGCCTTTCGCCTCTATAGGTACCCACTCCCCTTCACATATATACACATAATATTTTTAAAAGTTTAATTAAAATGTCATTACAGTAACAGGTATCTTCATGAACATCCGTCAAGGGTGTTCTGGGCTCACCAAGGATGCAGGGCCTGCCCTGCTTGGGCAACTTAAGGAACCTGCTTGGAGGTGGTACCACAGCCTCTATGTTCTGGAGGATGCTTAGAGGACAGCCGTGGTTTTGCCGACCTCAGCATCAGCATGGGTCTAGTTTTTGCTTCTAAGCAGTATCCGAGGTGAGGTGTCAGCTCTTGGGAAGTGGCTGCCCCAGACAGATTAGAAGAGAGGAATCAGAGCCCGGCACACCCATCCCAGTGGGACAGGGTGGGTACAGGGGGATAAACACAACTTCAAGCAGTGGGAAGTCCTTGCAGGTGGAGCATGGTATGTGAAGACAATGGGCAAAAGTGTCAGATGGCAGGTGGCATGGTGGGGGGGTGTAGGCAGGTTAGGGCGTGGCGGGGGAGCAGAGGCTGGGTATCATGGCCATGTGATTAGATGATGCTCTGATACAGGAGCAGGATATAATGGAAAACAATGATTTCCAAGGCAAATTTCTCATCGAACAAGAGTAAGAGAATGGCAGTGGCTGATTAGTTGTTGGCTGGGTATACTTGGGGGTAAAAGTGAAGCTGTGGAGCTTGCAGACTCCAGAGGAGCTTAAGATTCAGACTGGCATCAAAGCAGAGCTTCGAGCCTTGGAGCCATCCTTAAAGGTCTCTCTCTGAAGCCAGCGGCATCACTGAGATGGTGCAGTAAACTCGAAGGAGGCCACTCCAGCAAGAACAAAGGATGAAAGTTCAGGGAGTTGGCAGGAGAGCCAGGCTCCCAACTCACTCGTCATCATCTCCCAGTCCCCCAACCTCCTCTAGTCCTCCCAGAATCTGGGTGTGGTCCAACTCTTTCATTTTCCAGACTAACGTCTTTTTCATAGTTTTAGGATGTGATGCCAAGCCAGGAGCTACAGTCTTCCGTCCTGCCTTTTGGGATATCTCTCACTGAGGCTGAGTGAACCGTGGCAGTGTGGCACTCATGAATATGACGTCCTCCCAAGGAGATAGGACACCGTCAGACCTGAGGGACCAGGCTTTGGAGCAAGACTGCCCGGGCTTAAAGCCTGGCTCTACATCTTAGACAAGCTGTCTTCTCTTTGTTTGATCCTTTTTCGTGTTTGCTTACTCCATAGATGGCTGTGAGTGTTTGGTTAATTTATACAATGTAAACATTTAGACTGCTCAGTGGCACTTAATTAAATCAATAAATCATTACTATTAATACTCTTATGAGGAATATTTTGGGTGGATCTGAGGATGAGATTCACTCAGTAAATATAGTTTGAGTGTCAACCATGTATCGAGCATTATTCTAGGAACTTGAGGTGATCTGCACACAAAACAGGCACAAATTCCTTTCTTGGTGTCCACTTTTCATTCTGAAACAAGCTCTTCAATAGATTTCTCTCAGAAAATTACCGGAATTCCTTTACATTTAACCATTTTTCTGAATAGTCATTTGTAAGGATTGAAATTGAAAGTGCCAAGCCAGATCAACCAGACAGACCAGACCCCATCATGATGACTTTATCCCTTTGGAAAACATCGAAGCAAGCCCTGAAAACCTCAGAGCCAGACTCCTCCTCCACGCAGGGTGGGTGCCTCGTTGCAGTCGGAATTCTCCTTCTTCAAAATGCTGACATGTTGCGCTGGGCGGTTCTTTATCGAGGGGATCTTCTGTGTGTTGTAGGATGCTCATGGCCCTGGTCTCCCCACCCACCTGATGTCAGTGACGTTCCTTTCGCCCACCCCGCTCACCCCTGCCCACACTGTGACACCTAATGAAACATCTCCTGGCATTTCCCACTACACTGAACCTGTCCCCCACAGGGGACAACTGCCAAAGCAGTGTGCCATCTCCCCAGTGGACAAGGCTTCTCAGCTCTGCCCTAGTGACTATACCGCTTCAGACCTTTCAGCAGCGAGGCTCCTCTGGCACCCAGGTCCTGACAGTGTTCCACTGCAGGATTTTCTGTGAGCTCTGCCTATGTTTCTGCTACCTGAGCACATAAATGGGCATGTGCAGGGATCTCTGCCTCCAGCTGGCTTGAACCATAAGGGAAGGCTTGCGGATGGAGGGTAAGAAATGATGAGAAGGGCAGCTGTTCCCTCCAAAGTGCCTTGATGAGTCTTAAGCCATCCTTGGATCAGGAAGATTCCATCAGACAGAGCTTTCCCAGCAGATATTAAAGTCACTACAATTAGGCAGAGAGTCAGATAGGATCAGCAGGACATCTTTTTTATTTGTTTTTCTCTGTCACCCATCATCCAGCACGGCCTAGGGTGTGTCCTGAGATTGTTTGATGTAGTGTAGGAGCCCTCACAGCCCATTTTGATGCTCCTGAACACCAGCTACAGGCCAGGACCCCAGTCTGTAGTCAGAGCTTATCGGAGGTAGCTGCTGGCTCCATGGTAATTGGAGGGTGTGAAGTACCCGGCACCCACACATTCTCCCAGGGTATCCACTCACCCTTATGTAAGTGACTGCTTTGGTATGTACTTTAGGAATGGCAGATATCCTTCGAAGGTAAATATCAACCGGTTGATTTCATTCAGAGTCAGAACCGAATCTAGTTTATGGTGAACACTGATTTCAGGAGCACAAATATACTCCAGTTTGACCTCCCGTCCTAGTTTTCCCTTGGAGGGGTGCAGCCTGTGGAGGTTGACAGACTCATTGGTTTCCTGCAGCTCCTTCTGTCTTCTGACTCCCATGTGTGGCGTTCGGTGTGGTTCTTGCTGAGGCTACTTCTTGCTCCTGTTCCAGCTGCTTCTGCTTCTTCCAGAAGCTCAGCCTTTTCACAGGAATCAGTCACAAACCATGATCACCGGCCATTTATCAAGAAACTGTGGCTCCAGCTTCATGGGGAAGCAAAGGATGAGTGAAACAGAGGAGGAGATCACACAGAAAAGACAAGATAATGAAAAAAGACAGTGCAAAGTTTAGAATCAATCTCTCTCTCTCTCTCTCTCTCTCTCTCTCTCTCTCTCTCTCTCTCTCTCTCTGTATGTATGTATGTGTGTATGGTTGTGACGGCCAGCGCTCCAGGGAAGGCAGTCCAGTGCATGGGTCACATTCCTGCATGTTACAGCTGTACCTGCCCTAAAAGGACAGCTTCATGTGAAACTTGTTTCCTCTTGCAAACCTCTCCGAGCTGTCTCTGAAAGCATACAGCTGAAATGGGGAGACGCCCTAAAGCTGGGGTTTGCTCAAGATCTCTCGGGCCCATCTATCTATCGTAAAAGGGAAAGCTTCCTATACGGTGAATGGTTCTTCCAGTCACCTGAGCATGGCTGGAAGTCCCGTGACTATTTTGTTCATGAGGCTGTGCGTGCTTTTATTGTGTGTTTCCTCCACATTTTGGTAAACTTCACAGGGCATCAAGAGAGCTGTTTTCTACTCCAGATGTGCTGGCTCGCTATATGTATTCTCCAGCCTAGAAGGCTCAGAAGTGGGCCTTGGGGGCACTTCCTTGGATACGTCCCTTCCCTCTGTTTCTCAAAAGCAGTCTGGCCATTGCCTTTGTTTTCTCAAGAGTGGAGTCCTCCTCCTCCTGGGAACTTACTGTTCTCATAGAGAAGGGCCATGTGTGAGAGCCTGCCTGGTCTTGTTTCACAGTATCTGTCTGCCTCACTCCGGAATTCAAACCTAGCGCTCCCTAAGCAGGACTAACATTCTCAAGCCACATACAGGGGCTCATATCCGTACTTCCGCCATTTACTCAGGAGGCTAAATCAGGAGGAGTGCCTTGAGTTCGGGGCCATCCCGGGCTGTATAGAATGATACTCTGTCTCCAAACAAATGAAACACACAGCAAAAGAAATACAAACAACACAAAAAGACAAACGTTTCCAGGGTGATGGATAAATAAACACAAAGGAGCCATGAACGTCAGACTGGAGTGAGCGGCAGAGCTAAGAAAACACAGCTGTGCAGTGCTGTGGGAGGAGAGAGGTCGTCTCAGAACTGTCCTTTAGAATACGGATGCTAGAGACCCACAGCCAAACAACAGACCGGGTGTAGGGAATCCTGCAGAAAAGGGAGAAGACGGATTGTAGGAGCCAGAGGGGTCAGGACACCACAAGAGAACAAATCGACTAACCTGGGCTAAGAGGGGCTCACAGAGACTGGACCGACAACCAGACAACATGCATGGCAACAACCTAGGCCCTCTGTACCTGTTACAGTTGTATAGCTCTTGTGAGACCCCCCAACAGTGGGAGCGGGGGGCTGTCTCTGACTCTTTTGCCTGCTTTAGGGACCCTTTTCCTCATACTGGGTTGCCTTGTCCAGCCTTAAGACAAGGGGAGTCCAACTTGATACTCCATGTTTGGTTGATTTCCACGAGAAGCCTGCCCTTTTCGGGATAGAAAAAGAGGAGGAGAGGATGGGGTGGGAAGAGGCGGAAGCAGGGAGATTGGGAGGAGAGGAGAGAAGGAAACGGAAGTTGGGATGTAATATATGAGAGAAGAATAAATTAAAAATGAAAAGAAAAGTAAAAAAGTGAAGAAGATGCTTATTGAAACATAAAAAAAAAAAGAGCATGGATGCTACTAGCCAATGATAACAGAGAGATCGAAACAGCCATGTTCCCAGGGAACTTCTGCACGAGGCCAGATCAGCTGTGCCTCAGTTGGCCAAGGCCAACTTGTCATTGCCCATGCCCTCTGCAGCTCAGCCCTGCGGCTTCCCTCTGCTCCCTCCTGACACAGACCCCCCTCCCCCCCTCCGGCCTCACCACCTCTCCACCCTGGCTGGCCTGAGCCTTGTTCAGCCAAGCCCTCCCTTTCAACTTCATGGCTTCTTCTCCTGCGTTTTCATTTGTGAACTCGTTTCCTCCAGAGGTAGCCGCTGGTGACCCTTCCTAGAAAAGTACCATGCAGGTAATGAAAAGACAGCTCAGTCATTAAGAACAAACACATCCTGCTCCTGCAGAGGACCTGAGTTCGATTCCCATTCCTCACGCTGGGCAGCTGATGCCTGTAACTCCAGCTCCAGCGGGAAATGAAGCTTCAGGCACACACATAATACACACACGTGCATGGACACATAAACATGCGCGCGCGCACACACACACACACACACACACACACACACACACACCTTTCACACTCTATTTCTTCTTTCAGCCATATAGGCATTAAGGCTCCATTCTGTAACTCAAGAAGGAGCGAGACAGGATTAGACAGGTGGAAGGGGTGGAAATGTGGTTTATTTTATTTTATTTTATTTTTTGACTTGAAGACAAAAAGAACTAGAGCAAAGATTTTAGCAAAGATGGACAGAATCTAAGTGGCTTTTCCGGAACCAGTTGCAAGCACAGCGGCTTTGTGTCCGGCTAAACCAGGTGGCACAGAGTGGTGGACTCACTCTCCACCTTATTGTTTCGCCATCTTGTTTTTTTGAAACAGGTTTGGCCACTGCAGATCAGAGCGCACTGCACTGATTTGCCTAGACTGGCCGGCCGGGCCCCTGAGCTCCAGGGAGCCAGCTATCTGCCTCCCTGGAGCTGGGATTGCATAAACCTGCCACCTTGCCCAACGTTTTTCACATGATTGCTAGGAATCCGACCCCATGCTTGGGTGGCCCCGTAACCTGTCTGCGACTCTCCGCAGATCCTTTCGCCTTGTTTGAGAGTTTCCTCTGTTCGCAAAGCAATGTTATGGAGGCAGCTGCCAAGTAGTCTTTGCAAAGCGAAAGAACACCCCCCCCACACACCCCCAACGTGGCCAAATCTTCCGAAGCCCTTAGTGATATTGTTACAAAGAAAGAAAGAAAACACTAAAGACAATGTCGATGACGACAGAGCTTTGGTCACGTGAGCAGTGGGGAGCCCCAGTAGCTAGCTGTTGAGGCCACGTGGCAGCCCCGAACTGCGCTCACATGGTCCGTGTGAGACAAACGACAAAGAACAGAAGTGTCCTGTCACTCATGCCAGACGAAACAAGGAGTGGCCTCTTGGGAGTGGGACCTGAGGTGGCGTGCAGTGGGTGGGACCTGATGGATGGGATTGGCTCACTCACCGCAGTGCCGGGAAAGAACACGTTGCACGTTACAGGCTCTACCTGTCTGACCGTGCAGGGAACCTTGGGCAATGACGTAAAACCTATGTGTGACCGTCTGCACCAAGTGGACCGTGAGAAAGAAAACCTGCAGTAGAGTCCAGCAGAGCCGAAGCAGGAAGAATCAGAACCCTGGAATGCTGGCCACAGGGGAAGGAGACTCCAAGAAGACTTAGTTGCTTTCGTGGGAAATAATCTTTATTCTCTGAGCATGGAAGGGACTCTTTCACTGAATTTTCTCTGCTTGATCCTGCCTTGCCCGGAGGGCTTGAGCTTACAGGCACACAACGTGGGAGCCTATAAAGCATCATTGTGTTCTCATCTAATTACTGTAATTGTTTAAGCTCAGGGACAGAAACAACCCACTGAGGCCAGGGGGAGGAGCAGGAAGGGTAATATAGGATTTCCCTCAAGGGAAGGGCCTCCTTGGTCAGTGGTGTCTGGAGGGCTGAGAGCAGGAAATGAGCAAAGAAGTCTATTCATTTCGTTCTCCTTGCCCACTGATTGATTACATGCGGGTCCTGGTTGTGATTACATGAGGCTCCGGGTAATGTCTCTGGGTGCTTTGTGTCTCATAGTCAATAGGAAAACCAGGGTAGGCAGGAAGAAGCATGTGGCGCTAGCCTAAGATGGATGTGGCTGTGTGAGGTTGTTCAAAGCACCTGTGGAGTTGAAAACATGACCACAGACATGAGAAGCCCAGAGGATCTGAGGCTAACGCGTACTCTGCCATGCTCCTTTCCTTCACTTGAACTCAGCACCTCTAGCCACAGCATGAAGCTTCCATTTTGCTAAGAAGAGGCTCTCGCTCCTTGAGAGAGGAAGCATTATTAGCTCAGGGCACATTTCGAGACGGAGCATCTCTGAGAAGATCCAAGGGAAGAGGAAGAGCAAGATAAATCACAGCTTCTAAAGGTGCCGCTGGTTCTGAGGCCACAGTTGATTCTCATCCTCTTCTTGCTCGATTAGCCTTTACCGTTGCCAGACTGCCTGGGTGAGCGTCCTGACAGCTGACTTTGAGTTGGACCCTCGGGGTATCGAAGTCTGAGGCTACCTTGCTTTCATCAGGCTTTTGAACTGCTCCCTGGGCATGCAATGGCCCAGGGATGCCCCAGTCTGTTGCCTGGATTCGAAGATAATCTTCTTTGCCCCACGGCACAGAAATCCCCCAGAATTTCATGTTAGTCAGTATCAAGTAGAGCAACTCTTTTCTATGTCCACGGCTGTGTGACTGGGAAGGAGTTGTAGCTCTAAGTTCAACAGAACTCACTTTTATGTATATGTATATTATATATATATATTATACACATATAGGTATATACATATATATTATACATTCTACGTTTTATCTTTTGCATATGCATTACATTATATATGCATATGCAAAAGATAAAGATGCTCAAAACAGGGCATAATGCCAAAACACAACATCTCCAAAAATGCCATTGAGTTTATTTTGCATTAGCCATCTACCGGTGAGTGTGGAGCCTTTCCCAGTGTGGTTTGTATCCCCAGTGAGACGCCATTGGAGAACTCTAATCTTTCCTTTACCAGTGGTTGACACACGGAGATAGCTTCTGGGTGAGGGATGGCGGTCAGCGTCCACTTCCTGTTTCAGTGTGGAAACCCCATCTGGCGTGGACATGTGCACGCCTTGTGCATGCTGCCACAGTCTAAGGGAGCTCATATGTGTGTCCGTCCAGTTGTGTCAGGAAGGCACTGTGTTCTTGGTGTCTTCCATCCCCCACTGCCTCTTACAGCCTTCCTGCCTCCTCCTCCTCTTTCTGCCTCCTGCCTTCCTCCCTGAGCTCTGAGAGGAGGGATTTGATGATGACATCTCATTAGGACTGAGTATTCTAAGGTCTCTCATGCTCAGCACACTGTCCAGTTATGGATCTCTGTCTTAGTTCCCATCTCCCACAGGAAGAAGCTTCTCTGATGGTGCCTGAGTGAGACACTGATCTATGGGTACAGCAGGGTGCCATTAGGAGTCATTTTATTGCTATGTTACTATGGCAGAGCAATAGTATCTATCAACAGAACTGTTGGATTCTGGATTTCTTCTGAAGAACTGAGTATTTCAACCTTGTAGGGTTCAAGGCTGAAAAGAAGGAAGTTCAGACTCCATGAATGGAATTCTTAGAGGGCAGGAAAGAAGGTCCAATTCTACTTTCACAATTCGGTCAGAAAGTATGTATTTTGGCTGTAGGGAATTGTGAGAATATTGAGTCAATGTGTCTACCACATTCTAGGGGCAGCTATTGCCAAACCATGAAGTTTTCACTTTGGTCCGACTCCTTATCGACTCTTTAACAGTCCATCATTCTGTCAAACCAAAAGCCTCTGAGGGACCATATGCTAAGAACAGGGATGCTTGGTTAGGTGTATATGTGTGTATGTATGTTCCCGTGTTGGTGTGCAGGTGTGTGTGCTCACATGTGTAGGAAGGCCTGATGTTGATGCTGGGAATTGTCCTCAGCTGCCCTGACATCTTGCTCTTTGAGGCAGGATCTCTCAGTCAGACCCAGAGCTTGCCAATATAGTGATTCTGGCCTTGCTCTGGACGTCCCCCTTCTCTGCGTCCAGGGGCTAGAACTACAGGTGGGACAATACACCCGCCTGTCCTTTATGTGGGTATTGAGGATCTGAACTTGAGTGATCTTGCTGGGGCAATAAGTGCTTTCACCACTGAACCACATCCCTAGTCCCTTGTGTGTTCATTCCTTACAGCAATCTTGTTAAAGCGGTCCCCGAACCCACGGCACTGTGGTATAGGCTGTGAATCCCATAGTTCAGATATTCTGGGAGGCTCTGGTTTATCACAGCAATAGAGGCAAAAACATACCTGGAATTTTTATCAATTATGACAAGTACATACATGGGATTCCACTTACCCTCCTTTCAGGGAGAACCTGTTAATGGTTTTACGGATGCTGAAAGAAGACACGGACTCTTAGATCAGAGACAAAGATTTCTGCTCTTAGCTCAGGAAGCAACATGTAGGGTCAGCACCCATGTCTCTGCCTCATGGGGGAGGACGGAGGACACAGACAGATTCAGTAGGTTTGTGTCACAATGATGGAATGCGCAGCTTGGGAGACCTGTCCTCCAGCAAGCAATAAAACACCTCTGGCTGGATGTGGTGGTGAATATTTGAAGTCCCAGCCCTGGGGTGGCTGAAGCAGGAGGATCATGACTTCAAGATTGGCCTGGACTGCCTAGCAAGTCACAGACTCAAAAATAAAACAAAACGGCTCCTCTCTGTGTCCCCGGGTGAGACACTATCCCCTCTTGCTGAATGCTGCAAAGACAATGCTCGCCCTTGGAGACCAGTAGAGAATGGTTACATATCGACGACTTAAGGGATATCATTGTTCCAGCCATCAATAGCTGTAGCTAAATTCGGTGAGAAAAGAGCCACAGATAACGTGCCAAGGTGGAATGATGAGCCCATTTTGCAAGCTCCATTCATATGCCCATTTTGTAAGGCTGATGATGGCTAAGGCTGGCATCATCTCCCCCTGGTGGTGTGTCCCCGCTCTGCAGGGTATGTTCTCTGGTCAGTTGCACGAGATGCAAAGATCCTTGTAGTTTGTGCAATTCCACTGGTTCTTCTAGGCATGCGTTTGCCCAGCTTCAATCCTTGCTCCTTTTGAGCCCCTTCTGAGACTAATTTTGGATCAACAAAAAAGGGATGTAATTTTTTTTTACTACTTGCTAGAGAACAGGTCTCCCAAGCTGCACATTCCATAATTGTGACACAAACCTACTGAATCTGTCTGTGTCCTCTGTCCTCCCCCATGACACAGAGACTTGGGTGCTGATCCTACATGTTTCTTCCTGAGCTAAGAGCAGAAATCTTCGTTTCTGATCTAAGAGTCCATGTCTTCTTTCAGCATCCGTAGAACCATAACAGGTTCTCCCTGAAAGGAGGGTAAGATGTAATTAGACTACATTTGGATCCACAAAAAAAAAACGGATGTGACCACAGGTCATCACAAAAGTTCCACACAGTGAGCCTCACTGGTAAAAGTTGCTGTCCTTCACCAGACTTGAAGCACTGTCAGAATTTTGCAACCTCTGAAGGAGCGCCATAGTGCAGGGCTCCGGCCCTTGACGATGGGTACACCTTCACATATTTGCATTCCCTTCCTAGGTGACTTCATTTCTAGGTCTTTCCAGCTGAAACGTTGGGCCGACCCTTTCTGGATGTCTTTGCCAAGGTCTCCTTATGGAAGAAGTAATGAGGAATCCTGAAAATATACACTTCCTCTTATTCTCACTAAGCACCCAGTGATCTGTCATTCGCTTGGCTGCAGTGTTTAAAAACTACTGGGGACTTTCCATGTTGGCCCCCCAGAAGTAAGATGACATCCACATTCGTGTTGACCCACATTAGCCCTGGTTAGCTTGCATTCTGTGAAGGAAAATGGATCACATGGGGTTTGCTTTTTCTCTAGTTTTTAGGTGTAAGGGATCAAAGGGTTTATTCTTTCTGCCTTTCTTGGCTTCCCTGGATTGGCTTTAATGGCTACTCTATGACATGGCAGCTCAGCTCTCTCTTAATTCTGTGAAATTCTTGTCATCTTCCAAATCGCACATGTTTCACACTGACAAAGAGTTTATATATGTCCTTGCTTGAAGTAATTTTCAAAAACCCAAAACTATACATCATCATCCCTTATCCACAGGGCATGTTTCAAGACCTCCAGTAGATGGCTGGTTTTGTAGATTGTATCAACCCTATATGTTTTTATTTTTCATATATTAAAATACATATTGACAGAAATTTAACTTATGAGTGAAGCACAGTAAGAGACTGATAATAGTTAGCAGTAAACTGGAGCACATATCAATATGTTTAACCAAAGTTGAGCAGACCTTCAAAGTGGCTGCTCCGTACGTAACTAATGGGGAGGGTAGCATATACAACGTGGATTCGATGGACAAAGGATGGTGTAAGCTTCCATTATAATACTCTGAATGGTATGCAATTTAAAATTTGTTTAGTTTTGGAATTTTCCATGTAATCTGTGGGAACATTGTTGAATTAAACTATAAAACAAAACCACAGACAAAGGAAGACTACTGTGCTCCTATAGCATTTTTATGTACTTCCGTATTATTGTCTATCATGTGCACTCATCAATACAACAAAACCAATCAGTATTTCAAGAGGAAAGGAATATAATAAAGAAATGGACTCCGAGAAATAGGAGTCAAAGAGAGCTTAGCCACTCCTACCTTTTAGGAAATCTGGAATTCCAGAAACCATGGGCCAATCACCACTGAGCATTTCTGCCTCTTGCAGCACCAACGTGGGTGGTCTGCAGGGGAGGGTGGGATGTTGGCGAGGATGCCCTGTCTACCAGATAGCAAAGGCAGGCCTGACCCCTGCAGGTGTGAACACTCAGGGCCTCTTCCTCCCTCCTTCCCACAGCTTTTGTGAATGCCTCCCAGTGGCAGCGCTGGGACATGAACAGGGCTGGTTTTAAGAATGGGCATATAGTTTTCAGACTTCCAGATCCCATGGGCTGGGGAATGTCCAGAAGGAAGCAGGAATGGAATTATAACTCCACACAATCTAGTCCAGAATGTACCATTAAAACTGTGTTTCTTTCCCTTACATCTCTGTATTCCTAGTGCCTAGTACATTGACTGGCACAGTGTAGCTATATCAATATTCTGCCGTTCCCTAGTCCAATAGCTTTGAGGGGATCACATTTCTGAAATTGTTTAATACATTTTGTGAGCAGCTTGAGACACACTGTTTCTATTATTTCCAAGTCTTGAAGCTTTAATGATGGTTTGATGTTTTCTGGTGTGTGTTTGTGAGTGTGTGTGTGTGTGTGTGTGTGTTGGGGGGACCTTATGCACACTAGACAAGCAAAGTAGACTTGCCTACTGCACTACTACAGCTCCAGAAAAAAATATTCTTTGTTAATAACATCTTTCTTTTCTCAATCCTAAGCTGTTTCATCTGGTCCTTTCTGTACTTCTATTTGTCGCTACTCTTAGGAACGGGATGGGAATGAGCAAATTATAATTGTCTATTGGGGAAAATGATTTGGTCTTATGCTATCCTCAATAAAAAGCATGAATATTAATAGCTCTAAGTAGTAACAATATAACTAATAATATTTATGCAATGCTTTCAATAAAACACTTGAATGAATGCTGTCTCTTCTCTTTCATATCAAGCCAGGAGGAAGACAACATTGTTTTGTTGTGTTGATAGTTTAACTTGAGGTATCTCTTCCCTTCTCTTTAACACTTTTTAAAACAGTGTGGGAACATTTAGTGATGTTTTTGTCTTTCATTAGCTACTGCATAAATATCAAATGAGAGAAAAAGCAAAGCAATAGTAATGCAATATTTTTACCCATCAAACTGAAAACTATCCCCTGTTAGGGGAGTAGGCGGAGAAAGTCTCTCCTGTATGCTGTTGATGGTGATAACAGAAAAGGAATGGGGTCGGGATTATTGGTATTCATTACAATAAAAATAAAATACTGCTTTCCCCAAATTTGCTCCTCTTTGAATCTTCCATGGGGGAAAATTCCCACTTGTCCAAGTGAGCCATGAAAAGAGATGTCTGCACCAGTGCACTCATAATTCCAGAGAACCAGGAACTGTCTATAGAAAGCACAAGAGAAAAGAATAAGTAGGACACGCTATTAGCACACGAGATGGCCATTCAAAAGATTAGATCATGTATGGACTGTTGCTAGAGTTTTCCTGCCTTGTCCACAATCAGGACAAATCTTTGTCACCTGCCAGTCCCACAGCCGCTCAGACCCAACCAAGTAAACACAGAGGCTTATATTGCTTACAAACTGTATGGCCGTGGCAGGCTTCTTGCTAACTGTTCTTTTATCTTAAATTAACCATTTCCATAAATCTATACCTTGCCACGTGGCTGGTGGCTTACCGGCGTCTTCACATGCTGCTGGTCATGGCGGCGGCTGCAGTGTCTCTCCACCTCAGCCTTCTGCTTCCCAGAATTCTCCTCTCTCCTTGTCCCACCTACTTCCTGCCTGGCCACTGGCCAATCAGTGTTTTATTTATTGACCAATCAGAGCAATTTGACATACAGACCGTCCCACAGCAATGGACAAGCAGAGCAAATCTTCAAAGTAAAATGCTGAGTGAAAACTAAGCTGCTGGAGAGAAAGTGAATTGTGGACTGTACATGCACATGGCACGCGAACACAAGATCATAAGCATCCATAACACATTCCAGAATGAAAATGAAACAACTTCCTCAGCATTCGTTTGACCAAGAGTGTGCCCTAATGTGAAATCTCCACTTCTCCTCCCATCTGCAGTCTGTCTTTCAGTGTGTATCATCTGTCTGTCCTCATTGCTTGTGTCTTATGCCTCTCTGTTGTACCTGTCCCACTCAGACAATGTGCTTTTTTCTGGATTCTTAGTTGAACACCACAGGAAGATGGCATGTGGAAGGAGTGAGGGATTCTTTACAGAAATCAACAGAGTTTTACAACACAAGATGTTACTTTGCTGTCCCCAGATGATCCAGAAGGGCATTCAGAACAAAAAGAGATGCTGCCAACTCTGTGCTGCTTCAAACATTTCGAGGATATTTGTTTTGTTTAAGGTTGCTTCCAACCTGTTGGCTGTTTTTAGCAAATGATTACCACAACAATACATATACATACATATGTTAGTCTGGGTAAGGGGCAGGGAAGAATATGTAACTTAAGATCAAAGCTATGCATCAAGCTTAGGCTGAAAAAGATGATTGCAAATCATCTTTTTGCAATCCAAAAGCTTGTTAAAAAATCCAAAGCTTGTTAAGATTCGTTGCATTGTTCTCTGAAAGATAGATCAAACTTAAGCAGGCTGGATACACAGTAGGCTTACAGGGAAAATCCACAGTCTTAAACGAACTCAAGGCAAATTATCAACTCAGCTGCAAGGTCCAGCCAAAGTTCAGCCTCTTTGGGGCCAAGAGACCTTTTCAGAAAAATGTTATCACTGTGCTCGTATATTTTATGTATTCATATTATATTTGTATAACATGAATATAAATATAATAAAGTATATAGCATAGAGTATATATAAATATATGATGTATACATATATAAAAGTATTTATTCATAGTAGGCAGAATTTATAGCATGATAATAAATATTATCGATTGACATACAGTACAATATATTATTAGTATATTTACATAGACATATTCATAGTCATATTTTATAGGTACACACATGCATGCTTCTCCGTTTTTATGGATTGACTATAAATGTAACTATAGGCTTGGAAAACCTACCTCTACACAATAGAAGCAAGGATACTTCGAAGGAGAGTAGGTGAGAGAAAGTTCTGCAGGAGGCTATGTTACGGTTTGAATTTCTTTTCAAAACACTTTTAAATTTTAATGATGTGCATATTTGTGTGCCTAAGAGCAGGGTGACGCACATGAGTGCAGTTCCCGCGGAGCTGAGAGAGGGATGGCAGTCCTTGGAGCTGGAGTTACAGGAGATTGTGAACTGTCAAATGTGGGTGCAATCTTCTGCAAGAGCAGTACACCTAACTGCTGATCCATGGCTCCAGCCCCAGAGTTTAAATGTCTTACAATTTGAGTATCACTATCTTTTAAACGCTCCGCATACTCACATCCCAGGTGTTCTGTTTCATATACTACTTGTACTGTTAAGAAGGAGAGGCACCAGGGACGTCTTCTTCACTTGTTTGAGAATGAAAATGGGAAGAGAGATCCCTGAGTTCCTCAGTCCTGGTCCTGTTACTGACAGGTCACCCTGAGAATGTCTCTCACGTGGCTGACCTGGCAAAGCAACACTGGTCCTCTCGTGTTCCCCTCACATGACACAGTCCCTGAAATCTGAAGTGGAGTGGCAGGAAGCCAGCTTGGTCACACTCTCTACTTCTTACAACGATGAACTCTTGTGGTAACAATAGATGAGGAGGAAAGCGCAGACCGATTCTATTCCAGTTCATCTTGGAACATCCCTGGGAGTCTGTTGGTGTGGGTCTTGAAACTGCAGACGCCCCAAGGGAACTGACAGTTGCTTCTGAACACAGCCAAAGCTTGCATCTCCTTTAGCCATCTCTTTAGGAATAGCTCACCTGCCTGGGCCATCTTCTCAGATGGGCTGGTCACGTGAGAACTGAAAGGGGTGACTGACATACTGATAAGGCCAACCACAGCAGACTCCTTCTCGGAAATGAGAGTACAAGCAAGCTGCCTTGTGGGTGGCCAGTTCGCAAATGTGGTCACTCTGGCAGAGTTTTGTTAGTACAGGCGAACTCCAGCCTAGTCAACACTTCTACAGGAGTAAGGTATAAAAAGCCTTTAATAAGGATGTCTAGTCACTTTCAATGATGAGGATGCCCGATCTGTAGATAAAAATTTCCAACCAAGTCTTTTCTACGCACAGTGCTTAAATACAAGATTGATAAACTTCTACTGTGTATGATAGAGCCAAAATGAAGTAGCAGCTCCTGTCTCTAATGATTAGAAGGGGTCATTACAGATAGGTCGTTCCTGTTAACAGCTTGTGAATATCTTTGGTACCTTTTGTAGTTTCTCTAATTTTCCCACAAGCACCTGGACATTGGTCAGTTTAGGAGCGTATGGTGCATATAACACTACTCCACACTACAAGTGGAGGTTGAGCCACGGGTTCCAGGTTATAATGTAGGTGTCGGCCTGAGTATCCTGAATTATTCTTCCTACTACTAGATCTAGTCCGGTCTATACTCAGCAAAAGAGGGTGCCTTTGGCTCTGTGGTCATGAATGCAGTGAGAAGGTTTGCAAATCCTTGGCGTCTTGCTTACCCCTGTACCAGCACGCGGAGGTTGCTGCCATTTTTTGATTTCAGTATTCTTCCCCATTATTCTGCTTTCCTTTCTGTTGATGTGATGAAACACTGGCTAAAAGCAACTAAGGAGACGAAAAGATTTCTTTGGCTTACACTTCCAGGTCACACAGTTCATTATTAAGGGAAGTCCAACTCGAAACTTGAAGACAGGCCAGCTTGCTATTCCACATAGCATTACCTCTAACCAGGGTATCCACTCGGGAAATGAAGTGCAGCAGAAACCATAGAGGCATGGTGCTTGCTGGTTCACTTGAAGACGCCTGCTCTGCTAGGGTTTTTACATACACAGTCTAGAACTACCTGCCTATGTGGATGGTGCTGCCCACAGTGGTCTGAGCCTTCCTACCTCAGTTAACAATCAAGACAACCCATCACAAATATGTCTACAGGCCAATGTGATCTCTCTCAGTTGAGATTTCCTTCTTGGTGACACCCAGGTTGACAGTTAAGCTCTAAGTAGGACACCAACAGAGCCCAGTAAGGGCATCGAAAACCATGCTATTGTGGTTTGGCTATAAAATGCCCTGGCTGGCTCATATCTTTTGAACAGTTGTTCCTAGCTGTTGGGATTATTCCAGGATGTTGTAGAACTGTTGGGAGATGGGACCTAGCTAGAAGAACTGAGTCACTGGATGGGAAGCCTTGAGTTACAGTCTGGCCCTGTCTCCTGTCCTATCTGTTCTAGGTGAAAGCAGGCAGCTTCAAACTCCACAAAAGCAGAAGTAAAGCTGGAAGGGAACCAGAAACATCTAGGTTGCTATGGTAACAGAATGCCCTCCAGGGCAATTCTCTCATCCCTACAACTCTCAAGTTGCTATCACCCCTCTGTATGAAACTGAAAACTACCAAAAGCTACACTCTGAAAACCATTACTCTCCCCAAACTTGTTTAGAAATATCTTTCCTCAGGCATCCCAAGGCGAGCTCAAACTGTTCTCAGACGCACTATCCTCCTGCCTCAGCTTTCTGAGTAAAGTGACTAGAGGTGTGCACCATCATGCATGGCTCAGTTGTGCATTCTTTATGCCTGCACTTTCACTGACCATTTGATCTGAAGTGGCCTCCTTCTCTCCTCTATTCGATGAAATGACCTCATGCCAGAGGTCATCTCCACCATAAATCCCGTGGGAACCTTATCTTTGTGTGTGAATTTTCCTGTTCCCCTGATTCAGTTGTCATCTTCTCATGGTCCTTGGTTGTTTGAGTTAATTTTGAATGAGAGGAAAGACCTCAAGCCTAGCAACTGTCCCTTGTAGCTAGAGTTATCCTGTTCCTACCCAGCTCCCACGGCCCTGCGGCCACTTGGACCCAAGTAAACACACCGAGGCTTATATTAATTAAACTGTTCAGCCATTAGCTCAGTCCCTTATGTTGTTTTGGTGTTCATGTGTTCAACCAAGTAGATTTGAAGTATTTTTATTGCATTGTTTCAAGAGATGACCCTAGAAGGTACGGTTGCATCTTTTTTCTTTCCCTGAGCATCTGATGAGTCTCAGAAACAAAATAACCCTCAAATAGTTTTCACAAGTTCTTTGCCGCTGGTCTCATGATTGGGAACTAAAAGGTCAAATAACAAATATCTCTTCAAGTTCAATCATCGAGGTTATCTTTTCTGATTGTTTCTTGGAAATCCATGTAACTGACTGTCATCACAGAAGTCAAGGTCTCTATGGATTGCTTGAAATTAACTCAGTTATCAGTCATCCTGCTCATACATTTCTTCAAGTGCAGACTGGTGGACCTACAGTTTTTCACATAAGTTGCATGGCTGGATGTTGCAGAATATTTGTGCACTGTGCGAAGATGTGCTGCTGTGATTGGTGTAGTAGAAAGCTGAACAGCCAATAGCTAGGCAGGAAAGGATAGGCGGGACTTCTGTTCTATAGAAGAAAGGAGAGAAAGGAAGAGGAGAAGGAATCTAGGTGCCCAGAGAGTTGCCAGCCAGGTGCAGAGGAAGCAGGATGGGCAATATGGAGATGAGGTAATGCCACAAGGCAGAACATAAATTAATATAAATGGGTTAATTCAAGTTATGAGAACTAGTTAGGAACAAGCCTATGCTAAGGCCGAGCATTCATAATTAATAATAAGTCTCTGTGCATTGGGAAGCTGGTGGTACAAAGAAAAGACTCATTACGGCGGGATTACTGTCAGATACCATTTTCCATTTCCCTAGCAATGCTGGGGAGTGGGTGAGATGCAGAAACAGCCTTCTGTTGAAGAGTGTGTGTTTAAGAGTGCAACTGTAAACACCATTTAGTATTTACACGGACATCAGTTGGCAGAATGTATGTGTACCTGTCACCTCTGCACCGTCTTCAGAGCTGTGTGTACACCTCTCACCTCTGCACCGTCTTCAGAGCTGTGTGTGCACCTGTCACCTCTGTACTGTCTTCAGAACTGTGTGTACACCTCTCACCTCTGCACCATCTTCAGAGCTGTGTGTGCACCTGTCACCTCTGTACTGTCTTCAGAACTGTGTGTGCACCTGTCACCTCTGTACTGTCTTCAGAACTGTGTGTGCACCTGTTACCTCTGTACTGTCTTCATAGCTGTGTGTGCACCTGTCACCTCTGCACCGTCTTCAGAACTGTGTGTGCACCTGTCACCCTCTCCATCATCTTCAGAGCTGTGTGTGCACCTGTCACCTCTGCACCGTCTTCAGAACTGTGTGTGCACCTGCTTCTGAGTTCATGCTCAGAACTCCTGGGACTGTGCCACATGCTGAGACTTGCGAGTGACTAAGATTCTCCCCATTATTTGGATAGAAACAAAAGGAGGATATTTCTAACACAATCTCTAGATAGTGTTGGGGGAAATGTCCACTCTCTCATTTGCTCTTCTGGAAGTCCCTGGGTCACTTATATTCCCTTTTTTAAAAAACCCTTAACACTGATGAAAGGCGGTGTGCTATTTTCACGGAGCCATTATGAGTGGCCTCAGTCCAGTTACTGCCCCCTCCCCACCCTGTGGCTCTGCCTCCTCCTCTTCCTTCCTCCTCCTTTCCCATCTCCTCCTCTTCACTCTGTAGTCTAGTCTGGCTTCTATCATGTGACCCTCCTGCTCCTGTTCCTGTGTGGCAGGGTCTTTCTATTCTTTTAACCTTGTCCCCTCTCTGTGTCTCTGTCTGTCTGTCTGTCTCTGTTTCTGTCTCTTCCCCCCCCCCTCTCAGAGCATTACTCTCTGACTTTACAAGGATGATTGAGAATCTGTGTTCTTCAGTCAATTTCTATTATCAGGGTCTCTTCCAGTACCTATGGTTTTTGTATTTGGAGCTGAGAAAGAAGATTTCATGTTTGGCCTCATTGTAGTGTGTCTCTAAACAAAAGGCCAGGAAATGAAAAAATGTGGAATTTTGAGGGCAAAAAACAAAATCAGGCTGTTGAAAGTTTGGAGACCACCACTGTTAAATAGACAGCCAAGTTTCATAGTCCACCTGAACAGAAGCAGAGACTTGTGAGAAGAAACCAAGGAGGTCAAGGAGCGTCCCAGTGGTAGAACCCTTGCCTATCATGTCTATCCCTGGAAACAAACTGTAAACAATAAAAAACAATGGCTGTGGAGAAAAAAATGCTTTGGAAAGTTTCTTTTTTAATTAAATATATTTTTTATTTGAAATTGGTGTTTTGATTCGAAGTTACTAGAATAATGATGAGGGATTATAACATAGCCACTGTGCTATCTTTATAACATAATCGCTGTGCGCTGGTTAGGGGAAGTTGTTCTCAGAGGGGATATTTATTAGCAATTTTGAAATTTCTGTACTTGTATAAACTTTTCCAGGGGAGAAAAACAAACTTCTCTTCATCCTGGACAGGGCACCAAGGGCTGACCAATGGAACAGTCCCACCTGCGCGGGCGGCTTGTTAAAACAATGAGTTTGATTAGGGTTACTTCCAGGAGTACTGTAATTTATGAGAACCTACACCATGAAGGTTCCCCACCCTAGCAACTGTTAACTGTTTATACATCTGGGGTGGGGGGCTCATGAGCCTCATCTCTCCTCCATGAAGGAACATGGACCCAATCGTGTGGGTATCCTGTGGTTGTATAATCATAGTTACTAAGAGTTAAGAGAGCAGAGGACGCCATCACATAGTATGTGTTTACTGAAACTAAACAAATTAGTCAATGGATGGCAGACTGTGGGAGCCAGACTTCTCATTCACTGTTGGAAAGACAGATGAGAAACAGGGAGTCAACAATGGACCCTCTTCTGTTAGATGACATTTGGGTAAACTAACAAAAATAACAGAGTAATTATAGAGACATGTATATACGTGTTAGTGTATGTGTGCAAATTTCTCACCTCTGTTTAATGAGAGGGCCTAGTATCCATGATGTCCTCGAAACAATAACACACCTTGCGCTCTGGCCTTGACTTCTTTGTTACTGGTACTACAGCCTCTAGACTGTGGATCATATTCTCTTGCTAAGACTATGTGCTCTGACACATTCCTCTCCTGCTCCCCCCTGGGCCCCTTCCTCCGAGGGCCATCCTCTGGTTCCACTTGCAGGTTGGTTCTTCTCATTACAATCTTCACTTCAGGATCACTAGCGGATTCTGAATATTTGTGGGTTCTAGGTTGGAGCCTGAGCTATGAAGTTAATACCTAGCCGGATGCCCTGAAACAGTTCTTTTCTTGTTCCAGAAGGGCACTGCCATCCTCTAAATGACCCAGCAGAGGCTGGGAACGTGGCCTGCAGTTTTCCCTCCGGCCCTCTCCTCGTGTCCTTTCTCACTCGGTCGCTTTCAGTCATGTCTTTCCACTCCAAGCGGCTCTCCCACTTGCTTTCTGTCTTTCATGCCACGAGGACTTGGACTGAATTGTCACCGAGACAAACACTGTATCATACATATGCTGTGCTGTTCCTGGTACCCCGGAATCTGGGGACGTTTCCAGTGTAGTTGGTAGACTATATTAAAGAATGGATAAGGGAGTACATCTCTCAGTAAGAAAGCAAAGGATCCAGCCGATTCTTTCCTGGTGTTAAAAACAGATTTAAAGAACAGCAGGGCAGATGAAGCATCCAGGTTAAGAGGGAAAACAGAACGTACCAGCACAGAATATGGATGGAGAAAAACACAAACTAGGAAGCAGAGATCAGGCAGCATTCTGTCAAGGCAGCCACCTCTGATGACGCTAACGGCTGGCATTTCTAGACTTGGTGTGAGTCCTTCATCTGTACAAGGTGTCTGTGTTCTGAGAAGTTTCTCTGTTCACCTCTTGTGAGAACTCGTGTGCCTCCCCCCCCACACATACATCTGCATTCTTTCCTCTTGTATGCATCATTGAGCTCATAGTTTCTGCTTTCTCATAACAGGTCGGCTTATGGCTCATTAATGACCACATCATTACCTTCTGGCCTCACCTATACATCACTGAACTTTAGCTGATGCTGTCAACTCTCTGATTCTCCTTGTACTTCCCATTTGAGCTGCTAAGAATAAGACGTTGATGACCTAGGCTCCACTGTAAAATGCCTGTCCATGATTAAATACCCCTGAGGAGGTGCTCACCCTAGTCTTCCATAGTTTGGTTGAGTAATGAATTCTGTGACATGATCCATGGCTGTCAGGGTTTTATTAGGCAGGAACAAGAGTCAGAACATATGCTGAGACAGACAGGGCACAAACATCCCATTGTTCTGCAGGAAATACAAATACATGCCTATGACCCCGAGGAAGGGTGGGATGATGGTACACCCAAGGTAATGGAAATGTTGACTCTGGAGAGGCCAGCAAAGTCAGTCCAGGAGTATCGAGGGTACACAGAACAGGACTGAGCCCCGGAAAACCAAAACATTCTGGAGGATATTTGCACACAGGCGTCTATTGTTTTACTCTTCCCAGGAAATGGAACCAGTCTAGATGTTCATCAACACATACATGGGTAGAGAGATTTTTGGCACACAGGCACAGTGGATTTTCACAGCCCTAAATGAGATCATGACACTTTCAGGAAAATGGATGCAACTGGAAATCATTATGTTAAATGAAATAAGCCAGACTGAAAACAGCACACACCACGTTTTCTCTTGTCTGTGGAAGCTGGTGTGATGGTGGTGGCGATGGTGGTGGCAGTGGTGGCGGTGGTGGTGGTGGTGGTGGTGGTGGTGGTGGTGATGGTGGTGGAGGTGGTGGTGATGGTGGTGGTGTGGTGGTGGTGATGGTGGAGGTGGTGGAGGTGGTGATGGTGGTGGTGGTGGTGGTAGTGGTGGAGATGGTGATGGTGGTGGTGGAGGTGGTGATGGTGGTGTTGATGGTGGTGGTGGTGGTGGTGGTGATGGTGGTGATGATGATGGTGGTGGTGGTGGTGATGACGGCGATGGCGGTGGCAGTGTGAGTTACAAAAGGAGAAAGAGGATCATGAGAGGGGAGGGAGATCTTCAGGAAGGTTTGAGAGATGTGGAATACATACATGCAGGAAGAAGAGAGGATTGACTGGAAGAAGGAAGAAAACCAGTCAGGCGGTGGTGGCGCACGCCTTTAATCCCAGCACTCGGGAGGCAGAGCCAGGAGGATCTCTGTGAGTTCAAGGCCAGCCTGGGCTACCAAGTGAGCTTCAGGAAAGGCGCAAAGCTATGCAGAGAAACCCTGTCTCAAAAAACCAAAAAAGAAAAAAAGAAGGAAGAAAACCAGCCAGAGGGGATGGGGAAGGGAGGAAAGAGGGTGAATGAGACCAGAATAGAGTGACACATAGGTAAAAAGATGCCATGATGAAACCCATTATTATTGTTGTTGTTGTTGTTTTTGAGACAGGGTTTCTCTGTGTTGTTTTGGAGCCTGTCCTGGATCTCGCTCTGTAGACCAGGCTGGCCTCGAACTCACAGAGATCCACCTGCCTCTGCCTCCCACATGCTGGGATTAAAGGCGTGCGCCACCACTGCCCAGTGAAACTCAACTCTTAATGCTGACTTCAAACCTTAACTATGGAAGAGGAGAGAAAACCTCTCTTGGGGACAGTTGAGTCTGGCTTGCTCAGAATAAAAGCTGAGAAGTAAAGCATGACCAACAGTAATGAGCCGAATTTTCTACCTTTAGATCCCCCCACCCCCGCAGCTGCCATTATTAGATTTTAGGTGAAAATTTCCCCCGTTTATAAAAATTCGCATGTAGTAAATTAGGAAAATAAACTTACAATAAAAGTTATGAATTCACCCCTTTGCAAGAACCACAATTGTAATGCCATGTTTCTTTATATGGGTCTCTTCCCCACGGATTCTTTTCCTGGGAAAATTGAGGTTTTTATGCCATATAGTTTTGTATATCATTCTTTTATTTCTCCTTTAGATGTGCCACAAGCATAATGATACATGACTTAAAAATATGGTTACAAAAATATCCCGCTGGGTGGTGTTGGCACATGCCTTTAATCCCAGCACTTGGGAGGCAGAGGCAGGTGGATCTCTGTGAGTTCGAGGCCAGCCTGGTCTACAGAGCGAGATCCAGGAAAGGAGCAAAGCTACACAGAGAAACCCTGTCTCAAAAAACAAAAAACAAAACAAAACAAACAAACAAACAAAAATATCTCATTATAGGGAGGTAGCATCATTCACCTACCCACATCTCACTAATAAGATTTAGATTGTTTCTAGATTTTCACTATTATAAAGTTAGGAGCTGAATACAAATTCCTAGAAGTGAGATCTAGCATTCTGTGGCATGTATCTGGTCATTTTCTTCTCAACTTAAAATTCTTCAGAAATTTACCCCAGGCCTTCAGAGTCAAGTTCTAATCCCTATCGTTGGCCCAAAGCGGGTGGGTGGGTGGGACTTCGTGGTCTGGTGTGTCTATGTGGTTTCTAGCTGCAGGTCCCTCCAAGTCCATGAGCCTGTGCATTTCTCACGTTTGCCAAAATGAGCCACGCCTCTTTGTGCCTCTAGGGGGCGACTCCCATCATAGCCTTCTCTTGTCTCCTCCCCACGGCTGATTCAGCTCAGCTTCTCAGACTGAGCTGAACCGTCAGGGCTTGTAATGCTTCCTGGAAAGCAACCCGACCCTCCCTTTCCGTGGGAGTGAGTGGTGCCTGTGTCACGTTGCTAGTTGGGACGGTGTTCTGTGGCTAGCTGGGAAAGCCTGACTTGCGTGTCTGGGATACACACAAACAGACGCGGCCGCTCATGTCGCTCTAATGACTAAATGATGCCCAAAGCTGCTCTGTTGGCATCTTCTCCAGTGTTCACCCCATGCTCACAAAGTGGCTGCAGCAGCCTTGGGCTCCAAACACAGGCTGTACACAGTCCCCCCCTCCTTTAAAAATATTAAAATTGCCGGGCGGTGGTGGCGCACACCTTTAATCCCAGCACTCGGGAGGCAGAGGCAGGTGGATCTCTGTGAGTTGGAGGCCAGCCTGGTCTACAGGGCGAGTTCCAGGAAAGGCGCAAAGCTACACAGAGAAACCCTGTCTCGAAAAACAAACAAAAAACAAAAAACATATTAAAATAAAAACCTTTGGAAGCCCCCAGATGACGTGACTCATCTCTTGCCCTGTCTACCTTTAGAGGAGCAGGGGAAGAACGTACTTACGTTTCTGTGCACTACTCTGGAAGCAACAAAGAGTTTGGGAAGAACTGGGTAGACAGATGCGCTGAACCTGCAGCTGAGGCCCCGCGTGTGTCGCCCCCTCCCTCCCGACACCGCCTCACGGACTCCTCTCCGCCTCCCTGCAGACCGGAGACCTCCGGAAGGTAGATTTCTTATTGTTTCCCTGTGGTGGAACTCCCACCTCAAATGCGTTACCTCAGACGGTTTTTAACAAATGAAATGTTCAGAGACCACCCAACCCACACGGATGTGCAGTGTAGCCTGTACCCGCGGCGGGGGTGGGGGGTGGGGCGGTACGGCATAGCAGTTTCCCTGGCACATCCTTCCTAAGGCCACAGTTGAAGGACAGGCCCTGGGGGACACTTGCTTACGTGGTGGCAGGGGCCGTGGCAGGGGCCGTGACAAGGAAGCCAGGTGGAAGAGGGCCGTGGGACCCAACAGTGGCTACACAGGACAAACACGCATGGATGGAACTCTGTGGATCTCTTTACCCTCGCGTGTAAAAGTCTCTCCAAGAGGCCAGGAGCCTTGGTGGGCTCACGTGGCTTCCTGCAGTTTTCTCTCCAATCATGTGGCCAGTGACATCCAACGGGTGGCTTCTCCCAGGTACTCTTTCTGCAATTAGGAGGAAAGCACACTGCTATGAATGTTCTAGAAGCTTCTTAGCTCTTGTTCCAGTGGCCACAGCTTCTAACCTGAGTTAGCTCTGGTGCGGCCTGGGGTGTCCAGCCAGCCAGCCAGTCTCTCGCTCACTCCTTTTACCTTGAGCCTGCGTTTGGGTTAGTGCCCCTGTATTGTGGAACTCGGGACAGTTTCTGTGGAACCCTCTGGAAGTGTAGAATGGAGGGAGCCATCGTTCATTTCCAGTTGCTGGCTTCTCTTGTATTCACCTTGCTTTCTTTTAAAGCCAGCCAGAGCTCTTGGCTCCCATAGGCCGAGTGGATGGAGGCATAATAAAATGAGGTGGGTGAGGGGAACCTTGCATCTTGTGCAATTAGGAACCTTAATTACTCCCTCCTGCGACTGCCATTTCTCATTTGGAGGCATAATTGTCTGTGGTATAATTTGCTGGGTCTGACTTTCCTGGCTAGATCTGATTTGAGTCAAGTGGTCCCCACCCCGTTGTCTCATCGTGGTTCACATACACCATACTGGCCTTTGTGCATCGAAATAACACACTGCAAAATGCTGACCTCCATCCCTCTCTCCCAGGTCTCTGGAGTCACCTTTGGCTCACTGAGGTAGACTGTAGCACCACCAGCCACGAAACTTCCAACGCCACGGGGTCACGGATCCACCTGGAAACTGCGAGTCAGCGACTTGGCATTCCCCTAGCACCCAGAAACCCCAGGGCCTTGTGGGAACCACTATCTTCAAACATAATGTTGGGGTTGGAGAGAACTCCCCAAAAGTTAGAGAGTGGCTTTGACTCCTACCACAAGGGGGCGGCAGGAGGCTGCAAAGGATGCCTTTAACCCCACTGTGGGTGGAGAGCTGATTTGATACCCTGAGCCCAGCCAGAGGCACAGAATCACAGCTCAGTGTACACAGCTGGAGCTCCTGGAGGAGGACAGCTCACTTCAAGCGTTCGGATTTAACTTCTGCTAAACTTTTGTTGGTCAAATATCATCCTGAAGACCAGCAAAGGAGGGGGGGAGAGGGAGAGAGAGGGAGGGAGGGAGGGAGGGAAAGAGGGAGGGAGGGAGGGAGAGAGAGAGAGAGAGAGAGAGAGAGAGAGAGAGAGAGAGAGAGAGAGAGAGAGAGAGAGAGAAAGAGTGTAAACCTTAGGTGTGGTTCCTCGGATCCTTCTGTTCCCGTCCCCCCTCCCCCACGCCATCTGACAAAGTCCCTCACTGGCCTTGATCTTGCCCTGTAGGCTAGGCTGGCCGCCCAGTGAGCCCCAGGACCTGCCCGTTCCTCGCATCTACCTAGGATAATGAGCACACACCAGAACGTTAGCCTTGGACCCTAGTGACCAGACTCAGGTCTTCATCCTCCCAAGGTGAGCGCTTCACCCACTGAACCGAGCTCTAGTCCCGTAAAACTTTTTTCCTATCTGAAAAAATTTGATTGGGATGGGGGAAGAATGGAAAACAAACTGGAGAAGGGGCAGATCCCGCGCAGCAAGGATGCCAGTAGAAACTTCTAGACATTTTAATGTCCTTAACTGGACTAGACGTAGACAGTGAGCAGATCATACAAGTGGGAGATGTTCCTAATGCCGGGCTGTACCTTCAAAAGGCAGTCACACCCTTTGATCAGCGGCTAACCTAGCAACACAGCTTTGTCCTAAGTCTGGCTCTCAGCGAAAGGGCCCTTCTTCCTCTACCTGCCGTCAAAAGACCACGAGCCTAACTGGGCATGAGGGAGGGGTGCGTGTCTGTCATTCCAGCACTCAGGAAACTGAGGCAAGAGGATTGCTGTAAGCTCAAGGCCAGCCTGGGCTCTGTGGAAGAGTTCCGGTCTAT
The DNA here is from genome assembly GCF_049852395.1 of Peromyscus maniculatus bairdii. Taxonomy (NCBI): domain Eukaryota; kingdom Metazoa; phylum Chordata; class Mammalia; order Rodentia; family Cricetidae; genus Peromyscus; species Peromyscus maniculatus. The sequence goes on along the minus strand of NC_134867.1, from coordinate 40,848,874 downwards.
CCTGGGCTTCAGAGTGAGCGCGTGTTACAAACTCCAACAACCAGCAGGTCATGAGTTTGGCCATCCATTTCCTTACCATTTCTGAGCTTCTGTCCCTCGGCCCTTCTTTCCAGCCCTTCTGGTTGGCATATTAGGGTGAAAAACATCCCACAAGAAATGTCCATGTTTTCTGGGAGCATCTGCTCTTTCATAGATGCGCCTGGACTCTCAAGGAGGTTAGTTTCCGGTAAGCTCAGGACAATTCGAGATGGCAGTTAACACACTCAACCTTCTGAGCACCCTTCTCGGCACAGCGGGGTAAGGGTTGCTCCCCTGGCACTTACAGGGCTGGCAGAGAGAGGTGGCTGGCTGCCCTTGTCCACCATCAAAAGGGGATCTTACTGCATTCCTTCCGTTTGGGGAAGAGAACAGAATTCAAAATCGGAAGTGGGGTCCCTACGGTTGTGTATGGCTTTGCAGGCACTGTAAAAGCTGGACAGACATCGGCCAGAGCACTGTAATGTCAGAGTACGTACAATGAACTCAAATGGTCACCTAAAGGTGGGGGGAGGGCCCACAGGGTACTCCATCCACCCACCCAGCCTCGGCCCTGTTCAAAGACCTTCACTGAAACTGGCTGAACCACAGCCACGCCCCCTCTTTTTACTGGTGTTTTCAAGAGTATTCTCATGCTGCTGTTTGTCCTGTGATTGCCCGGGGCAGAGCAAAGGAACATGGGAAATTTAGTAACACCCTTCTGCCACTTTCTTCCCTTTGAGCAGGAGTTGGTACCAATAATTTCCTTTTCAGTGTCAAGATTATGTGTCGTATACTTACGTGATGTGGAGATTGTTTTATGTAACAACAAAGTCTTTACTATTAATATTAAGATTATAAGTTAAACAGGAAGACTAGTTGAAGAACATATAGACCCTATTGTACAATTCTACATCCATTTAGTCCCCTTTTTTTAGTGAGATGCTGAAATGGGTCAAAATGGAGTTTTGCTGATGTATTTAACGTAGAAAATGATCACCATTCTCATTTACCATGCACAACTCTCCAGGAGCCCTCTCTGCCTTCCCAATGGCCCCACACTCTGAATTGTAGGTAGAAAGAACCAATGCTTGGGTGTCTTCCCCCGACTTCAGAGCTAGTCCACTCATCTATTTCTGAACCAGTGTGACCATGAGGCACAGTCGGTCTCCGGTTCTTCTTAAAGTCCCACCCCAGAGAGTGAATACCTGCCATGTCAATGTGCCTGAGTCCACACTTGCTGAAGACAGCATAAACCACCAGTTTCTATAAGAAAGGACAGCTCAGCTGATGTGAACTCAGTCTGATTCACGGTTTGCAAAATGATCAACCCCACACCCTCCCCTCCCAGCTGGCCAGCCCCAAGCCATCCTCCAGTAGGATATTAAATGAGTTGCAAGAACATGCTCAACATTAAATAATACACTCTGGGGTCTTCTAAATATACATGGCCAGATACAATATGATAGGTCAAATTTTCATGTACACTGTGCATAATTTGTGAAATCTTGTAAAATTTATGTCATATTCTAATGTACAATGAAAATTATTCTTCAACAAAGAGATCTGGGGGCTGGAAAAAATGGCTCAGCAGTTAACAACACTTGCCCCTCTTCCATAGGGCCCAAGTTAAGTTCCCAACACTCAACTCCAGGGGATCCGACACCCTCTTCTGGTCTCCATGGGCACACCTACACACAGCATACACTCACACAGACACACACATAAAATGAAAATAAAATCTTTTAAAGTGACCTGACTTCCCTCCCAAGGTCTAATTATGTGACTTTTTGAAAAGATATGATGACTCATCTTAGGGTAGGTAACTTGAGTGCACATGATCTATACAGAGAAACATGGGTGATGTGAGAAAAAAAAAAGAAACAGGAATAAATCCATTACTATAGATGACAATCTGTGAAGGAAGATACCCGAGTTTGTAGGGACCCACAACTTCCTAGTTCAAAACGACACATGGGAGTTTCCTACTCATTCACTCACTCATTCATTCATTCACTCACTCACTCACTCACTCATTCATTCATCTAGCAAATGTTGAGAATCTGTGGCACAAGGCATGATGGGACACAGAATTGTGTCCACCGTGACACACTGTGTCCTTCCAGGAAAGAAGGTTCCTGAAAGCGTAGGGGGAAACGTGACGGCTATAAATGAGGGGGCGGGTGGGTGGGACATGACTACCCCAAAGGCATTTTAAATATAATAACTCCATTTAGATGTGTACATTTGTTAAGTGGGTTCTCGGCTGTGATCTCACATGGCTCAATCCCCTTGGTGTTTCGGCTGTCAGCGGTGCAGCCCCTCCCTGTACTGTTTGTAGGTTCCTGGGGGGGGGGGGCTCCTCCACTCTGGCTGTATTCGGCGGCGAGGGGCTGGGAAAACGCAGAAGTGTGACTCTCAGCTTGGATGGACAGACCCGTGTCGGTAGCCGCCAGAGGAAACTGTGGAACAAGATCACTCACTGTTCATGGTCACTGTTGTCCAAAGAGGCGGATTATTACTGGCTATATGAGAGGTCGTTGGAAAAGATGTTGGAAATAAGACAAAGATGAACAAATTACTAATCGTTTTTTTTCTCTGCCAGCAGCTCCGCCTACTCACAGTTTAATTAATGGCAGGAAAAACTTGCTTTGCCCTGAGGTGTAAATCTGCCATACTCTGTCGCCACCTGGAGGCGGACTGCTGTACTACCATGGGGTGGGGCCGGGACAACTTTGTGTTCCTTTCTCAAATTAAATTGTTAAAATATAGATAGATAGATAGATAGATAGATAGATAGATAGATAGATAGATAGATAGATAGACAGACAGACAGACAGACAGACATAGATATATGAGGGTTAGTGGATGAGACTGTTTCATTCAGAGATTCTTCCAAATGCACTTGGGCAGGTGTATGTTAAATATAGTTTCATATATAGTAAAATTTCCATATTTGTAAAACTGATTTTTTTAACGAAACATCCTAAAATAAAGCAAAATTTGTTTGCCCTTAAATGGATAAAAACAGTGGTTGTTTGTGATGGCACTCACAAGACCGTACAAGCTGCAGCCAGACAAAATCACGGCGTGGAGATGGAAGGTGGGCACAAAATCCATCAGCTAGCACAGGGGTTTTTGTCGTTTGATAACAGCTTGGAATGAGAGACTCAGTTTTCTTCGATGATGGGACCCCTAGTAGGCTGACCATGTGCCAGGCCTGGTCCCACTCTCAACAATAAGTGGGAAACAAAAACAGAGCATGGACTTAAAGTTCTTGTCATATAGGTCCTTCACTTGCTTGGTTAGTGTTACCCCAAGGTATTTTATGTCATTTTTGGCTAATCATACCACAGGAGCACTTGCTCAGCTATGTTCATATCAGCATTGTTTGTAATAGCCAAAACCTGGAAACAACCTAGATGCCCTTCAACTGAAGAATGGATAAATAAATTGTGGCACATATACACAATGGAATACTACTCAGCAGAGAAAAACAATGACATCATATGGTTTGCAGGCAAATGGATGGATCTAGAAAAAATCATCCTGAGTGAGGTAACCCAGACTCAGAAAGACAAATATTTCTGCTTTCACAGAAGAAATATTTCACAGCAGAAATATTTCTGCTACTCACATCACCAGTGAGGCTACATGGAAAACGGGACCCCAAAAAAAGACACGGAGAAATGGACGAGATCTACATGAACAGCCTGGTCATGAGTGGGAACAATGAAGGGCGACGGTCGAGGGAAAGAAGAGTGGGAGATCCTAGCTGGATCAAGAAAAGAGAGGGAGAACAAGGAATAGGAGACCATGGTAAATGAAGACCACATGAGAAGGGGAGGAAGCAGAGAGCTAGGGAGGCCCACGGAGATCCACAAAGATACCCCCGCAAAAGACTGCTGGCAATGGTTGAGAGACAGCAGGAACTGACCTACTCTGGTGATAGGATGGCCAGACACCCTGATAGTTGTGCCATAAACCCCATCCAAGGACTGAGGAATCTGGATGCAGACATCCACGGCTGGGCCCCTGGTGGAGCACTGGGAGTCTAATTAGTGAGAAAGAAGAGGGTTTATATGAGCGAGAATTGTTGAAGCCAAGGTTGGATAAAGCACAGGGACAAATAACCAAATGAATGGAAGCACAGGATCTATGAACCAAAGGCTGAGGGGCCCCCAACTGGATCAGGCCCCCTGAATGGGTGAGACAGTCATTTGGCTTGATCTGTTTGGGAGGCAGCTGTGCGTTGGTGCCGGGTCCTGGGCTCGTTGCATGAGTTGGCTGTTTGAATCCTGGGACTTATGCAGGGACACTTGGCTCGGTCTGGGAGGAGGGGGGGAATGAACCTGCCTGGACTGAGTCTACCAGGTCGATCCTGGTCCTCGGGGGAGACCTTGATCTGGAGGAGGTGGGAATGGGGGGTGGGCTGGGGGGAGGGGGAGGGGGGCGAGAGGGAGAGAACAGGGGAATCTGTGGCTATTATGTTGAACTGAATGGTGTTGTAAAATAAAAAAAAATAATAAAAAAAAAGAAACAGAGCATGATGGGGAAAGAAGAAAAAAATAAAAAGTAAGTTCAAAGGTGGGTGGGACGTCAAGGAGGCTGCAGGGAGTGGTAATGGGGGGCTGGGGGAGGGGATGAATATGATCAGAAATCTGAAAGTGAAACAAAATTGTTTAAAACGTAGATAAATAGAAGAATTCATAGCTCAATAATTGTAACTTATTTCTCATCACACTCTTGGGAGTCTATCCTTTTGCAAAGAGATGCCACTGTCCTTTTAGTACAGCACCCGAACTCGGCTGCTGTTCACAGGTGGGCCGGGAGGAAACAGGATTGCAGGGTAATCGTCCTCCAAGAACACGCATCCAGTTCTTTTCAAACCGTTGTGAGCTGGCTTTAATATCTTATTAGTATATATTCACTATATCAACTTTGATGTTTGTTATGATATTTTCATAACTTCATATCATGTTCTTTGATCATACATCCCATTATCCCTTCATCCCCCTCCCCATCCCATTGGCCTCCTTATCACTAATGGTCAACCATGAACTTTTATGCCCAGGTGACAGCTATCCCTCCCCTTACAGGGGCTTCCTTTAGGACAGTATCACTTGTAAGGATTCACTTTGATTGACAGCTTGGTTAGTTAGAGACTGCATGAGGCGTTCATGAGGCACACCTTTGGGTGTCCCTGTGAGAGTTATTTCAGCAAAGTTTAACTGAAGAGGAAGGCCCACGCTGGAGGTTTGTGCAGCTCCACGCTGTGGGCTGGAGCCCTAGATAGTACACAAGGGGAGAAAAAGGAGAAAGCCAGCAGAATGCCAGCATCCTCCTCTCTCTGCTTCCTGGTTGGTGCTTCAACCAAGCTGTTCCTGCTATCATGATGCACTGTGAACTATAAACATCCCTCTGAACTGTGAACAAAACCAACCATTTTCTCTTAAGTTGTCTTTTTCCAGGTGTTTGGTTACAGTGACAAGAAAAGCAATTCATACATTACGTAAGGCGCATAATACTTTTCAACAAAAGGAATTTGCTTTCTGGAATAAACACCGTGCCTCCATTTCCTCAAATAAGGACAATTGGGGATCCTAGCCAGTACGGATGGATTCTGCTTCAAACTTTCAAAAGGAGCTCTTGGAGAAAAGGCGAAGTAAATACCTGTATCCAAGCCATATCTAGAGATCTTGTTTTCTCTAGAAAACGGCACAGGGACCTAGAGAGAGCAGATAGAGATGTGTGCAGAGTCTCGAGTCCAGGCAGGTCAGGCGGGGCATGCAGGAAGATGACCAGGGTTCAGGATAGGAATGATGGCCTCTGGCTTTGTTTCCAGGATCACTGGCTATGTAGAGAGTGTTTGCCGGAGGAAGGGGGACAGGGCTGCCAAATTGGGGAGACCTGCCCGGAAGTCACCAGGTTGCCGGGTCGCCTTTGTTTCATTGATGAAGACATTATATTTAAGACTTTCAGTGTTTTCCTTCAAGTGAGATCATCATAAACATCTGTTATCTAAGAGGTTCCCAGAGGTTGACCACAGCGCTTTCCTCGGCTCTCGGGCTCCGCCTACTGGTTACAAGCAGAACTGAAAGGCAGAGAAAGCGTTGTTCTCTTAGACTGAATTTTGAGCCTTGGCTGGAGCACCCAGCCGCGAGGCTCCAGGAAAGAGTGAAGCCAGAGGAAGAAGGATGGATAAACTGTCATTTCTCATTTGAGAGGCATGAAAGACTGTCATGCATCCGGTTATCTGCTTGGTGAGTATTAGTTGTATCGAGACTCCAGGAACAAGAAGGGAAACAGGTGTAAAAAGTCAAATCACATTGTAGCATCAAGAGTTCAGTCACTCGGCATCTTCATTGGTTCTGTAAATGAAGGGAATCCTGATGAAATCCAAGGTCCTCGATGCTGGCCAAGGGCCAGCCTTGCAGGGCCTTCTAAGGAATAGTTGTCAACCCTACTAAGGCAATTCATTTTTACACAAATATATCTGCTAAAACGGAAGCTACGGGCTTTAGTCAGAAAGACTGTGCAGGCCATGCACTCACCTGTGAGAGACGGCTAACAGCCAGATTTGGGAGTCTGGAATTCGAGGTTGATGATGAAGGTGACTTCTGGGCAGGTCTTCCTCCTTTTTGGCAACCTTGCCCCCTTCTTCCTCATCCACTCTCTACATATCAGTCAGTGATCCTGGAAGCAAGGCCAGACCATGCTGTTCCTGTGCTTGAAGCCTCTGCCTACGAATCCATTCACATGCCCTGCCTGGACCCGCAGCTCTATCCACATCTGTACCTGTTCTCCCTCTGTCCCTATACTGTGGCCCTGCTGGTCCCCCATGCCCCGGGCCTGCTCCTACTGCAGCATCCTCAGTGACTAGGGTAAAGATTTCAATGCAGAACAGTGACGTTGTAAGCTTGGAATTACCTAATGGGTGGGAGCTCTGTTGCCTGAGTTCTCCGGCTTCCAGGGTCAGATAACCGAGGAGGGACCATGATGGAAGTGGAGCCAGGGACTTCAGAGAAGGGGTAAGAGGAAGTCGCAGCCTCCAAACCTAGAGGCGAGTGTGCCAAGATGGCAGAGCATACCGGTGCTAAGGTATATCCAAGAGCAAGACCACGCGCTGACCACTGAGCTCCTCAACGTGGCTCTGCGGCACTTCCTTTAAAGAGAACAGTTTCAGGGGACCAGGAGGGCTGCCTCAGTAACAAAAAGTAGCTAATATATAATTTCACCAAGAAGGCAAAGAAACCGGAAGAGAAATTCTGCACACCACACTTCCACATCCACCCACTGGACTGCCTCTGTTCCCAATCTTTCTTCCCTCCGTAGCTCCAATGGGAAATCTACGAGCGAACCTGAGGCCAGTTTGCAAACCACATCTCATCCCCATCTGCCTACTTAGGGATGCCGTGACCCCTTCATCTCACAGGTCATTTATTATCTCCTGTTCTATCAGTCCTTTAGGACAGAGATGTGCTCTGCTCTTCGTGTGTGTGTGTGTGTGTGTGTGTGTGTGTGTGTGTGTGTGTGTGTGCATCCTAAATGCATGCAAGCAAAGAGCGGCTCATGGCGGCAAGGAGTGTACGGCTCAGAATCCTGACCCTCCCATGTCTTGACAGAACAGAAAAAGAGAGCAGACAGGAAACAGAGCAAAGTTTTCACCCTCCGAGGCCCACCCCCAGGGATTCATTTCCTTCCGCGAGGCTCCACCCCCGGAAGGTTCCACTGCCTTCCAAAGGAGGGTCATCAGCCAAGGGTTCAAAGGGGAGCCTGCGGGAAGCATTTTGAATGCATACTGTGACAAGTGGGAAGCGAGGTATTCAGCTGGGAAGGAGGGGAAGGGGAGGGTCTCTGGAGTCATCTGAAAGATTAGAATAGGGAGGTGATAAGGGAATGCACTGCTGGGGCCGCTGTGTTCTGAGGATGGAGGACCTTACATAACCCTGCAGTACATTTAAAACAGGATCCATTCCTGCGATTGGTGGCATTTCCAGATCTATAGGCAAAGGGGCAGAGAGTGGGAACTAACCAGGACTGGGTTTGTCCAGATGAGTGTGAGGAGGGGAGGAAGCGGCATGAATCTGAGGGAACATGTTTTTTTTTTTTTTTTTTTAGAGGACAGAGAGTCTGCATCCGGTCAAAGCCCTAGTTCTTCCCCGGAGGGCGACGTAGCTGTCAGGTTGGTATGGCAGCATTTGGAAGTGAGGGTTCTTGAAGGCGCAGCGCATAACAAATACAACTCAAATGAGCACAGAACAACGGGGATCAGATCCATCAATAAAAATACGTGTGTGCGTATCTGTGCGCACGTGCACGTGTGTTTGCAGGTACACATGGGCCTGGAGGCAGGAGGTTGACTGCTATTGCTCCTCCATTGCTCTCAGCCTTTCAGTTTTGGGACATGGTCGCTCACTGATCCAGGAACTCACTATTGCCTGGGTTGGCTGGCAGTGAGCTCAGGGGATCCACCTACCTCTGCCTTCTCGTTACCATAGCTACAGATGTGTGTTAGCACACCTGGCTTTTGCATGGGGATCTGAACCCAGATCCTCAGGCTTGTGGGCAAGCACTTCACTTGCTGAGCTGATCCCTGGGCCTTTGTTTTTGATGACTTTGACTCACGGTTGGTTGTGCAACGACTACCAAGCATTGGTTACTGTAGATGGGGACAACAAAGACAAATGGATACAAATGTATCAGAAGCCCCAGACTACTGTGCATGTTTCTCTTAAATGACTCTTGCCTTTTATGGTCAATCTACATTATAGCAGACCAGAGACTACCAACACTCAACCTCGTTTTATGGGAGCGTGGTTTCCATCCTTCCCGCAACAGCCCCTTCATCTCTCAGAGAACTCTGGTCAGCCTCTTGTCCCTTAGCCCAGCTCTTTTCCGGTCCTTTTGTTCTGCAGCAACTCCACGGGCTTTGCCATCTTTCCTGTCCTCTGGGAGCCCCATCCCAGCTCTCTTTCCTCCTAATCATCTCTACGGGTAAATCTCCACGTCCTTTTGATTTTAAGGATTTACGGCGTATAAATGTGTGAGTTGCTTTTCTTACTGCTGTTATTAAGCACCCGACAAAAGGCAATTGAATGGATGAATGGTTCATTTTGGTTTGTAGTTTAAGAAAGGATATAGTTGGCCGGCGGTGGCGCACGCCTTTAATCCCAGCACTCGGGAGGCAGAGGCAGGCGGATCTCTGTGAGTTCGAGGCCAGCCTGGTCTAGAGAGTGAGTTTCAGGACAAGCTCCAAAGCTACACAGAGAAACCCTGTCTCGGGGGAGGGGGGGAGGAAAGGAAGAATATAGTCCAAGGCTAGGAGATGGCTGAGTGTGGACAGGTAGGGAGACCTGTGTATAATTCCAGGCTGCAGAGGCAGGAGGCCCCCAGGGCAAACTGGCTAGCTAGACTAACCAAATCAGGGAGCCTTGGCATAAGTGACAGAGCATGTCTCTGTGTTTAAGGTGGAGAGCACTGGAAGATGACACTGGGTGGGAATCTGATGGAGGAGGCATGGCAGCAGGGATGTCAGGTGGACAATCACGTTTTGTCAACCATCAGGAACCAGAGAGCAGACAGGAAGTGGGCCAGGCCATCAAGTGCATGGCTTGTCCCCAGTGACTCACTATGTGCTAGTACTGTGTGTCTCTACCTCCTAAAGGGAGCCTTCCAAACCATCACCACCGTCAGGAAACCGGGTGTTTAAACTGCAAGTGGAAGCAAATGTGTAAACAAATAACCACAGCACAAACACTGACATTGTACAAAGCTTCTAGAGTCTTACTAATGTTTACATAGTTATAGTTTGATTAATGTTTCAGACTATAGTCTGAGAAATGAAGGCTCTGTCAGCAACTAATTCCCAAGGCTGAATATCACCTCAATGACAAGATGGTCACCACTTCCCCAGGTGACCCCATGGACCCCACATTCCAGGAGTGACCCTTCCCTGAGGAGAAACTGAAAACAGTACCTATGCATTTCACTGTCCTCAGGACCCTCAGTCACTGCAGTTCACTGTCCACAGAGTCCTCAGTCACTGCAGTTCACTGTTCACAGGACCCTCAGTCACTGTAGTTCAGTATCCTCAGGGCCCTCAGTCACTGCAGTTCACTGTCCTCAGGACCCTCAGTCACTGCAGTTCACTGTCCACAGGGCACTCAGTCACTGCAGTTCACTGTCCACAGGGCACTCAGTCACTGCAGTTCACTGTCCACAGGACCCTCAGTCACTTCAGTTCACTGTCCACAGGACCCTCAGTCACTTCAGTTCACTGTCCACAGGACCCTCAGTCACTGCAGTTCACTGTCCTCAGGACCCTCAGTCACTGCAGTTCACTGTCCACAGGGCACTCAGTCACTGCAGTTCACTGTCCACAGGGCACTCAGTCACTGCAGTTCACTGTCCACAGGACCCTCAGTCACTGCAGTTCACTGTCCACAGGACCCTCAGTCACTTCAGTTCACTGTCCACAGGACCCTCAGTCACTGCAGTTCACTGTCCTCAGGACCCTCAGTCACTGTAGTTCAGTATCCTCAGGGCCCTCAGTCACTGTAGTTCACTATCCTCAGGACCCTCAGTCACTGCAGTTCACTGTCCTCAGGACCCTCAGTCACTGTAGTTCACTGTCCTCAGGACCCTCAGTCACTGTAGTTCACTGTCCTCAGGACCCTCAGTCACTGTAGTTCAGTATCCTCAGGGCCCTCAGTCACTGTAGTTCACTGTCCTCAGGACCCTCAGTCACTGTAGTTCACTGTCCTCAGGACCCTCAGTCACTGTAGTTCAGTATCCTCAGGACCCTCAGTCACTGTAGTTCACTGTCCTCAGGACCCTCAGTCAGTGTTGTTCAGTATCCTCAGGGCCCTCAGTCACTGTAGTTCAGTATCCTCAGGACCCTCAGTCACTGTAGTTCAGTATCCTCAGGACCCTCAGTCACTGTAGTTCACTGCCCTCAGGGCCCTCAGTTGAGATTCTCTTCTATACCAAAACATCCTCTTTTCCAGAATGCAGAACTTAAAAACAGCTGAAATTCTGGAAACGTAAACACAACTCTGCTTCATCTTCCCTTTCTCCAGAGTTTGTCAACACGGCTTTACAGTCGCCACCCTAAAGCCTCAATCTGAGAGGATTTACCACTTGGTGTCCCATCAAAGCACTTTAGAAAATTTGCACTAAGAAAATGAAGCAAAAAATAGAGGCTGTGCCTCAATGGAAGTGCCCTGGACTTTGCTCTGGTTCCATCCAGTACTTTCTTCAAAGGCAGCACCCCCTCTCTCCAGTTCTCAAACCCCAGTAAGTCTCCAGAGTCCGCTGTTGGAACAACAAGACACTTCCAGGTCAGCCATTAGATGTACTAGAACACTGGAGGGAAGTGCCCCTGGCTGTGAGGAGGACTGTTCCTTAAGCCAAAACTGTGGCAGGGGGCCCAGAGTCTTCCTCCCCCTCTTCTACCTCATATCCACTGTTTCTCAAGCACTACCTTCAGCCCAGATTGAATCCATTTTTCTATGTTTTAAATACATCCCAAGCGAATGTGCATAGGCCCATACTGCCCTGTAACAGGGGGGAAAGAGACTGATGCGTACCAAATTAGCAGGAGGATTGTTCCAAAAAGAAAATCAGAACACGGAGAAGAGGCAGTAACCTGGGGACAGATCACTCAGTGCTTTGCAGAATCCAACACAAACCAATGCAATTGAGGTATATGAGCTGGAGGAGTGGACAAGCACTCTGATGTAGGTCAGACATTCAGGGTCTAATAGGAGGCTGTGGGAGACCAATGAAGGAATGATTTGATCAGGTTTCTATTGACGGGACACATTCTGTGGGTATGTTGTACCCGTGTCTCAAGACCCCCGAGCAAGACCACCACAGAGCCGATATCTGATGCACGGGTTTATTGATAACAAGCAAGCCCGAGCTTGGTCATGTCCAACACTCGGACACAGCAGGTAGAGGAGGATGGCCCTGAGTACTCAGAGTGAGGAGTTTTTAAAGGGAAAAACCACAAGCAGGGTGACACAAGTCTTTGTGTCATATAATTGGGTGAGGGTGTGTAAACTTTGAATTTACTGGTTGAATATAATTTTGGGCAGGCCTGGAAAAGTCCTATGGAGGCCGGTTGGCCTAGTATGTACTGACTGTGGGGGCTGACTCAGTGGCCCAGGCTCTGTCCTTGAGCTGCCATGGAGCCTGGTTGGCCTTGCAAGTTCACATTGACCCATGCATGTAGCTCTAAGTTGGTGAGGGGTCCCAGACAGTGAACAACTGGCTGAACCTTGAGCAGTCAGAGTACGTGCAGAAAGAGAGCTACTGCAAGGACTATGTCTTTTGTTCATGGCTTTCCCAGAAACTGCTTGCTCAGTCTGAAGGGTTCACAACACGCCCCCACGGTCGCATATACCAGGCGGACACTTCCGCCTAGCCAATTCCGGGTCAGGGCGTCTCTCGTAACCAGGATACCCGGCGGACCTGGACACCTCTGCCTAGCCAGTTCCAGGTCAAGATAGCCATTTCCGGGTCAAGGCGTCTCGCGTAACCAGGATCCGTGACGTTTCATGGCCACGTAAGCACGCAACGTGACAATGTGATCTATGCACACGCGTGGAGTAGTGACGTGACCTGGCCACGCCCCCAGCCGGTTTTAAAGTGGAGCGCCATATTCCTGGTTCTCTTCTTCCTCTTCTCCACGCACGTGTCTCTCCCACAGGCCTGCGCACTCTATCCCTTTATCTCTAATAAACTCTTATAAGCGGATTCTGTCGTGTTTCGTGACACTTCCTTGCAGGGTAAGAACACAACGCAGCTAAATAACTAACACAGTCTCAGAGAACTGAAATTGAGGCCTGATCTCTGAGAGAAGACTGAGCAGCCTGTTATGGCATCTGCTTGGTCTTTGAAGACCGGGGAGAGAGAGACAGAAACAGGGAGACAAAGACACAGAGACTCAGACACAGACGAGAGAGAGAGAGAGAGAGAGAGAGAGAGAGAGAGAGAGAGAGAGAGAGAACGAGAACCTGCAGCAGGGTTGTACCAAATGAGAGAAATAAGAAGATAGGATAGAGGAGAATTAAAATTAAAATACAGACTCTAAGGGATTTGCTGATGGGTTGTGGAATGAGAAAGTGGTTTTCAAGGTAGCCTCGCCGAGCTGCTATGAAGACTGGGTAGTAGCATCACTGTTTTTAGACTCTGTGTGTATGTGTGTGTGTGTGTGTGTGTGAGAGAGAGAGAGAGAGACAGACAGACAGACAGACAGACAGAGACAGAGAGAGTGAGGAGACAGAGAGAGAGGGGGGGGAGAGAGAGAGAGAGTAAACATCCTTGCCATAGAAAGGAATAGGTATCTGTGTCATTACATCAAGTAAGTTTTACTTTTACCTTTAAAAATGTCCAAGGGCCAGGAATATAGCTTAGTGGCGCAGTGCTCATCTAAGGTATACTCGTATTCAGTACTTGGGTTCAATCTCCAGCATTGCAGATGAACAATAGGGTCTCCACACTCCCTTCTGTAAATACAGTAAATCTTAAGTTAACTACAGTGAGTTGGGAAAGAGAATTGTGAATCCACAAATCCCATTGAGGTGCTTACATGCCTCGAACCTACGGCAGAGATTTGTCTTTTGCTCGAATTTTCCTATACTCAGTTTGGGAACAAGATATTCCTCTTGCCTGGGAGAAAGGCTCAAGAGGAAGGAGTAGCTTTGGACACTGGGAATTTAACCATGAAGTGAGATAATGTCAGTTATTGCTCACCTAGGGTCAACCATGACCCAATCAATTAATTGCCAGGCATTTAAAACAGTCTGAACTTGGCTATTTGTCTGCATACATCAATTGACCACCAGATGGCAGCATGTGATAAAAAAATTACCTCCCCTCCTTGCCCCTCCCCTCTCCCCTCCCTCCCCCACCACGTAAGTGGACAAGGAGAGTTGGAAGGGGCCAATAGTGAACACTTTTCTTCTTGTTCCTAAAATGGGAAAGAAATGAGGATTCAAGCAGAGAAGGAAGGAACAACGGAAGGAAGGAAAGAAAGTGAGTTGAGGAAACGTGGGAGGGAGATTTAAAAAAAAAAAAAGCAAAAGAAAAATATGACATCTGACTGGATGACAGTTCATCATAGAAGACAGCAGACCAGCCGCCAGCGTAGGAAAGTTCCGAGGGAGGAAATGGTGCTGTAACCACATGTATTCACAGCCTGCATGTGTGAGTACAAGGTAGACTCTTGACCTTCTTACAAACGCCGCCACCGGCTCCTTGGGAAACTACGATAATGAATTTACATTCACAAGGTGCTCTCCTTTCATTAAGACTTCAGTTACCTGAACTGTCAGCTTGTATTTCACCGGCTCCTTGGGAAACTACGATAATGAATTTACATTCACAAGGTGCTCTCCTTTCATTAAGACTTCAGTTACCTGAACTGTCAGCTTGTATTTAAAGCTTATTTTCATCAGTGTTCTTCAAGGAGGTCATTCACACGAGGTTCCACAATTGAGTGTGGAAGTAAGATAAACTACTCAAGAGAATAGAGTATTCAGACATGCACTGAAAGCAATGTGTCCATGTAATAAAGCAGGGGTGAGGATGGGGGGTGGGTGGGGGCAGCTCCAGGCCAAGAAACCCATGAACTGAGAGGAATTCTTGAAATCTGCCTCTGAGTCTCCACAGACCACCCATCCCTTGCTTGAGACCCTTCTTCAACTTCTTCAGCTAAGCCCTCTTTGCTGGTCTAATTAGTGTGGCTCAACAGCATGTAGGATGGGAGGGAGCTTACAAGTTGGTGATTGCCTTAGGCATTGAGGCTCCTTTGAGTTATTTTCCACCTTGGCGTTATTGACATCTTGGGACAGGTAATTCTTTGTTAGGAACAAGGTGTGTTCTTTCCATTATAGCATCGTTAGTGGCCTTCTGGCTGCCACTCACTAGATGCCAAGAATATACCCCCTACTCCCATTTATAGCACTCAAAAGTGTCTCCAGACAATGTCAAGTATCCCCTGGGCTGCAGACGTGGTACCTGCCCTGTTTTGGGACCTCTGCTCCAGGAAGACTCTAATTGCAGGGCTGAAAGACATTATGAAAGCTTTGTCTTCTTGCTGTTCTGCTCACAGGCAAAATTCCTTCTGACTCACATGAGAAATGTATGTTCAAAACTCCGTTAGAAATTTGCAAGCTTTAAAGCCATCCATGAAATTTGTTTTTAATAGTTTGGATAATGTTCTTTATATAAAATAAAAGTAAAAAATAATTCATTAAAAATATTGTGTTAAGCAGAAAGTGGCACACGATGTTCCAAGGGACACAGGTAATGCAAGTCTTCATAGAGAGAAAACAGCTCAATATTTTATTTATTTATTTACTTACTTATTTATTTTTGGTTTTTTGAGACAGGGTTTCTCTGTGTAGCTTTGGAACCTTTCCTGGAACTCACTCTGTAGCCCAGGCTGCATTTGAACTCACAGAGATCTGCCTACCTCTGCCTCCTGAGTGCTGGGATTAAAGGCGTGTGCCACCACTGCCCGGCTTCAGACATATAATTTGCATTTCACAGATTCAGACAATGAGTCTCAGAAAAGTCTTGTGACTAGCTCAGAATTACATTCATGGTCAGTGTCGAAGAGAAGGTTAAAACTCTGATGACATTCTAGCTCTGGACATGACCTCTCACAGACCTTACTGTTGAGGTGGCCATGGGCATAGGAAAAGGAATCTGATGTCAAAAGACATCGACGATGTGATCTAAAAGTCAAACAGGTTGTAAGAAACTCTGCTTTAGACTAGTATTGGATGAGAATTTGTTTGGATGTGATGAGCACGACCTGTGGGAGGTTAGAGTGTTAGTTGGAGAGGTAGAGAGGTGCTATCCTCTGAGGAGCAAGGGGTAAAGAGTAGTGTGGTGGACTACATGCCTGTACTTTCTTCCTTCTTGAATTCACATCATTGAGCCATGGTGTCAGGAAGTTATGTAGTGCCATTGGAACATAATTATGTCATGATGCTGGAGTTTCCAGGATGGGAACACTGCTCTTACGAGAGAGCTGGCCTCTTCTCCTCTTTTTCTATTGTATGAGGATATGCTAAGGCAGCTGTCCAGAAACATGAGGAAGCAGACCTTCATGAGCTCCTGGGACTGCTGGGACATTGATCTTGAACTTCCTGGTCTCCAGAACTATGAGGAATAGCTGAGTGTTTTTAAGCCATTCAACCAATTGTGATTTATTATAGCAATAAAGACAGATAAAGGAGGTCCAAAGAGTGGGAAGCCCATCCCGAGACATCAGAGCCATCGGGAGCAAAAGGGAGACAAGAACCAGAAAGAAGGTGTCATAATCTAACAGGTCAATGGATGGGTTCTAGTCAACTGTCATTTTTAAAAATTGAGAAATTTGGGGAGGGAGGATTTTGATTTCTGAACATTCTTGAACAATGGATGTGGCAACAGTCTTAATTCCTGTGTCTCAGCTCTTGGTCACAATCACGGACATGCTGCTGTCACTGCTGAGATCTGGGTTCTCCATTCTAACCAAATCATATCATATTGTCTACTCTCCTCTTGCTGGCTTGAAGTTTGATTAGCCTCCATGAACAGGATAATTTGCAATCCTAAATAACTGATAAAGTGTTTGAAAAATGTATCTGATAACACAATTTCATGATTCCTCTAAAAAGCCTTTTAAGAATGAGACAGTTCCACCATGGTAGTGTATGCTTGTGATCCTGGAAGAAGCTGAGGACAGAGGATTGCCGTGAATTTGATGTCTGTCATCCTGGGCTACTCAATGAGTACTGCATAGGAAGACCTTGCCTCAAAGGAACACACAAGCAAACAAACAAGTAATAAATGTATTTACTGATTTATCCACAACTGTTAGTAGACCTTCTTTTCTTTTTAAAATAATTAATCTCTCTCTCTCTCTCTCTCTCTCTCTCTCTCTCTCTCTCTCTCTCTCTCTCTGTACGTGTGTGTGTGTGCATGCGCATGCGCACACACGTGTGCATGAGTTCTTGGATGTAGTATATTTGTGTACGTGTTTGTGGAAGGATGTGTCGCAGGAATGGCCCACCCTGTGAAGGTCAGGGGACAACCTCAGGTGTCATCCCTTACCTGCCATATTGATTTTGAGGCAGGGTCTCTCCTGTTGTTTGTCACTGTACTGCACACTCCAGCTAGTTGGCCTGAGAGCTTCTGTGGGATTGCCCTGTCTCCAGTTCCCATTTTCTCTTGGGAGTGCTGTGACAACAGGCGCATGCCACTGGGTGTGCTTTTACATGCAGAAGTCTAGACATTCCAACTCAGCTTGTCAGGCTCACATGACAGGAACTTTTACCTGCTGAGCCTTCTTGTCCCCCTTGACTTCTCTGTGGCTTAGGCTTTTTCTGCAATTCTAAGCATTAAACTACCCATCATTGATGTTTTGGATGTTGGGACTGATGTTGATTTTTTGAATTTGTGAATGCTTGACAATATTTAGACTTTTTTTTTTTTTACTTTGGCCTAGTATGTGACATGCAACAACAAACATGTGTATGTGAGTGATCATGTGTGGTCTATGCATGTATACATATGCCTGTATGAACATATGTGCATTAGAAAGGCAAAGTTGATATTGGGATGTTTTTCTCTATCACTGTCTACTGATTCTTGAGACAAGGCCTCTCCCTGAACCTGGTGCTCACCAATTTGGACAGATGAGCTGGATGGGGGCTTCAGGGATCCTTTTGTCTCTACCTCTTTGGTGCTGGGGTTGCAGATGTGCGCCGCCATGCTGAAATTTTTACAGGGATGCTGAAGGTCTGGATTCAAGTCCTCGTGTTTCATGGCAAGCACTTTTTGGAGTGAACCATCTCCCCAGCTCCTACCACAAGCATTGCTTAGTGCCTCCAGGGTTTCTGGAATTGCTTTAGCAATGTGATTTCTTCCTGAACCAAAACAGAGCGACCTGTACAGGGGATCAGTACTCTGTAGAGAACAGATGAGAAGCAGTGAGTACCGTAAACAAGTTGGTGATGTCCGTTGCAAAGTGACATTTGTCAAGGAGAAAACAAGAGAGGGAGGGGCTATGAAGACGACTCAGTCGGCATAGCGCTTGCTACATAAGCGTGAGGACCTGGGTTTGGCCCCTAGCATCATGGCAAAGCCAAGAGTGACATCATGTTTTGTACACTCAGTGCAGAGAAAGGAGGACCTCGGGGCATGCTGGCCAGCCAATCTGGTCTAATCAGTGAGCTCCAAGTTCAGGGAGACACCCTGTGATTCAGGAAGACAGCCAATGTTGACCTCTGGTCTCCAAATATATGCATGTACATGCATGCACACCTGCATACACATGAACATATTCATACACACAAATGGATGAGCATGAGGGGCTGGCAGTGGGTGTTGTAATTTAAAAATAGGTCTCTAGTATAGGTTTTAGTGAGAAAGTGACATTTAAACAAAGCCTTGAAGAAGGTTATTGTGGGGGGGGGGCAGGATCACAAAACTGTCCTGGCCTACTAGAACAGAGGAAAGCTCACAGACCAAATTAGAATGCTTAGATTATAGAGATTATCAAACCAACCCAAGATGCAAAATAAGGAGCAAAAAGCAGAGAACATGGGGAATGTACTTAAGCCTGTGCAGGTGGAAGGCCCAGACTGAATGAATCCTGAGATATGCATTGTTAACATGGTCTCCTCACTCAGTCTTCACCTTGGCGTTTGCCACTGATGGTGAAGCTGTGAGGACAAGACTTGAACTTGATGCAAAATTCTTTAGACTGAGAGTTCTCAGAGAGCCAACGGCACCGGCTCTGGCTGAGCAGCTATGGGCCTTTCAGGTTCTGCTGGACAGAGCGCACTTTGAACCAGAGTGGAAACCCCAATTTATACCACCCTTGAGCAGTCCGTTAGAAGACAGTTAGATGACGTGGCTGCCAACCTGGAGGTGTCATAATCTAATCCGCAACAATTGCTCTTCCCACCTTTTCTTTATAGAGATAATATTGGTGCGCGCGCACGCGCACGTGTGTGTTTGTGTGTGTGT
The DNA here is from genome assembly GCF_049852395.1 of Peromyscus maniculatus bairdii. NCBI lineage: Eukaryota > Metazoa > Chordata > Mammalia > Rodentia > Cricetidae > Peromyscus > Peromyscus maniculatus. Next base: position 40,829,824 of record NC_134867.1, on the reverse strand, counting down.
GTGTGTGTGTGTGTGTGTGCCTGTGTGTGCGTGGGTGTGCTCACCTGTGCAGGTGGAAGCCAGAGATTGATGCTGAATGTCTTCCTCTATGACTCTCCACTTAATTTTTATTTATTTATGTTGAGGCAGAGTCTGTCACTGGTCTTGGAGCTCTAAGTGGACCAGCCTGGTTGGCCAGCAAGTCTCTGGCATCCCAGAGCTGAGATTACAGATGCCACCACACCCAACCTTTCATCTAGGTACCGGGGATCTGAATTCTGATTCTCATGTGTATGCAACAGACACATGGCTTGCTGAGCTGTCTCCCCAGCCTTGAGATAACAAACTCAGCCTGTGCTTCTTCATTCATACACCTTGTGTATCCTTCCTTTAATGTGTCTTAGAGTATACTTACCCCCATTTAACATGTTTTAAGAGATTCATCCACCCAATTACTTTCTCATCTTTTACAGTAGGTTTGAATATTCTAAAATAACATAGTAAACCCACAATACAAAGGTAAAAGAGTGATCCATATGGATATCAGAGGAGCTAGAGGAAATAATAAAGGAAGAGTGTAGTGGGCATATTTCCAGGAATTACAGACAGGTGCTAGGGATGGGCTAGGGGAGGTGGTGGGTGGAATTTAGAAGAACAGGTCCTCAGATCTTCCAGGCCTGGAGGCCATTGTGGAAACTGAGCCACACAACGGGAACTCATCCTTTACCAAGTGAGGCTGTCTGGTTAGTTTTCCACCCCCAAGGGACTACCCTTTACTCAAAAGCATGAAGGAAATCATAGTCGAGCTGTGTCATGGAATCCAGGGGCAGACAAGGTCAATTGTGTCAACTGTCCCTGAAATGACTTTGATAAACAACAGGTTCCGGGGGAGGTGAGAGTGTGGTCGAAGAAAAGGCCATTTGAGTTAGCAATAAAGATGTCATTGGTGACCTTCAAGGGACAGGTTTTGATGCAGCAGTCTGGGCTGAAGGCTGAGTGCTCGCTGGTGTTACAAAGGAAGCGTGTGGGGAGGAAAAGGATGTCTTGCTTCCTCAAGCTGGGGTGACCTTTCACAGATCACTTGCTGAGGTGAGAAAGCCCCTCTCCCTGGGAACATGTGGTTCAGGCAGTCAAACACTTCCCAGCAGAGCCCCACAAACCTAGTTCACATGTATCAGACTGCTGATTCAAATATTTCCAGCAGAATCTACCAGATTCCTTGAAAGGCCTCTGAGGTTGCTCATTCAAGGGAATCCTTTTACTCACTCTGTTTGTTTGAATGGAGGGAAACAGACTAATGCAAACATTTACTAATTGATAATTTTAAGACTTAAAAATCCACCATTCTTATTCTAAAGATCATCTGTACCTATACCCACCCATCCAGTCATACTTTCAACCATCCACCTACCTACCCATCCATTTACCCATCCATCTATACATTCATTCACCCATCCAGCCATACTCTCAACCACCCACCTACCTACCCATCCATTTACCCATCCATCTATACATTCATACTCTCAACCACACACCTACCTATCCATCAATTTACCCATCCATCCATTCATTCATACTCTCAAGCACCAACCTACCTATCCATCCATTTACCCATCCAGCCACCCAGCCATCCAGCCATACTCCTAACCACCCACCTACTTATCTATCCATTTACCCGTCTACCATCCATTCATCCACCCACCTAGCTGTGCTCGTACCACCCACCTATCCATCCATCCATCCATCCATCCATCCATCCATCCATCCACCCATCCATCTTGAGCTTCTCTGTGACACACAACCTATGCCTTGCCTGTAGTTGTTAGTCCACAAGAATCTTGGATTCCATTTCCCACCTTCAGTCTACTACTCCCTTCTCTTTGGCCTCATTCCCCACAGACAGCTTGAAAAAGGGAATCTATTTTCACTGTTGAACAACCTTTCCTGAATAAATACACCTGGCTTCTTTCTTGGAGTCCTTCAAAATAACACCTCTGCCCACCCGCAGCCATTAGCCTAGGACTCGGAGCCAAGCTCCTTAATCATGGTTTTTGTAATCTTATATTCTCTTCCTGTTTCCCGTGTTGCCGACATCCCCAATAGTCTGTGGCAGGTATTAGAAGGGCAACGACTGTCGAATGAAGGAACCAGTGACTGAACGAATCCTATTCTGATCTCTTCTGCATTTCAGTCATACAATCATGGCTGCCTTCTAAAGAGCCATTTCGTGTTGGGTACTTGCTGATTGCCTCTCCGGTTTTCATGCTGTCTGCCGGTTCTTTGTGGTTTCTTATCGTTGAGTGATGCAATTTCCTAGGGTCTGCCTTTGTTCTTTTCCCACACTGTATTCTACCTGGCCAGGCTCATCTAGAGTTATAAATGCAGCTTTCATCATAAGTGTACCTTTCCTCAAGGAGCCCCGACCTCCGGCCCTTTAGACCCGAATCTAGCTTCCTTCACAATATCACTATTTAACTTCTCATGGCAGGGGTGGGGGTGAGGGGCTCTAAGTACAGAAGTTAGAGAATTGGACTCAACTCTTATCTCAGAGGCCAGCAGAGTTATCAAAACGAGAATCACAGGACTTTCTCTAGATATCTTTTTTTCTATTCATCTGTCCCATTGGATCCAGTTCCTATGGTGTGTGTAAACTGTATCATTCACTTCTTCATTTATCTTGTCAGGTGTGGGCTTCATGTGTGAGATGATACACTTTGGGGGGGGGGTGGAGCAAGCAAGGGCAGTACTGTTATAGTCCTCTTTTAACTCCTCCCTACACAGTCTCTCTCTCTCTCTCTCTCTCTCTCTCTCTCTCTCTCTCTCTCTCTCACACACACACACACACACACACACACACACACACACACACACACACACATACGGAGGGTGGGGGGAGAGACAGCATTGGAAACATGGGATAAGAGTGATGCTAATACTCATCTCATCTCTCCGAAGCCTAAAAAGAATTTTCCTTTCAATGGCATTCTACAGTGACATGGGAACAAGTCCAGAGAAAGGAAAGAAGCGTGTTCTCTGGGGCCATCCTGCCATCCAGTCCACAGCCAGCTCCTAACTTCCCCGTCCATTCCACTCTCCTGACTACCCCTCAGGAGGAACGGTCATTGCCCAAAGCTTCCTGCGCCTCTTCCCTACATGATTATACTATGTGTTCCTCAAATGCTTGGCAAAATCAGGGCCATGGGCCTAGAAGGGGGCAGGGTTTGAGATAGATGACCTGGATCACTCTGGACTTCTGAGGAGGTCATCAGGCTCTTTAGTGTAACTTTCTGGTGGTTATTTTACTTTATTTTCTCTCTTATTTTAATTTGGGAGACTCAGATGATAGACGTTACCCCTGATACCCAGGAATGGGGAATGGAACAGGGCCCCAGATCTTAGTAGGCCCCCAGGCTTTAAAAGCACAACTGACTCCATGATGGAAGTACCATTCTGGCCATAAACCTCAGCATGTAAACAGCACCACCAACCAACACTAAAACAAAGGCCTAGTCCATCGAAGTCCATAGTTCTGGGAAAATCTCTAAATGTACAAACCTTGCTTTTTGGCTTCCATAGTTCCTCTTCTGACTAACTGTTCTTGTTAACTAAAGTATGTCAACCCAGATCATAGTTGCTGTGGATGATTGATTGATAAATAAAACACTGATTGGCCAGTAGCCAGGCAGGAAGTATAGGCGGGACTAGCATAGAGCAGAATTGAGAGAACAGGAAGGCAGAGAGGAGGAGATGCCAGCCTGCCATCCAGGGAGCATCATGTAAAGGCAGCAGGTAAAGCCACGGAACACGTGGCGACATATAGATGAACAGAAATGGGCTGAGTATAAGAGTAAGAGTTAGACAATGGTAGGCCTGAGCTAATGGCTGAGCAGTTTAAATAATATAAGCGTCTGTATATTTTATAAATGGGCTCTTGGACTGCCAGGGCTTGGCAGGACCTGGAGAGAAAAACTCTAGCTACACATAGTTTTGTGCTTAAAAGCTCCCACTGAGAAAGGCTCAGTGCTACACCGAGATCACAGATACCCAATGTAGTTGCTGGCTGGCTAATGAAGACTTTCTATTGGCTTAAACCCATGTCTGAGCAATCTTCTCTGGTGGATTCCACACAACAACCAGGAAGGAAAGCTTCACGTAACATTAGCAAGTTTGGATTTTTACATTTAAAAAGGAACAGTTCACGGACTATTTATCTATTTATTCATTCATTTATTGGTTCACTGTTGGTGACCCAACCCAGAACCTTATACATTCCAGGCACATGCTCTTGTGACTTTGTTTAAAACAAAGTCTCACTGTGTAGCTCGGGCTTGATGAACTCACTTTGTAGCCCAGGCTGATTCAGACCTTAAAATTTACCCTCTGACCAATAAAACTGCAGGTGTGTGTTACCACATGCAACCAGACCAATGAGTTTTTAAGCAAGGAGATAATATAATGAATGGGCATCAAGTATTAGTAGTGGTAATGATAGCTGGTATCTATAGCATTTATTAGAGGCTAGGCATTGTGGAAAATGGTTGTCTCATTTAATTTTTATTATAGCTCTTTGAATTGAATATTATTTTTCTTTCACAGATGAAGAGCCAGTCATAGGGAGATACTTTGTTCATCTTCTCATAGGTTATAGGAATGGAACCAGAATTCATTCCCAGATTGATAGGACTCAAGACGATTTTCAACCATGAACTCAACAAAGGAAGTCAGAGAGACATTCCAATATCTTCCCTCATTCCTTATCTCATTTTTTACCATTTCTCAATGCTTATACTGCAGGAAAAAAATCATATTCATACACATCAAGCCCTTTCCGGCCTCTGGTATTGGCACATGATGGTACTTTACTTTTTTTCGATTCTACGAGTGGCCATCTCTAGACCTTCAAGACTGCTCCATCATTATCCCCAATCTCTCCACACTTCTGCATTCCTTAGTCCAATCCTGACCATCAATTCAGCATCCACTCTTTCCCAGCACCGCTCTCCCAACAACCTTGCTCTGAATCTCTTAATCCAATTTTAATTGTGTCTTATGTATTTTCAGTTACATTCAGATGTTCTAAAATTTTTCAACATAAGCTTAAATAATAACAAACAACGTGATTTCTGGTGCATTATGAACAATGGACCTTTGAATAAAATATTGCCCCACTTCCTGAAATGTATCCAGTAGAAACTAAATACTTTATTATTTGGACAAATGCTTCCTGGGCAGTTGGAAGTTTTCTGTCCTTTCTATTACTTCTTTATCTTGTATTTGTATTTCTGCACATTTTTTATCACAATTTGGGGTATTTTTTATTTTGGGTGAAAAAAACAAGGTAGCATAGAACTCTGCCACTGCAAGTTCGCAAGCAGATCAGCTGTAGGAATTAGGAAATGGCTGTCTAGACAATCAGACACTTCTTCCTAGCGATACTCCATACCTACATGCCCTTAGAAAGTCTTGCAACCTCTCTGAGCCAAGCACACGCCATTCCTGGCTGCTCTTTGTGCTTCCCAACATTTGATCTCTTCAGTCCTTGAGTATTTTGCATGGCTTCCTATACCCTGAACAACCAAGCCTGGGGACAAAGCGTTGCCCTAGTCTATGGTATGTCTTCATGACAAAGCAGGTGCTTTGAAAATATTTGCTGATGTAATGAACTCACTAGGGCTGTGGCTTGTCTTTTCTATTACATGTTGCAGTTCCTCTTTCAGATGGCTTGACTTTGAACGCTATAGGCCACGTCCCTCCAACAGGGAAACAGAAGGGGAATTTTCAGCAGGTGTATATAAACCATTCACTTCCTCACCTTCACAAGGGAAGGGGGAAACATTATGGCCTAGCTTCTGCCGTTGGAAGCTGGAAGTTCCAATCGCATAGGATGTGACCTTTGCTCTGAAGATGCTAGCCATCTGGCACAGGGGCACAGACATGGAAAGATAAGCAAAGCCAATAAAGTTGGGGTGGTAGAGGGCATTGCAACTTTATTCTAGAGCAAGCCACACTATGGAGTTGGTTAAGGTCATAGTCAAGTGTCCTATTTGTTAACTAAGTATGCCATCCCATCATTGACAAAGCATCCCTACCAGAGATGCTTTAAGAAGTAGGTGGATTGAATCCAGTTTCTTTAGGTGAAGGAAGAGTCTGGCAACCTCTCTGTGATGGCTCAAGCTCTCTTTCAAGAGGTAGTGTTGTAGAGTAGATGGGGCCTGGACTTCAGGTCCATGAGATTTGTGTTTTGATTAAGATCTACCTGCCATGAACTGTAGTAGCTGGAGCAAATACTTGCTCTGTCTGAGGCTTTTGTCTCAACTACTGAATTAGAATAAAGCTGTCTTCCTTGATGCACTGAGTAAAGATATAAATGGTTCTGAATGTGTAGAATTCCATGAACCTAGCAGCTATCCAGTAAATATTAACTACTTTCTTTTTCCTCCTTTTTGTGTGGAGCAATGTTTTGCATGTGATTTCCCAATACTGTTTATCATTATAGTCTCTGTGTGTGAATTTGGCTTTTTCTCCTTTCTAAAGGCTTTCTGAGCTCCTGATTAATTTCGTGCTCCCTAGACATGTCATCGTGCCTCTCCATGGAGCCTTGTCAGGAGTTTGAAGTTGAATTGGATGATTGAAGCCATCTTGGAACACCTTCCTCTGCCTCCAATAGTGACAGAACACTCATTTCCAGGCCAGGTCTTTCTCTTGACTTTGAAATTCTTGTTGCTTAACATTCTTGGAGCAATGCCCAGAAACTGACTCTCTTTAACTTACTCTGAAAAGGCTATATAGGTAGGACATTTGTAAAAATCTTACAAGAAGGCTCACCACGCTACTCTGGAAGGCCTGGGAACAGGGCACTTCCAATAGCTCTAGCCCTAACTTGCACTAGGCTGTCATGGGGCTCCAACTCTAATTTGTCCATCCTTGGATGGTCACCAAATGTTCAGTCCTCCAGAAGAAAGCCCAGCTTGCATCCTTTGTCCACCTATCTGCAGCACAAAAGAACCATTAACGAGGAAAGCAACCACAGCTTCACATCCCAGTTCCCGGGACTCTCCCTGAGTGTGATTCCTTATCAGCTTCTGGGGAAACATGAGCAAAATCACCACTTGCTTATAGCATGTGTGTCAAATGTCACCTGAATCAAATCCCCTCTCATCTCACCGTGAAATGAAACCAAGTCATCAGAAGCCCCAAGAAAAAAACTAACCAAGCATAGAGTCCCTGGGCAACAGAAACTCACTCTTTCCTCCCCACCAACCATCCTCCCTTTATTTCTCCTTTCCTCCTTACCATCACGTGTAGTCTCTGGTGTCTATCACATGGCAGCCACTGTGAGATGTACCCCAAAGGAATCTCTCTCTTAAGAATGTAACTCTCTAGCAGAGAGATTCAGACATGAAAAAATAACTTGTGTAAATATTTCAAAGCAAAATTGGGGCACAGAGTAGCCACTGATAAGGGCAGTATGGAATGTGATACTGGGAAAGAGTGTGGTTTAGCTAATGATGAAACCAGTGATTCACTTCTGGAAGGCTCCATAGAGTCATCACCATCCACAGAGTGATGGACAGTTGTTTGCAGTTCTCATCCCTGTTTGCCTCAACAAGAACAAATGCCCAAGTAAGTGAACTAGCTTATAGCAAAGACCCTAGGCTAGGGTTGTTTATAGACAGGCTTAACCTGTGAGCTGAAGAGTGTCAAAGGTCCCTTGCATTAAACTCTCTTCCTTTTCCCCTTCTTTTTCTTATTTATAAATTTATTTATTTTACATCTCGACCCCAGTTTCCATTCCCTCCTCTTCTCCCATTCCCTCCCCCGACCTCCCCTCTGTCCTCCCTCCCAATCTACTCCTCCTCCATTAATGTTCAGAAGAGGGCAGGCCTCCCATGGATATCAAAAAAAACATATCAAGTTGCAGTAAGACTAAGCACCTCCCCTTGTATTAAAGCTGGACAAGACAACCCAGTATCAGGATTAGATTTCCAAAAGCTAGTCGAAGAGTTAGAGACAGCCTGCTCCTACTGTTAGGAGTCCTGCAAGAAGGCCAAGCTATACAACTGTCATATACACATAGAGGGCCTAGATCAGTCCCATGTGGGTTCCCTGGTTGTCAGTTCAGACTTTGTGAGCGCCTATGAGCCCAGGTTAGTTGTTTCTGTGGGTTTTCTTGTGATGTCCTTTGACCACTCTGGACCCCTCTTGACTCCTCTCTCTTTCCAGCAGGATTCCCTGAGGTCAGCCTAATGTTTGGCTGTGGGTCTTTGTATCTGTTTCCATTAGTAACTGGATGAAGCCTCTCTGATGACAGTTGGGGTAGGCACCAATCTGTGAGTATAGCAGAATATCATTAGGCATAAGTACATTGACGTGTTTTTTTCTCCAGCCCTGTTTGGTTCAATCCTGGGTCTCCGGGCCATCCAGCCTCTGGGTCCTGGCATTCCAGTGTCAGGGGTGGGTTCATTCTCGTGGCCTGGGTCTCAGGCTGGACCAGTCACTGGTTGGCCACTCCCTATGCTACCCTTATCCCAGGATATCCCATAGGGAGGACAGACTGTATGTCAAAGGTTGGGTGGCTGGGTTGGTGTCCCAGTGCCTCGAGTGGAAGTCTTGCTTGTTCACAGAAGATGGACCGTTCAGGATACGTATCCCCTGTCTCCAGGAGTCTTAGCTAGGGTCATCCTCATAGATTGTGGTGAGTTTGCTTTGCCCCAGGTGTCTGCCTGACTCTGAAATGTCCCCCGTTTCCAGTCATCCCTTTTGGTACTCTCCTCCTTCATCCTCCAACTTGATACCTCATGTTCCCGTTCCTACCTGCTCCCAGTCCACCCACAAAATCTCTATTTTCTCTTCCGAGGGATATCCAAGAATTCCCCCCACCCACCCCTTGAGCCCTCCTTGTTACCTAGCCCCTCTGGGGCTGTGGACTGCAGCATGGTTATCCTTTACTTCACAGCTAATATCCTTTTACAAGTGAGTACATACCATGTTTGTCTTTCAGGGTTTGGGTTACTTCATCAGGATGCTGTTTTTCTAGTTCCCTCCATTGCCTGCAAATATTGTGATGTTGTTTTTAACAGATGAGAAATACTCCATTGTGTAAATACATCACATTTTATTTATCCATTCCTTGGTTGAAGGACATCTAGGTTGTTTCCAGGTTTTGGCTATTACAAATAAAGTTGCCACAGACATGAATATAGTTGGGCAAGTTTCTTTATGGTATGGTTGAACAACCTTTGGGTATATGCCCAAGAGTAGTATAGCTGGGTCTTGAGGTACATCAATTCCCAATTTTCTGAGAAACCACAATATTGATTTCCAATGTGGCTGTACAAGTTTGCACTCCCACCAGCAATGGATAAGTGTTCCCCTTGCTCCACATCCTCTCCAGCATGAGCTGTCACTATGTTTTTGATCTTAGCCATTCTGACAGGTGTAAGATGGAATCTCAGAGTCATTTTGATTTGCATTTCCCTGATGGCTAAGGATGTTGAACAGTTCTTTAAGTGTTTCTTGGTCATTTGAGATTCTTCTGTTGAAAATTCTCTGTTTAGGTCTGGACCCCCCCCCCCCTTTTTTTTTTAAATTGGCTTATTTGTTTTTATCATGTCTAGTTTTTTGGGTTCTTCATATACTTTGGAAATCAGCCTTATGTCAGATGTGGGGTTGGTGAAGATCTTTTCCCATCCTGTAGGCTGTCAGTAAACTCTTTTTCTTAACCGATTGTCCCAATCCCTCAGGTTCCCAGACTAGTTAGAACAGTTGTTTCCAGTGTCATGAAGGCCCCACTGCAATGCTAGGAGATGACATTATGGACACTAAGCTGTTAGCAAGCACTCGCCCATCTGGCACATTGGCCAGCTTTCTGTTAGTTGTGAGTTGCGCTCACTAGGATGAACTTTACAGGTACAACCAGCTGGAAGCAGTGTGGGAAGAAATATGTGGCATGAAGCATGAAACACTTACAGGAACAGCTAGATCACAGAAGGAATGAGGTAGAGCAGTGCGTTGGAGCATCCACCAGGGACACTGAAGAGGCATTTTCTGGCCACAGAAATTTGGAGAAAGATTGATTAAACACAGCAAACTTTTCTACTCTTAAAATGATTCCTAGAATCCTAACTGTGCTAACATGCCCTTGTAAATTTAACGAAAACATTGATATCAGGGGCTGCAGAGATGGCTCACTGGATGAATTTCCTCACTTCTTAATGCTTCGGATGACTCGGTTTACTCTCACGGCTTAGCTGAGAGGGGATTTGGTGCGTGTGACATTTCACTGGACGCATGAAGACCTGAGTGTGAACACCCAGCACCCACGTAAAAGCCCAGGGGTGGCTGTGCACACCTGTAACGACAGAGCTACAAGAGTCAGTGAAAGGAGGCTCTCTGGGCTTGCTGGTCTGTCCAGCTCCAGGTTCAGTGAGGGACTCTGTCTCGAGGAAATGAGGCAGGAGGTGAGGGGATCCAGCAGGATGCCCAACCTCCTTCTCTGGCCTCCACATGTGCACACAGACACAAGTACTCACATGCATGCATGCACACCTGCACACGCACACACAGAGACAGAGAGAGAGAGAGAGAGAGAGAGAGAGAGAGACAGAGAGAGAGAGAGAGAGAGAGACAGATAGAGACAGACAGACAGACAGACCAGAGGGTACCAATAATGCTGACAACTATAGCTGTTACCTAGGATTTGCTTCTTCCAGGCATTACACAGTTTATGCTCCTTAGACTGACACTTTCGCATCCTTACGACTCCTAAGTATTTGCTCTTATCATAGATATTGTTTAGAAGAGTCTGGAAACGCTGGCCGAAGGAGACAATGGGTAGATCCATGACACTGGATTCTCGCTGGACTCTGCTCTGAATCCAGCACAAAATCTTCAGCCTCTAGTGCAGAGTCCCATGCGGCTTGGCTGAGGTTCTAAACAGAGACTGGCAAACTTCTTTTGGCCAAGGGCAGGGGCGGGGGTAAACATTTTTCTTTGTGGGCACTGTGGTATCAGTCCCTGTTACTCAACCCTGTTCCTGTAGGGTGACGGAAGCCACAGGTGATATGTAAACAGATGGGTGTGCCTGTGTTCCAATTAGACTGTGTTTAAAGAAAATGGAGACTAGCCTGCTCTAAAGAACTAAAATGGGGAAAAATAACATATAGTCAAAATCACCTCACAATGGCCGTTGCTGCTTCAAGAAAGCTACCTTTAGCACCACCGGAAACTACCATCCCTATATTCTTGGGTCTGTGGAAGCAAAAAAAATAAAAAATAAAAAATCAAGAATTGATGTCTTCTCATCTGTCAGTATTAGACAGGAGAGAGAAAAATTTCTTACTCCAGGAGGAAGAAATGGAGATAGTGAATTTGTGGGTCAGGACAAGTTTAGGCGTAGAGCCAAACACACTGGGCCCCTTTGTCCAGAACTTGACTAGAAGTAACCCATTCCTGGTATTGGACTCCTCATTTAGTGACAAAAGATGTCCGGTTGGGGCTCTGTAACCTCCATCATTTGTCAATTTCATTTATATCTTCTTCACATACATATATACTATAGAAAGCTTCTACTGTGTTAGATTTCCATATGACCCCCCAATTTGACCTTAGTGTTAGCTCTTCCTCTCTAGATCCCTTCCCTTGCCCTTTCTTCTGGAATATTCCTTTACACTGTGTAAAGATGTGCCACAGTGATTGGTTTAATAAAAAACTGAACGGCCAATAGCTAGGCAGGAGGTATAGGTGGGACTTGGGGACAGAGAGAGCTCTGAGAAGAAGGAAGGCGGAGTCACCAGCCAGATGTGGAAGAAGCAGAATGGGTAAAACAGAGTAAAGGTAACTGAGCCATGTGAAAGAGCACAGATTTAAAAATATGGGTTAAGTTATAAGAGCTAGTTAGGAAACAGCCTAAGCGAAGGCTGGGCTTTCATCATTAGTTACAAGTCTTCATGTCATTATTTGTGAGCTGGTGGCCCAAACAAAAATCTGTCTACAGCCCCCCTCTACCATCCCCCAGTTTGATTCTCCCATTTCAGCCCTCCCTTCCCCCACCCATCCATAGCTTTCTGTTCTACTTCCCCTTCCTAGGGAGATCCATCCCTCCCCCTTTAGTCCCTCACTTTCTACCTAACCTCTCTAGTTATATGGGTTGTAACTTGTTTATGGAAGACTTAAGAGCTAACATCCACATATAAGTTAATACATATTATCTTTGTCTTTCTGGTTCTGAGTTATCTCACACAGGAAAAATTTTTCTAGTTCCAACAATTTACCTGTGAATTTCATTATTTAACTTTTTGTAACTGCCGAGTAATATTCCATTATGCAAATATACCACATTTTTTTTTTTCATCCACTCATCCATTGACAGACTCTAGGCTCTTTTCAATGTATGGCTATAAAGACCAGAGCAACAATGAACATGGATGAGCAAGTGTCTCTGTAGCAAGTTGTGGAGTCCTTTGGGTATATGTCCAAGAGTGGTAGAGCTGGATCTTGAGGTAGATTTATTATCAGCTTCCTGAAGAACCGCCACACTGGTTTCCACAGTGGCTGTATGAGTTTGCACTCCCACCAACAATGGATGAGTGTTCCTTACGCTACATCCTTGTCAGCATGAGCTGTCATTTGTTTTATTGATCTTGACCATTCTGACTGGTAAGAGATGGAAATCTCAAAGTCCTTTCGATTTGCATTTCCCTGATGACTAAGGATGATGAGAATTTCTGTAAGCCTCGGCCAGCTATTTGATTTTCATCTTTTGAGAACTCCCTGTATAGTTCTGTATCCTATTTGTCCCCTCCCCCTGCCTTTTTATAGTTCTTTATCTACTTTAGGTACTAACCCTCTCCAGGATGTCTAATTGGTAAAGATATTTTCTCCTCCTATAGCCTGTCACTTTCTCTGAATGACAGTGTCCTTTGCCCTACAGAAGCTTTTCAGTTTCATAAGGTCCCATTTATTAATTGTTGGTCTTAGTTCCTGTGCTCTGAATGTTCTGTTCAGAAAGTCTTTTCCTGTGCCAATGAGTTCCCCACGTCCTCTTCTATAAGGTTCAATGTGTCTGGTCTTATATTAAGGCTTTTGATCCACTTGGAGTTGAATTTTGTACAGGCTATTAAGTATGGATCTGTTTGGATTCTTCCATATGCAGCCATCTGGTATGACTAGCATTATTCATTGAAGATGCAGTCTTATTCCTAGTGTGTATTTCAAGTTTCTTTGTTAAAAATCAGGTGTTCATAGGTGTGTGGACTTGTATCTGGCTCTTCAGCTTGATTGTTTTTATGCCAATACCATGCAAGATGTTTTCATTACTGTAACCCTGTAGTAGAATTTGAGGTTAGGAATGTTGATACCTCCAGCAGATCTTTGAATATTCAGGACTTTTTTTTTTTAAGATACTTTGGGTTTTTTGTGTTTCTACGTGAAGCTTAAAAATGTCCTTTCAATTTCTGTTAAGAATTGTGTTGGAACTTTTGTGTGGATTTCATTGAGTCTGTAGATTGCTTTTGGTAGATGGCCATTTTTGTTATATTTATTCTACTGATCCAGGAGCATGGGAGATCTTTCCATCTTCTACATCTTTTCTGATTTCTTTCTTCAATGTCTTAAAGTCTCTAATATACAAGGCTTTCATTTGCTTGGTTAGAGTTACCCCCAAGATATCTTTGAGGCTATTGTGAAAGATATTGTTTCCCTGATTTCTTTCTCATCCATTTGTTATTTGTATGTAGGAGACTGATTTGTGTGTGTGTGTATTAATTTTTTATCCTTTGCTGAAAGAGTTTATCATCTGTAGAAGTTATCTAGTGGAGGTTTTAGGATCATTTATGTGTAGAATCCTATCATTTGCAAATGAAGATACTTGGACTTCTTCCTTTCCTATTTCCTTCCTATGTCTTCAATCTCCTTCAGCTGTCCTATTGCTCTTAGCTAAGACTTCAGGTGCTATATTGGACAACCTTGTTATGTTCCTGATTTTTTAGTTGGACATGCTTTCAGTTTCTATTTAGGTTGATGTTGGCTGTGGGCTTGCTGTAAACTGCCTCTATTGTGTTGAGGTATGTCCCTTGAATCCCCAGTCTCTCGTGGACTATTATCATGAAGGGATGCTGGATTTTGTCAAAGAACTTTTCTGCATCTAATGAGATAATCGTGTGGTTTATGTATTTCAGTTTGTTTATATGATGAATTACACTTACTGATTTATATACATTGAAACATATCAGCATCTCTGGGATGAAGTCTATTTGATAATGGTGGATGATATTTTTGATGTGTTCTTAGATTCACTATTCAAGTATATTATTGAGAACTTTTGCATCTATGTTCATAAGGGAAATTGGTCTGTAATGTTCTTTCTTCATTGGTTCTTTGTGTGTGGTTTAGGTATCAGAGTAATTGTGGCCTCATAAAAAGCATTAGACAAATGTTTCTTCTATTTCTATTTTGTAGAATAATTTGAGGAATATTAATATTAATTCTTTTTTGAAGGTCTAGTAGAGTTCTGCACCGAATATATCTGGCTCTGGGCTTTTATTATTATTATTTAATTAAAAAAATTGCCAGGAGCCTTTTAATTATTGCTTCTATTTCTCTAGGGTTTATGGGTCTGTTTAAGTTGCTTATCTGATCTTGATTTTGGTAAGCCATCTATATCAAGAAATTTATACATTTTTAAAGGTTCTCCAGTTTGGTAGGGTACAGATTTTTATGATTCTCCTGATTTCCTCTATGTCGATTGTGATGTACTCCCTTTTTCACCTCTAATTTTATCAATTTGGATTCTCTCTCCCGTTAATTTGGCTAATGGTGTATCAATCATATTAATTTTCTCCAAGAACCAATTTTTGGTTCCATTTATTATTTATATTGTTTGCTTGTTTCTATTTTATTGATTTTCACCCCGAGTTTGATTATTATTTCTTGCCATTTGCTTCCATGGGGTGTTTTTTCTTCTTTTTGTTCAGGTGTGCCATTAAATTTTTTTCTTTTTTTCCCTTTTTCTTTTTGGTTTTTCGAGACAGGGTTTCTCTGTGTAGTTTTGCGCCTTTCCTGGAACTCACTCTGTAGTCCAGGCTGGCCTAGAACTCAGAGATCCGCCTGCCTCTGCCTCCTGAGTGCTGGGATTAAAGGCATGCACCGCGGCTGCCACCACCACCACCTGGCTAAATTTCTAATATGAGTTCCTCCTATTTTTTTTTTTTTTAAATATAGACACTTACTGTTAGGAATTTGCCTCTTAGAATCACCTTCATTCTGTCCCATAGGTTTGGGTATGTTGTGTTTTCATTTATATTCAATTCTAGAAAGTCTTTAATTTCCTCCTTAATTTCTGTCTTAACTCATTTTTCATCCAGTAGTGAGTTGGTCAGTTTCTGGGAGTTTGTGAGCATTTTGTTGTCTCTGTTGTCATTGATATCCTGCTTTCATCTGTGGAGGTCTGATAGGATGCAGGGTGTTATTTTAGACTGCTTGTACCTGTTGAGAGTTGTTTTGTGTTGGAGTGTGTGGTCAGTTTGGAGAAAGTCCCGTGACCTGCTCAGAAGAAGAGATACTCTTCTGTGTTTGGATGAAATGTTGTGTAAATATGTTAGGTCCATTTGGTATATGACATTAATTAATTCCAGCAAGGCTTTGTTTAATTTTTTGTTTGGATGACCTGTCTATTGGCAAGAGTGGGGAATCTAAGTCTCTCATTATTACTCTATGAGGGTCCGTATATGATTTCAGCTGGAGTATTCTTCCTTTTATCAACTTGAGTGCCTCTGTGCTTGGTGCACAGATGCTGAAGATTGAAATGTCCTCTTAGTGGGTTTTTGCTTGGATGAGTATGCAGAGTCTTTCCCTAGTCTCTTCTGACTAGCTTTGGTTTGAACTCCAATTTGTCAGCTATTAAAATGGCTACTTGTTTCTTGGGTCTCGTTTCTTGGAATATCTTCTTTCATCCTGTTCCCCTGAGGTGATGTCTATCTGTTATAGAAGGTGTGTTTTGTGCATACAGCTGAAAGATGGACCCTGTTTTCTAATTCATCTTGTTAGTTTGTGTCTTCTTATTGGAGAATTGGGGTCATTAATACTGAACTTTATCAATGGGCAAAGTTGATTGATTCCTGTTTTAAAAAAAAGAAAACCAAGAATCAACTGTTATTATGGTGTTGGTTCCCCCCTTCTACAACCTCTTTTGATTTGCTGGTCTGGAATTATTTATTCTTTGTGAGTTTTTTTTTTTTTTTTTTTTTTGGAGGGGTGTGTGTGGTTAACCTCTTCAGATTGATGTTTTCCTTAATCTAGTGCTTTCTGTAGAGCTGGATTGGGAGACAGATACTGTTTCGATTTCATTTTATTGTGGAATATCTCTCTTTGTCCATCTATTGTGATTGAAAATCTTCTGGGTACAGTAGTCTGGGCCGGCACCTGTGGCTTCTTAGTTTTTAGAACATCCATCCAGGCCCTTATGGCTTTCAGGGTCTCCACTGAGCAATCTGGTGTTTTCCTGATGAGTTTGTCTTTATATATTATTTGGTATTTATTTTCCCCCTTGTAGCTTTTAATATTCTTTCTTTGTTCTGTATGTTTAGTATTTTGACTATTATGTGTTGTGGGGAAATTCTTTGTAATCCTGTAGATTTGGTGTTCTGCATGCTTCTTGTACCTCAATCGGTATCTCTTTCTTTAGCTTAGGGGAATTTTTGCCTATGATTTTGAGGAAAATATTTTTAGTGCCTCTGACCTGAATTTCTTTTCTTTCTTCTATTCCAATTATTCTTAAATTTGTTTTTTTTCATAGTGTCCTAGATTTCCTGGATATTTTGTGCCTTTTTATTGGTTGTTTTTTTTGGGGGGGAGGGTTGGTTTTGTGTGTGTGTGTGTGTGTGTGTGTGTGTGTGTGTGTGTGTGGTGTTGTTGTTGTTGTTGTTGTTGTTGTTGGATTTAACATTTTCTTTGACTGAGGAACCCATTTCTTTCACCTTGTCTTCAACACCCGAGATTCTCACTTCCTTGTCTTGTACTCTGCTGGTGAGGTGTAACTCTGAGGATTTTTGTTTGACTTCCTAGATTTTTTATGTCCAGCTTTAGGTCGGTTTGGGTTTTCTTTAGTGTTTTAAATCTACTTTCATGTCTTAAACTATTTTCATTATTTCATTGCACTGTTTGTGTTTTCATAGACTTCATTAAGGGATTTATTCATATCCTCTTTAAGGTCCTTGATCACATTCAAATCGTTCTGTTTTTGAAGTTCTTGTCTTGTGCTTCGGTTTTATTTCATTTCCCATGGCCTCCCAGTAGAGTCACTGGTTTGTGGTGGAGACACATTGTCCTGACTGTTAATGATTATGTTTTTGGTATGTTTTTGTCTAGGTATCTGGGGTTGGGGTGATGGAAGTGATTTTAGGTGTTGATATCTGGTCTTGTCTTTTTTTGAGTGGGTGTTTCATTTCTTGGTTTCTGTTGCCCTCTATGGATCTTGGGAAAGTGTGATGGCTATAGGTTGCCCGGCAGGGAGTGCTTCTGAACATGGTGGTTGGAGGGTAGCAGAGAGGAATAGAGGTAGGCTTGGAGAAAAGGCTGAGGGCGGCTTCAGGAAAGAGTTAAGGGGAAAGACCTAGAGGTGGGATCGCTAAGGAGTTGAAGGTATGGTGGGAGGATGGGATTCCACAAGTATGTTATGATAAGGCAAAGAACTGGAGAGATGGGGATAAAAAGGGTAGAGAGACCCTGGGTCTGAACCAAGGGTTGGAGTCTTCCGTAGAAGGGAATGAAGGCAAGTAGAGGGACATGTATAAGCAGGTTGTTACTAGGCTAGGGCTGAGAATGGAGAGATCGGAAAGGGTGACAGAAAAACAATGTGATTCACTTACCCAGGTCCTTGCCACATGTGGCACTGTGTTCCCAGGTAGAGAGTGTTTCTAGGAATTGGTGGCTGACACAAGGGGCGGGGGAAGGGAGGAAAGCAAGGTTTGGGGGAGTCCCCTGGGGATGGAGGGAGGGAGGAGAGGCCCCTGCAAGCAGTCTGCCTCGGGGCTGGGCATGAGACTGGGGACATTGTAGTGAAGGACAGGAAGGAGTAGAGATTGCTTATCTTAGTCCTAGCCCTGTCTGGCCACTGGGTTCCCAGGTAGAGTGTTCCTAGGTATTGGAGGCGGGCACAAAGGGAAGAGAATGTGCTGGGGTGGGGTGGGGGTGGGGGGGAATTGAGAGGGGCCAAGAGAAAAGGTTTAAAGGACTCTCTAGGGAATGGAGGGAGGCAGGGAAGACGAATCCCTTCAGGTGATCTGCTACAGGGCTGTAGAGGAGACTGGAGAGCAGGAAGGAAAGTGGGGGAGTCCAGGCCGAGAGCGTCCACTGGGGTAGAAAGCCTGAGTTCTTAGAAATGCCCTGATGGTGAATACAGCTACCCTGTCACTTCCCCTGCTGTTACCACCCTCCATTTCCTCTGGCACACCAACATGTATTGCAGTGTCTCTGGGTATCCTCTGGGCCTCCAGCACCAGACTGGGACTGTTGTACTGGGTGGTTTTGTGTGTCAGCTGGACACAAGCTAGAGTCATCAGAGAGGAAGGAGCCTCAGCTGAGGAAATGTCTCCTTGAGCTCCAGCTGTAAGGCACTTTCTCATTTAGTATTCAATGCGGGAGGGTCCAGCCCCATGGTGGGTGGTGCCATCCCTGGGCTGCAGGTCCTGGGTTCTATAAGAAGGCAGGCTGAGCAAGTCATGGGGAGCAAGCCAGTAAGCAGCACCCCTCCATGGCCTCTGCATCAGCTCCTGCCTCCAGGAACGTGCCCGGTTTGAGTTCCTCTTCTGACTTCTTCCAATGATGGACTACGAAGTGTAAGCTGAGTAAACGCTTTCCTCCCCAGCTTGGTTTTTTGTCATGGTGTTTCCTTGCAGCAATAGAAACCCTAGCTAAGACATGAGGCACACAGTCTTAGAGTATGAATGCTGCTGCTCGGTTCTCAGTCTGTCTAGTGTGCAGACATCCATTGTTGGGCTACCCAATGTGATATCACCTAAGCCAACATAATAATCCACCAATCTTACAATGTCTATGTCAATGATCTTGCTATTTCTCTAATTTACAACCGAAGGCGACCTATTGTTTCAAAGGACACACTATTTGTTTCCAAGCTATCAGTACGTTTGTATGCTTCAAAAATAAAAAAGATGAGCCTATCAAGATGGCTGGCTCAGTGGGTAAAGGGGCCTGCCATCAAGCTTGACAACCTGAGTTCAATATCTGGGACCTAGGTGGTAGAAGGAAAGAGCCAACTCCTGAAAGTTATCCTCTGACCTCCGGATGTACGTCATGGCATACTGAAGCCTACAGGGCTTGGCACCTTGACCTGACTCGAGGTAGACAGAGAATGAAGAAAAGATAGGCACTATAGAAACAGCGGATGCGCATGTATAGAAAGCTGGAGTCAGGTGGACTGTGCACATGCTGGTGGAGGGCACCAACTACCTCAATGACTCAATGACGTGGAACCTCTGAATCTATTATGTACAGCGGGGGGGGGGGGGGGGGTGTTAGCTATTCTCTGTAGGGGATTTCCTAGGTGAACAGTCTTGGGCTTTATGCTATGTGTCCTGAAGGAGAAAGCTGTAGACATTGCTAGTTCTTTCACACACTGGTCAATCCTTCCTAAACACGTGTGCTTGCACACACTGTCAACGTTAGTAGCCCTGACCAGACAAAGGTCTTGCCAGTCCCGAGCTTGACCTGTATGGGAAGGCGTTGCCAATTTCCAGGGGTCTGAGGCATTGGTCTTTGACTTGGCTCTTCGCAAGTTAGTAATAAACACACACACACACACACACACACACACACACACTCTCAGTACTTTATCTGCTTTACACATTCACTCAGTGCTTCTTCAGGCTCCACACAATGACAAGTGTACACACACACACAGAGACACACAGACACAGATACACACACACACACACACACACACACACACACACACACACACACACACACACGTAATTGAAAAGTTTTTTAAGAATCAGAATCAAGCCGGGCGGTGGTGGCGCACGCCTTTAATCCCAGCACTTGGGAGGCAGAGCCAGGCGGATCTCTGTGAGTTCGAGGCCAGCCTGGGCTACCAAGTGAGTTCCAGGAAAGGCGCAAAGCTACACAGAGAAACCCTGTCTCGAAAAAACCAAAAAAAAAAAAAAATCAGAATCAAAAAGAGTAAACTAAAGAAACCTCTTTTCTCATTTGCCCTATTCTCTCTCGGGTCTTACATTTTTAGCTTGTGTTTGTTGACTTATTTATCTTTCCAACATTTTTTATGTACATGCAAATATATTAGAACAAAATATATTCTTGTCCCTCATTCACTGTATTGTACAAAAGGATGCAAATTACATAGACTATTTGACATACTGATTTTTTTTTATGTAACAGGATAATCCTAACATTTCTGTATCCATTCAGGAAACAAACCCATTCATGTTTTTGCATCTGCAAAATATCTATTGTATAAATACACTATGGTTTACTTGGATCTTGTCTAAGTCCGGCCACGGTAAGTAGCCATGTTATTCCAGCATTTCAGAAATGACTATAGGAAAGAGTCCCCAAAGGGAATGTTCCCATGAATTGGTAAGGATTGCCACATTCCCCTCCATCACACCAAACCGTTTCCCCGTCATGATAAGACGGCATAATCTTAAATTTAATACTCTTATTTTGTTGTGTTCTATTTGTCCCTACTTATATATTGAAACATCATTGGCGTGATTTGTGTATTTTTTTCCGTTATCATTTTATCATTGGCTTAGTTTCTTTCCTGTCACTGTGAGAAAACACCCCAACAAAAGCAACTCAAAGGAGAAAGGGTTTGTTTCGTGACAGAGCATCCTCCAGAAGTGACCATTCAGACATAGTTTGTAGACAACTGAAAGTCTTTATTCTACTTGGCTAGGACTACACTCGGGTATTGAGGACCCAAGCACAGCATCGAGTGTTTAGGGTAAGGGGTTTTTAAAGGCAAAAAACCCACATCCCGGTATCTCACTCAGCAGCTGCAGCAGGGGTGGGGGGTGGGGGTTGTGCAAGCAGGCACTTTAACAGACTCTAAGATATGCAATGAGCTGCAGGTGGAGGGTTGCAAAAGCAGGCAGCTTAACAGAAGTCAGTTGGGACATCTTGACCATGGAGTCCTAGCAGAGAGCTGGATCATTTTCCATGGGATTCTCCTCCATCAAGGAGATCAATGTACAGTTAAACCTAAAATGGCCTCGGCTAGAATACAAGATGGAGGAGCCTCTGCAGTGTCTTACCCAGACATAATTTCAGCTCACGGTTTGAGGCTGCATCCGTCATGGCAGACAAGCCCTGAGAGCAGGAGCTAGAGGTAGCTGGTCACACACATTAATGGGCAGGGAACAAAAAGCAATGAACACTTGTGCTCAGTTAGCTTCTTCCTTTTTGTGTAGTCCGGGAAGAAGCCCAGGGAATGGCACCACCCACTTTTAGTGTTGATCTTCACACCCCAGTTAACAGGTTAGTTCACAGGCATTCCTGGGAGGCAAAATTATTCCTCCCAGGTGTGCCTGAAGGCTTGCCTCCTCAGTTATTCCAGATTCTGGCAAAAGGACAATCAACACCAACGTTCATACTTGTTTACGTATTTTCTATGCTTGCGGAACTTCTCAAAAGTCATAGAATTTCATTTACTGTTCTAATTTTTGTGACTTTTAAAATTTAGTCCATAAAGGCCCCCTGTCTACTCCAAAGCCACTAAAAACTGTGCCCGTAGTTTCTTCTAAAATTTTTACTTATTTATTTTTACTTTTAAGTACTTAATGGAATTTAAGATTTGTCTTTCTATAGTTTATATTTTCTTCAAATTGCCAGTGATCCCTTTCACTTACATCTTTGTCTTCATTTTGTTGATGTTAAAATTGGGGTTTTTTGTTGTTATTGTTGTTTTGAGAAATTTCTCAATGCATTCACATCCTTAACATTTTTATTTTGTTTCACTAATCTTTCTCTTCATATACCAATATCAGCTTGATTTATTGTACTTTCTGGCACATTTTTAAACAGGTAAGTTGACTCTTCCCGTATTTCTTATAGTTTTACTAGCCATTAACAATTATTTATATTGTCACATGAACATAACAACCGGTTATTTCTTTGGGATAATGGTACATTTAAAGATAGCTTATGGTACACTACTAGGTAAATGGATAAGCAAAATGTAAGAGATATAAATAATTGTGTAATATATATAGAATCACTTTTTGACGCATGGTACTGCATGTCTGAGCACTGAGATAATTATGCTAAGTGAAATAAGCCAGTTACAAAAGGACAAACACTTTCTGGTACTACCTATGGGAGGTACCAAAACTAGTCCTGAGACACAATAGAATGGCGGTTGCAGCAGCCAGGGGGAGGGGAACTTATGGTTTAATGGGTAGAGAAGTTTCAGTTTTACAAAAATGAAAGGTTCCTGGAGACAGTTGTGGTGATGGCTGCACCATATTATGAACATATTCAGTTCTATTGATGTACTCTTCAGGAGTACTTCTAATTTTTCCTCATATACTGGCAGGTTCTAAGCGTTGGGATATGGCTATTCTGGGAGGGCCATCATTTAAGAATGTGAATGAAAGAAAAAAAGAAAAACGTGGTAACTGAGTACCAGGGAATAGCACCAGCTGTTAGAAGATATAAACTGGTTGAGCAGTATGATGGGCTAAGTGATGGAGCTGAGAAATGGTTACCTCCTGATGTCTGGGACCTACCTGTGTGGCAATAATCAAGTTGTTGATCTTGAGATGGGGGAAATGAACCTGGAGGACCCAGGTGTTTCTTAGCAGAAGGAGATTGTTGGCTCAGCAGTCAATGGTAGGAGTCAGGGCTAGGACATGGCTGGATGGTCCTACACACAGTCCCACTGACTAATTATGCAGGAGGAACAACAAAAAAGAAAACTATAGCACTCTTGAGTGAGAAAATGACATTTCCTTCCTCCTATGACACCATTCCAATAGTCTCTACTTATACAGCCTCACACTGTGTTTACTGTGAAGGGAAAATGCTACCAAGGTTAAGGTCACGCGTAGAGGGCAACTGTCTTACTCAGGGTTTCTATTGCTTCAACGAAACACCATGACCAAAAAGCAAGTTGGGAGGAAAGGGTTTATTTGGCTTACACTTCCATATCACGGTTCATCATCTAAGGAAGTCAAAACAGGAACTCAAACAGGGCAGGAACCTGGAGACAGGAGCTGATGATGCAGAGATCATGGAGGAGTGCTGCTTACTGGCTTGCTCCCCATGGCTTGCTTGGCCTGCTTTCTTGTAGAACCCAGGGCCAACAGCTCAGATGGCACTACCCACAATAGGCTGGGCCTGCCCCCATAAATCACTAATAAGAAAATGCCCTGCAGGATTGCATACAGCCTTATCTTATGGAAGCATTTTCTTAATGGAGGCTCCCTTCTTTCTATGTCAAGTTGACTTATAACTAGCCAGCACAGCCAGGTGGTGGTGGCAGATGCTTTTAATCCCAGCACTTGGGAAGCAGAGGCGGGAGGATCTGTGAGTTGGAGGCCAGCCTGGTCTACAGAGTGAGTTCCAGGACAGGCTCCAAAGCTACATAGAGAAACCCTGTCTCGAAAAACAAAAAACAAACAAACTTATCTCAAAGCTCTAGTCCTAGTTGGGTTTTATGTTTATATACTTTTTCAGTTAAGAAATTATTATTGTGTTATAAAGAAATAGATAGAACAATCAGCACATGGGGCATCCACAGGACACTTTGATGTCGGGTCAAGATCCTCCACCTGGACAAGATGAGATAGACTGCTCTAGAAGCTTATAATTATGTTTTAGTTGACAGGATCACACCTGAACACAATGCACTGTGTGATCACCTCACCCCCACTACCCTCTCTCATCCCCCTCCCCCTCCTGCTGACTCCCTTCTTATTCCCAACTAGCCTCTGCCTATCTATCCTCAAGTCCCTTTTCCTCATCCCCCTCCCCAACCCCCGGCCCTATGTAGGCATTCCCAGTTGCTGAGTGTCCATGTTCGCATCAGTCATGTCGAATACAGGGGACAGCGGAACTCCCATCCATTGGCTTCCATCCTTCAACTCCTGTAATGCCCTGTATCCCCTCTTCTGTGATGTGTACTGGATGTCGGGGCAGGGTGACACAGATGTCCTGCTTGGACCTGAACACTCAGCTGTCACGTAGTCTCAGCACTTTGGTCGGTTATGAACCCCTGGCTTTAACCATCTGTCTGCTGCTGTGAGAGAGTTCTTGGATCAAGAATAAGGTTATAACATAAATGGTTAGAAGGCAGTCTAAGTCACTGGATACAGCATCAATAGTAGATTCTCCCATAGGACCTGGGATGTCCCTAGCCTCAGGCTTTTGATCAGTTCTTTAGTGCCAGGCGTGTATTCCTCCTTGGAGGAGGCCTCAGCTCTAACGCAGACGTGGTTGGTTGTCTCTAGAACATCCATACCACTATAGCAATGGTGGTCACATCTTGCCTGTCAATGTAGTATTAGAACACACAGGGTCTATGGTTAGGTGTGGTCATTGGTGACTTCTTTCTTGCCACCACCTGCGTAGCACGTTCCAGCACTATGAATGCAAGCCCGCAGTCAGGAAACTTCCAGCCTAGCTTCAGGTTACTTTCTCTGTGGCCTGTACCCAGAGTATATGGTGCCTTCATCCGTAAGAACTTACTGTTTCGTTTTGCTTGGCAACCCGGAGCAATGGCAATGGCAATGGCAATGGCAATGGCAATAGCAATGGCAATGGCAATAGCAATGGCAATGGCAATGGCTTGTACTGTCTGAGGAGCTCTGTGGGTTCCCTGGCCAACAGCTCATGGTGAGGTATCCCTCACTTGGCAGTGGAATTTTCTTTTGAAAACTATGACTTTCTGAGAGGAGTGTTGACTACCCATTCCCAGTATATTTCTGTTCAATATCCTGCGTGTGTGTGTGTGTGTGTGTGTGTGTGTGTGTGTGTGTGTGTGTTTTAAAAAGCATTTCTGTTAGGTTCTCTTGTAAAAAGTAGATTCCTATATGACTCTTAGATACATCCTTAGTTTTGGTTGACCCCCTTCCCACCTTTTTTCTACCCTCCAGTGGTCCCCCATTTCACTTTCGTATTCTGTTTTACTATTTCCCGCTTCAGCCCTCTTCTTCTTCCCTGACACTGTTTATGGCTCTTTTCTTGCTACCTGGCCTCTACTGACATCTCACTCCAGCTTAAAATACAGCAATTTGAAAATCTGAGTTTAATATTTGTATATGAGAGAAATATACAGTGTTTGTCTTTCGGAGCCTGAGTTACCTCACTCAATGCATTTTTTCCCCCAGTTCTTTAATGCTGAATAAAATTCTAATGTGTGAATGTACACATTTTCACTATCCATTCATCAGTTAATGGACATCCAGGATGATTTCACTTTCTAGCTGTTGTGAAGCATGAAACAGTAGACATAACTGTACAGGTATCGGTATCACAGGGTACGCAGTCCTTGGGGTGGATGCCCAGAAGTGGTGCACCTCGTCATATGGCAGATCTATTTTTAGACTTTTGAGAAGCTTCCACCTAGGTTTCTATAGTGACTGTACTAGTTGACACTCCCACCACATCCTTGCCAGCATCTGTTGTTGTTGTTGTTCTTGGTAAAGACCATTCTTCCTGGGGGAGGATGAGATCAGCGTAGGTGACAGCTTTCTCAAGAGGACCCCAGTTACCCAGGAAATCAGGCTGACGATTGACAAATGGGACCATAGGAAATCAAAGAGCTTTTCTATAGCAAAGGCAAGAGTCAAGCCAACAAAGAAACAGCCTGTAGAGTGGCAGTCAACGTTCCATCCAAGAGCCAAAGACCAGCTGACAGAACCCCGATACCTGAGGCATGAGAAGACTTCTTTTGAGTTGTTGGCCAGCATTGTCTAAGAGAATACCAAAACATACAGCCTATTGCTTTTGTCCTTGGTTACTCCCTAGAGATGGAAGCTAAGTCCCTATTTCTGACGATACCATGCACTTAAGAAACAGGCTCAAGAGGCCCCTGATCTGGGACCGACCCGAATGCCCTTTCCCTGAGGACTAGCTTTCATGGTACCAGGAAGGAGAGAGGTAATCTACAGTCCCATCTAGCTATGATGCCTATGACCCACATCAGTGACCAGCATGGCACGATCCCCTTATGGGTGCAGTAGCTAATGATTCTCTTAACTGGATTTAAGAATAATCCAATTAGAGGGATACCATGACTAGTACTAGAAACCTAACTAACTAATCTGTGCTAGTGAAATCATGGTCTGGGGTAGAATCTTCAACTACTAGTTTATTAAACAAGTATAATCACTTATCGATAATCTATAAACATTTGTCCTTGTAGAAGGACAAAGGCCCACAGATAAATGCAGTCTTCATCCCCCATCAAGGAGACTTCTCTCTGCAACAGATGGAGACCATTACAGAAAACCACAACCAATCAATATGTAGAGTTATGGAGCCCAGTTCCAGGGGATACATCTATAAAACACCCCCACACTTAAGGCTCAAGGAACACTTTTGGTGAGGCATTGTAAGAGCCGTTCTGGATCAGGAGACTTTGCTGTGAGATTGTGTTCCTTAGTTATATCAGAAACTACAGCCATAAAATGTAAGCCACGTAACGACCAAAACATGAGCTGAACAAAGAGGACAGCGAAAAGCATGCCAAACAGAAGGAGAAAAGCCTCCAAGTTCTCAGCCCTGCACAAGGAACTGCAGGCAACTGCGGAAAGCCGGGATCAGGAGAGGTGGTGACCCTTCCCTGGGAAGAGCACACCAATTGGTTGTCCAGTGCCAAATGGTCAGCCCTGAAAACGTACATTCAAGTGTACAAGTAGCATTATATGGACTCAACAGGTTGGATTTGGGACTATATATGTATTAACATACATATATGCATGCAGTAACAAAAAGACTAAGAATTCATCTTTGACAGCTATGTATATGACAGATTTAATATCTGTATATTATACATAATATAAGATATATTTTGCATGATATAGATTTCTATATAATATAGAGAATATAAAAAGAACTAAAAAAATCTTCAACATCAAGAAAACAAATCCCCCAATTAGAAATGGGCATTGGAATTGGACAAAGAGGCCTCAGAAGAAGAAATACAGATGGATGATGGAGATCTTAAAAGGTATCCAACATCCCTAGCTATCAAAGAAATGCAAATCAAAACTACTTTGAGACTCCATCTCATCCTGGTAGAAAGGGCTTTTATGAAGCTTGCGTGTCTGAATTCCAGGTGACCTCCACCTGTTGGTTTGACTCTGAAGCAGCCCCCTTCTAGCTGGCAAGTTTTTGTGACTTTTGTGCTTTTCACTCTAGTGTGAAACATTTGCATGCATAATGATGGTAACTCCTGGGTCTCCGGAGCATCCTGTGGCCTTTTGAGTCTCAGAATGCAGGCTCTTCAAACACCTGGTCATTCCTCAAGACACCTGCTCCTTTGTTTTAAAGAGTAGCCTGGCCTTTTGCTCCTTTGGGGAGCTGGGACCATGGACTGAACGAGTGAGTGAACAAGGGTAGAGTCCTGGGGATAAATACAAAGAACACACAGAGAGCAGGCATGCATCTGCGGCCATAGCATAAATCATAATTGCTACTAGCATGATTTTAAATGGTGTTCTTTGAATCTCAGATCTCATTTGCTCTTTGTCTTGTCTTTTTTCTTTTTAAGTAAATGGTTTTTACTTTTATACCCAAGCTCGGTTTCAACTAATTCAAAAATCCAGTACAACAATATTTACATTTCTGGAAGAGTCTGTTTTATGTGACTCACTTGCAAACCCACGTCTTAACGTAAGTGTCACGGTAACATGTGGTCCCAATGTCCCATCACCTCATCTGGGAGATCAAAGTCATCTCTCCTGGCATCTGAGACCTCTGAGCTGAATGACATTTCTTTTTTTTTTTTTTTTTTTCAAGGAAAACAGTCCGAGTCATGGTAGAGTAGAGCAACGAGGAGCTCTAAGAGCAAACGTTCGTCTGAACTTCCATGAAGCAAGTAGGTCAGCTGCCAGCTGCCGAGTGAGTCTGCTCACTTAGCAGCTTGACATTTTACCTCGAGCTCAGCTTTACAGGACAGGAAAGGAGAAGAAGACACAACGAAACACACATTGTGAAACCTGCAATGATGATGTGATACTTTAATTTGGTTAGGGTGCATGGCAATATAAGTCAGTCCAAGTTTTGGCTGACACAAATATGGAGTTATGCCTGAGTGCACCCGAGCTTTCCCATGAGCCGCCCGTTTTTGGTTTTAATAAGGCTCCATCTCTTGGGGTGCATTGACGGTAAATCCTTTTCAAACCAGGAAACCAATGGAAACCTTGAGGTTTTTCCCCACAACACGGCTACCTCTAATCTCAAGATTGCCTGAGAGCTTTGGGGACGGGCGGGATGGGGGGGGGGGTACATGGCCGAGAGAGAAGGAATCAAAAAAATGTTTTGAGGTGGAGAAGTATTTTAATAAGCCGATAGTGTCTGTGGCTGGGCAGCCACAGAAGCCGGGGCAGGAACTTCGACGCAGAAGTCCTCAGGAACTTCCTATAGCCACGTCTCCTTTTAGAACACATCGGGAAACTGAGGCTCAGAAATGACACAGGGATTGTGCAGAATCTCACACTGGCATAGCTGAATGACTGACCTGAATGGTGGGCCTGCTGCTCGCTTCACAGAAGGTCACTCGTTTTTGTCTTCATTGTCTCTTTTACTAGTAGGGGGACTAGAGAGTTATACATGCCAGGGCATTCTGTTTCACCCGCAATTCTCAGCCATGATACTCTGTTCGCTAACCAAAATCTCTTTATAGGTCTGTAAGGTACCGGTAAGCCACGAGCCACGTGGCAACTTACAGATTAATAGAAATTGGTTAATTTAAAATATAAGGACAGTTATCAAGATGCCTGCTGCGGGCCATACAGTTTATAAATAAGTCTCTGTGTGTTTACTCGGTTGGGTCTGAGTGGCTTCGGGACTGGCGGGTGAGAGAGATTTGTCCTGACTGTGGGCCAGGCAGGACCAGAAAAACTCTAGCTACATAGGTCTTCCCTCCCATTCCACCAGCTTTCCAGGTCTTATTTTCTAGCCAATCACAGCCCAACATCATTTTATCTAATGGATACGTTTCATCGACGCTCTGTCTCTTACTACAAAATAGAGAAACTAATCTCATTGGCTCGACGTAAGGAATGCTTTAGTTCATATCCCCAAGTATTCCGAATAGAGCTTGCCGTAGGAGTTTTAGGTAACCTTTAGCTCTTTTAGAGACGCTGGTATAAGGAGAGAAACAGTTCTTATTACAGTTTGTTTTCTTTATCTAGTCTAAAAATTTCCCCATGCCTGAGACTACCTGTTCTTATATCTGCCAGCAAAGGCCTGTTTTGAGGTTCTGCCATTAATTACAATCTCAGGGACTTCCTAGTAAGCCTCCAAAACGGGTGATGAGGCGATGAGGAGGGGGTCTAAGAAAAGAAAAGACCAATGAGTCATGGGAGGGGTCAAACCCATGGTGCAGAAGGCGGGTAGGTTAGAGGGGGGAGGTTCCCTGAGCATGCAGCATCTCTTATGTCTAGGGAAGGAGAGAGGAAGGGAGGGGGCGGGGAGGAAGGGAGGGAGAGAAAGAACAACCTCGTTTGCCCACTGTTCCAGGCATCTAGGTGTGCTGTTCTGAGCATGCCTGCAGGATTATTTTTCCCCCCAATGGTCAAATCTTCAGCATTTGTCCTTATACATGAGTCAAGTTTCCATGCCTGTGATATTTGTTTATTAGGCAGTCTCCTTGGTGACCCAGCTCCTCACTCAACACAAAACAAGGTCCTTTAGGGAAGCCTCTGTCCAAAATCCTAACTCATGCCACTGGGAATCCTTTTCTACAAATCATTCGTGCTTAAGATCGCTATTATTTTAAACTCTTTCATTGTTAGGATTTGAGCCAAATATGGGTTAGCTATATGCTCTTCAATAGGTGGTTTATATTTCTGATCTTTGGTTCCTTATCTGTAAGTTGTAGTTAGTTTTGACCACCTCATAAGGATTAGTGACTAGAATACTACTAGTGCTACCACAGTAGTTAGAGCTGATGGCAGGTATGAAGCATTAGGAAGAATATGATATTATAGTCATAATAATAGTGGTAACAGTTTCTAGTGTTTTCTTATTTAATCCATATAACTTTACTATGAAGTGGGTTCTATTTTTATCTTTGGGTCAAAACAAAAGAAAAAAACACACACACAAAAAATCAAGGGTTACAGAGACTCATCTATCACTCAACAAACCTTTCAAGGGTGCTTTGTCTATGGAAGACACTTTTCTAGAAGCTTGGGACTACTAGTACATCAGTGACCTACGTTTCTGTCTTGTGAAGCTTTCATTTTAGTGGGGAACCCCAAGTCAATGGATAAAACCACCGCAGACTGTCCTGAGTTCTTCAAAGTAGGCAAGAGTCTTGTGAGAGTCTCTTAGATAGTCCATGACTCTCCATGGAATAACCAAAGAAGGCATCCAGAAAGAAGGAGCGAGAAAGGATTCGACCAGGAAAGCACTACAGGGAGAGGGGGAGAGTGCTCAAGATAGGAAGAAACAGTGCTGAAGAGGATCGAGAACAGGGTCTGGGTGAAAGGAGACACAGAGACCCTCGGCACCATGACCAAAAGTTGGGAATTTGTTCTCATGAGATGGGAAGACTGACTAGGGAAACAGCTGGACAGTGGGCCAGTTAAAACATCTAAATATCTATCTGACTGTGGTGTGGTGAACTGTTTATAAGGGGGAGACAGATGGCAGGGGGTGAGGGAGAGATGGGAAAACACAGCTCTGGGGCACTGGGGCGTGGACTAAAGATGAATGTGATCGACAAGAGACCTGATTTTGTTATCGTTCTTTTTGAGATGTCTCACTCTGTAACCCAGACTGGCCTGGAGCTTACCATGTAGCCTAGACTTGCCTCAAACTCGGCAATCCTACTTCCTTGGTCTCCCAAGTACTGAGATTGTAGTCATGAACCACTCACTACTCCCGGTGATGAGACAGACCTACCTTTGAGGTAGAGTCCTTGTGACTGACTGGTTGGTGGGCTTGGTGGGGGGGAATGAGAGAAGGCAGCAGCCAGGAAAGCGTCTCTGTGTTCAGCGTCTGGGTAACTGGCATGTCCTATCAGCAAAGATGACAGAAGAAATGGGTTCTGAGAAAAAAAAAGGGGGGGGATATGCAAAGAAAGGAGGCCCTTAAATGAAGAGTTAAATGAGAGACTTTCACGCAAGCATCCAGATGTGGGGTCTGACAGAAAGTAAAATATGGGCCTGTTTGCATGTCCAGGAACTTAAGAGGACCCGTGGCCTGAAGGAGAGAAGATACATAGAAAAAAGAACTCTCCTCGGGTCTGAATCCTGAGACATCCAAATGCTGATTGCATGGGCAGAGGTCAAGTTTTCAGGGACATGAACAGAGAAATTTGTTCCAGGTCATCCAGGTAATAAGGACTTAAGCCCAAATTACTGCTGCAGCGGTTGTGAGGATCCCCGTGGGGTCTGACACACTGGAAGAACCTTCTCTGTGACCACTGGGACTCTTCCACTTCAAACTCCACATCCAGGCCCACTCTGACCTATTCCTCATCATGTGGTCTATCTAGCATCACGGATGTTCCTCAGTCTAGAATTTATAGACTTCTAGATATTTTTAAAGGCACTGTTTGATAGATTGTAGCAGTAATCACCACTGAGACATCCATCAGTATAGTCTATCTTTCATTCATTCATCAGTACTATGTGTTTGCCCTCATATTCTGCTGTCCAAGCCCAGAGGAGAACCTGGGGGAAAAAACAGATAGAATTCCTGCTCTTATGGGGCTGACACTGGGAAGAGGGTTTTCCATTCCATCTCCTCTTGTTCTTCCGTGGCTCCACGGCTCATATTCATTCCCAGACTCATTAATATTCATTTCTAGACTCATAAATATTCATTCCACCCTCCTCACCCTGTTTCCTCCCCTCTGCTTATTCAAATCCTCCATTTCTGTAGAAGCCAGCAAGTCTAAAAACAGCATGCTATACTCTTGCTAGTCTACCTGCCCTTGGCTCTCGCTCCCTTCTAGAGAGATGCACACCTGACTACGGAGAGATCAATAGCCTCCCAGCAGACCCCAACGTGGCAGTTTTTGCAGAGATAACAGATCTCCCTATATGCAAAGCCATCAAAGAACTAAGCCTAGAAAGAAGGTGTGTAGATGAAGAAGCTGGAGCCTGAGCCTTGGTGGGTAAATTTAAGGAGCAGTGGGTGCTGCAGAGAAAAGAATGGGGCCAGAGTAAACAGAGGGGAGAGTAAATGGGTGGAACAAACAGCTTCAGGACATCCAGGCCTCGGAGACCCAGGGAAGAATTTCCAGTTGTTCTGAGCTATCATGCCCAGCACACTACCCATGACTAAAATCACGCAACCCGCCATTCTGGGCTTGTCCCAGGAGCCCAGGCTCAAGGTGAGGCCAGAAGAAAGGTCAGTTCTTCTTCAGCAAGCACAGGCTATATTAGGAACATTTTCCTGGGTGTTAACCTAATTAACACCAAAGCCTTCTCAGGCATGGAGATTAGTCTAATGACCTTCTATATAGGCAGTTGGACCTTGGTGAATTTTCTTATATTCCAGCAGATGGAGCTAAAGCCTTGAAATGGTCTAGATTGGTGATTCTCGACCTGTGGGTTGTGACCCCTCTGCTAGACTCTAGCCCCAAAACCTATCTACATTAGGATTCATAACAATAGCAAAATTACAGTTACGAAGTAGTGACAAAAATAATTTTATGGTTGGGAATCACCACAGTGTGAGGAACTGTATTAAAGGGTTGCAGTCTTAGGAAGGATGAGAACCCCTGTTCTAGATGCTTCCGCAGCTGTGCCCACCACTCTAACACATGTGAGAGGTGAATGAAGGAAAAGGAATTATCAATTAAAAAGTGTTACTCAGTGTAGAGTCTGTGGTGTTTAGGCCCTGATCTTAGTGTCTGACCCACAGGACACAATCAATAGTAAATAAATGCATGTGTCATCAATTAAGAGTTAAGTTAAAATAATTCCCCCTCCTTATTCTTCTTTGTTTTGTATATTTATGTCTTTTGGACATCCATATCCCATCAACATTTTGAAATCATTCTGTGAAACTTGGTTTCAGGGTCAAATGGGATCCAAAGGACACGTTGGAAGAGGCATATTCTAAAATCCCCCCGTGGAGGTTCCCATCTGTTTCCCAGGCCTGGATACCATGGCTCTGGGCACTGTTTATTGAATCGTTTTCCCTGATATGTTACCTGCATCAGAACTGCCAGGGTTGTTCGTCAACATTTCCAGTTCCTAGCCACACTCCCCAAACAATCAAGTTGTGTTCTTTTGCAAGCCAAGCTTGAAAATCTCTCTCAGAGAGGAAAGGCAGCCAGCGATCACTCATCTGAACTCTCCAATTTTGAAAACTACTGAAGACTCTGAAAAGTAGATGCTTTTCATAACACATTTTTGAGTATAAAATCTGACCCATTTAATATCTGAAGTTCTGAGCTTCTTTTAGATTACCTGGGGTGGGAATGTGCACACCCTTTGCTATAAAGATAGCAATATGCTAGAGCAGAAGGATCTGCCCCTGACCTTCTTGGAGACACCATGCAATGTATAGTATGTTCATTGAATTGTGTCTCTAAAATCCAAAGGCTTTTTTGAGTTTAGAAGTACACACAGGCCCAAATGCTTCAGATGATGGTCTTAAACTGAGTTCTCAGGCCTTGTCTATAGGTGGTGTTTGAAGCAGATATATTTCAGTTTTGGGGTAAAAGGGGAACCTACATAAAGGATCTTGGGCCAGAGGAATGGGTAAAGGTGCTTGTTACCAATCCTGATGGCCTGAGTTCAATCCTTGGAACCCACACGATGGAAGGAGAGAACTAACTCCTGCAAGCTGTCTTCTAACTACACAGATACTGTGTACATATAGAGATACGCACACAGAGACATACCCACACACACCTAACAAACAAACAAATATTAAATGAGGAGTCTTTTAGCCTTACAATTCTTATCCCTGAAAATGAAAGATGACCTTAAAGCCCCCTTTTTTTTTATAAAAATTTGACTCTTAGATCTCTTTCATCAAATATTTATTACTTGTACAAAGGTTAGATTGTAGCACCCTACATAGTTTTGTTTTTAAATTTTGAAGAGCAAAATCTTTCTCTTTTAGGTTTGTAGTCAGATGTGTGTGGTGTGGTGTGTGTGTGTGTGTGTGTGTGTGTGTGTGTGTGTGTGTGTGTGTAGCAAAATGAAAAAAAAATTCTTTGAGGTTCTTCAAAAATTTTGGTGTTCTAGAGCTGAGGGGGTAGTTCACGTTGCATGTTTATCTGGCACTCACCAGTCCCTAAGTTTGATCCCAGCATCTGTGAGAGCCAAAGTTACATTTTAAGTTGTAATTAGTATGCCTAAAGAGATCCATGAAACAAAAATGTCTCTGATCTGCAAGCCTCTTGCTCAAGGATACATGATTCCTGAAATGCTGGAGGCTGTTGTTTATGGGAGATAACAAGACACATCCTTTTCACGCCCCTAAAGAAGTTTGTTTGACCCATCTGCACCGGATGTGCTTGATCGAATGTGGGCGGGAGGTTCACAGGCAGGAAATACGTCAGGATATACATTTGCCCCTCATTGGTTGGACCTGATGGAAAATGCAATGTATTTTAAGCTGCTGCAAACCATGACTCGGACCATTTCCTGGGAACGTGGGTATGGACCTGGCCAGAGCCCATCTACCTGGTCACTATTTAATTAAAGCTTGCTTCAAATTTGGCTTTAAACTGTGATAGTGGTCTTATTTTTGATCGGTGGGAGTAACACATCCCATTAACTGAGTGTGGCGAGGTAGAGGCAGGAGGATCAGTTTATGGTCATCCAGAGCTACATAGCGAGTTCAGTTCCAGGGCAGTCTAGGGTTAAATAAGATCCTGTCTGAAAACAAAACAAAACAAAACAAAACAAAACAAAACAAAAGAAAAAAGAAAAGAAAAGAAAGAAAAAAAGTATGCTCTAATATATAACTGCTAGAATCCAGGGGTAGTCATGAATACAGAAGGTGTTATAGAACATTCTAGAACATCATATAAGATCTGGAGGATGAAAGAGGTATACTAAAAGAGAACTGGAAAAGCTCTCACCAGCACAGAACTTAATTAGGCCAAAGGTCAGTGAGCTGCCTTTAACAGAAGTCTCAAGATCCCAAAGCTGCATGACTGGGATCTCTTTCTATATGGCTATGCAAAAAATTAATATGCTTATACAAAAGGCCCTGTTAAATTTTAAAGCAAGATATTAAAACTCCCAATTTAAACATTCATATCACACAAACTGGAACAAAAGAAAAATGAGGTCTAAGTTTCCTGCCTCATAAACAATAGCTGCATTGTGCTCTCCCATGGTGTGTATATGTTCTGCACCTTTGTTGGAACCTTATTTGGAGATAGGAATTTTATAGAGGTAATCTGTAGAAGTGTTAACCACCAAGATGAAGTCGTTAGGATGAGCCCTAATCCAACGTGCTTGTTGTCTTCATATGGAAGGGAGGCCTGGGGCTGGGGATGCAGCTCACTTGATGGATTTGTATCTTTTTGTTGCTCTGATAAAATACCATGAGCAAAAACAACTTATGGAAGAGTTTATTTGAGCTGAAGGTTCCTGATGTGCTGGGGTGGAGGTGAGGGGTATGTCTATAGTGATGGGAATAGCAGGCTATTGGAATAGGAAGTAGAAAGATGATATTTTCAACTGCAAATGAGGATCAGGGAGTGAAGTGGAAATTGGGCAAGCTATAAACTCTCAATGGCTGCCCCAAAATAGCTCCATAGAGAACCAAGTAAGCAAATACCTCAGCTGATGGGAGACCTTTCTCATATTCCCAGCACATTATAAAAACCAGGCATAGGTGCCTATAATCCAGGTGGTAGAATCAGGAAATTCAGAAGTTTGTGGTTACCCTAAGCTGATGTCAACCTGAGATACAGGAGACCCTGGCACAAAGAACAAAATGTTGGAGGGGAGGGCGCAATAGGTAAACATAAGGTAGCTGTCTGTAATTCAAGAATGAAGGCCTGGAACAGACCCCTCCCTCCTTGACTTCCAAAGGAACCCATCTTACTGACATTATGAGCTTGGATTTCTGACCTGTAGAACTGTGAGACAGTGTGTAATACTCTGTTATGGAAATTGTGGTAAAATAACATATGATGTTTAGTTCAAAGGCAGAGGAAAATGTCGTGATCTTTGTGTGTGGCCCTGGGTAGTTATTTCACGGTTGTGCTCACTTATGGCCCATTTTTTCACGTTTGTTTCTTTCTTTTATTTCTTCATTAAAAAAAAATAAAAGTCTAGGAAGAGGGGTCAGTGGTTAAGACCACCAGCTGCTCTTGTAGAGGACCTGGGTTTGAGTCCCAGGACCTCCATGGCAGCTCATCAGTAACTCGTGTTCTAGAGCGTCCAATACTATGTGCTGGCCTCTGTAGACGCCAAGCATGCACATGGTTCATAGACCTACATGTAATGTCCAAGTCTGCTGCTGTTCACTGACTGTCTGTCTAGATGATCTTTCCATTGTGAGGAGTAAGGCACTGACATTGTCTCCTGTTACTATAGCCTGTCTATTTCCCACCACTGTTCTATTAATGTTTGCTTTGCATGTTTGGATGTTCCGATGTTACATGAACATGTATTTATAACTGGCCAGTCCTCTTGATTCATCGATCCCTTTAGTGTTATACTGTTGATTTCATTTGTTTTTGAAATAGGATCTTGCTACATAGCCCTAGCTGACCCGGACCTTCCTATGAAGACCAGGCTGGCCTTGTGGCAACCCTCTTTCTGCTGCATCTTGAAAGCTGAGATTACAGGTATGCATTGCCATGATTTCCTCTATTTTTAAAGTCTAATTTTTCTCCTGTAAGTATAGTCACACTGTTGCGGAATCTTCCTTTACACCATGTGAAGATATTTCACTGTGATTGTTTTAATAAAGAGCTAAATGGCCAATAGCTAGGCAGGATTTGGGGGGCAGAGACAATGCTGGGAAGAAGGAGGGCAGAGTCTCAAGGAGTTGCCAGCAGATGAGAGGGAACAGACATGCAAGAAAAGAGGGAAAAGCCACCGTGAGTCACATGGCAACATGTAGATGAATAGAAATGGGTTAATTTAAGTTATAAGAGCTAGTTAGAAACAAACCTAAGCTATGGGCCAAGCTTTCATAATCAATAAGAAGTCTCTATGTAGTTATTTGGAATCTGACAGGCGGGATAGAAAAATTCACCTACGTCACACCTGTTGTCTTTGGGATGTATTTTACATGCAATATCTTTTTCTGTCCTTTCACCTTCAGCCTATGTATGTTCTTAAAGATAAAGTTGGTCCCTTATATGCAGCACATGGTTAGTTCTTGGTTTTAGATCTATTCTTATATGCTGTTTCTTTAGATTAGAGAATTTAAACAATTTATAGTCACAGTAATTACTGATAGGTTAGGGATTACATTGTCATTTTGTTAATGGTTTTCTGAATGTTTTGTAGGTTCTTGTTAAAGGTTTTCTTGCTTGCTATTTTTTATGTAATGATTTTTGTAGTGGTTTTTTTTTTTTAATTATTTACTTTTTTTTTTCCCTTTGCTTTGCTTTTGGAGATAGGCTCTCTTCTAAGCTGGCCTCAAACTTACTGTGTAACCAAGAATGACTTTGAACTTCTGATCCCCTTGCCTTATACCAAGTTGTTTTCTCGGTGGTTACAATGAGGTTTATGGGAATATAACTTCTCCTGTCCCCATATTTTGTTATTAATGTCATAATTTAGTCCTTTGAATATTGTGTACCCTTAGCAAATTACTGTAGTTTTAGTTATCTTTGGGTTAATTGTACGCCATCATTACACTTTTCGGGTATTTTGAACATGATTGTATTCTTGTCAGTGAACTTCACACATTCATGTGTTGCCATGTTGCTGGTTTCTTTCAATTCCATTTGAAGGGTTCCCTTTACGCTTCTTTTAAGAAGTTTAATGGTGATGAACACCCACAGATTTTGCTTGGTTGAGTATGTTTTATTCATTTTTAAAGGACAGCCTTGTGTGGCACAGTACTAATGGGCACCAAGTTTTTCCTTACATCATTCTACTGTCTCCTGATCTGAAAGATTTCTGCTGGAAAGTCTGCTGGTAGTTTTATAGAATTTTCCTTTTGTAGTGAATTACTTTTCCTTTAATACTTCCATCTCCTCTATTTCAGCCACCAAGACGTAATTGGTCACTTCATGTTAAGCTACTTGCCTATGGGGTGGTCTGGGGCTTTCTTTCCTGAAGTAGGTGCAGGCTTGCTAGAAGTCATTCTCACTTATAATTTTGTCTGGAAAAAAAAAAAAAAAAAGAAGAACTCTACTAGAAGCAATGTGACATTTTTCACCACAGACTTTTTCTTAACTATCGTTACAAAGCCAGTTGCTACACCACCTCAGAGAACTAGAGAAAAAAAGTTAAGCTTGTTATCAGTAGGCAGAAGGGAATTATAAAAATCAAAACATAAAGAAGTGGCACCCAAGATAGAAGACCAATAGGGAAATTCATGGGAACTATGAGGTCATTTCCTATGAAGATGACAAGTTCTTAGCTAAGCTAGAAAAAGGGCAACGCTTTAAATAAAAAAGTTACAGTAAACATTAAAGACATGGCAATACAGTCTGTTATACCACATAAGAACAAAAGGTGGTAAGACTACAATGAATAATTAAATCAACAAAGTACAACCTTGAAAAAATGAATAGCCCTGGAAACACAGCACTTATTCATACTGAATTACAAGGAACCAGAGTATGTGAGTTGATCAGCAATGACCAAGGAAATTAAATCATTGATTCAAAATTTCTTCATAGTTAAAAGCCTAGGACCTGATAGTAAATTCTACTAAATGTTTAAAGGAGAATTAATGTCAGTCCTTACACTCTCCCAGAAACTTAATGAAGGCAACATTTCCAAGCTCATTTTGTAAACCAGCATTACCCTGAAACGAAAGCTAGATGAAGACGCTGAAGGAAATGATAGGCCACTATCCCTGATAGACATGGAAACATCCTTAGTAAATATCTGCACGGCAGCTTCAGCAGTGCATTAGTGAGATCAAACACCATGATCAGGAAGAGGTGTTCCTGAGGGCCAAAGAGGCTTCAACATCTGTTGTGTGATATTTCATTTGTGTTCTGACATATAAAGCTTGCCTGGAGATCAGAGGATGGAGCAAGCCACTAGTTAACTCTTGCGGGCTGCAGGAATATATTATAGAGCGTGGTGGTGACGCACGCCTTTAATCCCAGCACTTGGGAGGCAGAGCCAGGCGGATCTCTGTGAGTTTGAGGCCAGCCTGGGCTGCAGAGTGAGTTCCAGGAAAAGCGCAAAGCTACACAGAGAAACCCTGTCTCGAAAAAAAACCAAAAGAAAAAAAAGAATATATTATATATATTATAGAGAATCAGCTGTGTATTAAAGCTATACTTTGACACACCAAGGGTCCATGGGAAGCCATTTATCATGGGATAGTTAATGTTATACAGCCTTAGTGTTCAGCTGGGCCTTGCTATGAATTTCTTGTGGGCCCATATATTACTAGACCATTTGGCGAACAGTTCAGCTTCTCAGATCTGCTGAATCACTAGGTAACTCACCCCCCCCACCCCACCCCACCCCCCCCCCACCCCACCCCCCACCCCCCCCACCCCCCCCCCCCACCCCCCCCCCCCCCCCCCCCCCCCCGCCACACACACACACACTCCTCATCACACTCCATCCCCCTACCCCCTCACCTAGGAGACAAGCAGGCTGTAGATGCATAGCTTTGCTTCTTGTGCAAATGAAGCTCAAATAATCCCCTTCCTTCAGGCCTAGGGGCATGGCAGAGAGATTGACTGAGGACAACAGGGCTTTTTGCATAACCAGGTGCAGTAAGGACTGGAGCGAATTTCCAGAGGCAGACACAGAACCTCATGGCCAGAGAGAGAGAGAAGAGGAAGACAGAGATTCCACAGAGGGTAAAGCAGATCTCTTGTAGAGTTTTCTGAGAGCCAGGAAGGCAAGATGGAGGACGAAGGGACAGAGGAGGAAGATGAGGTCAAAGGCATAGGAGCTTACTAAAACTATGAGGACAGGAAAAGAGGGCGCTGAGAGGAGCTGAATGTGAGGACGGAACTGAAGCTGTATACATAGAATTTTGTCACAGAGGAATAAATGGACAAAAAAGCATGGTGTATGTAGATTCCTTTCCCTCAGATAACCCCACGCCTGATGTAGTAGTGTCTTTCCCAGGACTCTGGGAGGAATTTTCTCTGGTCTGGCCTTGAGAAAATTCTGTTATCTTTAGTTAACCATAGAGGCCCAGCAGTGGTGGTGCACGCCTTTAATCCCAGCACTCAGGAGGCAGAGACGTGAAGTGATAAGGTGGGGTGGAGACAGGATCTTGGCCCTTTTTGGTTGAAGGATTTGGAGAAGTAGGAGGTCACTGGTGGCTGCTTCTCTGTTTCTCTGATCTTTCAGGTTATTACCCCAATATCTGACTCCTGGTTTTTATTGATAAGATTAATTAGATTTACACTTCAAACATCCACAAACCAAAACATACAGTAGGATGCAGCACAAAATGAAGGATAATTGTCACACAATTATCTCTATAAATGCAGGGAAGTCATTGGACCAAATTCAGCAAATGAGATCGTCTGGAGGTCAAGGTGAAAGTTGACAGGCTTAATGAGAAGCTACAAAGACTTCCCTGAAAACGAATAGGAACAAGATGAGGATACCCACTTTTCTTTTTATTCAATGTACTTCCGGAAAGACTTCCTAACTAGAACCATTAGGCAAGATACAGACTGAGAAGAGTAAAAATTGTCTCTGCTTGGCAAATGACATGATCTATCTATCTATCTATCTATCTATCTATCTATCTATCTATCTAAACATTTTTCACCAAAAACAGGATAAATGAATTCAGCACAGTTTCAGAAAACAAGAGTCAATATGCAAAAACTAGTCATGCTTTTACACACTAACAATGCATTTCAAAATAAAATAAACAAGGAAAACAATCCCTTTTAAAGTAGTGTAAAAATACTAAAAAATATAAAAGAGGGTAAACATCCACACATTCAAAACTACAAACTGCCACTGACAAATTTGAAGGGAGACTCAAGTAAATGGAAATATATTCTATATTCATGAACTGGAAGAGTGAATATTGTACAATGCCCACACCGCTGAAAGCAATCAGGAGAGTCAAAATTCCAATGGCCCTTCTCAATAGAGTGAGAAGCCAATTTCAAATGTCTATGGAGCCTCAAAAATCCTCACGTAGTTGAAGCAGTCTTGAGCCAAAAGAAGAAAACTGGAATCACCGGGACTGTCTGTCTTCACCATTGACTCTACTGGATTCGAGAGCACACAGTTTGAGAATGGGCAGATGCAGAGGGGAGAAGAGAGGAAAAAAGGAGACAGTCACAGGTCCAGACACTCCCTCCTCTTTGCGTTCAATCTTCCTGAAGAAGCTCCTTCACAGGCCCCATGCTTCTCAACGGGGCCAGAAACATGGAGCCAGGTCCACCTGGGCTGAACCCTTTGAAAACATGACAAAATAAAAGCCCTTCTCTTCAGTGCGTCCTGCCAGGTATTCTGGCCACAGCAATTGGAAAGTGAGTAGCTCCACAAGCATCAGGGTGGGCATGCTGGCTTGTGCCTCTGATCTTGGAGGGTGGTGGGAGGTCGGAAGATCTGAAGTTCAAGGTCATCCTCACTTACCTGTGTTAACGCTTAAGGCTGGCTTGACTTAGCCGAGACTTCCTCAAACAGACATGCAAACACAGTTTTGTCTGTTTAATTTGGTAACTCTGGGGAAAGAGAGTGTTGAGCAGAAATTATATTGTAAGGAGAGAACGAACATACATTCTCTTGTTTTTGCCTTATACAAGGAATGTTTTTCATTACATTGACAGAGTACAGGGTCAAAAGGCTGGCTGATTAAATACTGTCATCATATAGTAGTTCCAAATCCTGAGGCGCATGAAGAAACTAGCAATAGAAATGAGCATTTGCCTAGCATGTGGGAAGCCCTGGGTTTAGTTCACAGCAGGGCATGAACTAGGTGTGATGGCACATGCCTGTAATCCCAGCACCTGGGTTGGGGGTGGGGGACAAGAGGATCATAGAGTCAAGGTCATCCTCGGATGCAGAGTGAGTACCTGATTGGTACACATAGGCCCTGTCTTACAATGATAATAATAACGAGAATACAGATACAGTCCCAAGGCAGACGACAATGACCCACTTTGAGAAAAGCTGCAACAGTGTAAGCTGTCACTGTGAAGTGGCTGTTTAGACTACAGCATTATTTTTATTGTTACCACACCATCAAGTCGAATAAACATCTGTGGCTCTAAAGTTATATTAAATTAAATGACAATTTGGAAATAGGTTACTAGATTTTCTCTAAAAGACCAAGAATTTAGGCAAGAATAAGACTGTTTTGACAGAAAGTAACCATGAGTATCCTACATCAACATATTTTTATTTTTATTTTGTTGGCAGGGAGTTGCCATAGAAAAATAAATATTCTGGAAAAAAAAATCTGTGCAAGCAAGTCTCACATGTGGTTTCAAGCAAAAAGTCCCACTGTCTTGTATGGTGAAAGAAAACCACTCTAATGCTCCAAACGTTCCCCAGACTCTTTCCTGGCTGATAGACTGATAGCTGTGGGCCAACCTTCCTCATTGGCTGTCCAAGGTCTTCCTGTGTCTCAAGTGCCCAGAGGACAGATTAACTTGAAATAAGGGGAAAGTTGGGTTTGCTACCTATCTAGCTTGCCATCTCGTGAAACCAAACCCAGCAGCTCAAAAAGTGGGGAGCAAAAATTGGAAGGGTCGAACAGCAATGGTGGCCCAGCTGGGCCGAGATAAAAAAGAGCTTCTGGAAACAGGTGGGGAAAGGTTAAAAATAACAGGCACACACGAGTTAATTAAGAGCAACAGCGGCAGCTGAATAAGGAACGTGAGGGTGGAAGTGGAATTAAGCTCAGTGTCTGAGGCCCAGGAAGTCCAGAGTGGCCCAACTGTGCGGGTGAGCCCCACCTTAAAATGACAGCTCTAGTGTGAGACCTGCCACACGCCATTCGCTTCCCTCCCTGGACAGACATCCCACAGCTTTTGCCTTGGACAATGAAAAGCCTAGGTAGACGTCAGGCAGCTTGGAAAACAGGAAGAGATTTGTTATGAAGAGATCTGTTTTTTAGGTGAAACTCTATTCGACTTGGTGTTTTAATGACATTTTCAGATGAATGTTTTTACTCATTGAAACTTCAAAATCATTCACTTTTGGGAAATTTTCCACAGGAGCCCAACAGGCCCAGCTCTGACACCAAATCAGGATCAGATGTCACCAGAGTTAGTCTTTGTAAACTTCTGGTTTACTTTCCTAAAATTGGTTTT
The DNA here is from genome assembly GCF_049852395.1 of Peromyscus maniculatus bairdii. Taxonomy (NCBI): domain Eukaryota; kingdom Metazoa; phylum Chordata; class Mammalia; order Rodentia; family Cricetidae; genus Peromyscus; species Peromyscus maniculatus. The sequence goes on along the minus strand of NC_134867.1, from coordinate 40,786,254 downwards.
TTTTCATTATTATTATTATTATCACTATTATTATTGTTCTTTTTTTCTGCATCTGCCAGGATTTTCTAAAGTACTTTGAAAACAGCAAGTTACTGTGTAGATGGTATGTATTATTTTATGAACTTGTTATTCTTTGCTTACAGCATTATGCACATCCTAGGGACCATCTGTGGTTTCAGTTTGAATGAAAATAAAGGACACCTTTTCACTTGCTGCTATCTTACAAGGAATTCCCTAATAGACCCCGCAGAAGCCCCACCTGGCCATTATCTTTCTTCCGTCCTGTGTCTGGAAGGCAAACCTGCCAACACAGTTGTCTGCGGATTGTTTCCTGACCTGCCTACTAGTTCTGGAGCCTTGGTCTTAGAAATGGAGCTAAAGGAAACTTGGTGTTATATTTCCTTGAGCAGAAATGCATCTAAAAAAAAAAAATACAGTAGAATTAAGTATCAAGGCCAGCTGATAGACAAAGAATTAAGTGAAATTATCAAAGAGTTCTTCAAGATAAAAAGAGAATAGATAGTACAAAGTTAAAACTTTAGGGCCAGGAAACAGTAACTATGAGTGTAGACAGGATGACCTTTCCATATTAGTGTGGTTTGCTTGTGGGATTTCAACCAAGCCCCAATTAAAGGTGTAAGTTTTTTAAGTGTGTCTGTACTGCTCAATATAGCTTTTCTCTGTCATTCATGTTTCTTCTTCTTCTTCTTTTTTTTCCATTTTGGTTTTTCAAGACAGGGTTTCTCTGTGTATACCTCTGTCTCGGACCTCAGTCTGTAGACCAGGCTAGCTTCAAATTCAGAAATCCACTTGCCTCGGCCTCCCAACTACTGGGATTAAAGGTGTGCGCCACCACCACCTGGCCCCATTATTCTTTAAATAATACATTACAGCAACTATTGGCAGAGCATTTCCCTTGTTTGAGGAATTATAAATAATTGGAGCTGATATAAAAAGAGGATATGCAAGCACTGTGTCTTTTTATGTAAGAGCCCCAAGTATCCATACATTTTGGCATTCTTGTGTAAATGCTGTGGGCAGATTATGTCTATTAATAAGAATACTAAGTAGTTGAATGCAAGTGTAAAGAAGTCAATGAGAGGAAAATGAATGGAGATGACTCTTTTCTGTTTCAAGATGTATTCCTTCTTTTCAGTTGTTTTCTCCACTCATTAATTCTGTTCACACAGCCTATAAATGTAACCTCTGGTTGAGTGTGTCAGATTGCGTCCTGTCACCGTAGCGGAGACTAGGATAATAATGAAAAGAGACAAGGGTTGCTCTTGCACATGGTCTCGAAGGCTCCACTTCGTGATCAGTTGTCATTGTGGTTTTGGGACCTGTGGTCAGGCAGCACACCAGAGCAGAAGCATTTGCCAGAACAGAGCTACTCAGCTATAACCGGGAAGCAAAAAAGAAAAGGAAGAGAAGAGATTGACATCCACAATTCCCTGTGAGAGCTTGCCCCGCAATGGCCGGAAGACCTTCCAGTCAGTAAGTCTTGTTTCTTACTTTACACCAGCTTCCCATAGTGCCAAGCTGGGTCAAGCCTTCAACATGTGGACCTTTGAAGACAATTCAGATCCAAACAAAGGGTGTGTGGATCTGGCAATTGTCTATTTTAAAGAATAGTCTTAGTTTTGGTTGATTATGCATGCACACCAAGGCTACAAGTGCTAGCAGATTACCCATGAGATCATTCATTAGTTCATACAGAGTCCACCTGTGACACAGTAGCTTAAGCGCTGGGCAGCATCACTAATCTCTACCTGCTCCTCCTCTCTCCTCAGTGCCATTCTCTAACATTTCTGCTACCCTCAGAATGCTCCAGAGGCAGTTTGGACGACAGAGGTTTTATCTGCTCATGGAGGAAGATTTAGGTCCTTCGAGTATTGTCTGGCAGGGGATGTTTGTGAGGCTGGAATTTTTTTCTCCTGCTGATGTGAATTTATTTTATCCCATTAGTCTTATTGGATTAATTTTGGCAACAAAATGACGTCATATGACTCTGTCCATGGAGAGACCGCCTCAGTAAGACAATGGTAGCCATTGCATCTGATATCACAGGGGGTTTTTCCTCGACTCTTTGGCTAGGTCTTCTGTGATTTCTCACACTTCACCAACTTTCTTTCTTTTTTTAAAGATTTTCTTTGAGTTATAATTATGAGTATGCTTGTGTGTCTGGGTGGAGGTGTGTGTCCTTGAGTGCAATTGTCTGCCAGAGCCAGAACAAGGCTTTGGATCCCCTGGGGCTGGAGTTGCAGGTGGCTGGGACCTGTTCAGTGTGTGTGCTGGGAACTAGACTCATTTCCTCTTCAAGAGCAATATGGGCTCCTACTGGGCCATCTCTTCCACTGTTTCCCTTAATTTTTTTTTTTAATTTACTTACTTTTATTTTATGTGCATTGGTGTTTTGCCTGCGGGTCAGATCTTTGAGTTACAGACAGTTGTGAACTGCCATGTGGGTGCTTGGATTTGAACCCAGGTCTTTTGGGAGAGCAGTCAGTGCCCTTAACTACTGAGCCATCTTTCCAGCCCCCTTAAAAGTGTTTTTAATTGAAACAGAATTACATCCCTTTCCCCCTCCGGCTGCCCACCTGCTACCCCCCCTCGAACCTCTCCCATGACCCTCCCTCTCACGTTGACAGCCTCGTTTACTTTTATGATTATTGTGCATACATATAAGTGTATTTACGTAAGTATGGATGTATGCTTGTGTATGCATAAATATATACAAATACAACTTGCTGAGTTCGATTCTGCTGGTGGTGTGTGCGTGGTTTCAAGGCTGTCCACTCTGTGTTGGATGACCAACAGGGGTTCATGCCTGGGAGAGGATAATTCAACTTCTCCCAGCATTCATCAGTTGCCTATAGTTCTTCGTCTAGGGGTGGGACCCATGAAATTTTCCTGCATCCACATTATCATATCCATTGATACTGCCATTGTTCCAGTCTTGTTTATTTGGCCTTTTTTTTTTTTTTTTTTTTTTCGAGACAGGGTTTCTCTGCGTAGCTTTGCGCCTTTCCTGGAGCTCACTTGGTAGCCCAGGCTGGCCTCGAACTCACAGCGGTCCGCCTGGCTCTGCCTCCCGAGTGCTGGGATTAAAGGCGTGCGCCACCACCACCCGGTATTTGGCCATTTTTAAGAGAGACTTTCACAAAAGATTTCTGGATATTATGGCTCATATGCGCGCACGTGCATGCGCGCGCATGTACACACACACACACACACACACACACACACACACACACACACACACGTCTTCCAAGACGTTCTCTAGAGCCATAGATGGTGGAGCTATAATATAGACGTATCCACTGGGGCTGGGATCCCCATGATCTGTTCATTTCTGCCCTGTGGCCAGTTGCCGTTTTTCTGTGACGGTCTCCCAATTGTTGTGCAGGGGCTTTTTTGATGAGGGGCGGTAGCTACACTTCCCTGTGGGTATAAGGATAAGATTTAGAATGTAGTGAGGAATTACGCTGGTCTAACAAAGCAATGGCAATAGAGTCTTTCCAAATGTGCATGACCTCACTAGCCCTGGGAAGCTGGCTGGGTTTCCAGTCCCAGGCGTGACTTCCCTCCTGTTGAGTGTGCGATCAGCGCGAGCTGTTGGTTGCCACTGACATGTGAATGTCACTTCCTGTGCCTTTGTGCTGCCTTGTTAATATAGCTCTTGATTGCCTCTCGGGGATCTGGGCTGGGCCCCTATTGCTGAAGACACTGTATACTTAGGACACAGGACTCAAATGGCTTGAGCTGGATCTGACCTAAAAGCCTCTTTCCTGCTGTCCACCTTCCATGGTTTCAAAAAATACTACACAAACTGTCAAGAAAGAGAAGCAATCTATATAGTCCTACCCAAGTGCAACACCTACGAACCATGACGAACTATATATATTATTAAAATAAATGTTAGCCTTTAGCTACTGCTCAGATTAACCTGTGGAACAAACTGAACACCCAGAAATTTCTCAGTGTCTCCTTCCAGTCAGTACCCACACGTAAGGAAGAACTTACTGACTTCTACCGCCACAAATTAATTTTTGACTGTACTTCACCTTCATATAGTTACTTTGCAGGTACATTTTTAGATTGTATCTGAGTTCTTTAATTTATTTTTTTTGTGAGATACAAGTTGTAGATAGCAAGAGATTTTCTTTTTTGTCATTATGAGCTACTGCATTGTATACATATGCAAATATTAATATTTACTGTTGATGGATATCTAGATGGATTTCCCTTTGGGGAAATTGTATATACAGCTGTCACTTGTGAATGCATGTGTTTATTTTCTTAGGTAGGAGGTGGCATATTTTTACTGCAATGGGTCAAATGGTAAAATATTTTTAATTTCTGCATTACACACGGTCTCTCTCACAGTTGACCATTGTTACTTTAAAACATATCATTGGGTAATATGTAGACAAATGGCTTTGTCTCAATAAAACTTTATAAAGAGCCGAGCTGAGTTGCAGAGGTCAGCTTGCTCTGGTCACTTGGCTCGGCACTTACAGAATGCTGGAGGTTATGATGGTTATACGTTTGCCAGCTGCCAAAAGGTCTGTATCACTCCGGTTTTCCCACCAGCAATGAATGATAATCCTCCACCTTCACCAACAGTTGTCAGAGATCTCTACAAAGAGAAAACCTCTGCCTGTGTAGAAATTATCATCATTGAGATAGGAGTAAAATATTTTACTTTTTCTTCTCTAGGAGGTCAAGATAACAATGACCTGTCACGAACGTCTCCAGTTGTTGCAGAAGGAATACTGGCGGCTGCTGATTTTGCTTTTCTGTCCCTTTAACTTGACACGGGTGACTAGCGCTCGGCTGGCAGTTTTCTTTTTAGATGGATTGCCTATTTGCATGGGTATACAGGTGGGAGCGCATGGGAGAGTGCCTGCGGTCGTCTGATACTCAGAGCTAGAGCAATAGGCTGTTGGGAGCTGCCTGCCGTGGGTGCTGGCGACCAAACTCCAGTCCTTTGGAAGAGCAGCCAACGGGCTTAACCACCAAGCCATCTCTCTAGCCTCTACGTATTGTCACTTTTGTGTCTTACTTCTTAATTTGTGGAAAGGAATTAGCAACATCTGCTCTGGGTACTTATCTGGGTGCTTGTAAGAACAAATGAAGCGCCGGGCGTTGGTGGCACACGCCTTTAATCCCAGCACTCGGGAGGCAGAGGCAGGTGGATCTCTGTGAGTTCAAGGCCAGCCTGGGCTACCAAGTGAGTTCCAGGAAAGGCGCAAAGCTACACAGAGAAACCCTGTCTCGAAAAAACCAAAAAAAAAAAAAAAAAAAAAAAAAAAAAAAAGAACAAATGAAGCGATGGAAATAGCATAAATTTAGAGAGAGGTGATTGCCATTGAATGGCTGAAATTATCATGTTCTGAAGTATGTGAGACATTAATAGGAAGATAAAACCGCCAGCACAGACCATATTCTGCAGAGTGTAACTGAATATTTTGGGAGATGTTCTTCTGGCATTGTTTTTTCCTCTGCCTTTAAGTGTACCTGTATATCACCCAGCCTGCTAGCTGGGATTGTGCGTGCAAACTGCTCTAGAACATTGCAGGACCCTAATGAGAGTGTTGGATGACAATTTGTGCTTTATCTCTTGATCTTAGGCTGAAAAAAAAATCAAGAATTCACCCTAACAACATATGTAAACAGAATGCTACAAAGCAATCGGTTATTATGACCAGTGGATGATAAAGAGGCAGGGGGAGGCCTCTGCATTTGGCTTTATAACATGTGGTACTAACTGCCCTCTTAACACGGGGGCTCCTGAGACACAGTCATGCCTTGGCATCCATAGGCTTCGACTCTAGGTACACCTGCTATGAATACCCAAATCAGTGGATTCTCAAGCCTCCTGCTTTAAGTGGCTGAGCAACCTGTGCATATCTTTCTGTTTACTTTAAACCCTCTCGGGATTTTTTACACACTCTGATCCAACATAAACGTGATGCAAACAGCCACCACATTGCAGGACTTAGGGAAGCGGGCCAAGAATTGTCTAGGGAGTTATAAGGTGTTCGCTCAGATGCAGCTTAGTTTTGTGAATATTTTCCATTCTCTTTTGGTTGGATCTGCTGCTGTAGGTCTCAGAGCTAGAGAAGGGTAATTGTGTTAGATGGTGTCAGGGATTTGCAGTGAACGACGAGACGATATCAGAAATGGATATCAGACAATTGCCTACAAGTAGGTGTCAGAGTCTGTTTGCCATGCTGTGCCTGTCCAATGTCACCTGAGGCTATGCAGAGGAGGGTAGCTTCAAGAGTGGAGGAGCCTGTACCCAAACTGGTTTTTTTTTAGGGACTATTGCTGAAACCCAGGAATGCTGAAGTGACTCCAGTCAGGCTGATTGGCATCTGAAGTACAAATATGACAGCTCAAAAGGAACATGGAAAAGGAATCTGAGGGAGAGTCAGACAAGGACAAACTGATTATCAGCGTCCCTCTATTCAAAATGTATGAAAAGAAATAGCTGCATTTCTTCTTCAGGCATGGCAAAAGTCAGGGATGGTCATGGACTATATTTTTCTGAAATACAAGCTTTTTTTTTTTTTTAAGCAAATATAAACGATTTCATATGGAGAAAGGTTGGCAAAGGTACAGAACCTAAAATTGCAATAAAGATTGCAGAGCAATGCTTTAGGGACTGAACTCAGCGTGCTTGATGACCTACCTGGGTTCCATCCTTCGCCTGGGGGGATAGGGGGAGGAAGGGAAGGGCAAGAGAGGAGAGCAGAAGAGAGGAGGGGAGGGGAGGGGAGGGGGGAGGAAAGGAGAGGAGAGAAGAGGAGAGGAGAGGAGAGGAGAGCAGAGGTGCTTTAAGGAGAAACTTCCACCAAGGGGGAAAGCACATTGCACATAGGATTTGTCTCCCACCAGAGGCAGCCCACGGACACCAGGTGTCACGTTTAGCATTTAGGACTGACCCTGTGGGTGGCAGGAAGGAAGAGGAGTGCCCTTGGCATTCTGCAAAGGATGGGCTTTGAACTATGGCCAGCACAGAGGTTGAATTCTTAGACTGCTCAACCACAGGGCTGTGTGGCGAAAACGGGGATTTCCAATTTCAAAAATAGCACAACTTCAGTTAGGTTTGAGATCGCCTTTTTGGGAAGTCTGTTATATTTAGGTTCACCACCCCCCACCCCAATCATGGCTTTTAAAGCCCATCTGCAGCATGGCACATGGCCCCAAGTTTTAATGACCTCATTTATCCCAAGGTTCAATTTGTAATCGAGATGTTTTCCTAACCGTTATATATACAGCAAGCCATGGTGTTCTCACCAACATGGCCAAGGTGGGAAAATGACCAGGGGCTTCTGTTCTTCAGGCTTCTCTCTGCTTTCCAAATTGCATGTGTGGTGGTTTGTATAAAGGAGAGATTACAGATGGGGTCCACGGGTTTGGAGTACTTTGCTGGGTTAGTTACAGACTCTGGAGAAGGCTCCACTTACAGCCAGTTGGCCACAGGGCTCTCCACTTCATGAGCATCGGTTACACAAATTGTAAACATAGAATCAGAAAACAGTAAACCCTATAAACATCAACTTTTGCTTAAAACGTGAAAATCGACACAAAGTTTAGATGGGGGTGGGTCTCTCTAATTTGCAATTGGGCCACCAGGAAAGGTCGGTTTTCCAAGCCAGGCTGTGCCTGGAGCTGAAATGAGGCCGCCTCCCAGTCCAGCATTCCATGCTGTCTTGCTTGCCCAGCACAGTCCCTGGAGGAGCAGTGAGATCATGTATCATGCTGGGTTTATTTTCAGATTTAGGGAGACACAGTCTGCCTAATGCAGTGGCCACACACACACACACACACACACACACACACACACACACACACACCACCAGCTTCCCTGAAAAATGACTATTTGGTTGTTTTATTATCTGTCTATCTATCTATCTATCTATCTATCTATCTATCTATCTATCTATCTATCTATCATTATATTTTTGTTTCTGATGCAGAGTCTTACTATGTAGCCCTGACTGGCCTGGTACTCTCTATGTTGCTCAGGATAGACTTGAACTCTTAGCAATCCTCTTGCTTCAGCTCCCTAACTTCCGGGGCTCCAGTAAGCATAAGCCATTTATGTCTGACTTCTGAAAATGACATTCAGGACACCCTTCATACACTCTAGAATTGCACTTTGCAACGTATGGAACAGGACCAGGGCCAAGAAGGATGCTCCCTCTCTCACTTTGTCTGGAGAAGCAGAATCTTTGCCACATTCCCAATCAGAAGAAAGAAAGCGAAGAAGCCTTCCTTCCTTAGCGGCTGCTTGAAGTTTCTCAATAAAGATTTTCAAATATCTCCTTAACTCTTGGGCTTGAAAGGACCGGATTCTGTTTGGACGCCACTTCTTCCCCAATGCGTCTACAGCATGCTGTGATTTCATTGCCCCACCCCCCCACCCCCGCCGTTCCAGTTTGCCAATCCTGTGATCGCGTAAGTGGGAACAGATCAAGTGGGAAAACTTTCTGGGTAGATCTCAGATCACCTTCCTTCCCCAAGGGGTAGACTTGAGCTACAGCCAGTGTCTGAGCAATCACTGAGCCTGGGCATCTCAGAGGAGAGCTCAGGCTGCTCTCAAGGGGGGAAACCTCCCTTCTCATTCAGTCTTCTCTTTTGGGTCTCTTCCCTTCCCAAGGCACATTTCAAGATGTTGGCCAGCACATCTATTAAGATGCTCTGGGGACAGAAGGGATGGAAGGGAAGCTAGGTGTGTTCTCACAAATTCGCCTCGTTTGTCCAGAGTAGTGGCTATAGAGGGAGAGCTGGTCCCCACAGGTCCGTATAGAAATCTGTTCAAGGTGTCTCACTTCTTTCAATGCAAGCGTCTGCAGGTGGTGATAAGAAGGAGGTGATGCTCTTTCTGAAGCTTGACCCTACGCCCACCCACCCCCTTTTTAGCTCAGCAGCTTTATTGTGAGTCAAAATGAACTTTGTTTCGCTTTTGCCTAGAGTGCCCCCTGTCACATGAGTGAAGCAATCGTTGATGGAGATAAGGATGAAGGGCAGGAAATCAGAGCAGTCTGGAGAACTAAGCATCCAACCTAGACTCAGGCACAGGACTGTCAAGGAGTGCTTGGTCCTGTGGGGCTGGGACAGGGGCTGGAAACTGGGGGAAAGAGGATGAAAGGAGAGCCAAGGGCAAGAACTCTTTGTCGGCCATCGCGAGGTCACCTTGGTGAGTCTCCTCACTATTCCTGCATTAGATTTCTTTCATCAAATATTGGAAATAAACGCCCCCACAGAAACTAGCTGACTTTTCTCTTGGGCTCCTTGCAAGTTTATATACTCTAACAAGATGGTTCTTATCAGGCCTCTAATCAACACCAGAACACCCTGGAAAGGAAGTCCTGAGGGGATTCATAATGGGAACAGGAAAGAAGGAATCCGAGGCCTAATCTGTGAGAGGCAGCTGTGTGGAGTGGCTGAGGGTAGCTCAGCTATACACGGGTCCCCTGAACTGTCAAAGGACCACTCCGGAGCTATCTCTGTCATCGTTATAAACGCCAACGATGCCAGGACTCGCTGCGGTGGCGCTTGTTGAAATACTTAGGCTAAACGGACATAAGGAAATGGAAGCGTTTTGCTCAGGCCCTGGCCTCTGGGCAGGAAATGTTGGATGCTGGTGTCAGAGGTGAGGCAGGAGGAGAGCAGGCTGTAGCTCGGGGAAATCCCCACAGGAGGGAGGAGGTGTTCTGTGTAGACAAAGAAACAGTCGGTGTAGGCCAGGAAGACCATGGTGAAGGAAGAGTTTCAGAAGCAGGGTCCCACAGCTAGTGTAGCACCAACCACCGAAAAGGAGCATCAAGCCAAAGAAAAATATACTGACTGCATCTTTATTTAAAAGTATCATTTTTTTTTCATTTTGAATTTAAAAAAAAAAACCCTTTATTTATATATACGTGTGTGTGTGTGTGTGTGTGTGTGTGTGTGTGTGTGTGTGTGTGTGTGTAAAGACACGGGTACCTATAGAAGCCAGAAAAGGGCATTTAGTTGCCTAGGGCTGGAGTTACAGGCAGTTGTGAACCACCTGATGTGGATGTTGGGAGCCAAACTCCAGTTCTCTGAAGAACGCCAAGCACTCTGAACCACTGATCTGTCTCTCTAGCCCCTCACCACAAACTACTAATTTCTATTTTAAAATAAGCATGTAAACACTATTCTAGGTTACTGAGCTTTGAGTCACCTTTTTCCATTTTGAGCCCATGGTGAGCATTTTATTAGCCTTACATTTGTCTCGGGCCTACTCAAAACAAGCAGACTTGTTTAGGCCTCAAAGCCAGCAATCCCACAACAGAAATGATAGTAATTTACTACAGAAAGCTCAGCTCTGCTAAAAAAATTATAGCAGTCATAGGAGGAGGAAAATGCATCTCTTTTTCTAGTGGCTTTGGAAGGAAGTTAGCATATAAGAACTCCTGCCGTCCCCTCTTAGCACATATGGGCCATAAAGACAGAATCTAGATCTGTTAGACCATGGTGGGAAAAAGCATACACATTGAACATAAGCTTTATTCTAGAATCCCAGGTTCCAGAGGACTTGGAGAGGGAACATGGGCTTTCGTGGGCTTGAGGAGGAGGGATGTATCCGTTTCTTCATTTCTGTGATCAAATACCTTCCAGACACAAATCAAGGGAGGAAAGATTTGTTTGTGTTCACGGTTTCAGGGGGTTCGGTGTATCGTGGTGGGAAGGGTATCTCAGAGCAGAACGGCTCTGCATCATGGTGGCCAAGAAGCAGAAACTGGAAGCTAGCACTCTCCTGACTTCATCCTCTTTCCCTTGGAATTCTATTTCATACTCTACAGGCTCACAGTGAAGGTGAGTCTTCCGTCTTTTGAATTATCCTTTCTTTTAAGTTATCTGTGAGGAAATGCCCTCACAGATGTACGTGTGAATGTGCTTTGGTCTCTTAGCTAATACAAACTGACAATGAGACAGGGAAGATTAACTGTCGTGGTGTGTGTGTGTGTGTGTGTGTGTGTGTGTGTGTGTGTGTGTGTGTGTGTTCAGGAGCTCAGCTAGCTTCAAGCCTAGTTGGTCAAATGCAGGTTTCTAAAAAGGGAAAGTTCATGTGTGCAGAGCAGCAGACATTCAGCCATTTATGTTCTGTCAGGAGGAAGGGAGAGGAGCCCTGAGGGGCTGCAAAGCTGGACAAAGAGGAGCAGGAACAAAGTACAAAAGACAAGGGCAGGCGGTACTTGGCCTTCAGGGCTCTCATAGACCTGGCCTGGGCAGCCACAGAGAGACAGTGCAGTACATGCTTGGCAGCCAAGGAGCCACTTTCAAAGACGCTCTGACGACTGACTCCCTTACAGCCAACAGGCTCAGATGGACCAGGTCTTGGGAAGTCTTGGCTCCCCTAGGCTCTCATCTATTTTCAAGACAGACAACAGCACTATTCACGTGTAAAGTGACAGACAACATGATGTCAGAAGTTTTCACCAATGCTCACTTTCCAGTTCCACCCTCCAGATGGGGATTTCTTCCAAGGGCCCTGCCCTTGCGTTTCCAACAACTCCTGCCTTCTAAACCACTACACCACAATGTGAGCAGTGCTTTGCTTCTCCGCGCGCGGAGCACACAAAGGGTTTCATTGTGGGACAGTTTCACGGGCATCCTTTTCGTTTTCCTTACAACACCGTGGGTGGAGAAAAGCATGTAGCCCTTTCTTTCATGGATGGAGAGACAAACCCATACAGTGCTTAAGTGGTTTGCCCAGTATCACTCAGTTAGTGAATGAGAATACCAGAGGCAGGGTTTCTTTCTTTCTCTTTCCTCTTTCTCTCTCTTTCTTTCTTTCTTTCTTTCTTTCTTTCTTTCTTTCTTTCTTTCTTTCTTTCTTTCTTTCTTTCTTTCTTTTTCTTTATTAAGAAATTTTCTACTCACTCCACATACTATCCACAGATCCCCCCTCCTCCCTCCTCCCACCCCCCAGCCCTCTTTCCCAAGCCAACCCGCATCCCCACACCCCCCAAATCGAGGACTTCCATGGGGAGTCAGCAGAGCCCAGCACACTGAGCATAGGCAGGTCCAAGCCCCTTCCCACTGCACCAGGGCTGTGCAAGGTGTCACACCACAGGCACCGGGTTCCAGAAGCCTGCCCATAGACCAGGGACAGATCCCGATCCCCCCGGAGGCAGGGTTTCTTAATGTTCATTCTCCAGGGTGGAACTGGAAAGTGAGCATTGGTGAATGCTTCTAGGAGGCAAGATAATGGAAAAGTATGTAGGTACAGGCCCTTCCGACCCCCTGAGAGCTCTCCTTCATTCATGCTTTTATCACAGTACCCTTGCTGTCCTGACCTCCCTCAGGCAGTCTGGGAACAGACCCAGCAGCCACATTTCAGTGGCTAGAGTCCATCAAGTTTTTTTTTTTTTTTTTTATTTTCCATCTTGAGAGAAGTAGAAACACCTAGGCTACCTCACCGTTAGCCACCAAGTAAATACCCGATCCATTTCTGTGGTCTTATCCTGATTCCTTCTCCATTGGAGGGATACAGCAGAGGGAAATCTCCAATGTATACAAAGCCATGTATAAATACAGTCCCTAACTGAGAAACAACTCGAAGCCAAGGACACAATCTTCATTACATCATATCAGTAGGTGCTGGAAGTATGTGGAAAATACAAGACTCTGCCTTCTGGGAACTCCCTACAAAAGGGAGATACACTTACATGGAGAATCTCTGCTTTCCGACATCGGCAAAATAAGAAACGGCTCCTCAGTGCAGTAGGAAAAGAAAAAGCATGCTTCAGTGTTCTTGAGGGTACAGTGAAAATAAATCCCCTGAATACTATACCACATCTCAAAGATAGAGTGTGTGTGTGTATGTGTGTGTGTGTGTGTGTGTGTGTGTGTGTGTGTGAGAGAGAGAGAGAGAGAGAGAGAGAGAGAGAGAGAGAGAGAGAGTCAGAGAGTCTGAAGGAAGCTCATTATATGTGAAAAAAAATCCTATTTAATATTTTAGAATTGTGTTTTGGCCTTCAGAGTCACCCACAATTTTGCAGCCAGCTTGTGCATAGACTTAAGTAATCCCATCTTACTTTATGTTTCTGGGCAGTACTGCGATCTGACTTCTGATTACAGGGACATCTAAATGTAACTTTTTAAGCGCCCTCTCTGTGTGTTAGGTATTCTTGGTGCTAAGGTAATTTTGGTGAACAAAACAGAAAAATATGGCTTCTATTTGAGTGGTGTATGTTGAATATGCTTCTCAAATGACGTGTTTTCCTTAGACAGTGGTTCCCAAACTTCCCTTTAGATTCACCGGGGAAACCTTTTAAAAATTCTGAAGTCTGGGCAGGCAGCCCACAGCAACTTCAGCACCCCTATGGGTGGCTTGTGATTTATTTTTATTTTTATTTTTTGAGTTTCCTGGGTAATTCTGATGGATTGAAGGTGGACTGAAAACCACCACCCAGACATTCTGATGTACTTCCCTAGGAAGGCACGTCACCTTCTCCCCCTGCCCACCCGCCCCCACACACCCTTCTGAAGCCATCTATACAAACCTCAGACCTGAAGACCCAGAGTGACACACTCCAGTAAGTGGCACACACAGACAGTCACCAGGCCAGAACCTGAAACTGGTTCTTCTGGTTCCCAAGCCTAGTCGTTTTCATCCTCTTACAAAGAGGTAAGAAAACTGAGTGTTTTCACTGCCTGTAGAAAAATCTCAGGGCCTCCTCTGGGAAGTGAGGAAATTGTCTGCAAACCTTTTCATTGCTTCTGCAAACCTTTTCATTGCTTCTTGTCACACACTGAAGATTTTAGCACCTGGATCAACTTTTATCTTTATAAAGTGAATAATCAGAGGCCTATTCAATACAGAGCTCATTTGTTAGCTCGCTCTTTCTTTTCTTTTCTTCCTTCCTTCTTCCTTCCTTCCTTCCTTCCTTCCTTCCTCCTTCCTTCCTTTCCTTCCCTTCCTTCCTTCCTTCCTTCCTTCCTTCCTCCCTCCCTCCCTCCTTCCTCCTTCCTTCCTTTCCTTCCCTTCCCTTCCCTTCCCTTTCCTTCCTTCCTTCCTTCCTTCCTTCCTTCCTTCCTTCCTTCCTTCCTTCCTTCCTTCCTTCTTTCCTTCCTTTCACTTGCTTGCTTGCTGTTTTGCTTTTGAGCCAGGGTTTCACTATGTAGCCTCGACTGGTCTCAAACGCAGAGATCTGCCTGTCCCTGCCTCCGGAGTGCTGGCATTAAAGGTGTGTGCCATCATGCCCGACCTGACAGCTGTCTCTTCCTGGCATTTCATTGCCCATCTCTTTCTCCTACACACCATGCCAGCCATCCCCTCTGCCCCACGGACGCAGCAGCTCTTCCTGGTTTGTCCTGGAATCTCTCTGAGGTGAAGTCTTCATTCTGGTCATTGCTGCAAGGATGCTCCGGTCCCACTTAATGCCTCCCTATTTCGTTGTCCTTCCTGTCTCACCGTCACTGTCCCTTAAGCTATCCTTTTTATCATTTCAAGGAAAGGATTTGGAACGTTCCTGGCCACCTTGCGAATACACGCTTCTTTAAACATCAGCCGTCATAACGGCTTCTGATGTTTTTCCTTCATTTTTCTTCCCAGTGGTTCTGGGGATCAAATCCATGGCATGTGCATTCCAGGCAAGTATCCTCCCATTGAGCTATTACCCTCCCCCCACCCCCGTCCACATCTGCCATCATCAGTAGCTGGTACCCTGTTTCCACATCATGTTGTCCCTGTAACTCCCAAACATCCTGCAGGTCCCAGTTTGATTAATTTGTCGGGTCTATCCAACCTCTCGGACTTAACAAGGGGAGCTCCCCTCCCATGACTTCCCAGTCTGTCTCCTGAGTTGTCTTTCTGTGTATATCTCTGGGCAGAGCTTTGTTCAACATCTTTCTCCACTGTTCAAGAGTAGGCATTTCCATTACTGCTGTATTCCTAGCTGTTGACGCACCTTCTGACACACAATGGATACTTTGCAAGTATGTGAACTAATTTCTCTCTCTCTCTCTCTCTCTCTCTCTGTGTGTGTGTGTGTGTGTGTGTGTGTGTGTGTGTGTTTCTCTCTCCCTCCTTCCCTCCCTTGCTCCCTCACCTCCCCCCATTCAAGACAAGGTCTATCTAGACCAGGCTGGCCTTGAACTCACAGCGATATGCCAATGAATGAATTTTCTTTTTTCTTTTCTTCTTCTTCTTCTTCTTCTTCTTCTTCTTCTTCTTCTTCTTCTTCTTCTTCTTCTTCTTCTTCTTCTTCTTCTTCTTCTTCTTCTTCTTCTTCTTCTTTTTTTGGAGACAGGGTTTCTCTGTGTAGCTTTGCGCCTTTCCTGGAACTCGCTCTATAGACAGGTTGGCCTCGAACTCATAGAGATCCACCTGCCTCTGCCTCCCGAGTGCTGGGATTAGATTAAAGGGGCGCGACACCACCGCCCGGCTATGAATTTTCTTAATACTTCCAGTGTCACTTGAGGTTATTAGGCAGCAGAACCAAAATTTGATAACGGTTTGACCTGTTGTGGTTTTCCACCACGGTTAAGGTTTGCAGTTGAGCAAGCCATCCATCGGAGGCAGAGTTTGCGTTACCATTCCTAACAGCCTAACCACTTCTGGAATCCCAGGGCCCCGCATGCGCCTAGTCCAGGACCTTACACCCTATGTAATCCATGTGCAGCGTGGCCACGTAATCTACGCACACGCGTGGCGTGGCTATATAAGCCCCTATGCGCATGTGCGAGGTGATCCTTAAAAGCAGACTCCACCCGTTCCCCCCATGCTTTCCGCACATTTCCTTCCCGGCTGGATTGCTGCTCTGGCCCCATCTTTCCTCTCTCCCCACTAATAGATTTTTTAAAGTAGATTTTGTTGTATCGCGTGGTCCGTTCTCACACCTGGTAAACAACAGTTCGTTCTGTGGAGGACCCTAGAGCTAAGTTATAATGCCTATAGGTATCAGTTATGATACCCCAGAGGCCATAGTGCATCACTGAACAGCACTGAGGACCACACATTAAAACAAGGATCCTGCCCGGCTCGACTGCCAGCAGAGAGATGGCAACTTCAGTTCTGCCACTGTTCGGGCTAACGGCAAGCCGGCTTAATATGACAGTTCTTTGATTCAGTATTAAGTGGTTCTTCTTAAATGTCCCTTGAAAACTTTCTTTACATAGAATGCTTATTAGCAGAGAAGGGCTTTTGAAATTCTGAGTGTGTGCAACTTTCCCCTAAAATTATTGTCTTCTGGCAGACATTCAGACACGTTATTATGAGAATTGTTCCTTCCCCGGGGAGAAATTCAGATCCCCCAGAAACTTCATACTTTTGCTGACTCTGCTGATATGTATTTAGGTTCGGAGGGAGAAGACTCCTAGGACGGTAGCCACCCGGAGAATGGAGAAATGCTCCTTTGGTCCGCTTCCTAAGCCCAGAGGGGGCGTTGGCTGCTCACTCAGCTCATAGTTCTAGGGAAAGCAAGGGTATAAATGACTTGGGAAAACTGGAGTAATAGCCACCCAGGTGAATTGGGGGAACAAAGGCATCCTTTGTTCTCTGCTTGGTATCCCATAGGGGCAGGGCGGGATACACACTTCTGTCACACATGAGTGTGCAACAGAGCACATGGCTGGATGATCTATCTGTAACTGTACTGTTTTCTTGTAGCCTATGAAACACTGGCTTCCACCACACACTCTCTCTCTCTCTCTCTCTCTCTCTCTCTCTCTCTCTCTCTCTCTCTCTCTCTCTCTCTCACACACACACACACACACACACACACACACACACACACACACACACACCCCAGATGACTATAGCTTTATAGAAATACCCAAGCAAGAGGCATTTTGTGATCTAGATTGTGGCTTGTATTTGTTTACTGGAAGAACCACAGGACACATCCACACACCTCCTGAAGAACACGTGGGTGCCTCTGCTGGGATTCCCTGCCTAACTCCGACCTAATGCGTTGCCCATACATCTTACCATGAACAGAAACAAGTGGGATTACTCAGACTCCAGGGGAACTTGGCAGTGTTAGGGATGGAGGTCTGGGCAGCCCAGGTCGTCTTTGAAGCTAGAGCCAATGGAGTCCCCCGTCTGTCTGTCTCATACAGTCCTGTTTACCCGTCTTTCCTAAATGCGCAGCAGCATCTTTGAGCTCCACTAGGAAGTTCAGATGAAAAAGGAATGACGACGCGTTTGAAGTCTTTTCATAGAAGGTCTGTTTACTTTTGATAAAGAAAGCAGCTACAAGAAAGGCCAGCCTGCTGTTTGGGCTGCTTGTCTTTATTGAGCCATGAATTCCCCTGGACCAAGGCCTATGCTGAAATCCCTCATCCTTTACATAAACAAACACACAAACACAAGCGTTTGGCTGGTACCTCATCAAAACACACACAGGCAAACCGGGCTTAGCACATACCCTGGAAACTCCCAGCTTCCAAATGTCAGTCCGTCAATCCCTGGGCATCCACTCAGTTGAAGCCCATGTACAAACCCCCGCCCCCCATCTTAACAAATAACAAACAACAGGGTCTTTGCTTTTTCTAGACCCTTTGATGGCTTAGTGGCTAATGCTGGGATTAGTCCAGAAAACTATGACTGATCTGAAAGGGTTTTTTTTTTTTCTTGGAAAGAGGATGCAAGGAAGTAGTGAAAGGCCTAAACCATTATTATTCAGGCAAAACAAAACAAAAACTAGGCGACAAGTGATCTTTTTTGGCACAGGGACTCGCCATTCTTGGCTCCTGTACTTCTTTCAAAAGGGATGTGTGGTCCTGTGATTTTGGATTTCTTTGCATCAGTTTGGGCTGAAATCACTAAATGCGTAAATGACTCCCTTCTCGGTTTTCTTTAAAATGTTTTTATTACATTTACTTATCTGTGTGTGGGGGGTCATAAGGGTATCGGGGGTAGAGGTCAGACAGTAACATGTGATAGTTGGTTCTTTCCTTCCCCCATGTAGGTCCTGTGGATCAAACTCGGGTCATCAGGCTTGGCACCAACTACCCTGTCCACTGAGCAATTTTGCTGGCCCTCAGTTTTCACTGAACCAAATTACAAAGCATCTCTAGTGCATTCGTCTCCAAGGCCCAAACCATGAAATGAAAATTGGGCAGAAGACTATAATACCTAGTGGTAGGCCTTCTACATTTTCAGGTCTGGAGCCCTGTTCTAATGCAGCGTGGGTACTCACTTAAGTCTCAGGGTCCGCCTAGTTTTCTTCAAAAGAACACAGTTCAGTGGTTCTCCACTGAAAACACTCTCATTCTTCCCAAAAGCATTTGACAAAGTCTGGACATAGTTTTGGTTGTTGAGAATGGAGTTGGGGGGTAATTGGAGGTCAGCCGGGGTCAGGGATGCTTCTGTCCCCTACTGGGAGAGAGGTCAGAAATGCTGCTCTTTGTCCAGTGCCCAGAGAAAACCACAACACACAATCATCTGTCCTGAATGTCAATAATGTAGAGGATGAGGAACCCAGATATGCTGCGTACCCTTCGCTGGCTACAGAAGTCGCTGTGGGATGGACATACTCCCCAGGGAGACAGCAAGTAGTGGTGATTCTTTATTGTTCTTCCTGTTCCACGCTCTTGACGCAGCACATTCTCTTTTTCATCAGCAGGCTTTTACGTTTTGGAATATTTCTACAGTTGCAGAAGATCTGAGTGAAAAGTAAAGTTCTCATGCTCCTCTCCCATCCCCCAGGTCCGCCATTACGGTCACCTGACCCCAGTACAGCACATGGCTACACCTGGAAAGGAGACGGTGACACATTATTTTCAAGTCCACAGTTCACATTGGAGTTTAGTGTTTGTGTTTCTTAATTCTGTGGGGGTCCATCATCATAGAACCTCAGACAATAGCTTCTTCGTTGCCCCCCAAATCCTCTGAACTAGCTTTACGTTTCCTCATTTTTCCTTCTCCCCTCCATCCTTGACATCGGATCATCTTGTTACCCTCGCCATAATTCAGTCTCTTTCTCCTGCTCGAAAGCTTTTCAAAGTTGGCTTCTTTGACGTGACGGCATGCTTTTCAGCTCCTTCCGTCACACCACCTTGTCGTGGAAACTCAAACTTTTAGCACTGGCTAAGACTCGAGAATAGGCACATGCTGCAGTCTGTTTAGCCGCTCATCCGTGGAAGGACACTGTGTGATATTGTGTTCCCCAAAATATTGTGCACCCTAATAAACGTATCTGGGGTCAGAGAACAGAACAGCCACTAGATACAGAGGCCAGAAAATGATGGCACTCACACCTTTAATCTTAGCCTTCTGGAGGCATGGATCTCTGTGAGTTCAAGGCCACACTGGAAATAGCCAGGCATGGTGACTCACGCCTTTAATCCCAGGAAGTGATGTCAGGAAGCAGAAAGGTATATAAGGTGTGAAGACCAGAAACTAGAAGCATTTGGCTGGTTAAGCTTTTGGCTGGTTAAGCTTTTAGGCTTTTGAGCAGCACAGTTCAGCTGAGAGCCATTCGGATGAGGACTCAGAGGCTTCCAGTCTGAGGAAACAGGATCAGCTGAGGAATTGGCGAGGTGAGGTTGGCTGTGGCTTGTTCTGCTTCTCTGATCTCCCAGCGTTCACCCCAATACCTGGCCCCAGGTTTGGTTTTATTAATAATACCTGTTAAGATTCGTGCTACAGGACACTTTGCTTGCCTCTAAGTTTTGACAATTGCGATTAAAACTACTCTAAGATTTGTGTGCAGATTTGTGGGTAGATCTAAGTTTACAGGTCACTGGGAGAAACAGCAAGAAGTGTGATGGCTGACTGGGTGACAAGAGTAGGTTCAGTTCCGCTAGCGGCTGCCACACTGCCTTCCAGAGGACTGTTACACTGTTTGCCTCCCATCGGCAGTGAGTGGGCATGCCTGTAGCAATGCCTTCTCTCCAACACTGGCTTGTTTGAGTGGGTGTAAAGTAGATGTTAATGGTTTTTTGTTTTTATTTTTAATTTTCCCTTTTGGGATGCCATAAAATTTGAGAATTTTTCATATTTATTTTTTATTTTAAAAGTGTGTGTGTGTGTGTGTGTGTGTGTGTGTGTGTGTGTGTGTGTGAGAGAGAGAGAGAGAGAGAGAGAGAGAGAGAGAGAGAGAGAGAGAGAGAGAGAGAATGTGAGTGTAGTGTAGGTACCTGCAAAGGTGTCATAAAAGGTATCATATCCCCTGGAGCTGGAGTTACGGGTGGTTGTGAGCCACCTGATGTAGGTACTGGAAATTGAACTCAGGTCCTCTTCAAGAGCACCTTTAACCACTGAGCCACCTCTCCAGCCCCAAATCTGAACATTGTTCATATACCCATCTGTCAACATCTTAATCTTTGGTGAAGTGTCTAGATATTTTGCTCATTTTAATTCTAACTAGTTAATTCAACAACTGGTCAATTTTATAAAGGACAGCATTTTCCTGTTTTCTAGACTAGCTGTGAATTCTGGGTCTTCTAGCCTCAAATCCCTGAGTACCCAAGATTGCAGGTGTAAACCACCATACCTGGTTTGACACTTTTCTTATTGTATAGTCTTATGTTCTTTGCACATCTGTAACATCAGTCTTTCATTGGGTAAGTGTCTTGTAAAGGCCTTGTCCCCACCTTTAGATTTATTTTTATTCTTGTCACATTATTTGTTTTTATAGAGGATTAGTTTTTAAGTTTAACAAGGCCCACATTGTTAGCATTTTCTCTTAAGGATTGCACTGTCTCTGTTATGCCATACCACTGTGAAACTGAAGACCTCTGAGATGTTTTTCTCTTATGCTTTCTTGCAGGATTTGAATAGTTCCATGTTTCACATTTAGGTCTACGATCTGTCTTTTGATAAGTGTAGGCTCTGCCTCTACATGCACTCCACATGTTGCTGATGTTAAATGATACACGCCTTAAATCCCAGCACTCACTTGAGAGGCAGAGGCAGGTGAATCTCTGTGAGTTCAAAGCCAGCCTGGTCTACAAATCAAGTTCCAGGACAAAAAAACAAAACAAAAAATAAATAAGTAAACCAAAACAAAACAAAAGAAGCATCCTTAAGAATTCTTCCCTTTTACAAAGGCTTTTATAAACCCAGATGGGGTAGGGTGGAAGGTTTCACACTCTGTGATTTAGCTTGGCACAGTGGACGTGACAAACAGCCAGATAAGAGAGACAAGCATGGATGTGGAGCTGTCAATCACAGCTCAGGCTGCTTCTTAGTCTGCCCTCTTAGGCAGAGCTACAGGGAGGTGTGGCCTGATTCTTTCAGGCTGTGGGATCAGGCTAGTGTTCTGACAATGAACATTATTTTTGATCCTTATAAATGCTTTTACCTATGTGTACTTTTTCTCTTGAGGAATTGGAGGCTTAGAAAAGGAAAGCATCGTGCCCAATTTAACTTTATCCTCAGTGACAAAAGTAAGATTTGAATTTAGATGTGTCTTGGGTCTTATTCTGAAAACTATAATTTTTCCCAAAACACTGGATCTATTTGCTGTGTTTTGTTTCCAAATTGAAGAAAAGCTAATTTGGAGAAAGGCTTTATACTTCATTTCCTGCTTCTAAAAATTTGTGTTGCTGGACTCAGTGACATGCCGCAGCCCCGGTTACCTGGGAGTCTGACAGGAGGATCTCTTGGGCTTTAGAAGTTTGAGGTTAGCTTGGATAATGTAGCAAGACCCTTTCTCCAAAATAGAAATAAAATACGTAAACACCATGGCTGTTTCTGGGCAACATGCATTTTAAGTCAGCTGTCTACAGAGGAGTAGCCCATGAAGACCCAGGAACTATATTGACTCTGTTAATGGTTGCTGAGGGAAGAGGTGTCATTTCTTTATTGATGTAGTTTCTGGGGGACTATGTGGGAAGAAAGGGGGTGGGGGGGAAAGGGAGACACAGAGGGTAATGGGGAATGAATGCAATCATTATATATATATATATATATATATATATATATATATATATATTGCATTCATTCTGTTCTTCATAGATGGCCATGACACACACATATATATATATATATATATATATATATATATATATATATGTGAGAAATGGTCATGGCCATCTATGAAGAACAGAAGACCCGACTTGTACACTTATGCAGTAAGCCATACATGTGCATTTACACAAGCCAAAGGGAGCCCGATCAAGATAAGCGATGATCCTAGAAAATGTCAGAAACACTGCTTCAGTAGCAAAGAGGTATCAAATTAGGACACTTACAAGAGCCTGGGGTAGGGAATTCTACCCAGCAACAAAATAAAACACACTTGTGTTCTTCCTCGCTTTGAAGTCCATAATTCTTAGGATTGCCGTTTCTTCCCATCCTGACTGACTGGTGATGGAAGGTCAGCCAGGACAGTCCTCCCAATCTACTGCCTGGGTAGAAAGAAGAGTGAGGAGATGGTCCCGGTTAAGTCTATTTCTTCTATTGAGAAAGAGATCAAAGCCCCACCCACCCATACACCCACCTGCCCCAGTCATACTTCCCGTTATACATAGGTGACTAAGGTCATGTTATGGGGTACCTGTAGCATAAATCTTAATTGTTCCTATTAAAAAAAACCCGGAGTCAGGTATCGGGGTAAATGCTGAAAGATCAGAGGAACAGCCGCTTCTTACCTCACCAACTCCTCAGCTGAAAGGGGAAGATCCTGTCTCCTCCACGAACCCTCAGACTGAATGCTCTTGAGATCCTGTCTCCACTCGCCTTGTATTCCTTTGTCTGCCCAGCCATATCACTTCCTGTCTCAACCTTCCTAGTGCTGGGATTAAAGGCATGTGACTCCCAAGGGATTAAAGGTGTGAGCCATCATCTCCTGGCTCTGTTTCTCTCTTAGACTAGATTAATCTCTTGTAGTCCAGGGTGGCCTTGAACTCACAGAGATCCATCTGCCTCTGTCTCCTGAGTGCTAGGATTATAAGTGTGTGCCACCACTGCCTGGCCTCTATGGCACCACTTTGTGGCTGGCTCTGCCCTCTGATCTTCAGACAAGCTCTATCTGTGAGAGCATATACTAAATATCACCATAGGTACCTTTAAATATTCTAGACTTCCAGAGCAGAGGCTTTCAAGAGAATAGTGGCTGGGGAAAAGTGTTGAATGCTACCTGTTTGTGGTTGTGCATCCCTTTAGTCCCAGAGTCGGGGAGGCAGAAGCAGATGGATCTCTGGGTTCCTGTCAGCTTGGTCTACATAGTGAGCTCCAGGCGACGCGGAGCAGAAAGATCAACCAGAGGTCAGGGAGGACCAGAGCCAGACAGAATCTTCCAGACACGACCAAACTCCTGCACTCATGAACTCAGCAGCAGTGGTTGCCGGTACAAGACCTGCACAAAATCAAGCCGATCAGCATTCTAGCGTGGAGCTGGGAGGAACACACAAGCCTCAACTCCTAGCTGAGGAGTTTTTGACAGTTGATGGTTTCTTGGGGGGAAGGAAAGCCAGTTTTCTTGAAGGGTGTGGCCCAGACTAGGTTGACTATGCTTTAGTGGAGAGCCCCACACCCATAAATATATGAGCAGTGCAAATTGGAATCGGTGAGTGATATTTTTAAAAACAGACGATACAAAGTTGAGAGGGAGTTGGCATAAGACACATATCTGGGATGGGTTGGAGGAGGGATGAGGGTGGATATGACTGAAATGCATTGCATGCATGCTGGTTTACAATTTATAATTAATTAATAAAAATATATTTGAGCAAATGTCTGCCTTACAGACCTCTAATCTATAAGAACTCCTTTGCTGGGCTGGAGAGATGGCTCAGTGGTTAAGAGCGCTGACTCTTCTTCCAGAGGATCCAAGTTCAATTCCCAGCACCCACAGGGCAGCTCACACCTGTCTGTAACTCCAGTTTCAGGGGACCCTGACACTCTTGGCAAAACCACAAATGCAAATTAAAAAAAAAAAAAGAGCTCCTTTACC
The DNA here is from genome assembly GCF_049852395.1 of Peromyscus maniculatus bairdii. Lineage (NCBI taxonomy): Eukaryota > Metazoa > Chordata > Mammalia > Rodentia > Cricetidae > Peromyscus > Peromyscus maniculatus. Next base: position 40,762,363 of record NC_134867.1, on the reverse strand, counting down.
TCTGTGTTATCTCTTACCCAACTTCTTCCTGTGTGTAAAACTATGAGCATAATGCCCGCTTAGCCCCATCCCTTGCAGAGACCCCCGGTTCTGTTCCTTGATGGTTACCAGCATATTTTCTCAGTATTATATATAATCCGGAGACCACTAGAGTTGTCGCAGAGACTCAAGTGAAGAAGCTCCGTTGGTAAGATGGGCCATGCTGCTTTACAAAAAGAGGGACTTCCGTCGGCCTTCTCAAACCCTGGCAGATCCATTTAGTAGTCACGTAATCCAGTGACTCTTTCAGCTCTGCACTGGCACCAGAGAACAAATCAAGAGAAAAGGTAGGGAGCTGGAGATACAGCTCAACAGGTTGAATAACTATCTACCATGCAGGAACCCCTGGGCCCCGTTCCCAGCATCACAGACCACGGGCATGGCAACTCAGGTCTGTGATCCTTGCACTCAGAAGCAACCCATTCGAAATCCAAGGCCATCCTCAGCTACACAAGGGCCTTGAGACTAGGCTGGGCTACATGAGATCCTGTCAGAGAAAGGGAGAGAGAGAGAGAGAGAGAGAGAGAGAGAGAGAGAGAGAGAGAGAGAGAGAGAGAGAGAGAGAGGAGAACAGAGGTACTGAGGAAATAGGTGCCCGATTATTACATTATACACCACAGATGGTTTTTAGTTTTTGTGTATGGGCACCCTCAATACTCATTAGGAGACACTCCCAAAAATGCGTACGCAATCATTTGCCCTGAAGTGTGTGCATACCTTTTTATATTCTCTCAGGCAGTTAATAATATTCAGTGTTCACAACATCAGCACTTCTCACTGTTACTGAGTTATTAGAATACAAGTGACCTTTTACTGAACCAGGGAGGTCTTGACTGGACCATTTTAAATTCAGTGTGAAACCAACACTTGCCTATAGCAAAGGAGGGGGACGAAATGAAAGGGGAGACGTTGCTAAGTTAGAATGGGTTCTTAAAATCTCAGGACGCTCAGTATGCCTCTCAAGAAGCAGCTTACCTTCCAACCCCAGCTAAGCAAGGAGTGGAAGGTGGTCAGGGCGAGCATCAGGACTCAGGTGATGCTCTGGGAGTCAATCGCGATGTTGCTGAAGTTAACGTGTCTTCCCTGGAGAGGGAAAACTTCTGGTTATACTGAGAAAGCACACGAGTGCCTTCGGGCTACGTTTCCGGTGGGTTTCAAAGAGCCTGGGTGATGGGAGACAGCGGCAGCTGACAGAAAAAGGAAGCCTGACAAATTTGATCCTGTGCCCTCAGGGCCTGCCCAGGAAAATTCTCTAAAGAGGAAATGAACTCTTTAGAGAATTGCCACCAGGGAAGACGGGCAGGATGGAGACAGTTTGGCTCTGTACTCTGTATTCCCCTCCGGTCTTCCAAGCTTGTCCCTCCTGCGGGGGTGGAGGGTGGAGGGGGGCGGGGGCTGTTCAGCAGCAGGAAGGTGTTTCCCCAGCACAGACTGTGTGGTGAAGGTGCCAAAAGCAGCTTCAGCCATCAATCCTCACTTTCATTTGCATCCCAAAGCCTCTTATTTTGGGGCTTGACTCAGTGGGAGGGCAGCTGCTTTCTGAAGAAAAGCCAAGTGAGGGAGGTAGCGAGGTGGGTTGGAGCAAGGGCGGAGCGGCTTGCTCCGCAAACGTGTGGGGTGGTTCACCTGCACCGGACCAAGAATGGCCGCACCTGGACAGCACAGTTCAGGTCCTTCCACTTGAGTTTCAACCATTCACCATTTCCCCAACATCCAGCGAAGTTTCCACGTCTTCCGGAAGCTGTATCAGGCACTAGGGGAATTGGATGTAAACACAATGTGCTCGCACTATGGAGTTCACATTGTGGAGTCCAAGCTATAAGGCACCTAATAGTGGAAAGGAGAAACCCCAGAGCATAATGGGGGATCACAAGCCAGCCAGAGGGTCACCCACACTTTGCAGTGAGCAATAAGCAGGAGCAAGCGGAAGGGTCACTCCTTAAGAGTGAACAAACAAGCAGGGCGGTGGTGGCGCACGCCTTTAATCTCAGCACTCGGGAGGCAGAGGCAGGCGGATCTCTGTGAGTTTGAGGCCAGCCTGGTCTATGGGAGTGAGTTCCAGGACAGTCAGGGCTGTTACACAGAGCACCCCTGTTATAAAAAGTAAAAAAAAAAAAAAAAAAAAAAAAAAAAAAAGAGCAAACAGAACAAGATACCAGAAAACCAACCAACAAACAAACTTTTGTTACTTGCAGGAACATCAAATAACAGTGGAAAACTCCCTGCATTTAAAAATAATAAAATGAACCTGGCGCTGGTGGTGCATGCCTTTAGTCTCAGCACTTGGGAGGCAGAGGCAGGCGGATCTCTGTGAGTTCAAGGCCAGCCTGGTCTACAATGTGAGATCCAGGACAGGCTCCAAAGCTACACAGAGAAACCCTGTCTTGAAAAACAACAACAACAACAACAAAAAACAAAAAAACAAAAAAACAAAAAAAAGATGATTAAGGGGAAATGTTAAAGGAGTTGCAGCTATTGAACTGGTGAATGTAATAAATAGTATTCTTTCAGTCCTCAGCTCTGAAAAATACATACATACATACATACATACATACATACATACATACATACATACTGTCCAGGAAATCTGCTCACAGCTGCAGCAGGAGAAGCTGAACCGAGTGGACACTTGAAACCATGTCGTCATCATCGTCTCCTCCTCTTCCTCCTCCTCCTCCTCCTCCTCCTCCTCCTCCTCCTCCTCCTCCTCCTCCTCTTCCTTCTTCTTTTTCTGAGATAGGGTTTCTCTGTGTAGCCCTGGCTTTCCTGGAACTCACTCTGTAGACCAGGCTGGCCTTGACTTTCGAGATGTGCCAGCCTCTGCCTCCGGAGTGCTGGGATTAAGGGTGTTGATAAAGAAAGCAAGAGGTTACGTGCAGTTCCTATTATGGTGTGTTACTGTCCATCATCACTGCCCCAGCTCCATTCCGCTGAAGGCGGCCTGACACTTTGTCAGAACCATGTAAAATCTCTGGCAGATGACAGAGACAGTTGTGAGCCGCAGCTTACAGACGAGACCCTTCTGGCTGGCACAAGGCTTCAGCTTTTTTCCTTCTCCCAATGGGAGATTCCTGGGGAAATGAAAACCTGGGAGTGGAGGCCCCCATTGTCTCAATAGGCTGATAGCCAAAGGGAGGGGCACGATGGTCGCTTGAGAATATCTTCATTCCTGCCAGGATGGGTACAGCACAGGCATCATAAGGAAATGTTGTTATAGATATGAATGTGCTGACCTGCCTTTAGTTGGTGGAAATTCCTCAGGTTTTGTTCCTATCAAAGCGATATGTTTTGGAAATTGTGAAGTGATGAAGGGGGCTTTAGCCCAACGGGGGTGAACCTGTGGTATGGGTTTCCGTTTCACCCCAGCACTTCTCTGTCCTCTTCCCATCATGCAAGGTGAACAGCGCGGCCCTTTCCTACCCTTCCCTGTATTGGGGAACCTGACTCATTTCTTCTGTTGGGGTAGCATTAAGGAGACTTACAGTGGGAACTTTTGGGAAAGTTACTCTGATCTCTGATTGAAAGGGTGGGAACTTTCCCGGGCCCTCAATTCCTGGCTGAGATGCTGAATTAGGGACAAAGTCTTCCAACCATGAAACGAAAGTACAAGAATAAAACCACCTTGAGGTTGGCGCAGCAGAAAAGGGGATTTGGTTTGGAAGCCAACGAATGGACCTGGAAGTACCTGCCTCCAGACTGCCCTGTGAACAATATCTTAGTGAGTTTTTCTCTTTACCCCAATAAACCATCTTAATTCAGGTAGAAGATTTAATTGCGAAAGCGTCAGCTTGTGGGAGATGGCTCAGTGGTTAAAAGCACTGACTGCTCTTCTAGAGGACCTGGGTTTGATTCGCAGCACCTAAGCTGCGGCATCCCACAACTATCTGTAACTCCAGTCCCAGGGGACCAGACACCCTCTTCTGGCCACGTTGGGCACCAGGCACGCACCTGATTCACAGACAAACATACAGACACAAAAGAAAAGGAAAAGAAAGTTGCCAGCTGATAGAAACGAGATTTCTGCTCTTGATTTTGCTCCTAAATGTACGCTTTCACTATTAAGACTGGAATTATTGTAGGTGAAATTCTATGAAAGATACATAAACTATGTTAATTGTGCATGAAAGGCAATAAGCCAGTTGGATAGAGAGACAAGTAGGTCTGTGGGAAAGCTGCCCTCCATATTAGGAGTCAGTCTCCTTGGAGGGTTGCTCATTGTATAACTCTGTCTTTGAGACCCGTTTGCATGTGAGAGTAGGGACATTTAGAGAAGCGTGAGAGCTCAGGTTTGGCTCCTCATTCTCGCCCCGTCTTTCCACCCGGGGTACGCCCAGGCATTGGTGTTCCATGTAGCTCTCTTTTTCCGTCTTTCTGTCCCCGCATGGACCTCTTTGCTGTTGAGTGTTCACTTATGTACGGCAGACACCGTTGCCTGCCTCTCTTGGGGTGTCTCCTCTGCCGGCGAGCGATGGTCCTTCCCCTCCAGAGGCCTGTCTACCTCTCACCTGGCTTTCCTCACGTTCTTCCCTTGTTATTTTTGTCTCTGCCTTCCCCATCTTCGCTGTGCTCCCTCCCTTTTCGTTCTACAGAGGAAAATGAGAGGTGATGCCCTGTGAGCCGCACCCTGTAGAGACACCGTATCAAGCAGATTGCTAAGCAGAGATGGTCATACCGCACACCACGAGGAACTCGTACCCCGTCTCATTTTCATACTGCAGCAGGAGGTGTCCTATCTGAAAACCGTGCTGCCATGAAAGAGGAGAGACTCACTCCTGCTTCGGGTCTCTCCGATCTCCCATCTGGTTCCTTTCCCTTTCTGTTTCATTTTCCTTTGGAGAAGCCACTTTAATGATCTGCAGTAGTGGACAGTGGGGTCCCCAGGAGTGTACTCGCATGCTGGGGTGAAACCGGAGACGAATTACATTTGGACCTCTGTGATCGGGCTCAGACACAGATATTAAAAGTAACTTTCTAAGTGAGAAAAAAGTGCAAGGACAGATATTCTGGACCATGCATTTTCACTATAAGAGTGATTATTAAAGTAGTGTAAATTAAACCGGGGCTGGGGATGTAAGGAAACCCCCACTTGAACTGAGAATGGTAAAATGAAGCAGAAAAAAAAAATCTCATGAGGGTACAAGGACTTCCCAAAAGGGTAACAGGGGGCTGAGATGACATGTGTGGGCGCTGCCCACGTTCAGGGGTATGCCCCAAGTTAAAACTGTTTCCAAAAACCCCTTCGTGACCACAGGAGGCGCAGAGCCTGACACACTTATATTTAGAAACAAAGCAATAAATACATGAAGGAATTCCATCAGATAGAATGAGATCAAAGCAAGCGGCTCCTCTCCACGCTGTGAAGAAAGCTAAAACTGTGCGCACCTTGTCATCAGGTTTGAAAAGTGCACCAGAAATACACACGCTTTCTCCCTTTCTTTAAACAACTCAGTGGGAGCGATAATTTCTATGGTGGGTAATTTTGCAAAGTTTTCCTAGGTAGTTTTAGTGAAATTTTTAGGAAGTTTTGGGTTCCATTTAATGATTCAACCTTAGAGTAGTGTGTGTGTGTGTGTGTGTGTGTGTGTGTGTGTGTGTGTGTGTGTGTGTGACCAAGTGAATAAGCTTGCTGGCTTGCAGGCTGGTATGCATGTCTGGGCATGTGCAGGAGAGAAGGACAGAGGTAGGAAGAACATGATTACAGAATGGATCAGGCTCACGGCTGGTGGAGGTCCGTAGCAGAACAAAATCTATAGAAAACAATCTGCCAATACTCTCAGAGTTGTATACTGTTTTTGAAAACTTACTCCAAGAAAATCATCACAGAATGATGAAAAATCATGACTTTATAATCAGAAATTATTGAATATTTTATATGATGAAATAAAATAATTATATTACATGTCATGTAATATACAATGTATTCATCAAAAGATGCAGAAAGTTTCTAATAACTGAAAAAAGGGGGAAGGATGGAAAGATAGATAGATGGATAAATAGCTAGATGTCTCACCATTAGGTACATCAATGCCTGCAAAGTATGACTGTGTTTGTGTGAAAATGTGCTCATTATTTAATAAAATCTGAATGAATGGAGCATCAAAGAGCTTATGGTAGTTGTTTACCTGAAAGCAAAATCCTTGAAACTGGGAACAGCACATTTGGGTTGCAGTGGTGATTCAAAGTGAATGCATCTAAATTTATTAACTTGTGTGAGGGAATTATTGGCATTTTAATTTTGTTGCTGTTGTTGTTGTTATACCATTTTTTTCTAAATTTTTTTCAGTTATTTTATTTTATGAGAAAACAACAGGGCTTCATGCTGCTTACTTAGTACAGTTGTAAAAGGAATGGATACAGTTTTAGCCTTTCTACCTACCTACACACACACACACACACACACACACACACACACACACACACACACACGCACGCACGCACACACACTGAAAATTATGGGCTCAGTGGACAAAAGCACTAACTATACAAGCCTCATGCCCTTCATTTATTCTTCGTTATACATGTAGAAGGAGGGCACTGAAAGTTGTCCTTGACCTCCACATGCACACCAATAATAATAATAATAATAATAATAATAATAATAATAATAATAAATAAGTGAATACAAGAAAAAAGAGAAAATCCTATGTCAAATGTTCATGGAGAGTCTTTCCAAATCTGTAACTTATTAAAACTCAAAATTTGTACATAAAAGTCAACAGTTTTTATGCAACTTCAAGTAAGTTAGAAAAGTAAGTTTTTAAGAAGACAGTAGTCTCTGTTTACTCTAAGACAAAGCCTTGCTGTGTGGCCCAATCTCACTGAAAATTCTTGATTCCCCTGCCTCAGCTTCTCCATATGGCACCACCTTCAGTTTAAGACACCCCTTAGCTGGGAAGAGGTGGCACATGCCTTTAATCTCAGCACTTGGGAGGCAGAGGCAGGGGATTTCTGTGAGTTTGAGGCCAGCCTGGTCTACAGAGTGAGTTCCAGGACAACCAGGGATACACAGAGAAACCCTGTCTCAACCCCTTCCTTTTAAAAGACACCTTTTAAAGAACAAGATAAATATATATAAATATCGAAGCAAGAGAAAACAGAAGACTTAGAAAATAGAGACACTTTCATTTTCAACAGAAGAGCCAAATTTTATAGGGAACATTGTGCTCTTATTTCTTAATCCGGGTCTGGCTTCATGTATTACATGACCCTTTAAATTGACGGATAAGAACAGGATTTCCCACCCCACCACTTATCTTATCTCAAAACCAATTTCAGAGACTAAAGATTTACATGTGAACAACAAAGCTGAAAAGACATGTGCTTGTTTATTAGGACAGTGTTAGGGTTGCAGAGAAGCATCTGCCACTCTGCCTGGCTACGAATGAGATTTTTAAATGGCAACAGAGGACGACACCTTTATGATTTTTGGAAAGGGAAAGATTTCTGAAATAAGATTTTCATTTCACAAGGGAATAAAATTAATGCAACTATAAAGTAATATAAAATATCACTTTACATTTATGATGTAATGATATAATAAAAATAATGTAAATGTAAATACAATGTAAAAATAAAGACTAGGTAAAAAGGCAGCCACAAAATTTACAGAATGTATCTGCAATGTATAGATCTAACAAAATGTAGTAATAAAACTGTGTAAGACAAAAAAATAAAAAAACAGTGTAAGACAATGGACATATTAATAGGACAATTATAGAAACGAGAAAGATACTTTTAAAACGTATTTTTGAAAAAAGGAATTCTCATTATTTCTATGATTGACATCATATAACTTTCAACCTGCTAAATTCTAAACATTTTTTTTATTCTCAAGAATTTCATACATTTTTGGCAATGAAATAAAAGCATATTATACATTGAAATAGGGTCATATTACACCCCCGTTTCTTCCTTCCAAGTGGCTCCATCAATCTGCTAATTTTAACTCTAGATATACCCCTAGGAAAATTTATAGCATATAGTACCAAGACTCGGACAAGAATGCTCACTGGTTTGTTCAGAAAAAACAAGAAAACCACAAATGTATGTGAATAAAGGGATGGACAAATAAATAAAATTCATAGAGTTGGATATTAAGTAACAATGAAAATGAATTACATACTATACTCTTAAACAAAGATTATATTTAATTAGAAGAGAAAGCCACAAAGATTAAGTATAAAAAGTTTGTAACTAAACAAAACTGACCAATAGATTATTTAGAGTAAATACAGAGTAAAATTGAAAGCAAATGAATTACTTTATAAAAGTTCAGAGCCTCATTTGTAGCCAGGGAGAAGGCTCCTTCCCTGTCCTGGGGCCAATCTCTGGAGTGGAGAATCCTGGGAATGAAGAGGGGTACAGAAGCCCTCATGAGGGTTAGTATGTCTGATTTCTTAAGCTCAGGGTAATTGTATGTTTTACTATCATTTTTTTTTTTTAAGAAACTATGCCTTCATGTATTAGCTTTTTATTTCATTTCTTATAAAGGTCCAAAAGCATTAGGACAAGTTTATCAATCTATCTGTTCCTTTTGGAGGCCAGGGTAGTTTGGGCTTTTAAGAAACAAGGGTGACATTTTCAGACGTGGCTGTGTGACGATTCTGAGACTCAGTTGTTTGTCAAATGGAGATAACACTTAACTCATAGTGTGTTTTTAGGATGACATTAAATTATAGTGAGAAAAAAAAACCCAACCCTAGCTTATATAACATATGTGGGTCATCGTTGAAATATACCGATAATAAAAAGTTCTTTAAGAAGCAAAAAATAGGATGCAGGTCTTTGAACTGAAATAGGCTAAATGGTGTTAAATCACTCCTGAGTCTGAGTATGTTTTATTGAAAGGACTCAAAAGTGTGTGGTCTAAACTTTCTCGCCATCCAATTTGCACAGGGCATCCAGCACTAGTAACATGTTTTAGCCATCACCTTTGGATTGGCTATGAAGAAACGCCAGGGGTCTCCCAACAGCAGGCATGGTGGAACATCCCAAGTAATGGTCCCCCACCAGCAAAAGCAAGAAAAGAAAGAAGAAAAGTGAAGTCAAGTTCAGGGAGGAGTGTCAAGTGCTCAAATTTGGGAAGACACGGCTAAAAACAAAGCCTTGTATTACTAAAGAAGACAGATGGGGAGCCCCGCGCCCCCAGAAGTCAGGGTTGCATGCAGGCTACCATCGGCATGACTTCATTTGATCGAGTCATATCAAAGTGAATTGGTTTGACACCCATAAAAGGGTAACTTCCACTAGCAAAAGTCATAGTGTTATATAGGACCAAGAAAAGGTTACTTTGCTAAAAATCTTTTGAATCAAAAGGAGAAGACAGAATTTCCTCCAATCACAAGGAACCAAGAAAAAAAATATATCATACTTCCTGGCTGCCCACTCACCTTACCACCCCCTCCCCCAGGTCCCCTGTAACAGCAGAGAAAGAAATCACAGAAGAGAAGCACCCACAGCAGACTGGGTGAGCCAGACTTTCCTTCCCAGTGTGATTCAGCCTGGGCTGGAGGAGGGGCGGGCAGCCGGCTCTTTAACTCTGTGTGCTCCGGCCTGGCTTTCAGTATTAGACATCTGGAGTTTTTGAAAATTAACACTGGAACAAAAGCTACTATCATACTTCATGTCCCCTTCACCCACCCTCAGTCAAAAGTTTATTTTAGCCAAGAAGAAGAAGAAGAAGAAGAAGAAGAAGAAGAAGAAGAAGAAGAAGAAGAAGAAGAAGAAGAAGAAGAAGAAGAAGAAGAAGAAGAAGAAGAAGAAGAAGAAGAAGAAGAAGAAAGCTATTGGGAAACACTGTCTAGAAATTTAGAAATCAAATCCACACAAAGGCGTGTTGTCGCGGTTGCCACCACCCATGACTGATTTTACTACAAACTAAAGGAAAAATGTGTTAACTGACACTCCATCTCTGTAAATAGCCTTCCTCTCCCCTTCCAGCATATCTACTTAATCATGCCTGACTGCAGCCAGGGTGATGCAATAGTCTCAGGGTAGCTGCCTTATCTAGGTGAAATGACAAAACCTTTGATTGAGGCCCTGAGATAACACAAGGCTCTGGGCTCCTTTGGGCATTAGAAGAGCAGTGAGAGTTTTTCCACAGGCCTGCTAGGGTATCTGAGGTACTTACCCCACCCTACCCTGAGCCTGCCCCCAAGGTACCCTCCAGTAATCCACAGACCAAATAAGAACTCTAAGTTGCTGGACTGTTTCATCCTCTGCATATGTTCCACATTTCTTACCTAAGATCCTAATAATACATTCAGTTTCCAGTCACCTTATCTGGTTTCTGGGAACAATGTACCCAGCACGGCCCAACTGTCCAGAGGAGATCTATGCACCATGAGTAGGACCCAGGCCTTTGAAAGGCCCGACTCACTTTTGATCAGGGGTTCCCACCAACACTGCTGACCGTCTGTTGGGGGACACTTAAATGTGCGAAGTTCACACTTACAGGTAAAGTGAGCTCTTCCAGGCCACCAGAGTAAAAAATCATCACTTTTGTTAAAACCTCAACAGACTCCCTCACCCAAAAAGGGTAATTTATGGTTATCAACAATATAATTGTGAAACTGGTGCCTAGGAACATTGTCTAGCAGAAAAAGAGAGAGCCCCCAAAGCCCAAATTACATGTGAACTTCACTATTATTCTCTAAGCGCAAGATAGAACATTCTAGAAAGTGCTCCCAAATTGCTCACCCTCAGGGTAATAAGGAATCTGAATTGACAATTTGGACAGCTGCCATGCTTCGGGCTCAGAACACAGCAGGGAGAAGTTATTTGTCCCTTCTAACAGCTCGCTAGAGTCTTCCACTGTATAGCATCCAAGGATCAAACTCAATTGCCAGGCTGCGGCAAGGTCCTTCACCTGCTGAGGCATTTTGATGGCCCAGGCATTGGATTTTGAAGTCAAGAATCCATATGCTCCTGTTCACTAAACACATTTCACACAAGAGCATTGTAAAGTACTTGAATCTAAACTCTGTTTCCCAATTATGATATATTCCCACTTTTGAAAAAGAAAATTGGCTTTGTTTCTTAATGCTGATACTTGCTTCAAGACAAAAAAAAATTTGAAAGGTTTAACTTTAGGACACTTATTTTTCCACAAAGCACTCTTGGGAACTGGAGCAAATAGTCAAGGAGTTCTTCGGATTTAATACTGCATTTAAAAATAGATGGAGGCTTAACTTTATTGCTATTTATAACCAATGCCTTTTCTGGATGTGTGTGCTGGTCGCCAAGGGTACACTCATTGAAAACATGAAGTCTGGCGTTAAGGCTTGGGAGTATCTTTTTATCAAATGGATCGGTCTGTTCTTTTAGTGTCTTATGTTGGTCTTATTTAAATGAGTCCTTCCCACCCTCAAGTCAGGAAAATGTTCATCTATATTTTCTTCTAGGGTTTAAAACTTTATTTTTGACTATGATTTTCTTACTTTGTCTACGATTGTTTTTTTTTATTGAAGTGTGTGGTGAGCCAGATCTCCAACTCAATTTTATTTATAATTATAATCTGTTCCCAACTGCTCTATTTAAATATCTCTTCACTTCTCTGCTGCTCAGCTGTGTCACCCTATCATAAGACACATTTCAATATATACACGCAACATATGAAATAATAGTCTCGGTGATGACCAAGAAACGTAAACCGGGACTAGAAAGACACCATCTGATAGCCATTCAGTAGACCTCTGTACTCTGGTCTATTGGAAATCTCTATGTCCCTGTGCTGCAGCCAATTTATTATTTGCTCCTGTTGTCCTAGGATGCAGCCAGTTTGGTCTTGGTGTAGCATCTTTCCATACAAACCTAGATTTGCTTTTCTAATCGTTTCTTATCTGTACACTCTTGTAATGGCAACTTTGGTCCATTTTTTTCCTGTTTTGTTCTATTTTTGTCAAATTTAAGCACGTTAAAGCTTTATTTATTTATTTGACTTAAATAGTCTAAAATAAATCTATTTGTTGTTTTCTTGTGTTAGTAAGTGAACCCAGAGGCCCATGATGCTGTCCAAGGGCTGTTCCACTGAACTATTCTCCCAGCCTCATGCCTGAATTTGACTGTAATAGCAAGGGGAAACTGAATTCATGGACTGGACAGTGGGGTGCTTCTTCCTTCTTTATGAACTGTAGGGATACTGTCAGGGACAGACCCTAAGAAGATCATTTTTAGGTGATCACAAACATATTATACCCATTGTTACAACACTCACAGTATAAAGAAGAAAAAAAGAAAGAAATTACAGCATTACCAAACAGAAGATATTGTTATTATAAATTTTGGCATACTTCCTTCTGGAACTTCTGGTCAATGTCTCTAAGACATGTCTCAGACCCTTTTTAAAAATTGTTTTGGTTTATCTATTTTATTGTATGGGTGTTTGTTTTACTCTCTGTCTCTCTGTCTCCGTGTGTGTGTGTGTGTGTGTGTGTGTGTGTGTGTGTGTGTGTGTGTGTGTGTGTGTCCCACTGCATGTATGTAGTGCATGACGAGGTCAGAAGACATCTTTCAGGGACCTTATTCTTTCCTTCTACCTTGTGGGTCCTGGAACTGGACTCAGTCCGTCAAGCTTGGCGGCAATTGCTTTGACTAGTTCATTATCTTGTCAACCCTGTCAAGACAGTTTCTTGTCATCTGTCTCTCTGGGGAAAACACACACACACACACACACACACACACACACACTCACACACACACACATACACACACACAGAGTGTGATCACAGAAGCACATGTGTACTATTTACCACTGCTTTCTTAGTATTCTCTAAACCAAATATGCCTCATAACAGGGGTTTGTGTAGCTGATTTGTTAAAATTGTTAAAATCAGTCCATATTGAATTCCATTTAGGAGTCAGGAGTGACAGTTATAATCCTAGTACCCTGGAGGCTGAAGCAAAAGGATCACGAATTCAAAGCCACCCTGGGCTATGTAATGAAACCTTGTCTTATAAAAATTAACCCAAACTAAGATGCAAAACAGCAAAACACCAAAAAAAAAAAAAAAATCCCTTTAGGTACAATTTTCACTATACTTCTGGTGAATAGGGTTAATGTTTAAAACCTCAGGAGGACAACATGTTAATGTTTTCACTTCCTGTTATATTTTAGACACCTGTCACCTCTGTTCTTCCTTCATCTTAGTCCCCACACAGCTGGTGTGACCGAGTCCTGAAGTACGTCAGTTGTGCCAGCCCTCTGACAGGCTCTGTCTTGAGCTGATGCCGAATCCGAGGCCGTGGTGTCTGGAGAAGGCTCTGGTGTCTTTGTGCTCACTAAACGGTGTCCTTTATCTTCTGGCCTCCACTGAGAGAGTCTTGGGCTTCTTGTCTGGATTAATGCTGGAGGTTCCCACATGAGCTCAGAAGTAGCTCTCCCAATGCACTCAGCCTCTCACTATCCGGTATTTATTGTCTTATTCTGCTAGTCAGTAGATCAAATCAATGCAAATATGCTGATGTCCTATCCTGTGCCAGGCTATTGGAGATGGGACGATGGTGCTGATGGACTTTGATTTTACGACAAAACACCCTTGCAAACAGACCCAGTGAGTCCTGCCGATTTGAGACTCACTGCTACCCAGTCGGGTTCAGCCTCAGATTGGACCCCATAGACACTGATGCCATACGGAGTTTACCACGTCCCTCTGACACCGTAACTTGGACAGCAAACCACCACATCCAGGACCATCTTCCACTAACTCTGGCTTCCTGACTGATCCTGCTGCACCTTGCCAAGATCCTGGCTGAGGTTTTGGAGGTTTATGACTTTAGAGTTCACTAAAATATCTTTACACACAGTTCCCCGAGCTAGTTTTGAACCTTAACACAACTCTGTGAGGTGGTAGGAGAGGCTCCGTACATTTCTGTTTCTCTGATGAGGAGACACGAAGTCTGACGACTTAGCTGCAGTGACGTAGCTAATGAACGGCACCTCAGGACTTGAACTCTGGCCAAGGTTTTCAGTGTTTTCTCCATGCAGTGAGGCTTAGGGGAGACAACTTCCACTTTGAACGGACTTTACATTTTATTTCAACTTTCTAGTGTGAAGAGTTAATGGGCCAGGAAGCCCAGGAAAACACTTTAGCCCCCAAATAACCATTCAATGGGCATCCATATAGATACAGCGCTGTGGGCAGGGTAAGAGCCCATGGATGTAAAGGGCGTCCAAGCCACATCCTTCCATGTCTCAAGGCCAGACCCCATGTAGATCTATGTGCAGATCTGTCGAGGGGAAGCTGTGTCCAACATGCCTACATACCAAGATAACATGGCCATTTGGGAGTAGGGAAGCATACTCAGTCCGCAGGACACATGGCAGTGGTAGCTGGAACCACCTGTCGGGGCTGGGGACTGTCATCACGGGTCTCCCACAAACCCTCGGCAGAGAGTTGGAAAGGCTAAGAGAAAAGGGAAGCATTATCCCCTGGTGACAGGTCAGACAGTGGACGAGAGAGAGAGAGAGAGAGAGAGAGAGAGAGAGAGAGAGAGAGAGAGAGAGAGAGAGAGAGAGGTGATTCCTGAATTTGTACACTTTCTGAAAGTCAACAGTGAGTTGCCCTGAATGTCTTTTTCTTTCTTTTCCTTTAAAAAAATTTTTTTTTCATTTTTTGGTGTGTGATGATGGTGGGGGCGGGAATGGAAAGGGTTTTTCATCAGCCTGGAACTTACCAAGTAGGGGTAGTCCGGCAGAGAGCCCAGGGCTATCATTGTCCCTGCCTTCCCCAAACTGGGATTACAAGCCAGCGCGACCAGCGCGACCTCTTTGACATCAAGTCTGGGTTCGGTCATCCTGTCTGCACAGCAAATACTTCTACACACTGAGCCTTGATGACATGATTTTGAGTTGAAATCCAGGAGTGATGATCACAAGAAAACACACACACACACACACACACACACACACACACACACACACACACACACACACTATTCAGATGAAACATGAAATCTTTTGTTCAAGATAAGGTTTCACTATATAGCTCTGGCTGTCCTGAAACTCACTATGTAGACCAGGCTGGCCTGAAACTCACTATGTAGACCAGGCTGGCCTCAAACTCACTAATAACCACCCTTTCTCTCAAACACTGTCTCAAGATTTACTTCTAGAAAAAGTCCAAATGGTCTCAGACATTGAGTCATGCCATCCGGTGACAACAAAGTATAATTTTCTTCCTTGGGAAAAAAAATCACATTTATGATGAACGCTTGAAGTCAAAATAACAAAATTATATCCTCGATTGAATAAAAGTACTTAGAGAAAGCAGCAAAATTCAACTTGAGGGTGTGTTTCCCAGGTGAGGAGCATTTAGGTTCAAGTCCTGAAGAATGCCTAGGTGCTAGCTAGCTGATTCAGCTATCGCAGGCTGTGGGAAGGCAGCCAGGAAGTCTTGCATTCTGCATGGGAGCCGGAATGGATGCTGAGAGCAGCATCCAGCAGTGGAGAGCCCAGGGTACATGTCCCCAAGGGGCTTGTGGGTTTGGGCTTAGTTGGAGATCTATTAAAATTAAGTCCTGTAGCCAGGTGATAGCGGCCCACGCCTTTAATCCCAGCACTCGGGAGGCAGAGGCAGACAGATCTCTGTGAATTCGAGGCCAGCCTGGTCTACAAAGTTCCAGGACAGCCTGAGCTACACAGAGAAACTCTGTCTCAAAAAAACAAAACAAAACAAAACAAAACAAAACAAAAAATAACAAAACAAAACAAGTCCTGTGGGCAGTGACATTCTACTCAAAATTTAGGGGATGTGGATTTCACTTGAGTCTTTGTCCCTAGAAATCTCCGAATTAGGAGTATTCCATGGCCCTGGGAGAAGAATATGATTAAATGAACATTTAAGAAGGTACCCCTGGCTATGCTGCAGAGGATCATTTGAAGGGTGTTGGCTGTGTGCAAAGGACTAGTCACGAGGCAGTGAGGTGGCCCAGGTGAAGAGTCATCTGACTGATGGACATGGAATACCAAAGGAGACGACAGTTTAGACATTCTCTGTTAAACAGGCTTTTTCATGAATTAAACTATCATTCTAGATATTTTATTTTCATTTTTATTAAATGATATATTTTATGGCATAATTTTCTGTTCCTCTGAAAGTCTAGAAGGTATGCTTATTGATTTATTCTCATATTCATCAGCACATTTTATGACAGATACTCTCTTTAATGTACTTAGTATATTTACTCAGATATACGACCTTAAAGTTGTCTTTTTCTTAAAAGCACAAAATCCTAGCAAATGTGATGGTGAATGCTTATAACCCCATCACTCCAGAGACTGAGGAGAGAGGATTACTGAATTGAAGGCCAATCTGGTTTACATATTGCAGTCCAGGTTTACAGAGTGAGATCCCTATCTCAAAGAAATAAAAACAAACAAACAAACCGAATACCAAATTCTACCTAGAGAACAAAAGGGGCACAAAATTGGTATAGATAAGATTTCTAACCTTGTTGGTGGAGTGGGCACAGCATACTTCATGGTCCTCTAAGGGATCTGTGCAGCTTCCAAGGGGTCAGTGGCCCGGACCCTGTGGAGTTAGAAGCCTTTGTACCAATACATTTCTTTTCCCTCTTGGAAACGACTCGTGGTTTTTCTGTTTTGTTGTTTGCACTGTAAAAAAATGACCTCCCATTTTAAACATCGGTTTATTAAACATTGTTATTTGGTATTAGCGTTCATCAGCAGCCATTTTACTTTCCAGCCTGTGTTACGGTTATTGGATGCCTTAGACTCAAATAATATCCGTCTCTTGTTTGAAACCTTTCTCCATCTTGATTACATAAACGGGTAGCTGCAGGCACAAGACAGAAAACATCATAAACAACCAATTACCGGTCAGCTGGCACTTCTCGTTACATCAAAGTATTGGCTTTGAAAATATTAAACTTAATGGTATCTTCAGATCCTCAAGGAATGATGGTCTCATCTTGAGCTTCCAACTAGCCATGTCATATTTTAGTTCTCTCTGCTGACGTGTAAGAAATTCTAAAGTTCAAGCCGACGTGAGGCTTATTTTCTAAAGCTGATCATGAGACACGTGAAGCGTGGGACTTCCTATTTTCTGACTCACTCTACTGGAAAATCTATACAACTGGAGTTTACAGAGCAATGTTGGATACATTTGTGAAACTAATGTTCAACTACATGCTAATTGGTTTCACCTTCATAAACTGGTTGGAATGAGGGGGTGTGGAACGTCCAAGACCTGGAGGATTTTGAGGGGCAAGCCCTTGAGTGAGATCCAGTTCCCTCAAAGCTGAGCAGAATTTCAATGAATCAGATACTGGAAAATATTTAAAATACCCAGATAAGTAGGTGAACACTGTTCTGAAACAGCGGTGTGTGTGTGTGTGTGTGTGTGTGTGTGTGTGTGTGTGTGTGTGTGTGTAATAAAAGAGAGTTTTATTTTCATTTATTTCCTTTGTTATCTCAGAACTACAAATCTTTGCTTTGTTTGGAAGGTTCTTTACTATTTTTGAGACAAGATTTTACGTAGCCCAAGCTGACCTTGAGCTCAGAATGGTCTTGAACTTCTTATCCTCCTGCCTCCATCCCCCAGGGCTGGGATGACAGGCATGCACAGCCACACCCGGTGGTGGTGGTGGGGGTTGAACCCAGGACTTGGTATATTATACTAGGCAAGAATTCCATCACCCAAGCGCCATCCCTAGCCCAAGTTTCTCAGTATAAAGAAACTCCTGCTTGCGTTTGCTGCACTTTCTCAACACACACACACACACACACACACACACACACACACACACACACACACGCTCCTTCGTGTTCTGATTCCTACCAGAGCCGACAGTGGCCAATTGTCCTTTTTAGTATAAAAAAAACCAACAGGGCTAGTGAAAAGGCTTACCAGGTAAAGTTGATTGCCGCCAAGCCCGATGACTTGACTGTAATCACCATGGCTCACAGGGTGGAAACAGACAACTCCCAGAAGCTGTCTGCTGGTGGTGCATGTGTGCATCCCCTCCACTCATGGGTCATTTGCACACACACACATACACACACACACACACACACACACACACACCCCTCAATTGCAAAAACATTCAAAACTTTGTCTGTCACATTCCGTTCTAATAAACTCTAAAGATTTCCCAAATTGCTGACTTTAACTCAGGAGTTTAGTGAATAGTGAGAAAAGCCCAGCTTGGAATAAGATTCCCCCCATCCCTCATGACCCCTCCCCCCACAAGAGTTAATTAAGTAAGTAACAAACTATCTTAGAAACGTATCAAGTTACGGGAAGAGGGTGGCTCGTGGGCATGTGTGGATGGGCTGGAGGAAAGAAGGCCACTCACAAGGTAGGGGTGATGAGGAAAAGATCAGGCAGAGTCTCAGAGGCAACGCTGGCCTCGCCTCTCCCAGCACCCTTTGCAGAGACAGTGTCCGGAAGGGTTCTTGGCGAATGAGGTGAAGAGGTGCAAGGCTGAGAATCCGAGAAGGGTGTGTCGCATTTACAGAAGGACGCAGCAGTCACTCCGAGTGCGTCACCAGCTCCCTTGTGTCCGATTTCAGGCTCACCGTGATAGGAGCATTCTCCTGGGATGTCTTTCTGAGGAGGGAGCTAGCTACTGACTACAGGTGCAAGTTTTTGTACCTCTTTGGTAGGACAGTCTGAACACAAACGATCAGTACGGTGACTTACCTCGGTTTACCTGTCCTTGGTTCTGGGACATTGATTTTGAGGTCAAAGTGGACTTGTGGCCATCTGCAGAAGGACCTACCGCTGACTTTTAACACCCCAGGTGTGCACTTCAGCTTCCTACCCTAAACTTGACTCACTTCCGTGAGAACTAATGGTTCTAAACCCTTGCTGTACATTAGATCCTCTGGGTTGTGAAAGAAAAACATCTGAAATCTACGAGTGCCGTTCCAGGCCAAGGATAAGAATGTCTGGGTTGGCACCATTTAAAAGCCCTCTGAGCTTGGCATGGTGATATACACACCTGTAATTGCACTACTCAAGAGACTGAGGCAGGGGAGTTAAGAGTTCCAGGTCTGTGCTACATAGTGAGACCTTAAAAAAAAAAGGAAAAGAAAAAGAAAGGAAAACACCTTTCTGGGTAGGGTAAGGGGGAAAAGTTTCCCAATCTATTTAAATTGTGTGTGTGTGTGTGTGTGTGTGTGTGTGTGTGTGAGAGAGAGAGAGAGAGAGAGAGAGAGAGAGAGAGAGAGAGAGAGAGAGAGAGAGAGAGAGAGAGAGAGGTACTCTAGAGAAACAGAATCAATGAGATGAATATATATAACTGTGTGTGTGTGTGTGTGTGTGTGTGTGTGTGTGTGAGAGAGAGAGAGAGAGAGAGAGAGAGGTACTCTAGAGAAACAGAATCAATGAGATGAATATATATAACTGTGTGTGTGAATTTCATCAAAATAACAATAGCTGAATCACATCTGACAAATTGCTGAAAAATCTGGAAGGTTCCTCGGGGGCCCCTGGTCCTTAGTCTATGATGGAAATGTGGAAACACTGGCTCTGATATCAGTGAAGGAATCAGCGGCAGCAGCAACAGGGTAAATCAAGAGAGAAGGCCCTGGGAGCGGAAGTCCAGCCATCTTCCTTCCGTCCTTTTTACATGGACTGTTCTCAGGTGCTGCCCACTGCTGGGGGTGGTGGGGCACCAGCACCAATTAAGGCGATCTGGACAGTTCTTCACTTCAAGGCGCTTACTGAGGTGTCTCCAGTTTGTGCCAAGTTGCCGTTAAAACCAACCATGAAGCCGGGCGGTGGTGGCGCACGCCTTTAATCCCAGCACTCGGGAGGCAGAGCCAGGTGGATCTCTGTGAGTTCGAGGCCAGCCTGGACTACCAAGTGAGCTCCAGGAAAGGCGCAAAGCTACACAGAGAAACCCTGTCTCGAAAAACCAAAAAAAAAAAAAAAAAAAAAAAACCAACCATGAAAGTAGTGTGTGTGTGTGTGTGTGTGTGTGTGTGTGTGTGTGTGTGTGGTGTGCACACTTGTGTGTGGGTCAGATGATAACACACACAATCAGTTCTCTCCTTTCTCCTTTACTTGAGTTCAGAGGATCTAGCTCATGTCATTAGGTTTGTGATCAAGTGTCTTCCCCTACTGAGCCATTTCACCCCCCCCCCAACATATTTTCTGAAATATTTATTAGACGAGGAAACCAAAGTGCAGGGGCATGAGACAAGTCACTCAAGGCTGAGTAACCACAGGGCCCGGGAAGACAAATGTCTCTTTTATAAGGTATCAAGCTCTTCCTGTGATATTTGGATTTCCTGTCTTCTGTGATCGCAACTTGCTGAGAAAATATCAAGGTAAACTGATTTTCCCCATCAGAGGAGTTCAAAGCTGGAAACAGTGTGTTTGGATAATTTTTTTAAATTAAATATATATATATTATATATTATATAATATATAATAAATTAGATAATTTATATATAAATATATAATATATATATAATATATATATATATATTATATATATTACAATACCATTCAGTTCTACATATCAGCCATGGGTTCCCCTATTCTCCCCCCTCCCACCCCCTCCCCTTACCCCCAGCCCACCCTCCATTCCCACCTCCTCCAGGACAAGTCCTCCCCCGAGGACTGCAATCAACTTGGTAGACTCAGTCCAGGGAGGTCCAGTCCCTTCCTCCCAGACTGAGCCAAGTGTCCCTGCATAAGTTCCAGGTTTCAAACAGCCAACTCATGCAATGAGCACAGGACTTGGTCCCACTGCCTAGTTGCCTCCCAAACTGATCAAGCACAGAAACAGTGTGTTTGGATAATTTTTTTAAATAAAGATTTATTGTCTTATTTGTGGTGTGTGTGTGTGTGTGTGTGTGTGTTCATTTGTCACTGGAGGCCAGAAGAAGACGTTGGATCCCCTGGAGCTGTAGTTACAGGCAGTTGAGAGTCACCAGTATGGGTGTTGGGAACTGAATCTGGGTCTTTTGCAAGGGCTCTTAACTGTCAAGCCGTCTTTTTAGCCTCTGGTTGGGTAATATTTAAAGAAACTGAAAATAAGAAACCTGCTTTCAGTAAAACATTGGCCTCGCGTGAGGGAGAGCCAGTCGTCAGGACCAGGAAAAATAAATGTGGCTTCCAAGTTTAAGCATGCATACAATAAAGGGGTTTTTGGGGGAAACTGCACCCGAGAGTGAATGAACACAGAGGTGCATTCACCAGCACGCCTCCTGAGCAAAGCCACTCACAATCACTCAGATGACAGTGACGGCTCATGTGACGGTGACCCACTGTAAATGCTGACAAACAGGGAGCGACCATGCCAATTTAAATACCCATCATCAGCAGAAGGTAGTTTATATCGTGCTGTTTAATACCAAAAGATGAACTCAGAGATGTCCTAATTTCTCCTTACACCACCCGGTATATGCACCCCATGCTTTAGGCATTTGATGGGGTGTGTGGTTTTAGCTTCAGGAAAAGTGTGACCAGATGAAGGTACAGTAAGAGACGAATGTAAAGAAGAAGCAGGAGCTGAGAAGACAGAAAATGTCTCAGGCTCAGACTCGAGTCCAGGACGGAGGGGAGGGAGGGATTTGAGATCCACTCCACGGGTGTTGAATGTGGGAGTGGGGGAAAATATAGAGGTGGCTAAGAAAAGGGTAGTGTCCCCTCAAGCATAGGAAGAATCAGACATTGAGCATTGTGAATTCCATGTGGGTGGGATTGTAAATGTCGTCCTGTGTTGTATAGAGATGGTGTTCTGCAGCTGTAGGGGTGAACTTCTGGGAAACTGAGGCAATGATAACTTCTTTCTACCCAAGTTTTTGAACTGTTTGCTTTTTGGGGGAATAATTTCTTGACCGCTCTGAAGAAGGTCAGGGTCCCCACTTTAACATAAAAATAAACGTACCCATAACGTAAAATGGAGAACCACATAACCCCAGAGGTTCACCCACTTCAAATAGGAGCCCTGCCCTAACCAACTCCTTGGTACCCTCTAAACTCTCTCTGTTCCCCTGTCTGGAAGCCATCCTCTGAGTCAGAGGTTAATTATGTCACTTCCTATTTTAGAAATCCTGGTGAGTTATGGTCAAATGTTAATGTTCATCATGCTGCCCAAAGAATTGTAATTTATCATGGTGAGTGAGAGATAAGAGAAAGAATGGAGGGGGAAAAAGAGAGGGTTCTGTTGAGAGTTTATGATCTTCTGGGTAAGTATTCACACAGGGCAGATAGGATGGACTGCAACAGGACACCCACTCCCATCACGGAGCCACAAATAGCAAGTATAGAAGAGAAGGCTTAAATTAACTATGCCACAAGCAAGCATGGATCCAAGATCAGAATGAGGGGTAGTCTGTAGAACAACTGTCTCAGGCCAGGCCTGATGGCACAAGTCTGTAACCATAGCACTTGGAAGACTGAATCAGGGAACTGCCTTGAGTTCAAGGACAACTTACCGCATTGTTAGTACCAAGCTAGCTAGTGCTATATAGCAAGACCCGGTCTCAACAACAACAACAACAACAAAAAAAAAAAAAAAAAAAAAACAGAGCAAACAAACAAAAAAACCTCAAGTGCCTCAATCATTCCAACAAATTGATAGTATGTAAAAGTAAAATGGAATATGAGAGAGTAAAATTAACCTTATGAATAACAATCAGGA
This sequence comes from Peromyscus maniculatus bairdii, assembly GCF_049852395.1. Classification (NCBI taxonomy): domain Eukaryota; kingdom Metazoa; phylum Chordata; class Mammalia; order Rodentia; family Cricetidae; genus Peromyscus; species Peromyscus maniculatus. Next base: position 40,739,704 of record NC_134867.1, on the reverse strand, counting down.
GCAGTAAGACCTTGTTTTATGTAGTAGATAATTTGAAAATTAGAATCCAGCAATACAACTTGCAATGACCTAGCTTGACCAATGACATGCAATGGTGGCCCCATAAAATTTTGTCACATAGTCATGTGGTGGCCACTTCTATTTCTGTGAGACTACTCTGACAGTCACACTGTGATGAGATCAACCAATGGTACAGTTCTCAGAATACACCACTCATTAAACTACCATGTCCGGACCTACTAGGGGTTGGACCACAAGGAATGCAAAGTCATTAAGCAAGGGGTGGTGGGTTGGTTATACAGGAACACATTCTTATGAATTTGAGATACACACTGAAATGTTTGTGGGTGTGAGGTCACAATAACCGGGGTCTTCCTTCAGGCAGCCCATCAAATAATTTTGAAGCCAAAGAAACATATTTAAAAAATGTTGCTAGAAGAGAGTTCATTGAATTTTTGTTTTTTTGTTTTTGTTTTTCTGAGACAGGGTTTCTGTGTGTAGTTTTGGTGTCTGTCTTGGATCTTACTCTATAGACCAGGCTGGCCTTGAATTCACAGAGAGCCGCCTGGCTCTGCCTCCCGAGTGCTGGGATTAAAGGCCTGTACCACTGCCACCTGGCTTCATTGAATTTTTATTTTATAATTTTTCACAAGCTAAAAGTGTTTTTAGCATATTTTTTTAAAGGCATGGGTCTAAAATACCTGAGGAACTCAATGAAAGACTCCAGGAGCTGTGCAGTGGTCCTGAAGCAGTTTCCCACACATTTGTAGTGGGTGGGAGTAGGGGCCACACTCCATGGTTCCTGCTTTATAACTCACTAAACTAGACTAAAGATATAAAACTTTGTCTTCAAGGGAGCTCAAAAATATACTATAATTTTACCCCAAGTTTCTGTCTTGGAGCTGGCCATGAAATTATCTGACCTACCTTGTTTGCTATTAGTTACTTTTCTTAGTACAGTGACCAAATATCCAACAAGAAGCAACTTAAGGACTGAAGGGGTTATTTTGACTCACCATCTCAGGGGGGATACAGTCTATCATGGCAGGGAAGTCATGGCAGAATCATGAGGCAGCTGGTCACTCCATCTGCAGTCAGGAAGCAGACAGAGTAAACGTTGGTGCTCAGCTCCCTTTCTCCTTTTTATTCCTCAGCCCATGGATGGTACCAACCATGTTTAGAGTGCATCTTGTCATTTCAGTTAACCCAATCTAAAAACTCCCTCACAGACACGCTGAGAAGTGTGTCTCCTAGGTGACTCTAGATCCTGTCAAGTTGACCATCAGTGTTAAGCATCATATTCGCAGCTTACAGAGTGTCCTGTTCCATGCCTGCAAGGAAACAGCTCCACGCCGTTCAGAAGCAGAGGCTGTTAAGAGTAGACAGGCATTTATTTCTGAGTCTCTTCATATCGTCTGTTAATATCAGGTTTGACTCTTTCTGCTCCACCATGGGTCTTCACGATCATCCTTGCTTTCATCTTCATTGCATATGCAGTGAAGAATCCATAAAACCCTGAAGGGCAGGGTTCAAAATGCTTCCATAGAGCTAAATACATGGAGGTGCCTGGAAGGTGGTCAATTCAGAGAAGGCCTGGAGGCTTCTGAGCCTCCAGGGTACTGAGCTGTATGTTACTATCATCTGTATCCATCCTTTATAATAAAAGAAGAAATATGCTTCCCTGGGACCTATGGCAGCTGAAAAAAAATTAATCACATCTGAGGAGGAAGGTCTTATTTTTGCTGGTCAGTCATAAGCACCAGGTAAAATCCACCTGGGGTGCCGGTGGTCATGTCAGAAGAGCAGCAGACGGCAGTTGACTTCAGGGTGTCAGCCCACCAGGAGGAAAACCTCTGATGGGTGAATTTTGGATAGGCAAGGTTCTGAGACCACAGACTCTAGAATTTCTTTAGCTGCTGCTGTGCCTTTACATGTTTGCTGCTGCTGTCTTCCTCTGGTATCTGGCATGGTGAGCATGGGTTTGGGGAGAGCCCCACTGCCTGTAATGTATTGTGTTTATCTCCTGGAAACATCCCGTCCTACTGGGCATGTTCACCTGTGAATTATTATGGAAGATGATTTCTTCTTAAGCCGTACTGTCTAATTGATAATAATAATAATAATGTTAGTTTAGATAGAGTTTGGATGATAAAAAAATAAAACAAGGAATGTCACACAGCTATACCACATGAGTTTCTATTGAGGAGGCATATAGACTGTGGCTTAGGTTAATAATTAAGAAAAACAATTGAATCCCAATAGGCCAGCTAACTTACATTCTTTTCATCTTAATGTTGGGAGATGTGTTCACAGGTTTCAAAATTCATCATAGCTGAAACAAAGCTTTGAAAATAACTTAAGGTTAGACTAAGATGTTTTTGTCAAATAGCTTTGAGGTGAAAAAACCCAAGGAGAAAATCTAAAGTTTTAGAAAGGCACATAGTTGAGTGAGGAACTCATTAAGGTCAGGGAACAAGAACAAAGGAGCCCAATTATCATTAGCTGATGTGCCTTTTTTGCTAGGTAGGGTTGGTTGATGACCAAAGGTGATGATTAATTCCTTATACCCATTTCTGCTCTCAATCTCCTGATATAAAAAACTATTGATGAGTGGGTATGTACCCTAAAGATTTAAAGTAGAGCTGACTGTTTTTCATGTATAAAAGTTTAGGTCTGTGATTCCTTTAAGATTCTTTATAAGATTACATTTCAAGATAAGTAATAAAGTGATTGGTCCTTTCTTTGTAACTGCAAAATGCAGCCTGCCAGTGAAAGAATATCTTGTTTGCTTACACTCTGTTAATCTATAACAAGTTGCTTGGGTGTGAATGTACATGACTTCTTAGGGATAGTTTGTTTTTCACCTGTAACATGTGAAATGCTTAATCATGTAAGGGACATGGGAAACATGCTGTTTTTTACTTGTATTCATTGTAATCATTCACTTGAAAAACAGAATGTAACCATATTGTGATTTTTATATTACTCGAAAGATTTTGCTGGGGTATATAAGCTATAAGAGAAAAAACAGCGTTAAAATGAGTTAGAAGGAAAACATTAAGAGAGTTAGAAGGAGAAGGAAAACATCAAGACAGAAGGGATATTTCTGGATAGAGATAAGAAAGGAGAATATAGAACACAGAATGAAGAATACTGAAGAATGAAGAAGGAAACCATCAAGAGAGTGTGTGAGTGTCTTTTTCCCTAACCCCCTCAGATTAAAAAGTCACAGTACATGTCGACTCTGTGGATTCCCCTTGAGTCCTGTGCTGCTGGAGGCTGGTCCCCCAGACAGCGATACTGGGTTTTGAGATCGGCATGTGGTGTGGGGGACTGAGCCCTGAATTTCAGTAATCTGATGCTGCCAGTACCGAGTTAGAGGATGCCACTGTGGAACGGAACTCTTGGTACCTGTGAGGGTATTGTCCAACATTTTTGAATGATCACAGAAGTTGGTGATTATGGTATGAGAGGTGAGCAGAGGAAAATGGTTCATTTTCCCACTGGGTGAGTTTACTTTCCTGCTCTGGTGGTTATCACGGGGAGGCTAACTCTTCTGCCTTGCCTGACACGGGACTCTCACGCCCGTGTTCCTCTTGAAGATTTCCTCCTGCCCTGTCACTCTCTCCTTACTGTTTCCTTTCTCTACCTCAGGAGTGCTTCCGCCGCCGCCCGGAGTCTCCAGAGACCTGGGACCACAGCGGTTCTCAACCTGTGGGTCACGGCCCCTTCGGGGGTTGCCTATCAGATATCCTGCATATCAGATATTTATATCATGACTCATAACAGTAGCAAAATTACAGTTATGAAGTAGAAACAGAATAATTTTATGGCCCGGGGGGGGGGTCACCACAACATGAACTGTATTAAAGGGTCGCAGCATGAAGCAGGTTGGGAAGCAGTGGTGTAAGGACAGAAGCTTTCGCACATCTATCTGGCTTCTGCGCCGTCACTATGAAACCCAAGGCCCGTGCTTGAGTACCTTATTCTCACCCACTGATCGTTTCGTGTGTGTGTGTGTGTGTGTGTGTGTGTGTGTGTGTGTGTAGGTGTTCTTGTGTGTGTACACATGTGCAACTGCATGTGCTATCACATCTGGCTTGCACAAAGGTGATGGGGATCGAACTCAGCTCCTCAGGTTTATGCAGCAAGTACTTATGGATTGAGCCCTCTCTCTAAACCCCTGGTTATTTTTCAGACGTTCTCTTTCTATGAGAAAAAGGTGCACCCGTGGCCCATTGCACACCAAAGGCTTCACACTTGAGCCCATCTCCCAACACCCATCGACAGAAAACATCAGGATTTGTTCTTAAATAATTTATTTTTCTAATATTGACTTTTGTGAAGTTACAGTTCTTTAAGACAATCTGAAGAAATCCAAAACAGTTAGATCCCATCCTATGAAAGATAACTAAATGTGCAAATTTCACATACTTTCTATAATAAGTATAAATAATTTCATAGTTTCACATTAAGAATGAAAATATCAATAGACACAAAATATTAGCCTATTAACTTGGAAAGAACTAGATGAAAACGCTGCACTGTATTTGACATCTTTGGAAAAGAAATGGACAAAGACGTAAGTCGGGGAAAGACACGTGTCAGCTATGGAGAGAAAAGGCTATGTAGAGTTATACATCACAAGCATCTTCAGGCACTGGGTTAGACCCCAGAATGTCAGCCCTTCCCTCGGGAGAAATGCATCTCCCTCCTAAGGCAAGTGCAAAGCACACAGAAAAGCTACAAGCCAGTGACAGGAACCTTCTCATCCTCAAGGCTACTGACTTTGCGGTCCTGAGGCTGGGGTTCCTATCCAGTACCCCAAGGGCACAGCATTTACCTAGCAAGCAAAGGTCATGAAAGGCCACATGGTTCTGTGTCCCTCCCCACCATCACCCTCCCTATCTTCTCTTCAAAGAGGTAGGATGCTTCGAAGCATCAACAGAAGACAGACAATGATTTTGTCTTGTGCAGCTGGGAGTCAGGAGAAGCGTCAGATTCGACAGACTTTATTCATAAAGCCATCCCTTCTTTCCTGGGGAGGCAGTGAGTTGGGAGCAGACAACCACCCCACCACAGCCCGAGGTCAGGAATTTGCCAGGTTCCCAGAACGTGGCGGAAAGCAAGTATGTTATTCCAAGAGAATACTGCAGGAGAAAAAAAAAAATCTTCATTTAAATAACTCTGAAGTTCATAATAAATAATGTAGAGTGAGGGTTCCCTTTAAGAAGGCCGCTTGTTGAATTCACGTAACAAGCTGTATACCCAAGGGGCAACCTGACAACAACCAGAAAATAGGTTATTATTATTCAGTCTTCCTACTGTCTCTAGGGCATCATTTCAATGCTTTAAAAAAACAAACAAAACTCCCTCATACATAATATAAGGGTATATTACATATGTACACACTCTGATGACACACACCTCACTCCAAACCAATCTCTCTGGACCTGAAGACAATGATGAGCAGTGGTAGCATGTCTTCCCACTAAGATGTTCTGCTGTCTAAAAGGTGCATCCATACAGTCAAGAGCAGCTTGTTTGGTCTCCATGTGAACATGTTCTGTTTCAGCAGCCTCAGGGTCACAGTCTGTGTGTGGCTCTGCTTTCCTGCAGAACCTCGGGAACCAAGTAGGCAGGTTGGGAAGCCCACCGACGACGACGACGACGATGAAGACAGATGTGCTCTACCAACATCCATTTTCCCTGAGCTTCCTCGAGCTTCCTGCGGAGGGCCTTGGTACTCAGAGGATTCAGCTTTCTGGGGCGCGGGGGGTGCAGTTAGATGGTCTCAGGCTCCAACCCGCCTGCCCATGTGCCTTTCTTCCTGTTTCCTGGCAGGTGGGCACAGGAACGGTTACCAGTCCCAGCATGCATGCCTTCCACGTCTGAAGATCTCCCCAAGCCTCCTGGTAGATGAGCAGCAGCAACAGCTTCAGGCTGAACCTGACATCATGCATCGCTTGTCACGAGGTCAACTCTCAGCCCGCGTGGGCATAGTCTCGGTTACCGAACCTGAATGTCACGGCCACGATGAAGAGCTTATCTTGTCTCCTTTGCTCAAAGACACTTGGCAGCCGCTGTCCCAGGGCCCACCGTTCCTATGGCACTCAGGGGTCTGGAGTACAGCACCACTCTGGCTGGCAGGTTGAGGCCCCGTCTCGCTGGGCCAGTCCACTCGTCTGCACTTAGCCATACATCTGCTTGAACTGGAAGCACTCATTGCAGTAGCCGTTGCACTTGGCGTTGCCGAAGTGATCACAGGCGGGGGCCCGGCAGCGCTGTTTGGGGGGCTCTTCAGGAGGGGACTCCCCCCGGCGGGCCACAGGGCCCACCCGCTGGCTCAGGTGCTGGCATTCCATGCACAGCTCCTCGCTGCGACAGGCCAGGACGTTCTTGCAGGAGGCCCGGGCACACTTGGGCCTCGAGGCTCCCTGCGTGGTTCGAGGCATGTCTCTGCGCTGGCTGGATCTCTGAGTGGGAAGAGCAGAGAAAGGTGTTACGCGTCTCGGGAGACCAGAGGCGGATTTCAAATAACAGCACGGACGCTACAGACGGCTTGACCTGCCTGAGCGAGAGCAGCACGCATGTGCCACTAAGGACCCTTAGCTCCCCACCAATCCTAGCAGAAGCTGACCCAGTCCAAGGAAGTTTTTTCCCTGATATGCCAGTACATGGAAGCATCCAGGATGTTCAGGATAAAAGATTGTTTGAGAAGTCTGCTTCTCCTTCAAATCTATGAGGTCTCCTGCCTTTCAGGATGCTCACAGAGGTTTCACCCTATGGCCGACTGTATTAGCATTTCTGAATAAATTCTAAGTGAGTTGGCCGGGCAGTGGTGGCGCACGCCTTTAATCCCAGCACTGGGGAGGCAGAGCCAGGCGGATCTCTGTGAGTTCGAGGCCAGCCTGGGCTACCAAGTGAGCTCCAGGAAAGGCGCAAAGCTACACAGAGAAACCCTGTCTCAAAAAACCAAAAACAAAAACAAAAACAAAATTCTAAGTGTGCTTAGGCTGTGCAGTACATCCAGCTCATGAGCCAACAGAACGTGGCTGTTTTTTCCAGGCTCCCTCCCAGCAGACGGCATCTGAAAGGGACCCTGTGTCATAAGGAGACAGACAGCCCGTCTGTCACAGACGGGGGACCTGACACCAGAGAAGTCCAGCTCCGCCCAAGGACTCACCAGCTGCTCCTCCGTCCTTTTCGCTTCGTGAAACCTCTGGTTCTGAGCCTCGATGAAGCACTTCTGACAGTATCCTTCAAACATGGTGCTCCCGAGGGCGCCGCACTCCCTGCCCAGGCACGGGACGTTGTTCTGGAACCTGGAGGCCGTGGAACCGGCTTTCCCAGAGGCAGCAACGAACTCTACAAAGGAGTGGATGCCGTTCAGTACCACGCACATGTGGGTTACCGCGCACACATAGACAGACTTACGAGAAGAAATGGGTTCTCAGCGTAGGTGAGAACAGCCTTAAACATGTTACTCGAGGCCAAACTTTCAGAAACTCAGCAGAGTAACGTTAGCGAACAGCTTACATCTTTGGCTTAAACTGGCCTCTAGCTTTGAACACGGGGTGGGGGTGTGTGTGGGGGGGTGTCACTGATCAGGCAGAGAACTAAAGAGCAGGCACTAACAACTGCCACACACACGTTTCCCTGGTGTCAGTAAATACTTCCCGTCCCTCGCTAGCCCTCTTCAGACTACCTCGCCAAAGGTGCCGAAGCCTAAACTATACATGGACAGCAGACGCTCAGTGGCCTTATTAAACCCACCCTCACGGTCTGGTGTGGCAGCACATGCCTAAAATCCTAGCACTCAGTGGGCAGAAGCAAACAGATGGCCAGGACTCGGAGGCCAGCCTGGGCTACATAGTGGGTTCATCCTGGGCTACATAGATATGACTTATATCCATAGGGGACTTTTGATGTCAGGTACGTGGTAACTAGAGCTGACGTCATGAGATAGTGCCTCCTGCTTTCAGCCACAACAGCAGGGCAGCGGCGACTTGTGCCCAAGCACACACCAAAATGGGAAGGCGCGGTGAGAGGTAACCGCTCTGACTGCTGGGACAGGCTACTTTTCTTCACATCTACAGGCCCCTTTCTAGGCAGTAACTGCCGCCCGCCACAGGGCAGTCTCTGATTTCTTTCACTCACGTTTATTTTCTCTGTATTCGATGAAACACAGCGTGCAGAAGCCCTTGTTTTCTGGAGTCCCAAAATACATGCAGCCGGCCTTTCTGCACTCGCGAGTCCCCGTCCTGTCTCCTGGAGTCCGCGCTGCCTGGGAAAGGCAGCCAGAGGGGACGTCATTTCCAGTTCGGTGGCAAGAGTGTGGGGCGAGACTTTGGATGAGTTGTGAGGGGTCGGACTTGGAGCGCTGGTGACAGGAGGGTGGGAGGCTGGAAGTGAGGCTGGAGGAAGGCTCTGCTGTAGTCCTTTTGAAACAGGCACTGCAGATGCCATTAAACGTCCGAGTGACATCCTGAAGGCAGGCTTGGCACTTACCAGGGTCCGCAGCGTGGCTGGCACTCAGCTGGCTGGCATTCAGCTGCCGGGCAGCGTGGCAACGCTCACAGAATCCATTATGCTGCACATTCAAAGTAAAGGGGCAGTCGGGGCTCCGGCACTTCATCGCGGTGGTCTCGCTGAACAGGAAGAGGCTGGGGGCCGTGGGTGGGGCCGAATGAGGTCCCCCAGCGGTTTCCTCCGGGCTCCAGGCGGAGCCGGCCCCGCCTGGGAGTCCTTCAGGGCCCGGCTTCGCCGCGCTCAGCTTTGGGAGTTTGCTCTGGTTCTTGTGGCGCCGCTCTGAGCACTCGTGGCACAAGGGCTGAGTGTTCACGGACATAAAGAAAGGACAGTTGGGCGTCTCGCATTTTACATCCATGAGCGACAGCTGGGGTGTGGACGGCTCCAAAGGGTTCTTCTGCGCATGTGCCCCTCTCCTGCCCGGCTCATTGTTCTCCTGCCACTTTTTGTATTCATGCTGAACGAGTTCAAAGTAATCGTCCACCAGATTTATTTCTTTGGGTAGGTTAGCTTCATCCAACCTAAAAAGAAAACAGGGAAAATGAGTGGTGATTCCCAATAACACACGCCTTTACATCATTAGCTCCTAGAACACATTTCCTGAATGTAGTCTCGGGCACAAAACCGGCACCCAAATGCAGGTATACCACACGGGGTGGCCCGGCACAGGTCGAGAAGACAAATCCAAGGAGTCGGCTTACTTGGCAGCATTAATGATGTGGGTCGTGCCGTGGTCCCAGCCTTGCACGGGGATCTCCATCACCATCAAGTATTCCTTGAGAAGCTTTTCCTTCATCTCATTTTCAGGGTCTGTCAAAAAGTGAACTTTTAAGTCTTCAAATCTTCCCCGATCTCTGCTAACGAGGGGAACAGCTCGGATTTCTGGAGGGAAAAAAAAAAAAGGAACAAAAATAGCGTGTGAGTGAAACATTACCCCCACTCAAGGATGCAGCGCGTAAGGTCATATAGAATGATCCGAATTTGAAGATACAGAAAGCATCATCCAGGGCACACTTAAAAGCCAAACAGGAAGACAAAATGCGGTGAACGCTAACATAAAATAAAAGTCTTGTTTCCAGGGAGCTCACAGGATGCCAAAGAGCCAAGTGCTAGCAGACTTCTTTTGTGATTTGTGATTTTTACATATTTATTGCAAAGGCTGTGAGGTGATTTTGGCTTCTGTTTAGCATACAAAGACTCTGCGCTTTCTTTTGTGCTATTGAACACGTATGTAAATGTGCTCTGTATTTGAGCTTCACCCGCCCCCCCTGCTTCTTTCAAAATCTGTCTCTATGGCTTTTGACCTGTACCCTTAAAAAAGAATCTAGAGTCCATCTATGAGAGAAAAATGTATCTATATTGTTTGTTTAATATGATTATCTCCTGCTCCATCTTTTTTTTCTGAAAATGAAAAAAAAATCTCCTTTTTTTTTTCTTATGGCTGAGTCAAATTCCATTGTCCATACATGTCACAGTTTCTTCGTCCATCCGTCTGGTAACGGTCACCTAAGCTGATTTTGTAACCACAGGAAGGGGATAGGAGCCCTGAACTGGTGAAATTCAATGCCTCCCAGGCAGACTGACCCGAGTTAGAATCCTGACTTTGTTGATGTCAAGCTAAGCATGCCCTTTAACCTTTCTGAGATCCCATGGCCTCATTGATAAAAGAAGACAACTCCTGCCAGCATCTCACAGGGATGCTAGAAGAAAAAGGATGTTGTCTGGAGCACCGTGCACGCTGCTCACTATACATTCAGGTATTATAATAATCGCTAACCTGACAGACATCTGCTTGCTCTGTGCCAGACATGATGATACCGAGGCTCTGCGCACCTTAATTTGTCATGCTGTAACCACATCAGGGGTGGAAGTATGCAGAGATGACTGTCTAACCTGTGCTTACCATGCTGCAAGTCCGTCCTCAGCCACACTCACAGAGATGGGGGGAGAGTACGTACGTACGTTTACTGCTACTGCTTTATATCGCATACAACTCCAGTCTGAAAATCTCAAATCTACAAATCTGACTGGATTTGGGAGCATTCACATTTCCGATTAGTAGGGATGCTCAGATGGTAAAGTCTATGTAAACATTCAGGAATATGAAAGACTCTGAAATCTGTTTTTTGTTTTTGTTTTTGTTGGAGCTGAGGACCGAACCCAGGGCCTTGCGCGCTCTACCACTGAGCTAAATCCCCAGCCTAGACTCTGAAATCTGAAATGAGACGGATTCCAAGCACTTCACATTAGGAAGAATGAATCTTTCTTGATTAAGCAAATGACAAAATAACAGACTTAAATAAAACAAGTTCAGCTGGGAACAAAAGAGCAAGGCCTGGAATTCCAGGATCCAACAGGGTTATGAACAGGAACTGATGTCTTCTTACCAGGTCCACTGTCCTTCAGGGTCACCAGGGGTACAAAGTGCTGGCTATCATAGCCAAGGACAATGGGGTATCTGTAGCATTCCTGGGCTGGCCAGTGGAGAGGCAGATAAACCCCACCCACTTTCAAGGGAGCAAAGTTGGAACCCGATTCCAAACTTCTTAGCATTTTGTCTGTCAACGGGAAGAGAAACAAAGTTAAGACCCTGGGTGACTTTCATGAAGCCGTGGGGGGAACCTGGGTTTCTCCTCAGAGCCAAAGCATCATGGCTGACCAGCATCTGGGGAAACCAGAAACTCTGAGGCACCTCACCTGAAATGATGATGATGGGTCTTCGGAGGATGTTGCTGAGGACAAATATGTGGATTTCTTCCAGGGAATTATACTGAAGTCCACTGCGGGCGGCGGGCGTGTCTGCGGACGCCATTTTGACCAAACTGTCCCATTCGTCACCCCAGTTCTAAGGGTCGAGGAGAGGAGAGGAATGGAAGCATGGATTAGCGGGGCCCGAGGATGTCACCCGGCATTTGTCCCCTTAAGGAACCCCGCCCATTCTTCTCCTTCATTGGAACAACCCTGCAAATGTTCATCCTCTTCCTAATTTTGGTTTCCTTCCTTTACGTTTTTTTTTTTTTTTCTTTGCAGAGCAAAATCAGAAGCTGCTGGGAGATACAGACAGCATTTGCTTTCAGAAAAACTCCCTGCCTGGGGCAGGGAGACAACTCAGAAGAGTGCTTGCCTAACATGCATGGAGGAGCCTTGTGTTTGATATCTAGCACCCCATAAAACCACGTGGTGGCGCACACCTGCAACCCTGTTGTGGAGGTGGAGGCAGGAAGATCATCATCAGCTACATAGCAAGGCCATTTTCTGCTGTATAGCAGGTTCAAGACCACCCTGAGCTACATGATACCCTAGCTCAGAATGGATGAGGATGATGGGGTAGACTCTTCCCTGGATTGGCTGGGAAGTCAGGGACGTGCCTTGAGGAAAGGTTCCAGTTGGAAGACCTGACCAAGAAATATGCACACCCAGGAATCTGCTGCTCCACAAGCCGGAGCAGTGAGTCGCTAACGCCTGGGGTTAATCCCACAGAAGGTTCTGGGTGTTTTCCATTGAGTGTACACTGCTTAGCTCAACTCATATGACTGGTAAGTCATATGTTCCTCAGGGAACAGGGACTGGCCCAGAGTACCCTTTGTCCACCATGGGGCTGTCGCACAGGAACATAACATACCCGAGTGTCGTAGCAAAGTCCCGTTTCCACAAACTCCTGGGATCTCAGGGATTCCAGCTGCCAGCGGAATTTGAAGTTCCGTGTGTCCGTCTCCTTGAGGGTGCTGTAGAGGGCCTTCCTCAGGACCAGGTCCGTATCCTGAACGCCCCACATGTACTGACAAGCGGCGTGCATGAGGCAATTTCCATCACCTGAGGACAGACAGAAGGGAGCCGTGAGGAGCAAAGTTAAGCAGCCCCAAGTGAATGCCCTGCAAAGGCTTTTGGGATAAATTAAGCCCACAGATGGTTGATTCTTCATCAAGGGCCAGCTGGTAGCATTCCACAGGCGATGGCAGATGTAAGGAAAAAAATTTTTGTTGTTCTTCTGTTTAGGGGGAGGGGCCAGACGACCTCCACTGTAGCATGGCTCTGCCCCTAACTGGTTTGGAGGACTTCGGGAACATTCCTGAAAGTCTCTTCTGCTGTGTAGAAGGTGGGCCCCAGCTTCTGAACTCTACAGTCCTTTCTTCCTATTAGTCTTTGGCCTGCTGGCTAAGGCCCTGGCAATCCTGCTCTCTAGTGCTAAGGAAGGTTTCACACCCAGGGCAATACACACACCAGGAAGCCACTGTGGCCTGGCCTACTAGACAGGGCCCGGCCAGGCTATGACTCAGTGGTAAATGACTTGGTCATTCCACTTTAGCTTTGGGGACCTGGGAGTTTCCTCGCCTAGCTTACCAAGTAGGATGGACAGGACCAAACGACCTGTAGTCTGCTGTAGGCCCTGCCCCAGCCTCCAGGGCATTATGGGAACCTGCTTGTAAACAACTGTAAAGACCCTTTAAAAGAACTAAAAGGCAGCCAGGCATTGGTTGTGCAAGCTTGTAATGCTAGCCTTTGGGAGGCAGAGTCTGGAGGGTCACAAGTTCAAGGTCATCCTTAGCTCCAGAGTGAACTAAGGATTAGCTTGAATTCCATGAGACCCTGTCTCAACCGATCAGTTCTCAGTCAGCCAATCAATAAGCAATTAAAAACTTAAAAGTTAAAAAGATGCTGACATTGAAAATAATTCAGTGTTTGAGGCTAGCATTTTGAGAAAAAGACAAGTCTAATTTTCTTCCACCCATTTGTGACTTTTCCTGGATAAAAGTCACAATTCAACAGACTGTATTCTTTCAGGTTGTACTTGTATTTTTTTTTTTTTTCACTTCTGGACATTAAACCTGGGGCCTCACGAAAGCGAGGCAAGGGCTCTCTCTATCAGGGAGTTACACTCAGTCTCAGGATTCTTTTTCATGCCCCCAACAGTAAACACATGGGGGGTACAGTTTGATAGAAAACTAGTCAATTCTTCATTCTCCTTTGGAAAGTAGTACATATTTTTAAGTTGAGAAAAGTTAAAAGTGTGGGCTTTTGGGTTTGTTTGTTTTTTTACATTATTCTGTCAGTAAAGCAATGAAACTATTTGAAATTTCATCCAACTCTAATTATAGTGAAACTGTAAACAACAGCCTGTCAAATTTATATCCAGGGCGGGTCAGTATTCCTTCAGTGTGCACGCTTCAAACAACTCGCAGGACTATTGAACAGAAAGGACCATTTGAGCCCAGCGTCAGGCCGAGGTGTGGCAAGGACTGCGTTCTGTTGAAATTTCCCCTTTGCAAAATCTAGAGCAAAGATAAGGCTTTTTTTTTTCTCCTTCTTGGGCTTACTTTCAGTTCTTTATTGAGATGCACCCGTATAAAATTCCCTAAGTAACATGTGGAATTCCCCAGTGCGGAGATATTTGACTAGCAATTGAGCAACAATTGTACGTTTTGTTCTGGTGTGTAGACATTTAAACTGCGAACTGCACCCTGGACTTTCCAAGTGGGTGTGGCCAGGCTGAGCTGGAACCGGCGACTCACTAGACAAGGGAGCTTGCCGCGGCAGCCAATAGACGCTGGAATTTTCATGAAGTTTCAATTTTATGCCACCTACCCCCTTCCTCATTCCCCACAGTCTCATATCCTCAAACGCAGGCTCCCGAATCACCCCCCTCCCCAAACAGACCCGCCTTGGAAGGAACGCTCCCGAAGAGGAAGGAATTTTAAAAGGAAAGAAAAGATGCTCATAATAAGCGAAGGGGCAGAAAGCCATTTCCCACCCCTCCTCCCCCCCAAGGTCTTTTCTCTCTTTCTCATGATTTTAAGAACTCTTCTTCCAAGCAGGAAAATTAGGGTTCTGGGGCCCCAGGTCCATATTTCCCCCAACACGTTCCCCAAAATACCTTTGCTTTTGTAGGTTTAAATGTATCCTGAATCCTTGTTGATTTAAATGGCAAAGTGTTTAGCATTTGCCTGGCTTTCTTTCCTACAGGAAATCGGCGATTTCCTCTGTTAAGGAAATACTATATAATGTCTGCTAATTCTGTGCGTGGCAAACCAGATAAGGCTCTTCTCTCTCTACCCCATTTCTAATTCTCTCAACTCCATCTCTCTTTCTGTAACAAAATGGGACATGGCAAAAACCACAAACTGTCAGGGATGTAAGCCCCTTGATGACAAGTTAACATAATTATCTACTTCTAGGCATCGCTTGACTTAATGCCAAGAACAATGTAGATAATCACTGTCTCCAGTTCTCTTTTGACTCTGTTTCTAAGAGTCTAAGCTTCATAAATATAGGGAAGATGTAGAGGTGATATACAAGAGTCCCCAGAATCAAAACAAACAAAACCCCACATCAACCCATCACCAAGTTACTCAAGTCAAGAACAGCCGAAGTTAATGTACCAATTAAGTTATTAAGTTAACGTTCCTAGCACCATCCCTGCCAACGAGGATTTTTCTACTCTTGGGTGTATTATTCCGACCCAGAGAATGTAGTCACTGATACAAGGAAAATGAGACTGTACCCTTATCAGCATCCTAAGTGCTTAATTGAGCTCACACAATCTCTGCTCTTAGAATAAATGTCTACACCCTAAAGGCAGAATTTTTGTAACTGCATGAAACAATACCACTGGATGTTTCTGCCAGTGTACAATATTCTTACACAAAGGATGTGATTTAAAAAAAAAAAAAAAGTAAGACAGTAAAACTTGAAATAGAAAATAGTGGTGAAGGTCGTCACTTGATTTCATGCCAAGAGCAGGGCAGAAAAGCTGTCTCTCATTAGCTTAGGCAACAGAACCCAGTAAGGACCGCAGACACAAAAGCATCCCTTGTCCTCAGCATCCACCTGTTTGGGAGTCTAGAAAATGCCATCAACTCAGGAAGAGCAAGCACATCACAAGCATTTCCCTCACGACGGTGGCGAACAACTGACTCCGGTTTTCAGCACTCTCTTTTCCTTTTGAACTTAAAACCTTTTCAAATCCTTTCCATTCTGGCCAGTGAAGGTTACAGATGATTCAACCAGTGTAAGCATTAGGAAGATTAATCCCCCAACTGGGGCATGGGGTTTAGCAATGCATTCCATGAGCCTTCATATCTTCTCTACCCTAACACACACACACACACACACACACACACACACACACACACACACACACACACACACACTCAGAAAACATCTTAGATAAAAATATTCACCAACTGGATGTAATAATGCACGCCTGCCATCCCAGCCCTCAGGAGATGGAAGCAGAAAGATCACAAATTCAAAACCAGCCTAGGTCACACAATGAAATCCTGCCTCAGTACCACAGCAGACTCATCAAACACACGCATGGCTGTCACCGATCCCTTACGGAGTTTCTATAGGTGTCTGCTTAATGCCATTAAAACTTCATGAATGGGGAAGCATCACCAGAAACAGCTCCCTCCCCCCAGGTTAGCAGAAGGGTGCTGGGGGAAAGGAGCAAGGCTTACCATTGGTCTTCAAAGCCACAAGTTTCCTGACTTCACGACACCAATTGAGCTTCTTCTGGCTTTCCAAGGAAGCCTGGACGCTTCTGTCAATAAGTGCCTTGTGGATGATCTCCCGAAACTGTGGGCAAAACTGACACGTTCTGAACATCTCCAGCGTGTATCGGTGCATGGTTTTAAAATGATGAATGATCCCATTGGTAGGCTTGAAAATGTCTTCTGGGGTTCTCTCTCTTATCTTCACAGCTTTCCGCATATTGCTCAAATACAAAGCCTGAGGAAGGAGTTGTTCAGCCATGGTCCTCCTCGACAAGGCCTGAAGAGGAAGGGGAAAAGCCCATTCCGTTAGCCTGCCTTTAACACTGTTCCCAGGTACCCGTCGGCAAGAAACGCCAGCGTTTGACCTTGTCATTCCTCTAACCTCTAGGCAAAAGATCTCAGTCACCTCTACTCCCAGGATACTAGCTGGCCCTGCAGATTAACTCACACTGGACTGTTTTAAGTTACATCACTTTTAAAGATTAGCCTAAACAAGAGAAGGAAGGCGGAGCGTGGGTACTGAGGAGGAGGGGAATAACCCATGCTTTCAGTAACGTTTGTCAGGGAGCCAAGTCTGTCTGTCAGTGACAGGTACTGCTCCACAAACCAACCTCAGAACCCTCGGATGTCACCCAGGACCTCTGAATGTCAGTTCAGAGCTCATCAGAGTCCAAGTCTAGACTGTCACTGAAGACCACCACCACTCAGTCCTGGCTCCTGAGTGGAGTCTAGATCCAGGTCCCTCAAACATCCCCTTCTTGAGGCTGCAAATATTTGATGGAAATCCCATGTGGCATCTAGCTGCTGCCTGGCATTTCCTCTATGGGACTGGCCCCAAAGAAAGGTAATACACACTTGGTTCAAAGAGTTTGTGATATTTATAAAGAGTCAACACAGGATTGTTTTGTAACCAACAACAAAATAAAGCCTATTTCTGGCAAGATGCTTTGCAATCTTAAGAGCAAATAACCATCAGCTCTACTTCAGAAACCTGCCACTGGACTTCACAACACGAGACAAAAAAAAAAAAGCAGAGTAATAATGAAGCACACCACACCTCCCAGAAAAAAAAAAAAAAAAAAAAAAAAAAAAAAAAAAAAAAAAAAAAAAAAAACAGACACCAGAGAGCTCTCTGATTTCAACTCAACCGACACCAACTTTTATTGCTGACATCCAGGTACCAATGCTTAGAAACACTCCCCCGCCTTCACCCTAGAAGATCAAGCACAATCAAAGGTAGATGAAATGAAAGCTGGAAGCAAATAGGAAAAATATCTCGGCCAGGGTACCACTCGGGACAAAGAGGAGCAGCCACGCGACCACCCAAGCTGGCCGGTTGTGCAAGGATGCACAGTGATGCACAGGGACATCCTTCCAGAGTGGAACATCACTAAGCCAGTTCTGCTTCACTGTCCCCATGGACCCTTCACAGGGCACTTGGCCGCACAACCTAATTTCCTAGAAGACAACAATGATTTAGAGCACCTGGAAGTTTCACGGCGAAGCTGAATTCCACTTAGGCATCACGCTCTCTGCCAAGGCAAACTCACCAGGTAAAAAAGTGTTATGACTATGCAGGAAGAAGAAGAAGAAACCTAGAGATTAGAGAAGCCACTCCTGGGTGGGCCCAGGTTCTCTGAAGCCTGATAAAGTGCTCTAAATTCTTGTGCCCTGCTTGAAAGGGAGAGGTGGCTACTGGGGATTTGCATTGGCATTCTCGATCTAAATGCTAGTTATGGTCTAGAAGTCATCCTCTCTGTGTGATGCCAGTTAGTCCTTGCAACTGGAATTAGGCAAAAACATTGCAGGAATGAGACAAAACCATACATAACACACACACACACACACACACACACACACACACACACACACACACACACATCTCCTTGGTGATGTAGCAACAATCTCTTTTACAATGTCATTACTCCATCCATCCATCCATCCATCCATCCATCCATCCATCCATCCATCCATGAATCCATGCAGCCAGCAATGCAGACCGCCTACTTAAGGCCAGTCCGTGTGCTTGACACTATAGTGAACATCTGGGACTTCCCTTCCAGCCTTGATATCACACAGCCACTCGGTTTTCAGCCAAGGCGATGAAGGTGAGACCCAGCAGCCGCAGGACTTAGCTTTGCCTACAAGCCAAGTCTTCCTATTTCCTATACCCATGCCCTGCTGGTCTCCTAACAGTTGCCCTCGGTAACAGACAAGGAGGTGGGAAGCCTTTCCATCCGTGAGCCGCATCTCCTTCTGTTTTTCTGACTATTCTATGCTCAAGATCTTTTAGTGTAGATCTAAAAATGGTGGGGGCTTTAAACCATATATGCCAGACATGCAAATGCCAATATTTGCTAGCCCACTATGATCCCATTCATAGGCTCTGCCTTGCAATGCCTGCAAAAGCGCCTCTTTAAAACGAATCTAAACTACTGCTCAACTTTCCAGTTCTTGGACTTCCCCACATTCAGAGAATAAATTTTCCTGACGTTATTGTAATGTCTTATGGGTTAAAAAAAATACAGCATTACCCTTAACTTTTAAAAATATATTTGTTACCTCACTGCCTGACAGATAAATTTCCCAACTTTTGTCATAGGATCAATAAGGTTCTACAGAACTTACTCATCAAAGTCTTTCCCCGGGTTTTATTTTTCCACTCTGAGCAGATTTTTTTTTTTTTTTTGTCTGCGATGTGGAAACTTATGTATTATTTATCAACAGATACCTCAGGCAATTGTTGGGAAGTACCCCTCCAAAAAAACCATATAGAGAATTGCAAAAGATCCAAGAAGCATCTCAGACAATAAGATTGGAGACCCGATTGGCTGCTCAATAATCTGGGACATCGGTGTACACAAGACTAATTAACAATGATCAGCTCCAAAGGGTGCCCCCCCCCCTTAGACACTTGACCAGACTAGCTTTCCAAAGAAAGATCAGAGACCAGAACTCAAAACAAAGACAGCCAAAAAGAGCCCTTAATACCTCAGCTTTCCTGAGAGGCCAGGTGGCAGGATGTGGGACGACCCGGACTGACAACCACTGTCTGAGTGTGGGGTCGGGCTGCAGCAGGGAGTCTTAACGTGCCACCTAAAGCGGAGTCTTCAACAAGCAGGCCAGAGCCCCATTTCTGCATGCACACTCTTCTTATATTGCGACAACTAGGGACGACAATGTCGCAGCCCCTCCCACCCACCCCCAACACACCCCCCTCCCACAGATCACTGGGTCTGAGGAAGCTGTGTCCTGGAAGGCTCTCTTGACTGAAGCCTCCAGGTCGGAGTTGGTGACCTTTGAGAAACCCATCCCCTGCTGAGCTGGTTATGCACACAATATGGGATGAAACTCTCCAGCGCGATTCTGCGAGGTCTACGTGCCTATGAGCATGCTGCACTTGATTTCCGAGAGAGAGAAAGAGAGAGAGAGAGAGAGAGAGAGAGGAGAAAAAGGAGAAAATCACCCACGACCACACGACCTGGGGACCCTAAGGATAGGACTATTCATCAGCCAGCTGCAGCTTAGGTCACCCTGCAAGGACCGGAAAGGAATAGCTTACTAGTCGGCTGGAGAAACCCAGGGCTGTCACCTCAACACCTGGCACCTGGGACCTCAGCTCCGGCCACACAACACCCTCTCTCTCCAGGATCCCCATGCAAAGCCAGAGCTAGGCAGACGCACACCGGGCCCGGCACCCCCATGCACCCCCGGAATCCGATCTGGCCATGCACCCCGCTGGCCGTGCACCCTCCCCACCCCCAACCCCACGCATCCCGCTGACCGTGCACCTCCGCATCCCGCTGCCGGGCCGTGCACCCCCCGCCTCCCCGGAGCGCCGCTCACCTCTTGGGGCCGTGCAGAGCCGGAGCGCAGTGGCGGGCGGTCAGCGCCTGGGCGCGCCGCAGCGTGGAGTGGCGATCGGGGTCCGGGTCGGGGTCGGGCCGAGGCGGAGCCCCATGGACGGCCGGTCGGGCTCGCTGTCTGGCCGGGGTGTTGTTGGGGTGTCGTTGGGGGTGTGTGTCTGTGTGTGCACGTCTCTCGCCCGGCGGCGGCCGGCCTCGCCGCTCCGCCCCCGCGGCCCTCCGAGCCCGTGGCACTCCTCCGGCGCGCAGGCAGCAGACTGGGCAGTTCCCCTTTTTTCGCCGTTCAGTTGTACGCGTCGCCGGCCGCAAAGGGGAATTCCGAGGGGCTTTCCGGGCGTCACGTGACGCCCGCGTGGCGCGCCGGCGGCTCGGCCGGCAGAGGGCGCTCGAAGCTGCTTTCCGCCCCGCCCCTCCTCCTCCTCCTCCTCCTCCTCCTCCTCCTTCTCCTCCTCCCGGAGAAACTCCTGGGTCCCGCCCCGGGGTGTCCCCGCGTGAGTCACCTGGGCATTTCGGAAGCTGGCCTCCACGTCACATCCATGTGGAAATCGCGGTGATGGGAACTGGAAATGCAATCGGTTCTTTTTTTTTTTTTTTTTTAATCGCTTCTTTTTTCCGAAGAAAATCAGCTGTGAAAAAAAGAAGGGAAACCAGAGAGAGAGAGAGAGAAAACCCTAAAAACCACCCAGACACCCCGGACCGCAGGCCTGAGGCCGGCTTTGAAGTCTGGGCTTTTGCTCACGTGAGGAGGAGCACTTCAGGGAGAGCCCTCGGAAAGGATCCCGGAGGGGACTGCGAAGGAAAAAAAAGCTGCAGGGTTCTCCCCCGTGCCCCAGCTCCAGCTCCAGGCTGATGCAATGCACAGAGACATCAGACCCCACCGTCCTGCAGCTTTGGAAGTCCAGGCGCAAGGGCGATTTCAGAGAGAATTAAATCCACCCTGCACACACACACACACACACACACACACACACACACACACGCACACACACACACACTAAGGGCAATTTCAGAGAGAATTAAATTCACCCTACACACACACACACACACACACACACACACACACACACACACCCCAAGGGCAATTTCAGAGAGAATTAAATTCACCCTACACACACACACACACACACACACACACACACACACACACACACACATACACCAAGGGCGATTTCAGAGAGAATTAAATCCACCCTACACACACACACACACACACACACACACACACACACACACACACACACACCAAGGGCAATTTCAGAGAGAATTAAATCCACCCTACACACCCCCCCTCCTCCACTCGCTCCGTTTCTCCTCCATCTCTGTCCTCCAAGTTCATTGCTGGCTTTCCCCTTCGGTCTATAGCTGTTTTCTTAGGCCTGAGAATTAGTTCACCCCAAGAAACCAACAACAGCCCCCCGTGCTACCCTCGGGCAGTCGCTGTAAGGCTCTGCCTTTTTCTCTGGAAGGAGAGAGCTTTGCATCACTTGAACAGAGGGGCTTTCGTCTTTCTGCAGAGAGAGAGGCTGAGATGGTTTTGCTGTCTTAAGAGTTTTTCCTCCTGGGTCCCCTTGGCAGGGGTCCTAGAAAAGAAAGCGCAAACCAGACAGAAATACTCCGTGTTGTTGTGATTTTAGGGATGTTTGTCTGGTTGCTGGGCCGTATATTTACTGCACGTTTGAATCAGAAACCCGGGTCTTCTCCTCCCCAGCAGTGACTGGGCTAAGTGACACGGTATGGTGGCACTTTTTGTGGGTAAAGGGAGGATGCGAGTGAGAGTACTGGCCAAGACTGGTCCAATTCTTTTTCAGCCAATGGCTGTCCCCTACCCCCATTTCTATTTAAACCCTGATATTTGTCTTCTTATTCACAGATGTTTCCAGCTGTCGACCCCCAAACAGTGGTAGTAATCTAAAATGACGTTCCCGAAGTATTTATTATAGGCTCACATAGCTTTTATGAAGTTCAGAGAGCGTAAGCCATATGCCCACGGTCGACACAGTAAGTGGCCTGGCAGCTTTTGGAACTGGGTCTGTCTTGCTCCAAAGCCCACAAGAGAGGATTAACCACGTGACCATCTGAAGCCTAGGAATCCCTTTGACAAACACAACAGCCTAGCCATAGTAAATGCAGGCTCCACCCTCAGGAAACCTCCCAGGCCCACTGAGGTGATAAAAGACACCAGATAGAAAAGAACCTGGTGCATAGAGTATTAATCCTCAGACCACTCTCCCAGGCCTGCCTCTGCAAACAGAACCAGCGGGCTTTCTGTCCTCTCAGGTGACTCCTCAACTCGTCCAGCGGCGTCCAGGTGCTCATCCTGGCTCCTGTGTGGCTCCCTGGTTCACTGAGCTGGGGATTCAATAAGGAAGAATAACAAACCTGGAAAACCAAGTTCATACCCGTCACTACCACTGTCCCCATAGAACGGCTTCACTCTCTTGCCTGCCAAGATTTGTGATTGGTCAGATTCAGGAGGGGGTCTGCAGCCTTTTCCATTTCCTACAGGTCAACTGTGCAGCTTAGGAATGCATTCCTAAGCCTCCCCCAGCCTTCCCAGCCTCCCCCAGCCTCCCTAGCTTCCGTCAGCCTCCCCAGCTCCCCAACCACCCCCAGGCTCCCCAGCCTCCTCCAGCCTCCCAGAGCCTCCCTAACCTCCGCCAGCCTCCTCCAGCCTTCCCAGCCTTCCCGGCCTCCCCCAGCCTTCCTGTCCCAGAGAAAAGTGAGTGGGGGCAGGGAGTGTAAACTTCCTAGCTTTGAATATCTTTCAGGGCATTATCTATGTGGCTGGGCAATTAGCTTCCCTTTCTGAACGGATGGACAATACCAGCAAGATGTGTCTTCCTGGTGCATCAGGAGGGAAAGAGAGAAGAGTGTTGGAGTGCCTCCTTGGGGGAGATAGGGAGATCTCGAGTCTGGCGATGAATGCATTGAAACCAACGGGAACCATAAAGTTTCCAAAGGGACTGTAGTTTCTGCTCCGGATCTTGTCAAGATGTTCGGGCTCTGCCAAAAGGTCGGAGTATTTATGAACAAGTAGTGGACTGAGGGTAGAGAAAAAGTCTCTTAGAGGAGAGAGGAGTTCTAGGTGTGCAGAAGGTTTTGGAGAACCCCGAGCTCTGTGCCATCTTTACCGTGTACCAGCCTTTGTGTTCTAACTGGGTGTTGATCTCTAGGATTTCAACTGTGGGAGGATGCCTATAGCCTGTGGTGTTTGAACCACACCATGAAGGAGATGGGGATCCCGAGAGGGTGGGGATCCAGGGGCCCTGCTATAACCCCTGGACTTGGGAGGTGGATGCAGGAGGCTCGGGAGATCAAGGTCATCATTAGCTGTGCAGTTAAGGACCTGCCTGGGCTTCCTAAGACCCTGTCTCAAACAAGCAAAATAGCAACAAACACCCCACTGAAACCCCACTAAAGGAAGACAGATAGGAATTTGACCAGCAGCAGGTGTGTGGACTCAGCTCAAATGCACTTAAGGATCTCCCTCCTTCCCTCCCTCCCTCCCTCCCTCCCTCCCTCCCTCCCTCCCTCCCTCCCTCCCTCCCTCCCTCTCTCCTTCCTTCCTTTCTTCTTTCCTTTCTTTTATATTTAACATAATTTCTTTATTGAATCTTTGGGAATTTCACATCATGCACCCCGATTCTGCTCACTTCCCAGCACCTCCATATCCTCCTCTCCCCTCTTCAGTGGCCCCCCCCAAACCAAATTAAAAAAAATCAAATCAAAACAAAACAAGTAAACAAACAAAAACAAAGCAACATCAAAACCCTCTTCACTCCTCCATCTTTCCCGCCTCTCCATCACCTCTTCATTCATCCTGGTGGCACTGGGAGCCATGGTATGGGTATGCCACCACGTACACCCTTTTGTCCAATCAGCTTTACATGCAGATGTTCACTGTAATGAGTCACTGGTCTGGTTCAAGGCCTCTGGTTTCTGGTACACCGTCATCATTGGACCTTCACCTACAACTTCTCTTGGAGATCCTGCATCTGCCCAAGGTCGTGGAGATCCTGCAGTTATTCCACAGGCCCAGCACTTCATGAGCTCCAGCAGGTCCTAGATGGGGTAGATACTAGGGTGGACCAACTCCAGGCCCGGCTTTGGGCCTGGGTGGTAGATGAGCTGGCCAGTCAGCTTAGAAGAGAGGCAGAGCCAGCTTCCTTAAGCCATGTCAAGGTCCTTTCTTAATCAGTAATTAGGGATGGCGTCTGAGAGGCTGTGGAGTCCCAGAACATGGAAACCATGGATCCAAGTAAATTTGGACATCTGTGCCCTCAATGGCTCCTTCCTTCTCTCCCAGCATTGTTCTCTAGTGAAAAGAGATCCCCTAAGAAACACATTCCAGGCCGGGCGGTGGTGGCGCACGCCTTTAATCCCAGCACTCGGGAGGCAGAGCCAGGCGGATCTCCGTGAGTTCGAGGCCAGCCTGGGCTACCAAGTGAGCTCCAGGAAAGGCGCAAAGCTACGCAGAGAAACCCTGTCTCGAAAAACCAAAAAAAAAAAAAAAAAGAAACACATTCCAATGGCCTGATACAAGTCTGTTGGTTTAGTTATCACAAGACAGCGTTGAATCCTGCACACCTGTAATCCCAGCCATCCCGAGCTGAGACAAGCGTTTGAAGCGACTCCAGGCCCCATAGTTAGTAACAGGCAAGCTGGAGCTGCAGAGAAAGCTCTGTCTCAAAAAGAAATAAAAAAAAATAAAGGGAATAAAGGATGCCGTTCGCATTTCAGAGCCACTACAGGGCCAGTTCTGCGAAGACAAGAACAGCTCTGTGCGGGAACTGGGGATATGACATTATGGGTTTCATCATCACAGGAACACTGGCTTCTTCAGAAATGCCACCTCTTCTGGAGGGACGTCAATCCTTTACAGGAGGCTCTCTGGCCTGAACAAAGAAACCCAAGACCCAGTCTGGCAGAGAGTCACCTCAGTTAACTTTGTGAGTCACGAGCCCCAGGAACAAGACCCTTCATGCAAAGGGAGGCGGGAGGTTTCAAGTTCAGTACAGCTCCTCCAGTCGTCCATGGCCCGAAATCAGTGGGTTGCTGGAATCACACACGGCTCAGGAAATTCACTCCTGTGAATTCCAGCTTAACTTACTGTCAACGCTTGGCCGAGATACTTGGCAGGATAATTTTATTTTGTACCACAAATGAAAATAACCCAATTCTTGCTTTCACTTTTGCTACTGTAGAGGGTACTATTAATGAGTGAATGTGAACCATTAGGAAATTAGGCTGGGCAATGGCTTCTTCGGAGCTCACTGGTGTGCTATGTTGTTTTAGACAGCAAGCTGGCTATTAACTGAGAGAAATTAGTTGTTTGTAAATATGTAAATGAGCCTTTGCCGCCTTCCCCCCCCCACTTTATCTGTCCCTCCATCCCCTTGGACCAGTTTGGGTTCTCCACCATAATCCTGCTCCTTGTCTCCTTTGCCATCCTCACAAAATGGGACCTTGGCTTTAGCTCATTTGGGAACTTGTTTTCCGGGCCTGACCGACAATTGCAATTGATCGAGGCTCATTTGTATTCGAACAGAGCGCAACATGTTACTGTGTCGTATTCTTGAGAAATTATCCCTATGGAGATCAGGGTATTAAACAAGTTGATGGCGGAAACCCCAAGCTCCTTGGCAGGCTGGATGAAGAGATGCTGTACTTCCTTCCTGGGAGTCCCTGGGTGGAAGTCATAGTCTAGATTCAGTAACAATGGGAAGGGCAATCTAACTGTGTTAAATATAAACATGTTCTTTTACTCACAGACAGTAGAGTGTATGCATGGATGTTGCTACATTCTTTTTTCTTCATTGCTGTCAACATCCATGTTTGAGCCCAAGGCTTTTTGGAGTTTATGAATCTTCTGAGCTGATCTTGGTCTATATCAGTTACGCACAGCAGTGCATGAATAGGTGGTATGATTCGACTCTTTGGACCTCTTTTAGAACTTCAGGATTGACAATGCCAGAATATATCCACTTATGCATTTCTCCAAGACCCACTACAAGCTAACAGTCCTCAAAATGTGCTATTCCGTGACTGGTACCTATTCTAGCATTAGATGAGAATTTGATGCCGTCCAAGCCTGAGTCAAGAGGGCTGGCCTGTATCTCTGTATTTGTAACTTTTTCCCTTGAACCAAGCAACTGACAGAAGGAAGGGTCGACGTTGGCTCTCAGAATGAGGAGTGTGGTGGGGTAGCCATGGAGGAGAAGCATGCGGCAGCTGATCACATCGAGTCTGCAGCCTGGAAGCAGAGGAGTGTGGGTGCTGATGCTCAGATTGGTTTCTCCCCTTCATTCATTTTGGTACCACAGCCTATGGAATGACACCGCCCACGCTCAGGTCGCTTGCTCTTGCTCAGTTAATACTTTCTGGAAACACTTCCATACACATAGCTAGAAGTATGCTGTCACGGTGATACTAAATCTTGCGAAGTTGATTAACCACTCATTGAGATTAAATAGCTTTGCCTCTAGATAAGAACTTAAAAGGCTCTTGGTCCTTGCTTAACCATAAATGATGGAAGAGAGGCCTCTTTTCTGCACAGATTGCCCTCTCAATGGCTCAGCTTGCAAGACTCCTCAGAGAAACCTCCCTAACTCACTTCCTTCCTGTTCTTTCTTATTTTCTCTGCACTGTTTATCACACTCCAAAGTTCTTTATCAATTATTTTTTTCTGGGAGATTGTTGGTTATCTGCCTATTCCCATTAGAATTAAGCGTAGGACTGCTGCCTGTCATTGTCCACCCATGTATCTGCTGAGCCTAGCGGTATGTCTAGTATATATTAGGTACTCAATAAATAAGATTCTGTTAGATGAATAAAACCATTGAGCGAATGAAAGGGGAGATTTAGTTTTAATCTTTACAATTACATTCATTTTTTGTGTTTTTTTTTTTCCCCCAAAACAGAATTTCTCTGTGTAGCCTTGGAGCCTGTCCTGGAACTCACTCTGTAGCCCAGGCTGGCCCCGAACTCCCAGAGATCCGCCTGGCTCTGTCTCCCGAGTGCTGGGATTAATGGCGTGTACCACCACCGCCTGGCTATTGTGGTGGTTCCATATGTGGGAGTGATGTACCTGTGCCACTAGCCCCTGTGTGGAGGTCAGAGAACAACTTTTAGGATCCAGTTCTTGCTGTAGAATCAAGGCTTGGTAGCAAGTGCCTTTACCAACAGAGCCATCCCACCAGCCTGAGGAAACAGTTCTTCTGTGTGCATTTCTAAATCTGTATGTATACAGACAATAATGGTTTCCTTTCCCGGTCCTTGACGCTTGGATCTTCTTACATGGATTTATAAATCAGTCGTTATCTTAGGAATCGTGAAAGGTTAGAAAGAGCAATGGTGCAGGCTAGGGATGAACTTGGTAATGGAGCCCTTCCATAGCCCCACCCTAGGCTCCCTGCCCCGTATTAGAAAAAAACAGTCTGTTATAAAACCCAAACTTCGTGGTATTTTGTGAGAATAAACAGCCAATGCAGTTTACAGAAACTAAGTGCTGGGTTAATCCTTTAAAACCATTTATCATTTCACACGAGGTAGAGAACAAAGACAAGACCAGAAAACAAGATGTACTGCTTTTAAATGTTATGTTCCCAAACCTGCTATTAAGTGTCTCTTGAGTGAACGTTAAATCATCTAAAAAGAAAAGAGGCCAGCTCGAAACAGGATGGCATGTTCCTGCACTGGCCCTGACCAGTCGTTTCTCCCTTTCTTGACTGAATTCATAAATATCAGTGAGACAGACATGTATCAAGCCTCTGTGGAACGCTTTGTTCCTGCTCAGTGGGTGTGGTGGGTGGTTTGGATGGGTGCCAGCTAAGACCTAAGAGTTCAAGGCATGGTCCCCAGACTGTAGTAGAGATGGAACCTTTCAGAGGTAAGGGCTATCGAGAGGAGCTAATAATGTCACTAGGAACACACCCTTCAAGATGGATCTTCTCTCATTGCCCAGCCACTATGAGGTGAACAGACTCATTCTGTTAGATACCATGACACCCCCCTGCCATAGACCCAAGAGAAGGGGGCCAAGTGACAACAGAGTGAAATCAGGACCCCGAAGCTTGTAAGTCAATTTTGTTACACGTGGAACACTGACTGACACACGTTGGCTGTTTTCCCATGGAAATGTTTAGAGGTTTCAAAATGTATTTTAATTTTTTTGGTTTTTCGAGACATGGTTTCTCTGTGTAGCTTTGTGCCTTTCCTGAAACTCACTTGGTAGCCCAGGGCTGGCCTCGAACTCACAAAGATCCACCTGGCTCTGCCTCCCGAGTGCTGGGATTAAAGGCGTGCGCCACCACCGCCCGGCTTAATTTTTATTCATTAATAAATTGTATGGAAACTATTAATGCTTTGTTTACAGCACTAAAAGGCTTATTTCCCTTCCTGCTCTCATAAAGCCTCAAGAATTAGAGTTTTACTTAATTTCTAGTTTGGGTTAGAAACTTAGAAGAAAGTTTTATGGTTGCCATAGCTCGAGTAGCTCTCACAGGAAGCTGGAGCTGTGATTTTCCTGTTGGAGATAAATCTAAGGAATGTGTTGCTAGCTGTTCAGCTTTCTAGAGAATACAGCTAGGTAAGAAAGGTACTTGATATTTCTAGAATGAAAGTGTACTTACTTGGAGGAGAAAAGTGACTTTTTGATATCTTATAGGAGCACCTCAACACCAAATCAACAAAAAACCTTCAACTTATTATGTTTCCTGTCTGAAATGGATTTCTGGGGAGAGATATCTAAATTGTTAAAATTTTCATGGTCAGCTCTTAAAAACTTTGCTTATGACTGATAGTGAGTCAGCCTTGATATCAAGTCTTAATATCAAACATCAAACATTCAAATTTGAACAAATGTGAGATTTGAAACTGAACAAAAAATGTAGTAGAATTAACTCGTACATGCTTCTAGCTTTGGATATCAGGAAAATTATTGTACTTCTTGGGTGGTTGAAAAAAAGCTTGGTCCTGTAACTTGAATCACTTGAAAGTGTTCAGCCTATTCCGTCTTACTTCCTAGATAAGGCCATTGTCTTTATAACTGAACAGTGTGGTCCAGGACCTGAATCTGCTGGGCTTTCATGGGGCCTTCCTAGAGCTACCCCAGATGATGGGAGTGAAATCAGCACCAGACACAGAAACAACCTTCTGAATCAGGTAATGTGGCTGGAAAGCTTGCATTTGTCCAACTTAATATTTTTTTTTTTAATTTTACAATATAATTTAATTCTACATATCAGCCACCTCATACTTGTTTTTAATTTTAAAAAAGCAATGAGATTTTCAGGTTGCAAATTCACACAGGAATCATTTCAAGAATCAGTACAAAAGGTGGAATTTTCAGGTTCGCTAAGAGATTCTTTTTCCCTTCCTAAATTGGCTTCATTTTGTTCATTTATAAACTGAAAGATCTACCTGTACAACCTCTCGTGATGCATGCTGGGAATCCCAGCTCTTTCCAGGCAGAAGCAAAAGGATCAAGAGTTTAAAGTCAGAAAGTTGAAGGCCAGTCTGGGTTATATGGGAGCCAAACACAAACAAACAAACAAACAAATAATAAATAAGGGGAAAGACCTGGTTGGATTTATTAGTTAGAGCCAGTCTAACTTCAAAATTATCTTGTGACTGCATCAGGGGATTTGCTATCAATCAATACCCCAGTGGTCAACACTGGAAACAGAAAATCTGGGGAGCAGAGTTACATCAGACCGCGAGGTTCAAAGTGGAACTCTGCTACACACCAAGACCAACAGCCTTGGTCACATGACTGCCTTCTCCACATTAGCTCTGCATTTGAAAAATGAAATAATAATAGACTCTCGAGTTATTGGGAAGATTATATACAATGAATATATGTGATTTGCTTAGAGCAGTGCCCGGCACATAGCAAGGCCCAGTAAATACATGTTGGTTATTAACTGTTCACTATATTGACAGGACAAGGCTTTGCCCAAACCTTCCCCAAGGCTTGTTTATAATTATTCATATTAAAAGACAGAGGCACTTCATGGTTGTTTCCATATTAAAAAGGAAGAGGTCTTTATTTTATTGTACAAGGGAGTTCAAAATTCCTTTATATATTTATGCTTTGGTTTTTTTCTCCCCAAATATGTGACGATTGAATTTGAAATCCTAGACACAACCAAGACAGAGATCTTCAAGCTACAACCTTCATGAGCATCCTTGACTTCCTTAGAGACGAAATCAAGGTCATCCCAAGTCCATGCAGGGTTGTGAAGAGTCTTCCTGCTGCAGCAATGTCTTACTCCTCCAGATGGGCTTTGCTTCCATCTGCCTTATACGCCGTAATTCCTGATAAGAGCTAACCTGATTTAGGCAAATGTCCTGGGTGAGTTTCTCCCTCGCGAGACTGTCCCGAGTGGGGTGACTTGGTATGCGGAGGAATACTAGCAGATGCAGAGAAGGCCAGAGACAAAGCCCAGGTCTCCTGGCCATGATCTGTGACCATAGCAGGTTTTAAACAGATAACAACAAACCAACGCCCCCCTAGAGAATCTCTAGGAAATATCAGTAGGCTTTGCTAAGCACGGTTCTTTCTTTTACTTGAGAAACACTAGATGCAGGGGGCTGGACCAAGAGCTTAGTGTTGATGGTATAAATTCCTCGGAATCTTCATCTCACTTAATACTAACATCTACAAAAGAATGGATGCTTGCTTTTCTAGGACACATGCCAGTTGCTTTTCTAGGGCCACACAATTCATATGTGTCAACTACATGGGATGCAGGGGTGAGAAAGTCCCTACGGCCTAAAGCAACTACTGTAATTTGAGGTTTCCTGGCAGGTTTTTGTTTTGTTTTTTACCATAAAAATAAATAATACTAACCTGGCTTTTCTGGGCCAGATGCCAAGCTAGCTCCTGTAATTACCCTTTGCCCACTTTCTTTCCTCAAGCTGTTTTAATTAGATAAGAACTCTGCATTCATATCCTTCTGTGAATGGAACCGTGATGTTGCCACGGACCCTCCCAGGACTGATAACGATCCTGCATGCTGAGTGCTTTTTCCTTCAGAATAGAAAGGGTTCTGCTCTAAGTACCTGGCTTTCTTCAGGGTACAAAAATGCTTTCCCAGGAGTGGAAGGCCTAGAGAACAATTTTTCAGGCTATTCAATACTCTATCTCTCAACTGGAAACTAGTTCAAGTGACCTGAAGGGGGAATAGAGAAACCGTACCTAGCCCTCTTGTCCCAGATGTTTCTGACGGGGGGAAAGGGGAAACTGTTACTAAGGTGCTCATCAAGGTCACCAAGACAACGCAGGAGCTAAAAACACACCTGCCCACAAGGCTGACAACCTGAGACTGTGGGGGACCCAGTGTGGAAGGAGAGATCTGATTTCATCATTCGGGTCTCTTACCGCCACATACGTTCCATAGTGTAAAGTGTTCACACGTGGACACACACACACACACACACACACACACACACACACACACACACACACACAGAGGAATAAATAAAATAAGAATAACTAGCCAGGCGGTGGTGGCGCACACCTTTAATATCAGCACTTGGGAGGCAGAGGCGGCGGATCTCTGTGAGTTCGAGGCCAGCCTGGTCTACAGAGTGAGTTCCAGGAAAGGTGCAAAACTACACAGAGAAACCCTGTCTTATAAAAAAAAAAAAGAATAACTAAATTGTTCGGTTGTAATGGATCAATATCTGGAAGCCAGTTCCTCCACCCTACACTGTCTCTCTAGTCTTTGAACAAACCATCCAAGGAAACATATGTCCCACGGTCACAAAACTACGACATTCACTGACCTTCGCCATTTTACCGACAATGTGCGTGACTTCTGCGTCAGCAGAATTACGGTGTCCACTGTGTGTTAACAACCAGGCCTTGTGCTCAGACAAAGTTCCGTTCTAGTACTAATTGCTCTCCTACAATGTAAAGTCCTAAGCAACCACTCGATTTCTAGAAGCTTCTTTCCGTAGCTTACCTAGTTTTGCTGTTGTTTTAACTTAGCATAGCTTGGAGCTGTCTATGTCAAACTGGAAATCTACCTTACTACCCTTCCGATGGCTGCCATATTCCATTAGACAGCTCTAGCATCATTTAACTACTGATGGACTCCCAATCTTTTGCTCTGGAAGTCAACTCTGAGTGGGCGATCTCACACATATGAACATCTCTATAAGCCCTATTGTTATACATGGAATTACAGCCCCCCCCAAAAAAAAAACTTTCGCCTATGGAAGGGAGGAGGCTGGTGGTGCTGCTCACTTTCTGTCCATTGTGGCTGCCTCTTTTTGACCAGCAACACCTAGAGCTATTTCCACAAGTGAAAAGGAAATCTTCCACATCATAAGTGGGGGGGAATAGGCTTTTATGCTTAAAGGGCTATATTCCGCCCCCCCCCACACACATAACACTCTTATTGATTCTCTGGGAGTTTCATATCATGCACCCCAATCACAATCACTTTTCAGTCCTTCCAGGTCCAACCCCACACCCCATCCTCTACTCTCACCCCCCTGACCATTTTTATTTTCTTTTTCTCTAGCCACAAGGCCTTTGTGTTGAGCACTGGTCTCTTTTTGTTAAAGTATGTGGACCATTTTGGGTAGGGAAATTAGTTCTCATTCTGAGTTGTAAACTGCAAACATATAAGCACATTTATAGAATATGTAAATTTAGTCTTTTACCTTTGCATATGGGGTAGCTTTCCAAGCAGAGCCTTTAAAAAAATGTTTTGTGGCTTCTGGGTTTGTATCATATTCAGAAAGTTTTGCCCTACAATTTTCTTCATAACATTTGATGAATGACTTTTTCACATTTAAGTATTTGGCTCATCTGAACCTTATTGTCTTTTAGTCTGTGGAGTAGAAATCTAACTTTGTTTTATTTCTCCAGTGGCTATCCAATAACATTTATGGATGACAGTGTCATCTCCAGGGCAGTTAGTTCATCGTGTACTACATTTGTCTGTGCATTTTAATTCACTGCAGGATTTTCTGGTCTGTGCTGCTGATGTTTTACCTGGTCCTATGCAAATAAGTTGTTTTCACAATCAGATTGGTATGGTAGGTCATGACATCCGATGGAATATTGCTTTTAGATTTTTCTCACATGTGTGGTGTATGTACATGCATGTTTGCATGCATGTGCACATATGCGTATGTGTTTGGAGGTCTGAGGCTGGCATTGAGAGTCTTTCACACAGGCTATCTACCTTATTCATTGAGACAAGGTCTTTCAGGTGAACTCAGAGCCCCCTGATCCTGATAGTCTGGCAGGCTAGCTTGCTTCTGGGACCCCTCATCTCTAGCTTTTAGGATGGAATTGCACCGTGACCCGACCACATCTACATGGGATCTGGAAATCTGAACTCTGGACCTTTATGGTTGATCAGTAAGCATTTTTGCCTCTGGGTCATCTCTCCAACCGTTATTTTACTTTTTAATCTAGAATTCTCCTCGCTGTTATTGTTTTATTTTTTTCCACATGAACTTTAGGGTCTATTTATTTAGTTCCTCTTCCATCAACAAAATCAATTAGTTTGTTTTAGAGGGAGTCTGCAAACCTATCTGTTAAATTAGGAGGACTATATACATATTTATGAGAGTTTTGTCTGTTTATTGAAGACTAAGATATGTCTTTCCATTTAAGTATTTTTGTGTCTCTGTAGTATTTTGAGCTTTTTATATAAGGCAGACAATAGAAAGAGGATAATGATAGTACTTACCTGTTCTGTTTAGTATTTTTATTTGTTTGTTTTTTTGTCAACTTGACCCAAGCTAGAGTTATTGGAGAAGAGGAACTTCAACTGAGAGAATGCCTCCATCAGATTAGCCTATAGGCCAATCTGGTGGGGCATTTTCTTGATGA
Organism: Peromyscus maniculatus bairdii; assembly: GCF_049852395.1. NCBI lineage: Eukaryota > Metazoa > Chordata > Mammalia > Rodentia > Cricetidae > Peromyscus > Peromyscus maniculatus. Next base: position 40,705,955 of record NC_134867.1, on the reverse strand, counting down.
ATGATTGATGTGGGAAAGCCCAGCTCTCTGTGGGCAGGGCCACCACCAGGCTCGAGGTCCTAGGTTGTCTAAGAAAGCAGGCTGAGCAAGCTGTGGAAAGCAAGTCAGTAAGCAGCATTCCTCCATGGTCTCTGCTTTAATTCCTGCTTCCAAGTTCCTGCTTTGGGTTCCTAACCTGACTTTCTCAATTATGTACTGTAATGCAACAATGTAAGCTAAATAAACCCTTTCCTCCCCGAATTGCTTTTGGTCGTGGTGTTTATCACAGCAGCAGAAACCCTCACTAAGACACTTCCTTAAGGTATTCTTACAAAGTTTAAGTCAGGATAATATAGAGTGCTGTGTGTATGTAACATACAGTCAGATACACAATGTATGACAAATGTACACTTCTCGCCATATCCCGGAATTTGTGTGAGTAATCCAGTAAGATAAATCACTCTTTCAATAATGTCAAATTTCCATGGCTGTGACTCATAATTGGCTCTATCATTGAAGGAGAAACTCTTTCCTGCTTGTCCCACACTCAGATATATCCCCTCATCTTTGGTGTATGTTCGTGGAAGGTATCTATGGGCACCCTTGTTGACTTGAATTAAACCGGTTATGGCTGCCCCACTGGCATATGGCAGTTATCAGCACCCAGGAAGAAGTGCCTGTGTAGAACTCATTGTTCATCATACAGCAAGTTTGGATGGTCATCTCAGCTCTGTGCTCCATGTCCGTGCATTTCATAAGCTCAGCACCCTGATCACTGTTTGACTTTCTCATATATAATGTGGTGAATTGAATAATGAAGTTGGTGTCATCATCCCATTTTACAGTTAAAATAACTCCCAGTCTAGGTCACAGATCTAACCTGATGATGGAGATCCAGTTGTCTCTGAAGTTGGTGCTGCTGACCAGTGTTTATCAGATCCGGAAGAAATTAAAACTAATGGCCAGCAAGGTGGCTCCATGGGTAAAGCTGTTTGCCATGAAAGGCCTGACAGCTTGATTTCAATCCCAAGAACCCTTATAAAGTTGGAAGGAGAAAAGCAACTCCACAAACTTGTCTCCTGACCTCCGTGCCATGGCGGGATGCACACCTACATATGTGCATCATTCGATCATGCATATACACATAACAATGAAAAGAATAAAATCAGCTGTAAAATATATTGTAATGTATGTGACTATGCAGGACACACTTATTTCATCTGCTGCAGAAGCATGATTATGTCAGACATGAGTATGTGCATTCTTTCTTTCAATAAAACCACACCTTGGCCAAGGACTGCGTAGTTCCTGGTTTGAACATCAGCCTGAAAAAGCCCTGGGAAATTGGCCTTTTGATACATTTGCTTTCAAGGTTCAAGATGTATATTTCCACATCATCTGAAAAATACCACAGGAATAGTCAGGGCTACCCTATCTTTTGTTTGCCTTCATGTTTAGACATCTTTATTTGGTGGAAAAACTTGTAATACTTCCATTTAACACAGATAACCTGTTCAATCTAATTACAAATTTGCAAAAAAAAAAAAAAAAAAAAAAGTTTACAAAATGACTTATTCCCTAAGGGAAGAGGCATGTGGAACTCATGGATCAAGGGAAATGGATTTGCCAAGGGAAGAGCATTCTCCAGGAATCTCTGCATGTGTCATACAAGGACACCCCTCCAGTCATACATGGCAAATGAACAAAGCCAGAATTTCTAGTTTCCATTAGCGCCACCCACGCAAGCTTGCTTATAGCTAAGGAAAGAATTCGGGTTTGTCACTAGAAAGTAGAAAGAGATGCCCTGTCTCAAGGGAGCTGGGTCTGGGAGCTAACCCTGGGAGAGTGGGTCAGGCATTTGAAAGTCAGCATCGTGTTGAGGGTCGAACAGAGAAAGGCCCAGAGTCTGGGTGGGGGAGTATGTGGGAACCCAGAGTTCCAGAGTTGGCAGGGAGATGGGGAGCTCAGTTGGGTGTCAGAGGACCTTCTTTCTACAAGAACACATCTAGGATTTACTCTCAGGCAAGGTGGACCATCTAGTGTGTCAGCAAGGTGTTAGATGCTTGGGTAAAAGAACTCAATCACTTGAGTACAAAGGGAAGGTTCCTAAGAACCATGTGTCTCTCTGTTTCATTGCTGGGATGTTTTCAAGAAGAGTCCCTCTGGTTGTCACATAGGACTCTCTCAATTGAGCATTTGTTGAGTGAATACATGAGGTATAAGGTTGTCACCCAGTTGCTGAATATAGGGCAGGTGGTGACAGTAGTTCTTTAAGAGGTGATGACTTGATGCTGAGTCACCTGAAGGGTGACTAAGGACACCCTTAGCCCCAAACCTGGGGTGGGGTTGAACCTGCAATTGTAGGGGAAATTAGGGGGATGGGGAATAAACAAGGGGATAGTTCCTTGTTCATTAACAGTTTCCTGCTGTCATTGCCTCTTAATTTCTGATCAATCACCCTGAAAAATGCTTTGCTACTTTCCCCAGCTTTTATGGAGCCGAAATGAGACTCTAATTAGGGATGCTATACATGGCTTACACATGCACAGTTTTGGGGAACTACCATCCAGTCGGAATGCTGTTTTTCCAAGACAAAGTTTCTCTGTGTAGCCCTGGCTGTCCTGGAATTCTCTCTGAAGACCAGGCTGGCTTCGAACTCAGAGACCCCCCTGCCCGGGATTAAAGGCTTTCGTTATCACTGCCCAGCTTGGAATGTACTTAATATATATACGGGGCTGACATTGTCAAGTCTACTATGCCCAGGACCTCTCTCTGTTCCTTCAAGTAGTCTCTAAAGAAAGATATTATTGGATCCATATCACCTAATAATCAAGTTGTCCAAGCCTCCGTGGATAGAAATGATCAGGAGTGCCAGACTTCACCATCTTATCCGGACCTCCTTGAGATGGGTCCCTCACTTGGAAACTCCTAGGTGAGGCTGCTGCTGCTGGTGGTCCCTGACACACACATTGAGTAGCAAGAGTCTACAGCCAAGTCGGCCAGATAGGAAGTGTTTCCAGATTTGTGGACCTCGTGATCTCTGTTTTTATCAACTACAGCAGTAGTACCCAGGCTTCACTCTTCCACGTGTGCATAAACGAGTGTGACAGCACTTCAGTAAGGTCCCCTTGGTGGAATTTTATATAATCTTGATGTGTCACAAAGTTTTATTGCCCTTTTTGTTTTAGTTATTTAAGTGTAAAAAAAAAACAAGGAAACAAACAAACATCAACAACAACAAAAAAACCTGGGGTCGGTGTGTGTGGGGTCAGTGTTGAGTCTCACTTGGCCTGTGTAAAGGCCTAGGCTGGACCCTCACTGATGCAAAACAATAGAAAAGAAAAATGTGAAAACCTTACCAGCTCATGGCCCATAGTTCCTCCACCCCAGTGTGGAATGTTTAAGGCCTTTGATATCAAGGGGTGAATAATTTTTCAGAGAAGATGGGAAGTGCATTCTGTAACACTACCACCATGACAGGTGGCAGGCAGATGGCCAGGATGAACAAATTACCCTCATATCACCTGATTTGCCTCTGTGACAAATATGACTGCTCCAGGACGGTGACATGTGTAATTTTATAACTCAGTGCTTTAGTATCTTCATGTACAAAGTGAAACTAGAAAGCACCTGCCCACAAGCTTATTGCTAACAAAGAACGCTATTGCAAAGAAAGAATGCAATCCATCTACATAATACTTTCGTGATATCTGGAAGAGTTGAATTATAATGTAAGAATCATAGGATTAACATCAATGTTTCAAGCAATACCAGAGGTCAAGGGTTCCCCTGGACATGAGTAGACATCAGAACCAACCAGCCCAAAGGGACCTGCTTGAGAATTTGTGAATCAACAGACCATGGTTGTAAACAACTATACAATTTTGAGGAAAGCACTTTAGGAACTGGGGGCTAAGTAGTCTGTGAGTGTGAGTGAGTTCTGTGAGGCATCCTTCTGAAAATGTGTTTCCAAGTGAACAAGGAGACCCTTGGGAGAAAGGCTGGCAAAATACAAGATTAATATGGACGCCATAAAGACAATTAGGAGCTGACAGAATTCACTGGTGCTTGGTGATGGGTCTGATGCTTCGCAAGCAGTACCCTAGCCAACTCTCACCATCACCTAGTTGCCAACTCTCACCATCACCCAATTGTCAACTCTCACCATCACCTAGTCAACTCTCACCATCACCTAGTCAACTCTCACCATCACCTAGTTAACTCTCACCATCACCTAGTCAACTCTCACCATCACTTAGTTAACTTTCACAATCACTTAGTTAACACTCACCATCACCTAGTTAACTCTCACCATTACCTAGTCAACTCTCACTATCACCTAGTTAACTCTCACCATCACCTAGTCAGCTCTCACCATTACTTAGTTAACTCTCACAACCACTTAGTTAACACCATCACCTAGTTAACTCTCACCATCACCTAGTCAACTCTCACCATCACTTAGTTAACTTTCACAACCACTTAGTTAACTCTCACCATCACTCAGTTAACTTTCACAATCACCTTGACAACTTTCACCATCACCTAGTTAACTTTCACCATCACTTAGTTAACTCTCATAATCACCTAGTTAACTCTCACTATCACCTAGTTAACTCCCACAACCACTTAGTTAACTCTCACAATCACCTAGTTAACTCTCATAACCACTTAGTTAGCTCTCAGAACTGCTTAGTTAACTCTCACCATCACTTTACAAGCTGGTACTATTACAGTCCCCACTGACCAGATAAGGCACTGAGACAAAGGCTGAGTGACGTGCCCAAGTGACGTTTCCTCAAGTGTCAGCCCAGGCTGGCTCCAGCATCCATGTTCTCAACCACCACGCTGACGTGTTTATCTCAGGGTCTCTAGGTTCTCTGAGTAAAAGTGGCTAGACATGGGGCTGGTGAAGGTTGGGGGTGTCTCCTAGTTAGCAAGTGGGGTTTCAGGGATGCCCAGTCTTTTTATGTCACTGTGTTATGATATATAAATATGCTCCCTGTGAAAACAGAAATTGTGTATTCTCATGTGTCACAGAAGCAACCATGCCACAGTTTTGGCCTCTACACATGGAACTGTACAAGTTCAGACTATATTCTGCATCTCCATGCAGATTCATTTCCAGAAGCGGACAGGGGTGGCAAATGTATTTCTGTCTGTCTTCTGCGTGGGTTGTGACGCCGGCCTCACTGGGGATGGTGCACAGGCAATCTGAAACAGAAAGATGCCTATTGTGGATCAAAAGGAAATGCCAGCTGAAGCAGATCTCCTGAAATTAGTGCCTGTGATTACTCGGATCCCATGAGTCTACACAAAACTTTGGGTGATTCCCCACCTTATGACTGCTGTGTTTTCCCATCAGCAGTCTTTTAAGAATTGAACACATCTTTGAAAGTTGAATTTGGAACAGGAATTTTTAATAAGGGTATTCCCAACCTCTTCACCTCAGGTGATGCACACAGGAACATCAAGCTGCCCATATTTGGTAACTTCCTCCAGTCAGATGAGATTTCCTGGATAACACAGAATAGCCCACACTATGGTTTTCAGTAACAGGAAGAAGACTGAACTTCCAATATTATATTACATTTTCTCAGTTTTTTAAAGAATGAAACCCAAACTGTCTGCCTTAATGATGCATGAGAAACTGTACATACAAGCTTTTTACCAGGATCCATTGTCAGCCTTCAGTCCTAACCAGAACGATCTCAGATTCTCTAAATTCTCTGATGAGTCCTTCTAGCTGATTGGAAACTATGTGCCCCTCCCTCTGCCTCCTAAGGGATGATGCATGTGTGTATCTTGGATAGTAGCCCTCATATTACTGCTATTTTATTAATATAATGGCAGTGATCTCTCAACCACACAAACAACTGCTTCTGAGTCTCATTTTGTTTTGTTCTATTGAGAGAGGGTCTCATGAGCTGAACCCGGCTTTACATCCCTAATCCTCCTGTCTCCACCCCCACCTCCATCCCCACTGAGAATACAGATACATGGTGTCATTTTTGGGATATTTGAAGTCCAAATACAGATTTCCTTGAAGCTACCTTCCTTCTTTTTCCTTTCTTCTCTCTCTCTCTCTCTCTCTCTCTCTCTCTCTCTCTCTCTCTCTCCCTTTCTCTCTTTCTCTCTCTCCTCTCTTATTTCTTGCAGTTTTTTAAAACAATTGTGTTATTTATTTTTAATTACTTTTTAAAATAACTTAAAATACCTTTGATGAAATATGCCTTAAAACATATGGCTTAAAACAAAGCTTGTTAGATTTATACATAATATACAGCCAAGAAAATAATTGGAAATAGTTGTTTGGTTAAGTGAGACTCACAGGAAAGGTCTGGAATTTATTTATCAGTGCTTTGTAGCCATCTATTAATATGTTGAGGGAGGCAATCCGTTAGGAAAATACACTGAATACCAAGAATGAGAATTTCCACCTTCTGTCCAGCTTTCCTCATAAACAGCCTATGACCTTAAGTAACTGGCTTGGATCACATCCTTAGAGCAGTCAAATGTTGATTTGTCTTCTAGGAAGGATTTGTTTCTAGTCCAACCCAAATATATTCTATTAAGCAGTGCTCACTGGAAACTAGAAATAATAAATAAGAAAATGGTCTCTAAAATATGGTCTCTTTCAAAGCTGATTCTGAAAAGACTCCTTGGCATAAAGTGAATTCTAAAGGTGTTTGGATTTTTTGCTTGTTTGTTTTTTATTTTTTGAAACAGGGTTTCTCTGTGCAGTGCGGGCTGTCCTGGAACTCGCTTTGTAGACCAGGCTGGCCTTGAACTCATTGCGATCCACCTGCCTCTGCCTCCTGAGTGCTGGGATTAAGGGCGTGCACCACCACCGCTTGGCTCCGCTTATTTGAATTTTGGATATTCAGGACTTAGACAACATAAACAGCACATTGTGGGAAATAAACTAGTAATTTAGGTTATTCAATATTTGATTTCTCTTGGCTTGGTAAGTAATTAACTATCCATTTTGGGATATGTGTTACTCCCAAGAACATATGCTGAGAAATCCAGAATAACATCTATTACAAATAACTTTATAGCTAGCATATGCTGTAAGAACTCAATGGATGAGATGTGGGTAGTGGCACATCCCTGGAATCCCAGCACTCAGGAGGCGGAGGCAGGAGGATTGCAAGTTTGAGGCCAGTCTGAGCTATACTGTGAAAGCCTGTTTCAGTAAAGGAAAGAATAGGAAGTATAGGGAAGGGGATGGGAAGAGACAGAGAGGAGGAAGAAGGAGGAAGAGGAGGAGAGGGAGGAGGGAGGAGAAGAAGGAATTTGAAGGATAAAATAACAGTGAGAGAAGAAATGTCTAGGCTAGAGGCTCAGAGGAATTGAGAAACCTCTTGGTACTGAGTGACGGGGGAAGTTGGGAATCCTACTGAAAGTTAAGGGCCTTCCAGGTGAGGGAAATTAGGTTTCCCACAGCAGGAAAATGAAGCCAGCAATTGCATAAAGAATAAGAACTGTAACCAGACCCGAACAGAGAACCGGGATTCCACAGTCCACAGAAGCCACCAGACAAGAGACCAGAGTGGCTGAAAAGTGTAACAATCCTGCTCCTCTCGGGTCCCAGGATTACAGATGTTGGCCACCACACCTAACTTCTTTTAGAGTCTTAATTCAGGAACTTGGCCGCTTTGTCATATAATGAAGCATGTTAAACTATTTATCTCTAAGTCAACTTCAACACTTAATCTAATATTTTACTTACATAATACCGTTTCAGCATTTTTTTTTTCAAAATAATGAATACGGGAACACCGGCAGTCATCACGCTCTGTTTTGTAACTATGGACGTGTTGTGACTAACCTACTCAGACTTCCACTGACATGCCTTCCCTGCCATCGTGTACTGTACCCTCAAATTATGTGTATGTGTGGGTGTGGGAGGGTGGGTGTGGAGGGAGTGTGCCTGTGTGGGTGTGAACGTAACAAAATTTCCCTGGACTATTTCTGTTTCTATGGGACCCAAAGGTAAACAAAAGATCCCACATTGCACTCTGTCAGGGTCTACATTGTCCTGGGCCACAGGTAGACCGGGTCTATCTTCAGAAAACTTATCCCTTGAGGTTGACGGTCAGAAAATCATTGCGAAATATTGAGCTGAAGTTGTGGCGAATACTGAGAGGTACTAGATACTTTGGGGGAAGTTGAAAGAAGGGTTCCAACACAGAGTTGGGGCCTGAGGATTTGGGGAAAGTCTCCCTGGGGAAGTGATTTTCAAAATGAGGCCTGAGCACGCTGGAGGAAGGGGGAGCAGCAGCAGAAGGGTGTTAAAACTTCTCAGAAGAGGAAATTGCATTTGCGAGGGCTCTGAGGTGAAGCAGAGTCCAGAACGTTCCAGGAACTGAAAGAAGGGCCAGCTGGGCTGGAGGGGCAGGGCAGACCCGCAACATCTGAAGGGACACTTTGGCAAGCAGATGGTATCTGACTGCAGCGAGACTTTCTTTCATGGTACTTCTCTATCTTTCCTAAAGCTTTATACTCCTCCTCTCCCATACATACATCACAGTCCCCTCAGCATCCACACTTACAGACTTGTAACACTAAATCCTCAAACTCCGGTCATTTTCAGTGTCTGCATTGGATTGGACCCAAGACTCTTTATGAATAGCAAAATTTGAGACTACTCATGAATCTTATAGAAAATGCATGGCATTTGCATATAAGTCAAGCACAACCTGCCATACACTGTGAATCATTTCTAGACTACTTACGATATTTAATACAACAGAAGCGCCCTGCAGATAGTTGTTGTATTATATTATTTAAGAAACAGTAGCAAAGCTGTTTGGTGTCACATGGTGTCACATGCTCGTCATTTTGGATGTGAGGGGTAGAGGCAGGAGGATCATGAGTTCCAGGCTTTCCTCAGCTATACAGTGAATCGGACATCAGCCTGGGATATATGAGATCCGGTTTCATCATCATCAATAATAATAATAACAATAACAACAATAATAATAATAACAACCAGTAAAAGTCTCTATATGTTCAGACAGGTGCAATATTTTTCCAAATATTTTTATTCTGTGGCCGGTTGACCCTCCTGCTAGCTGAACCCATGCTATGGAGCCCAGAGGTGCAGGGCGGACTGTACTTACATCACATCAGTGCATACCAGCCTCTGAGTGAGACCGCGTCTTAGAGTTCAAGGTTGGCTCAAAGGTCTTAAAAGCTAACACTTTCTATTCTGACCTTACCCCTCGCGCAGGAACTGTGGCTTGTCTTCCCAACCTTTGCCCCATTCACTACTTACAAACCCATGGTCTCGGGGACTTGCCTCCCATTTTTTTGTCCACCGGCACAAAGCTGAAGCTCACCTCTTTTTCATGACTTTACTCCGACCCTGGTGGTGCCTGGTCACCACTGCTGGTTGATAGCTCACTCCATTCCCTTCACCTGCTTTCTTTCAGGCTTCATCACCCCACCCCCCTGAGGCTGCTCCCCTACTGGGCTCCCTTGGCAGGAGCCCAGGCCTCTGCCTGACTTGTTTTTCACTTTCTGTGGAGACACTGGCCAAACGCTAGTAATTGCCCCAAGCCCTTGCTCTTTCACTTTCCTTCTGTCTAGTCAAAGAGCTGTTTCCTGGCTTTGGGGCCTCGGCTGCCTCGCCAGATGGAATTCTTCCAATCTTTCCTCCACACTTCCTGCGATGGGAGATACAGAACCTTGACACTGCTTTGTTTGAAACCGGTCAATGACTTTCCTTCCCAAAGAAGGCAAGTCCAACCTCCTTATGGAGAAAACAGAGCCACGGTGGCCTGGCCCTGGCTCCCATCTCCAAACCTTTTGCCCGGACATGCCACCAACTTCTGGTGTATTCCACCCTTGAATCTCGCACACTAGCTGTTCTAACTTGCTCGCTTCCTCTAGCCTCCATACAACAGCCTGTCTCTGCACGCTGGGCGATCTGTTTGGGTGTCTTTTCTCCACGCATGTGACTCCCCACACACTTGATAGCCTGGAGAATTCAGCACACGAACTACAGGAAGGCCTTCCTCAACCACTGATCTCCCTCCTCCACGGGCACTCCTGACCACTCCTTCCACCATGCGCTCCCCTCCATGGACAGCACCATCCAGGGAATAACTTAGCTCCCAAGTACTCTTCTTCAGCATGGTTAGAAGCCACTCAAAATCAAAACCTAAGTGTTGCTTGTCTTTACACGGATGGTGCTCAGCATTGGCTAGTGGCCTGTCAGGAGCCCTCAGGACAATCCCCAACTTCACAAACGGTCTTACTGGTCATCTTGTTGAGTTTCACTACCTCTCAGGTAAGACTCTCCAATCTTCCCTTCCCCTCCAGAGAGGAATCTTCTATCTTCGGTATCAGTCGAGTTTTTGTTTCTATAGCAACAAATATGAAGCAGACTACTTTATAAGGAAAAGAAGTTTCTTTAGTTCCCGGTCTTGAAAGTTGGAAGTCGAAGTCACATGGTTTGAGTCTGGATAGACTCCTTTGACTGTATAATATCATGGTGGGAGATCAGGAGCAGGCAAGGGATTCCATCCCCAACCAGGAGCTGAAAATGGGCTATGCCTTCCAGTCCTTTCTAAGGATGCTTGTAGTTGGATTTTTTTTTTTAACTCTTTGAGGGCCCACCACCCAGCTCCCAAATAAATACACAGAGACTTATTCTCACTTATCAATGCCGAGTTTTAGCTTGGCTTGTTTCTAGCCAGCTTTTCTAACTTAAATTATCCCATTTCTATTTAGCTACATTTTGCCTCCGGGCTTTTTAACCTTTCTTTATTCTATATATCATTGTTTCCTTCTTACTCTGTGGCTGGCTGGGTGGCTGGGTGGCTGGCCCCAGGCATCCTCCTCTCCTTCCCCTTTTCTCGCTCCTCGATCTCTTCACTATATTTCTCCTCCTGCTGATTCTCTCTGCCCTCCAATCCCACATTGGCCATTCCGCTCTCTACTAGACCAATGGGGTGTTTTAGACAGGCAAAGTCACACGGCTTCACAGAGTTAAACAAATGCAACATAAAAGAATGCAACACATCTTTGTATCATTAAACAAACATTCTAGAGCATAAACAAATGCAACACACCCTAACCTAAGGTTCTACATCACATACTCTTCTAGTTACCTAAGGACCCCACCTCCTGAAGGTTCCACCACCTTTCCATAGAGCCAAGCTGGGGATGAAGCCTTTAACACAGGAGCCTTGGGGAGAAGGCTGTTTAGTTTGTATCCTGTTGCTATGGTAACCCCATAACCAGAAGCAGCTTAGGGGAGGAAAGGGTTTATTTGACTTACACTTTCAGGTCACAATCCAGCCCTGGGGGAAGCCAAGGTAAGAACCAAAGCAGCATTGCAGCAGGAACTATGGAGGGATGCTGCTTCCTGGCTGTTTTTCTCCGTCAGTTTTCTTAGGCAAGCCTGGACCATCTGCCCAGGGGTTGCACCATTCAGTGGTCTGGACCCTCTCCTGTCAATCAACAGTCATGACAGTCCCCACAGACAAAGCTACAGGGAGGTTCGATCTGGGCAGTCCCTCAACTGGGACTCTTTCTTCCCAGACGACTCTTGGTTGTGTCAAGTTGACAATAAGAACTAGGCAGGACAGGGGGTGTTTAAATTAACCCCCCTCCCGCAGCCACACTCTTCGGATGTCCCTGATGCTTTCCTAGGTTGGCCCTCACCTCGGTGCCCAGGATCTATCACATCGCCACCTCTTGAACTTTGCCCCCTAGCTCACAGCTGCTGCCTTTCACTTTCTGTTCCTGCGGCTCTGTTGTCCTTTCTTCTTCTACAGAGAAGCTCTTTCTCCCCTAGAAGATGAAACAAATCCACTCTCCTCACCTGCTGTGATTGTTATGTCTACAGTAGTTTTCCGTCACGCCTGTCCCTGTCGTTATTTTCTGACTTGTTTTTCTTTCGTGTGTGTGATGTGATGTGATGTGATGTGATGTGTGTGTGTGTGTGTGTGAGAGAGAGAGAGAGAGAGAGAGAGAGAGAGAGAGAGAGGTGTGGGTTTGAAATGTGTGTGTCTCTCTGTGTGGTATGTGTGTGTGTGATGTGTATGTGATGTGTATGTGTGTATGTGGTGTATGTGTGTGTGAGATGTGTGTGTCTCTCTGTGTGTGATGTGTATGTGTGAGAGATGTATGTGTGTGTGATGTGTGTGTCTGTGTGTATGTGATGTGTGTGTGGTGTATGTGTGTGTGAGATGTGTGTGTCTCTCTGTGTGTGAGATGTGTGTGTCTGTCTGTGTGTGTGTGAGAGAGAGATGTGTGTGTGATGTGTGTGTGTGTGATGTGTGTGTCTGTGTATATGTGATGTGTGTGTGTGTGGTTTATGTGTGTGTGAGATGTGTGTCTCTGTGTGTGTGTGTGTGTGTGTGTGTGTGTGTATGTGAGAGAGAGAGAGAGAGAGAGAGAGAGAGAGAGAGAGAGAGAGAGAGAGAGAGAGAGAGAGAGAGAGAAAGGGTGGTGGTGGTGCCCAGACATCAACCTGTGGGAGTCAATTATTTTCCTCTACCATACGGGTTCCGGGGCTTGAACTTAGGTCCTGAGGCTTGGCAGGAAGTGCCTTCACCTACTGAGCCGTCTTGCTGCCCCCACACAGTATCTTTTCTGCATTCGTGACAACACTATTGTCTTATTTCCCCCTTTAACTCCCGTTGCCCCTGTTACGGTAGGTTCTGTAAGGGCCAGTCCGCCATGTCTCCCGCCATGCCCTGTGGGGAGGCACACGTTACTTATATGTTAGATAAATAAACACGTTAAGTGAATACATAAACCAACCTGTTCTCTGTCTTTGCCTTATACTCTGGATTCCGTATCTTCAATTCTCTTCCCAGTGTATTCTGGCTCCCGTAAAACTGTTAGCCCTGAAGTTGCTCCTTCATGGTTTGAAACTGGCTGCTTTATTACCAAGCCTGGCGGCCTGGATAGTTCTGCGGCGTTTTATAGACCTTTGAAATTGTCTTACTGGTTTATGAGTGAATGTAGTGCCTTAGTTGTGTTTTTCTGTTTGTTTGTTTGTTTCTGATGGCTTCTTTCGCCCTTATGTCTTGGCCCTCTTCCTTCACTGGGTTTCTTAACTGTTCCTGGGTAGAGGTCTTTCCTCACGCTACATGACCCCTTTGTCTCTCCCATTCTGGAGGTTTGGGACCTCCATGTACATACACTGCAAAGTTCCAGCCTCTTTCTGAATTCTGGGTTGCCTTGAGATTTTTTTTCCCGCCAACGCAGGGCCTGTGTGTAACTCCAGCCCCCCAAGACTAAAAACAAAAATGAAAAATAAAACTAAACAAATAAACAAAAACTAAAGCAAAACCAAGTCTACAAATTTTCCTACTCTTAGATCCATATATCAGACTTCAAGAGCATGGATTCAGAGCTGGAGAGGTGGCCCAGAGGTTGAGAAACTGTATGGTTCTTCCAGAGGACCCAAGTTTGACTCCCAGCACCCTTAGCAGGTGGCTGACAATCTCCTATAATTCTAATTCCAGAGGAGTTGATGTCTCTGTCCTCCAAGATTATCTGCATACATGTGGCAAACACACACACACACACACACACACACACACTCTCTCTCTCTCTCTCTCTCTCTCTCTCTCTCTCTCACACACACACACACACACACAGCTAAAAATTTAAAAAACCTTTAAAAAGTCAAACTTGAATGGCAATAATAGTATTCTAAAGCAAGCCATCCCTTCCCATTCATATAGACTTCCATAATAAGAATCAGCTCTGCTCTTCCTGGTTGCTCTGCTGGTCAGTCGCCCGGTCCTATCAGCTCCCTTGTAAACATCTGCCTTTAATCCGGTGTGCTTTGTCATCTACCCTTCATATAACTCTAAAGAAATGTTCCTGGAACACCAATTTGAAACATCTTATAACTCTTAAATTCCCTTTAAAAACTGTGATTGCAAATTTTTGGCAAGATTAAGAAGAATGTATACTATTAAAAACTATATGGATGGTCTATCTGTTAAAAATGTTTGCTATACAAGCCTAATGGCCTGATTTCCATCCCTGGAAGCCATATTGGAAGGAGAGGACCAACTCCTGAATTGTCCTCTGACCTCCACACATGCACCAACACACATGTACAAACACACACACAATAGTAATAAATAAAATAGTTAAACTTGATAACATCACCTTGACTTCGTATTTTTATGTATGTTTCATTTTGAAGATTCCATTTATTGACCGCCAAATCAAGCTATAGACCTCCCCACTCATACCTTGCGCACACTCCCAACCCAAGTTCCCACACCTTGATTCTCCACTTACTCTGTTACAGTCAAGTGACTTGTTACCTATGCTCAGCTCTCTACCCAGAGCAGTGATTCTCAACCTGTGGTCACAATGCCTTTACCAAACCTCTGTCTCCAAAAATATTTACAATTTGTAGCAGTAGCATAGTTTTAACAATGAAGTAGCAGTGAAAATAATTCTGTGGTTGGAGGTCACCACAAAATGAAGAACTATATTAAAGGGTCCCCAGCCTTAGGAAGGTTGAGAACCACTGTTTTAGATGATACAGTTTTCTAATTAAATTCTGATGTGTGTGTGTGTGTGTGTGTGTATGATATACATATATACAGACACATATATGATATACATACATATGGATGATAGGATATTACTTTGTTGTCCAGACTGGACCTAGGCTTGCAATCTCTTACCTCAGTTTCCTGAGTGTTGGGGTTACAGGTGTAAACTGGTACAAGAGGAGATAAATGGAGAGATGCATCTTAAGACCATTTCCTTAGAGCTTTGATTTTCAATAAAGTTTATAGCTCAGAAAAATGAGGTCAATGTTCCCATCTATATATGTAGCCTGAACTGGTAACACTGAATTTACAACAAGCCCACAACACAAGTCTCTCAAGATGGATTTGCCACTGAAATTCGTGGTGCATGCTGTTCCAGATCAGCCACTACAGTGATGTGCTCCATCTTCTGGGTTTGCTGCTGGCCTCCTGTTTTCCAGCATCGGTGGATTCTAGGGTTCAGAATCCAGAGCAGTGGTTCTCAACCTTCCTAATGCTGTGACCCTCTAATACAGGCCCTCATGTTGTGCTGACTTCTACCCATAAAATTATTTCATTGCTACTTCATAACTGTAATTTAGCTACTGTTACAGACCATAATGTAAACATCTTACACGCAGGATATCTGATATGCGACCTCCCAAAGGGATCGCGACCCACAGGTTGAGAACCACTGATTTGGAGTATGGAAAATGCCTGGTTCTGCCACGCTTTCTGCTGACAGTGTGAGTTTGTGGAGAGCAGAGGGACCAGCGCTGTGTGACGTGTGATGGGGATAACTGGTCTCTATTCCTCTCCCCGCGTTGTTATGTACAAGCACTGCTCTCTCAGAATGCCATCCTCCCCCCAACCCCTCCCCCCCCCCAGCAGTCAGCCCACTTGTTCTTATCTTCCCACCATCTTCGAGAGGGCATACATCTCCAAATCATAAAAATGAGCTGTGTTTGCTACTCCCTTCCATACCTCTGAGCTTGGGCCGCTGACACTCCCTTTCTGTAATGCGATCAAAGGGCGCCAGAATGGTCGTCTTACTATAGTAGTTAGTACCTGACTGACACCCCTCCCTTACACAGCTCTGGCCATTAGGATATTTGGACCTGAAGGATGAGCAACTGAAATCTATTTTAAGGGCTGGAGAGATGGCTCAGTGGTTAAGAGCACTGACTGCTCTTCCAGAGGTCCTGAGTTCAATTCCCAGCAACCACACAGTGGCTTCCAACGACCTATAATGAGATCTGGTGCCCACTTCTGGCAGGCAAGCATACACGATGGCAGAACACTGTATGCATAATAAATAAATAAATCTTAAAAAAAATATATTTTAAGCCTCTTACCAAGTCATTTTGTTGTGTTTTAATTCAAGAAATTTATTAGAAAAGCACTACATTTTTAGTTCAACTACTCGATTATTACAGAACTACAATAGTCTAGCAGCATTGTTGTGTACTAACTGGGCTATTCTGAAAAATCTAACAGTATTTAGTAATTTTTTTTTATAGGAAACTGTATTTCAGGATCAAATAGTCAAAAATATACACAAGGTTTTAGGAATACAATGAATGATACACATTAAGTTTTCAACTTTCTTATATATGCACATTTGTCTTTATAGACTGGGCATGGATGAGACTTTGCGAAACAAAGATTTTGAATATGCAAAATGATGGAAAAATAGTCTCTTTAGTGTCATTGTATTTATTTATAAAACTAAACATAGCCAGTGTTTCAGATGTATCTTGGTGATACAAGGCTTTTCTAACATGTTTGTGGCCCTGGGTTTAATTGAAGCATCATACACACACACACACACACACACACACACACACACACACACACACACACACATACAGACACACACAGAGACACACACACACATACACACACAGACACACACACAGAGACACACAGACACAGACATAGACACATACACACAGACAGACACAGACATAGACACACACACACACACACACACACACACACACACACGGACAACCCTTCTGCTTATACTTCTCTATGGTCTTATAGAGTCTTTAAATATCTGTATGTCACATTATAGCATGATATAAATTTAGTCACATGTGTATTATTCCATTTAACTGTGATTTACTTAAAGGTAAGGATTAAGGCTTTGTTTCTTAAATGTCCGTGTATACTACTCACTCAACAACACCATGGTGCAGACAAAGCATTTAGCCAGTTATGGCGGAGTACAAGTGAGTGTGTAAACTTCTTCATGTGGTAAGAAAGTGAGCTGGACTAGTTAATTTTCATGCTTGATTAGTGTCTTGGTTTGGATCTTGAGTGTTAGCCCAAAGGCCCGGGGTTAAATGCTCCCCAGAGTGGCATCATTGCTTACTGAACCTCTGTGATGTGAGGCCTGGCGGGAGGCCATGAGGTCTTTGAGGGTATATCACCCTGAAAAGGGGATTGTGGGGTCCTAGACGGTGCTCCCCTTTCTCTGTTTCTTCTGCCCTGTGGCGAGGGGAGTAGTTTTGCTCTGTTGCACACTCCAGCCACCACTTAAGGCTTCCACAGTCCCCAAGCAATGGCGATAACTCCTCGTGAACAGAGCCATCCAAAACAGTGAGCCAAAGCAACTTGTCTCTTTGAGAGTTAATCGCCACAAGAGTGTCACTACAGGGACAGCTCACGTATGCATCAACACACGTGAATGTCCCCCACAGTCGGTGACAACTTCCAAGTGGCCAACAACCTCTTTCCAGGCAGGCATATGAAGACTATTTCTGAATCCGAGGGACTGTGAACTCAAGATGTTTGGTTTGGTTCCCTTGGGTATATTACCTGACTCCAGACTTGAGGCATATTCAGAGCCTCAAGATTTTGTTTTTCATTTTTTTTTTTTTTTTTGATAAAACCACTCCTCTCTCTTTCCAAAGTTCTAACAATTCTTGCAATGAACTTGGCTACTCTGACAGGCTTCTAAGGGAGGCTTAGGAACTATGATTCTTTAACAGGGCACGGAGCAGGGTTCAGGCAGGTGATGCAGACTAGGATACAGCGGCTTTGCCGTCATATATGGATAAAGATGAGACCCCCCCCCAAGAGAGAAATGTAGGGAAGTGTGGGGCGGGGCTTAAGAAAGGAAATCACCATGAGATAAAGACCTTAATCAAAGGAGCAGATTATTATACCCAGAGCATAGTGAATCAGTGAGGTCAACCTACTTGATGATATGAATTATCAGGGGCTACATGTTAACGGTAGAGATTGTTAGAGTTTTTTCAAATCAGAATAGTAAATTGATTCCTATAATGCATGGTGTCTGGTGGTTTTTCCCCTCCCTCCCTCTCTCCCTCCCTCCCTTCCTCTCTCCCTCTCTCCCTTCCCCTTCCCTTCCCTCCCCTCCCCTTCCCCTCCCCCACCTCTCTTTTTCTTCCTATTGTTTGTGTGTTTGGAATCCACAGGTTATCTTTTACCTTTTTTTTTGAGCAGGGTCTTTTACTGACCCCAGTTTCCCAGCTGGATGGACAGATAGACAGACTAGTGAGCAAACCGGGGATCTTCCTGTCTCTGCCAAGCACTTCCGGGATTACAGTTGAGGTCCTCCTGCTTGTATAACAAACATTTAACACACCAAAGCCATCTCCCCGGATGCATTTTTATTTGTATAAGTAGGCAAGTTTAGAAAACATTGAATGAGTTCATTTTTCATTTAAACTTCCTGATACCAAATTCAGGCCATAAGGTCCATCCATTTCCCTATTTACAACCCCGCTTCCCCCACACTGATGCCCACAGAGGTTTTCTCTCTTTCTTTCCCTTTTTCTCTCCCAAGCCCTCCTTCCCTCTGCTTCTTTCCCCTCCCCTCCCTCTTTTTCTTCCTCTCTTTCAGTTTTCCTCTTCTTTTTCTCTTCCCTCTTCCTTAGCACATCCCCTAAATGTGGTGTCTCCTGATGTGAATAAGGGAGTCCTTCCCTGCAGGGCAAGTTCAGGGAAGCAGAAGTCACAGCTCCAGATTCTGCGTGCCACTACTTGACACTGCTTATGAATTCACAAACTCACACGGGTGAGTTCAGTGTGTTGCTCAACTACACAACCAGGCAGGTCTTGTGAGGATGCGGGCTTGTTTGCTTTTTACATACCGATCAAATACAGTTGGATAATCGAGCTGGGTCATTTAATCCTTTAAAAAAAAAAAAAAGTCCCCCATCCTTCTTCCACTTGGGAATTTTGAAACTGAAAAGTTCAAGCATTTTCTATGTGATGTGCTCTTTCTAAAAACACGACTTGCATGAGAAGCCTGGTCCTATTTTCACTCTGTGTGTTCAGCATGCTGACACAGCGCCCAGGGAAAGTTTTTGCTGGAATTAACTCTAACTGTAGCGCTCTGTTGCTCTGAGCAGCACTCTTGGTATTTCCAGGGAGACTCCTTTCTGGTTCCGACTGATCTGCTGCCTTTTGAGATCTAAACCTGGGCTGAAGGGTGAGCATATTGTATTGTCCAAGCCGCAGGCACTGGATTTGTAGCATTGTTCGCATATGGACAGGTGTCTCTATTTAAAATAGGTTATTAAAAAATAAATATGAAACCACACACAGAAGTCTGTACTGAAGACATGTGTAGACCTTGGGTCAAATGAAGACTTCACACAAATCTGGTCATCTCACATATTCATGCTGAAGACAGAACAGAGCGGGGGTGCTTGGTAACTCAGGCAGTACTAAAACTCCTGTGGCTGTAGTGTGAACTTCTCTGCTGAACAGCAGGGTATTTGAAGGGAAGGACTGTGCCTTGCCAGCTCCTGAGTACTTGTTAGTACAGGGTGGTACATAGTAAGTATGTGCAAATTTTATGAAACTTGACTTCAATTAAGATAAACCTAGGGATATTTGTTTTGATCCCCCAAACTAGAATAATTCATCCTTATGTAGCTGAAAAAAAAAATGTACTCTCTTCTCATTCAACAAGTTCTATTGGGAAAAAGGAATAACAAACATTTTCTTAAGTAAGTTTTCCATAAACCATTATGCAGCTCACTTCTCATGAAATCTTATGTCTGTCACATGTGTGTCTTGCCCTAATATGGTCAGTAATGCGTTTCACAGAGAGGTTTGACATGGTTTTACTATTAGTTAATTATTCTAGAATGTCCCATTTTCGCTATCATAAGTTGCTCATTTCTTGTTGGGAGCTGTGGTTCATTGAGAAGGGGAGTTCCTTTATGGCTAGTAATACTTTGGAATCCCCAGGGATGGTCCATGACAAAAGAGATTAGAATTCTGAAGTGACACCCTTCAAACCACAACTAGTCAGTCTATGGTCTGAGTCACCGTCTTCACCAGATCAGGTTGGCCTGTACCTAAAAGGGGAGAAAGAGAAGGAAGAAATCTGGGTAAAAGTACAGCGTGCCCAATAGAAAATTCTTCAGTCATGCTTTAGAATTTTGAGCTGTAACCCACAGAAACCTTCTAATATTTAGAATTACAAAAAGGCCACAAACTTCCCTTTGCTACAATGAGTACTTGGGTTGGGATGTGCTTGACTTATGAACATGTTCTTCAAGTTGGTTCTGAATATCTTTCTTGGAGTTTTTCCTGTTTCATTTTTGTTTCTAAAGAAGAGAATTTTCCCAACATTCCTGGCTTCACATTAGCCAAGGTACTTTTCCAGGGGGGCCACATGTCCAGTGTGACAGCAAGCACTGAATTTGTTTGCAGAAGCATAAGCCATCAAAATCATGGTTAGGGAGTGTCCATGAGTGATAGGTGTGAATGGGCCTCCAGAACCAGGTATGTACGTCAGCCACTGAAGAGGTTCTGAAGAACCCATGAACCTCAGAGAGCAGTAAAAAGGAAGGGATTATCAGATTAAGTTACTGTCTTTTCCTAAGCAATTTCCTAGTTGGTATTCACAAGAATAGCTGAGTAATTCCAGGTCTTAGCTGAGGAAAGCCTGGCCTTAATTCCACACCTGTGTCTCGGGCCTGGCTGATGGTCAAATTGGCTAAACCTGCTTGTTAGGCTCATCCTGGCTCTCTGTTGTCAACTTCACGTTCACTCATAAGCCAAAGTGTTCAGTGTGGAAGCAATACACTATCTCAGGGGACCTCAGGTTTCCTGAGGGTTGACATGCCAGCTCTGCAGCTTTTTAGGACTTGACCCAAGTTATTTACCTGACTCCTCTCCTCAAAGCTGTTCTCAGCTCTGGAAAGTATGTGAATGACATATCCTGAGGAGTTCTCGAGAAGAGCACGTGCACACATGAGATCCTCCCCTTACACACACACACACACACACACACACACACACACACACACACACACACACACACACACTAATAAACAAATAGAAGCCTGGAGGCTGGTAGCATGTGCCTATGGGAGGCTCAATCAGGAAGATTCCAAGTTTGAGGCCAGCCTAAGCTACACAATGAGACTGTCTCACAAATCCAAAGACAGAGTTTCAAAAGGCAAATGAAAAAAAAATATATATATAAAATGCTAAGCTTCCTGCTTAACACTGGCACATAATGTTCTTGGTCTCTGAGGAAAGGGATCCAAGAGCATTCCCCAAGGCTCACCCTGAAGTCCTGCCCTGCACTTGCCGGCTGCCACCCTGGGAATTTTCTCTCAAAGCCTCAGCTTCCTCGTTTGTCAAATGGGCAGAACCTTCCATAACCTGTCTAAGTAGCTCACAGAAAATGATTTTTGTGTGTGTTCATGAAAACGCTTTACAAAAGATGAGATTAAAATGTGACTAATCTAACTACGAGATTCTTGGGAGCTAACTCTTCTCTCGGAAAGAATACTGTTTTGAACCAGATCTTCACAGTTTCCTTCTGCCCAGGGTAGTGACCTGTCCCTCTCACATTTCCTGAATGACTCACGTGGAACTTGTCACAGACCATCTTGCAGTTTATTTCCCTCCCTTTACCTCAGTTAGTTCTAATCTCTGGAAGACTCTGTTTTAAATCTGTAGGAAGGAAAGCCCTCCTGGTGGCACCAAACCACACCACACCATGCCATACCATACCACACCACACCATGCCATACCACACCACACCACACACACCACACCACACCATGCCATACCACACCACACCATGCCATACCACACCACACCATGCCATACCACACCACACCATGCCATACCACACCACACCACACACACCACACCACACCATGCCATACCACACCACACCATGCCATACCACACCACACCATGCCATACCACACCACACCACACACACCACACCACACCATGCCATACCACACCATATCATGCCATACCACACCATGCCATACCATACCACACCACACCACACCATGCCATACCACACCACACCATGCCATACCACACCACACCACACACACCACACCACACCATGCCATACCACACCATATCATGCCATACCACACCATGCCATACCACATCACACCACACCACTCCACGCCATACCACACCACACCACGCCATGCCACACCACACCACACCATGCCACACCACACCACACCATGCCATACCACACCATGCCACACCACACCACACCACATCATACCACACCACACCATGCAATACCACACCATGCCACACCACACCACACCACGCCACACCACACCACACCACGCCACACCACACCACACCATGCCACACCACACCACACCATGCCATACCACACTTCACATGGGAAGAATCCAAGTGGGACAGCACTGTATTCTCAGAGAGGAGTAAGGAGTGGGAATCGGGATGAAGGGAAGAATTCTGAGATGAAGAGGACGCGTAGGGGATTTGGTTGATTTGTCTCAGTCTTATTACAGTAAGGAAGGAGGCCAAAAAATGAAGGAAAGAGGGCGAAAGAGAGAGGGAGTCTTGAGGACATGTATCAAAGCACCACACACCTCCTTTATTTCTTCATGATTGAAAAGTCTCGGTGCTTACTACACTTGGCTTTTAGTTGATGCTGAAACAACTCTTTCTTTACTCTGAGATTTGTAGAAATTATCATTTCTCTATTTATATTACATAACAATAACAAATCCAATAGCACATGAATATAATATCATGGCAACAACAAACATAAGTATTTATGCCATGTATTTGCAACTCTATTATTTTTAATACTGAGAACAACCTGGCTAGGTGATGCCCTCACTATGCCTAATTTAGAAATGAGTGTACTGAGACCTTAAAAGATGCTTACAGGATGCTTAAGGAAGGAAAAAATCAAATAATCATAAGATATTTGAGGGTCAGTTAAAGTTAGGCCTCATGAGGGGCCTCAGCATAACTGCCGGCTTACCTCAGCTGGGTTCCAGCTTACCTCAGCTGGGTTCCAGCTCACCTCAGCTGGGTTCCAGCTTACCTCAGCTGGGTTCCGTAACCTGGAGTAGTTGCTTGAGTTTGTCTGAACTTAAACTCCAGTGGCTATGGGTAGGCCACCTCCTTTGTGTTCCACCAGTGAGTCAGACAACAGAGAGAGAATGGAGATAGGAAACAGATGCTAGAGGCAGATGGTTATCATTGGCCTTGGCGTGTGTGAGACCCGGCCCACCATTGGTTGCGCTTTGTCCTACCCTCTCTGACTAAAGGATCTGAATCTGACCCATGTGCTCTTCACTGCATTCAGGAAATACTGGTGAGGAGGACTCGGAACCTGGGAGGAGTCCTTTGGAGGCCGCAGTGAGAGGCCATGGGCCTGCCTTTCTGTAGCCCAGTTGTGTGCTGACTAATGGGTGTTGGGGCAAAAGTGGAGGGAACATCCCCACCAGAGAGCTGGGCTGCCACAGTCCGTTCACGCCTCTGTCACTCACCTGGGGATCGGGGATGTTTGCTTAGATCTAAAAGCAAAGCCGTTCCCATTACCAGAGCCGAAATGGTTGGGGAAAGGGAAGAGGGTTTGTGCAGTCTCCTCAGCACAGGACAAAGGGGACAGACAGTCAGAGCCGCCCTGCTGAGTGATGACAATTGCTTCGGGAAGGACGTCTTTGGTGTCCTATCAATCTGCTTCTTACAGTTTTTTACTTTCTATCGATCACAGCAGCTTATGAAAATTGTGCTGTCTGGCTCTGGACCAGGGACCTTTCCCAAAAGAGCAGGTGGGATGGGGAGAAAGTTGAGAACAACGTCATTGCGGGCATAGGTAAAGGGTGGCCAGACCTGCCTGGGGTGGGGATAGACACTTAACAGGGCTCAGTGTATTAGTGCTTTCCTGCCGTGGCCATCAAAGCACATGGCAGAAGGGACGGGAAGATAGGTTTGTTTGGGGTCCTGGTTTCGGAGAGATGTCACTTAGGGTGGGTGTGGTGATCTGAATGAGAACGTCTCCCAGTACGCTCACATATTTAGTGCCCAGGTGGTGGTGCCGTTTGGGTGGCGGTCTACGAGGTACATATGTCCTGGTGGGAGTCCATCACTTGGGTTGGGCTGTGAGATTTCAAAGCCTTCCATCATTTTAGTGCTCTCAATCTCTGCTTCTTGCTTGTGTTTATCATATAAGCACTCAGCTCGCTGCTCTGGCTATCATGCCCGCTGCTTCCTTACCAGGCTTCCCCGCCATCCCAGAGCATAATCCTCCGGAACCATAAGCCAGAATAAACTCTTTCTTCCAAAAGCTGCCTCGGCCATCCTGTTCTATCACAGCAACAGAAAAGTAACGAAATACAACAGGAAAGCCTTGGAGTCAAGACTGGCTCCGTTCATGGCGGCCTCTCACCAAACAGGTCAGGATACTGTGAACAAAGGCCAGGGGCTGCCGGGCGCTGGTGGCGCACGCCTTTAATCCCAGCATTCGGGAGGCAGAGCCAGGCAGATCTCTGTGAGTTCGAGGCCAGCCTGGGCTACCAAGTGAGCTCCAGGAAAGGTGCGAAAGCTACATAGAGAAACCCTGTTTCGAAAAAACCAAAAAAAAAAAAAAAAAAAAAAAAAAAAAAAAAAAAAAAAAGGCCAGGGGCCAGTACACTCTTTGAAGGCCCATCCCGAGTGACCTGCTTCTGCCAACCAGACCTCACTTCCTAAAGGCTCCACAGCCTGTAAAACGATGCCCCAAGCTGGGAACTGTTGAAAACAGAACCCGCTGTGGGGGCATTTCAGGTAGAAAGACTCCCAGATTGATTGCCGATGCGGTTTGAGCTGTGTTATGGTGGATTCTAATTCAAAACTGAGTTGAGCAGACTGTTCAGAGAGTAGGGTGGTTGTAATGTAAAACAGGATGCTTCCCCTAGGAAAAGGGTCTTGATTTTCTCTCCAAGAAACAGTACTTGTACCAAGTGTTTGGGAGGCAGAGTGAGGCTTAAAGGGGGAAAAAAGGTTCAAGGTTTGGACTGCAAGTGGAAGTTTGTTGGGGGGGGGGCGCGGGGGGGGGCAGGTTGGCTGTCACTGGACGGAATCCCAGGAACTGAACTGTGGAGCCTGAACTGCACCAGCAAATGTCCTGGCGTGCCGGAAAGGCCCTCCCCACCCCCCACCCCCCACCCTCGACATTGGATTTTCAACATAATATGTCCATCAACAAAAGAGATCTGCTCAAAAAAGTCGCAATGCCAATTGACCTGTAGGGCTCTTATTCACTCTGAAACTCTGTCATAGTCAACCTTTGCTACTCTGCAGGAAATCGGGCTCCGGACTGGTTGGTCCATTCTTCCAAAGTCTGAAGGGCTGAACAAAGAAGGCACGAGAGGCATGGGAAATGAGCACAGGAGACCCATGAGTTCACTTTGGACAGGAGACCCTCCATCCTCTCTAGACTTGGAGGCATCTGGCATCTGGCCAATGAAAGTCTCTCTCAAACCACGGAGCCTACTCTCAGGACGGCTCTGGCCCAGGGAACCAAGAAATGCAGTGTGAAGTGTCACTGACCTAGTGGGAAGTGAGAGGTGGTTACTTTTATTTACTTCTTGTTCGTGTTTCAGTTATCATACAAATGAATGGTTTTCATTACCGCGTTTTCAAACATATGTGTCACACTTTGTTGTACCTGATACCCTGACTGCTTCCCCCGTCCCTCTTCCCCACTTCTGGCATGTGCCATTATTTTCTCTCTCTCAATCCTACCTTTTCTACTTTGATCTCTCTCTCTCTCTCTCTCTCTCTCTCTCTCTCTCTCTCTCTCTCTCTCTCTCTCTCTCTCAGACACACACAATTATAATTTTAAATATAGGTTCCATAGATGAAAGAAAACATACGTTGTGTATCTTTCAAAGTCTGACTCATTTTTCTTAACTTAATTTTCAGTCTCATCAACTTTTCTTGCCAATATCATGACTACATTCTCCTTTGTAGGTATATACACTTTCTTTACCCATTCATCTACTGGTGGCCATCTAGGCTAGTTCCATTGCCTAGCTATTGTAAATAGTGAAGCAATAAATCCGGATGTGCAATATCTGTGTGGTCTGTGGACTTAGAATTCTCCAGGAATATACCCAAGAGTGGAATAGCTGGGTCATATGACAGTTCTGTTTCAGCCTTTGGAGAGACCTCCGCACTGATTTGCATAGTGACTGTAATAGTTCATAGTCCACTGGCAGTGAATAAGGGTTCCTCCGTCCCTGTGTTCTTGCTACTGTTTCATTTGTTTTCTTGACGACAGCCATGCCAACTAGGGTGGGATGGAATCTCAAAGCAGTATTCATTTGCATTTCTCAGATGGCTGAAGATGTTGAGAAGCTTTTCAAGCATTTACTGGTCATTTGTATTTCTTTTTTCCTGGAGTATTTAGGATCTTTGAAGTATTGGGTCATGTTATCTTTTGAGAAGAGTGAGTGTTCCACACCTGTGGCATGGAATATCCTGTAGATTCATTAAGTCCTTTTCATCAGTAGTATAGTTGAACTCTGGTGTTGCTGTTGTTGGTTTGTAGTTTGGATGGCTTATTTAGAAATGAGAGTGGGGCATTTGGATTACTCATTATTTCAGAATTTATCCGATCATTTATGTCCATTTGTGTTTACCGTATGAACTGGGAAGCCTGAATTTTGATATCTAGATAAAATCGTTATGACTTCTTGATGAATTATTCCATTTATTAGTAGTAATATAGAGTGGTCTTTTTCTTCTGACTAGTTTTGGTTTGAAGTCTACTTTGACAGATATCAGAATAGCTATGCCAGCTTGATATTGGCTTCCATTGGCTTGATTGCCTGCCACTCTCTGATTCTCAGGCTATGGCGTCTTTATCAGTGAGGTGTATTTCTTGAAGCTAACTAGCAGTTGAACAGAGTTTATTAATCCAATCCATCAGTCTGTATCTCCTCATTGGTGAGCTGAGGCCATTATATTTAAGATTATTATTGAACGATGTTTATTAAGTCTTACAATTTTTGGTTGTTTTCAGATTTTGTTTCTTTCTGTGTTGTGATGTGTATATCTATTGGTTTGGCCAACTTTTCTGGTTTTACTTGGGGATCTTAATGTTCAGCCTCTTGAGGGCCCAGTCTTCAATACCATCAGAAAGGAGAAGATAAACTGCCTTGGGCAGGGACTCCTCTTCCTTTCTCCTCAGCAGTGGATTCTGTGGTGGAAGCTGTATTTGGCCTTTTTACTAACGTGGTACCTGTCTTCTTCTCTCACTTTTCAGGAATTCTTCCACTTCTTGGTGAATTGCCAAAGTTCTTCTTCTGCTTCATTCTTTGGAATGGAGTCTAATTTTTCTTCCTGTGGGTCTCTCCTTAATGGGTCAGAAGGGACTTCTAGCCCATTCTCTTATCCTGAAGTGCCCCCTCCTTAGAATAAAAAACATTTCCCTGCTTCATCCTAGGGCTTCCAAGTGTCTGGTGCCTTGCGGCACCGTCTCTACTCAGTTTCCTCCTGTCAGCCCAGGACAGGTGGATTTCCTTTGTTTGGTTGGTTTGGTTTGTTTTTTGTTTTTCTTTGTTGGTAACGCGTTCAAGTCAGAGGCTGTGGCCAGTGACGGGCACAGTACACAGGGATCTGCTCAGCCTCACGTGGAAAGCTGTTCAAGTGCAACTCTCTGGGCTCCACCCCAGAGCTTCTGACTTAGGGCTACGAGAAGGCCAGTTTTAACCAGTTTCAGGTGATACTGACTCTGCTGATCTGGATCGCATGCACGTTAAGAAACTGCTGTAGGCAAAAGGAATTCATTACAGACCTTGGAAAGGGCATCCCAGCGGTGGTGAGTCAACCCCTAGCGCATGGCCTTGATGGGACGTGAAACAGCACTTTATTCTAGTAACCTTCCTCACCTAACTGAATGAGAAAAACCTCAGGCGAAGCAACGGTGATGCCCGGTCTACAACACATCTGACTAACAATTCCAAAATTATCAAGATCAATGGTGAAGAGGGGGCGGGGAGACAACAGGAGCCAGAGGATGAGGGAGTTTTCCATGAGATTGTGTCTCCTAGCAACGTGAGAAGTTACATTACACCTGAAGTCTCACCCCCAGGCTTCCTAAACATTGCTAAGCAAGACAACAGTAGATACACTAAAGAAAGACCACGAGGCCTCAACCCTACATAAAGACCTACAGGCAGCTAAGGAATGTCGAGAGTGGGAGAAAGCCTTCCTCAGGGAAGAGCACGGCAATGGTTATTCAATACCAAATGGTCAGCCCTGAAAACATACATGCAAGTAACATTATATAGACTGAAGAGGCTGTATTTATGCATTTAGGAATACATACGTATATACATACATAAATTCAAAAGAAAAGATTTTATTTTCAGTGCCAAGAAAGCCTTATCAGAACAAAGAGGGATGAATTACGGAACATGTTTCTTTTCAGTTTTGTGATTGTGTGGCTTTGAAATAAAGTTTAAGTAATTTACTTAAAATAGATACAAACACTGTATATATATTTCTGCTTGTTACTTTTTTAACATACCTTAGAGTCACCTGGGAAGAGGGAACCTCAACTGAGGAATTTCCCAGATCCAATTGCCCTGTAGCCATGTGTGATATGATTGATATGGGAGAGCCCTCAAGTTGCTATTGGTCATAGTGTTTATCGTAGCAACAGAAATCAGACAGGAGAAATGCCCACAGTGTGTGTGTGTGTGTGTGTGTGTGTGTGTGTGTGTGTGTGTGTGTGTGTACACATATGTACGTATGTATATTTATATGTATATATGTATGATCCCCCCACATCTACACATATGTCTGCATGTCTAGAGCTCTTATGGAAGACAGGGTAGCCACTTCCTCTGGGTTCATTATATAAAGCAGCCATGTAATGGAATACAACTCTGGTTAAGAAGGACACCTGCTGCGATGAGTTAAGAAGCCTAACAGAAATTTTCAACCCTTTGAATGCATCTATCTGTAAATCACAACAACTACCATTCATGTTATCTGCCTCTCTTCTTCTTTTTTATTTTTTTGCAGTCCGAAGAAAATCCACTTAATGTGGTCTCGATAAGAATCAGGCTTTACTTATTTGTTTATTTTTGCCCAAGTAGTATTGAGTTGCTGGTTTGCAGTCATGGAGGACCATATCTCAACAGCTTTTTTTTCTTCAATGACCCAGATGACCACCGAAGCTTGAACGTGTCCTTGGAGTACAGTGTGTCTACAGGAGATGAGGAAGGAGCTAGGGAGTCCCAACAACTTCCTGGAAACATATGTGAGTGAGCTGGCCAGCATTCTCATCACCCTCCCAATGCGGCTTTAGAGTTCCTCAACCTTTTAAGCACTGGTAACCTCTGGCCCCTGCCAGGGTACATCCATCCATTCAGGATCGTGAGGAGCAAACACAACTGGTGAGGAGGAATAATCCAAGGGCAAACTACATAGCCCTTTATAGCTATAGTGAATCGATCTGGATTCTTCATCTTTTCCTTGGAAGTGACTTACCTATACCTTTGTTAAGAGATCACTGAGAGCTTAGACGCACTTCCAGAGTGTCACTTCCAGAGTGGTCCAAAAGGCAATCATCAGGGAGAAGCTAGATGTAAGCTCTACCTCTCATCCAGGCAGGACTCCTGGGAGCTAAAGCTACAAGCTCGAAATACAACCCTCATCATCCGGACTCTTCCTAAACGAAGCAGAAATTCAGAAGAGCCAACTGAACTGTAAATAACTCCCCTGTGGTATTTTTAGGTCTCACTGTAACGAACTCACTTGTCACATGGGAGGAAGGTGACATATGAAGAATCAAGGTCACAAGGCTCAAGTGCAGTCAGGCTTCTAAGCTTGGGTTGCCTGGTTCCAGGGAGAGACTCGAACACCACCCTCCCCCTCCCCCGGCTCTCCTGCCTCTTTTGGATTGGAAGCCAGAAACCCTGACTTTGGCCAGCCCAGCTTTGCCTCTGTCCTCCAGACAGACTGTCCCATCATTTGGCTGTACTGCCCACTCCAGTTTCTACCCACCCACCACAGCCATTGCTATTATAACTGATAAAGAATGATTAAACCTCTGCTCTTTCTATTCCAGGCACCAAGGGTACAATAATGAGAAGGAAAGTATACTCCTGCTCTCGGGAGCTATGGAGGCACTAGATAACCCAAGCAAACACATTGCCTAACAGAACCCTAAATGGGATCCAAGATGGGTCAAAATAAAGCTATTATAGCAGCCTGGCAGGAGCCAGCAGGCCTTCAGGGAAGATTTACAGTACAGTGAGCTGCTTTCCATTCTTACTCAGTTTTTCTCCAGTTTCTTCCTCTGTTTTTTTTTTTTTTTCTGTTTGTGACAAATCTAAAGACCAGAGATTTGAAATTCTGTCTGCAAGATGATCAGATGTTCGGAAGGAAAGGTTTTCTTTCAGTAAGTTATCCATAGACACCCTCTGTCAGTGTATACTTCATCTACCCCTCCACCCAAGAGCTAAACACTGCTCAGATCTTCCCCATCCCTTCCTGCAAGGCAGCAATCCTCTGCAAGGTGTCCTCTGGCAGCCTCACCTTCTCTGTCTCCCTGTCTGCTTCAATAACAAACAGCTGTTGCCGAGGCGTTCCTGTTGACGTGTTACCTTCAAAAACTCCCTCCCCGTCACAGGAGATGCCTCTTCCAGAGGATGGATCATCATCTAGGCAACAAGTGGCTTTGTTGCCATAGAGACCCACTGGGATGAGCTGTGTTTGTTTGCCTGCATCACCCCTGGGAGTGCGACAAAAAACGCTTCTCTACGTCATGCATAGCTGTTGTTTTGGTAGGCTGTGGGTAGGCTCTTCCTGCGGGTGAACCTTAATCAACCGATCAGCAGTGATAGTATCAAGGCTTCTGCTTGATACGTTAATAGTGACAGACACACTTCCACAATTAATAACACGGTGCCGCCTTTGACAGTTGCGTTGTTTTGGGTGGGGGACGAAAGCGTGGCATTTGCTAGGGTTCAGAGGAGGGTTTGCCTTCACATCAACACAGACGCGTCACTGCTCCTCACCACAAACTGTCTTGCTCTGGCTCTGATCTTGACTGTCTGCATAACCCCTTTCTGGGTTGACATGCCGCTTGGCAAGTGCAGCAAGCGCCGTTTCCTGTTTCTGAACTTGGAGACAGCCATCCACATTATCTCCGCTGTCACTTTTCACCAGCGATCAGTCCAACGCGTTGCTGCTTTTTTAAATCTGTAAGTGAAGAGGACGCTGGCAGTTGTTGATGTCCTGCGTGGTCTTAATTAATTTGGCTACAGTTCTGCATGACTCAAAAATCTAAAACAGAAAGTAAGCAGAGATGCACGCCCCCATTCCCGAGGCCTGTGAAAACAAAACAAACCAGTGGTGACAGCATGAGAGACATGCAGATTTTAAAGCAGTACTCTTCTGTTTGTCCAGAGAGAAGAGAGAGAGAAACCACCACAGGGGCTTAGCCTGGCAGAGCGCCTCCAACTGAGAGCGTATACATGCAGCAGAGAGGATGCATCTTCACTGTGGGAAGCCCTTCTCCCATATGGCAGGTCATCCCCAGGGGCCCCCATCCACTCTCCCAGGAAAGCAACTCTACTGTAGACTGGCCCCTAGGTGTGGATTCCCTACAGGGATATGGGAAGTCCCAGGGCCTTCACATCGAGGCCAATTATCAACTCCAGGTCTTCATTGGTTTCTTCTTCCTAGAAGGCTCTTCCATTCTGCTTACCCTGGGCTGTTTCTCCTCACCTTCACACACTGCTTAGTGTAAATGTTTCTTTCTGTTATGTCTTGTTGGCTGTGTTGTCCTATAGCAAAACTCCTAATATCAGTAGTTGGTTCAGTGTTTACCTCCTGCAGACTGTGTGTTCTGCAGCGCTAAGGACTGAGTCTGTCTTAGGTTGGGCTTCTCTTCTACCCTGGTGTTGCACACATAGTCGTTGCTCAGAAAATGTTGAAGTGAGCAGTGGACATATAGGGCACTTCCTTTTTTCCCCTTTCCTTTCTTTTTTTCTTGGTAAAAATGAGCATTTGCTGAAAGAAGTTTGTTTTACGCATGACTAATTGTTCCGATTTTGGAGTTTAAAAAAAATGCTTTCTGACATTCAGTTCTTGGAAGCAGAGTTACTAGGTCAAAGATTGTAAACATCTTGGATTCCTCTTAAGAAACAATATATCACTTTCCAGAAAGTTTTGTATTTCAGCCAGTGGGGTGAGAGATTGCTGTTTCCTTTCACACCCATCAGCACTGTTAAAAAATGATAAGTTTGGTAATTTGGAAAGAAGAAAAGTTCTGGACTTTTGTTCAACTTTGCCTTACCTAAGTCCTGAGAGAGACATTCCCCATCCCTCTCCCATCTATGGTTCCTCTCTTGTGAATTGGTATTATTTATCCGATTTACTTTTGGGATTTTCTTCTCTCTCTCTCTCTCTCTTTTTTTTTTTTTTTGGCCATCCAGTCTCTCTAAGTACCACCATGCCTGGCTTTTAATAAAATTTTATAAGCTGTTTATATTTTAAAGAGTTAGCATATTATGCATTATGCACTTCACAGATCTCCTCACTTTAATTATAGGGCCTGCTTAATGTTCAGAAGTTTGGTATTTTATGTGGTCAGGCCCATTACCATTTCTCTTGGGGTTTCTCATATGCCTTTTAATTTTACGGCACTGTTCATCCTCCACACTGAAGGAAATATTTAGCTACATTCTCCCTGGCATTTATATACTATGAGTCCCCTGGCTGAGTATCTATGTACTTCTGTGAGTACATGTATGTACAGCTGTGCTCGGGTCTCAACCACTGAGAATTTAATTCAATATTGGCAGGAGGTGAGGATTATCCTTTGCCAAAGATTATCTCAATATAATTTGTGGAATAGTCGTTCCTTTCTCAATGATTTGAGGTGTCTCTCTTTACTATATTGAAAGTTACTCTTTAGCAGGGCCTGGTGGCTCATACCATGCAGGATGCTGAGACAGAATGGTCACCATAAGTCCAAGGACAGCCTAGTCTATATAGAGAATTCCAAGACAGCCAGAGTTATATAACAAGAGCCTGTCTCCAAAGACCAAAAAAGAAAGCAAATACCACCCTTTAGCTGAGCTTGGTGGGTTGTGTCTGTAACTGGAGGACTTAGGAGCTGAGGATCAAAAGTCTGAGGCCAGCTTGAACTACACAGTGAAAGGCTGACTCACCCCCTACCCCACTACACCGTGTTATTCTATGGTCTTTCTTAGGTAGAGGCACGAGAAGGTAGGGTACCTTGCTTGTCT
Source organism: Peromyscus maniculatus bairdii (assembly GCF_049852395.1). Classification (NCBI taxonomy): domain Eukaryota; kingdom Metazoa; phylum Chordata; class Mammalia; order Rodentia; family Cricetidae; genus Peromyscus; species Peromyscus maniculatus. The sequence goes on along the minus strand of NC_134867.1, from coordinate 40,672,888 downwards.
GTTTTCCCATCCATTCTCCCGGCCTCCTATTTAGCAACAGTTAAGCCTTGCTGAGGGAAGATGCTACAGCATCATGGGAAAACCTAAGCTCTGAATGCCACAGAAGCACCGTCAACTGGCCTGGTAACCTAGCAGACAGAATCAGCCTTGTATATCACTTTCATTCATCCTGATACTGGACTCTTCATAAAAACCTGTGCACACACAGCCACTGAAAAACAAGTTCTGTGGTCAAAGGTAGGCTATCTGTAATCTTTCCTGGTGTGTCAGAGACCTGAGTTTCTATGGTGATTTTTTTTTTTCTTTTTCACAACAAGATACGGTTGTACAAAGGGGGGAATGCCAGTCTTAACTAAGACAAGAGTCAACAGAATGTTCCCTTATAGGAAGCCGCCACACGCTCAGCAAAGTGGGTGGGAGGAGGCATTGGGTGGCTGGTCCTCTCCTCTCTTTCTGCCTTGCTGGCTTTTGACTCATAGGTCTTGGGGAAACTTGGAATCACAGAACTTGACGTTCATTACAAGACGTTGTCAATACATGCGCTGTATTTTCCATAAATTGATTTTGGAAACAAAAATAGGTGGCTGTTTTTATGTTTTAAGGTACAAACAATGGAAGTGCAGAAGTCTTACGTCTCTAAAGAATCCTACCTTGTATCCCAATGCTACAGGATTTAGAAGCTTTATGTTGTGAGGCCCTGTTGTTGTATATTTTGTTTCTGGGTTTGTTTTTTGCTTGAGATAGGGTCTCACGCTGTAACCCTGGCTGGCCTAGAACTGGCCATGTAGACCAGTTTGGCTTCAAACTCACAGAGATAAGCCTGCCCCTGTCTCCTAAATGCTGGATTTAAAAGTGTATACCTTCGTGCTGGGGCTGCTTTGTTTTCTGAGGTAGGGTTTTATGTAACCTGTGCTGAGCTCAAAATTGCTATGAGTTTCAATGCCTGATCCTCCTGCCTCCACTTCCCTAGGCCTGGGGTTACAAGTGTATACAACTACACCTGTTTTTAAATGGAACATTTTAAGAGTATCTCCAGACCCCTCCCAAAATGTGGATCTATAGTATTTATTTTATTTAAGGGTGTATATGTGTGTGAGTGTGTATATAAGTATATAAGAGTATAAGTGAGTGTGTTAGTGTGTGTGTGTGTGGGGGGGGCAGCCCAGATTGGCCTGAAACTCTAGAGATCCTTCTGCCTGGGCTCAGAAGTGTAGGGATCTCAGAATTGAGATCTAAGGATGGACCTGTGTTTTAGAATGATTTAGTTCAGCCTTCATTCAGAATTCAGAAACAAGTCTCTCCCATCTAAGTCTCACACATGTCTAAGTGATATTCATTTTACTGCTTTAAAAAAAACTCTGCTAAAATTACTGCCTCTTGACATGTGTTGGGAAGTATAGTACAAATATTGTGAAGTCCTTAACTGTTTCGGGTCTATTAAGCCTTAATGGATAACAAATAGCTGAGGTACCTCTGACTCATCCTAGCTGGCATAGAGGATGGTCTCTTCTCCACCTCCTCCTTCTCCTCTCCATCTTCCCAGCCTTTCTTTGCTATTCCTCTCCCTCCCAAAGCGATCATTCCCTAAGATGCTTCTGCACAATTTGTCATCACTATTGCCTCTGGCCTGTCTCCTCCATGAAGGTGGGAAGGGGGCAATTCTTGTCTACTGGATGCACTGATGTAGTCCAATTCTGCACCTGATACAATGCCCATCCCCTAAGTAAGCACTCAGTCAGTATTAACTGAACTCAATTTAGTCATCTAATGACCACACGAAGTGTGGGGGTCTGGGGAGTTGAGTCCTTTGATGAACCTATATTGACGCCCTGGTTCCTCAACTCTTAACTGTGTGTTTCTTGGTGTTGACTCAATCCTAAATCAGACTTCCTTTGTGGTCCCCAGCTGCCTCTTGACCCTCATCTTGTTAGTCAAATATGGTAGGAAGGACATGGGACTCTCTCTGATATTCCAAACAAATATCGTGGGACTCACTCTGTCACAGCCACTATAGCCTGGGGCATAGAATGTGCCTGTGGCTGAACCATCACTGAGATGGAGTCACATGGAGCCCAGAAAGAGAGGCCTAGATAATCCGTATTGACTTCACTCGTCAAGAACCAAAAACAGGTTTATGGTGATAAGCAACGAGAGTCTGGGAAATCTCCATTCTTGCTTTGGTTCGTGCAGTTAGTTTGAATATGGGTTATGCTTGTGGGGTAAATTTGAGATTTCTTAAGGATTAGAGAAATCATCTTCCAAAAGGGTTCAGGAAACCAACAGTATGCTGACTTCGAAGATGAAGAAGTTGTTGCCGACACCACTTGCTCTGTAGGGATAACACCCGGGACCTTAAAAACACAAGCAGCCATTCATCTCTTGGTAATTCTTTCTCTGCACGAAGTACACCAGATAGTGTTACTTCTGCATCTTTGGAGGCTTATTTTCAAGCTATGCAGTCCTAGATAGAAGCCTGGCGTCCTCCAGCTGTGGAAACTGGTGCCTCCCCTGCTCTTCCTCACCACGTATTTCTGTTACTAAGTCAGCATCAGCCCCAAGTAGAATCCTTCCTGATTCTGTAGCACAGTGGCTGGGCCACCATATATAAGTGCTGGGAGGTGGTACTATTCCCTAGGTTATGTAGCAAGTCAGGCAGGACACCAGCAAGTATAATTCCCTTGGCAGGACTGAGGGCTGTAAAAATAAACTGCAAAAGACATGCTCCCACTGCCCCTCAGTCCTGTCCTTGGAGGCAACTCCTATTGAGATGAGCCTGGCAGCTTCCAGCCATTCTTCCTATGTCTACACATGTGTACATGTTCTGGTCCCTCTCACTCACATCAGGATTATTTTAAGGGACTAGATGGTGAACACTACTCTCTGACACAAGGGTTATCTTTCCTCTTTATGTCGGAAGCATACCCATCCTTGGATATTGCACTTTATCACATTCTCCTTTTTTTGCTGATAGACGCCTCTTAGCTGCTGCTTCCAGTCCTGCACTGAGTGCCCTTATATGTACATCCTTGTATGTGTTTCAGAATGTATCTGGAGACTAGGTTCCTCCGTGTATAACTGCTGGACCAGAACTATGTGCTCTGACACTTTCAAACACTTGGTTCTCGTTGCCCTTTGGATCCCAAGTGTTGGTGTGAACATGTTCTAACTCCTTGGAGTTGAGTTCAGAGTAGACGATTGTTAAGGCTCCTTCCAGCACTAACAGGATTCAATTCTGAAATTCTCCTCTGTTCTGCATGGTGGCTCCTTGAGGCTGACTTTTATTTTGGGTTATTAGAGCAAACTCTCTATTTAGTAGCAAGTCAGAAAGAGAACGTTTGAAAAGGAAAAGGAAAATGCAACTGAAAACGATCGCACATTTCCTGTAACCATCAAGAGGACCAGCAGGTCATGCCAGTAATCTCACTGTAATTGCTGTACCCAGGAGGACGAGGCAGGAGGATTTCTAAGAGTTTAAGAGCAGCCTGAGCTATAAGTGAGTTCAAGGCCAGTATGGGCTAAATAGTGAGATCCTGTTTGTAAGGAGAGATAAACTCAGGGTGGACTGATTTCACATCATAAAAAAGAGCCAAGGGGATGGTGAACACGGGTGTTTGATCTGAAATAGTAACTTATTATGGAGATAGAGGAATTCTTTGTAACGAAAGGGGGGTGGGCATTAACCTGACCCATAACCTTTGAACCAGTCTGTGTTATCAACTGTTTTATTCAGAGAAGAGGGCTGAACCTGCCCGATCCTTGGCTGGAGATCCTCCTAGGAAAACTCAGGGTGCTGCTGAACTTTGCAGGTGACCAGGGTAGTGGGATTCTTCCTTTGAGCCAGGGCAGAATTTTAACATTTACCTGGTTAGTCGTTTAGTCCTGGGAGCTGGTTCTCTGAAGTCATATTTAAATACCTAAGGCACAAGAAATTGTTCTCACCTTGTTTTGATAAAGTTTTGCTATATATTTCTGGTTGGCCTGACACTATGTACCACAGGCTGGCCTCAAACTTACAGCAATCCTCCTGCCTCAGTGCTGGGATTACTGGTATATGCCAGCATGCCTAAGTTAGTTGGTTTAGTTTTAATTGAAAGACTCATAGGCATGTTCTTTTAAATTCAGCTGATGGTGTTGAAAACCTCTTTCTTTCTAAGAATAGTCAATTCAGCCCTAAAGAGACCACAGTATTCCATCAGTAACTCAGAAATGATTGAGATGTCTGAACTCGATGGTGGAGTCTTCCTGAGAGAGTCAGTGGAGAATCTTAGAATCCAAATAATTGGCATAATATCTCCTTAATAAGAAGTTTGAACTTTTCAATTTAATTCAGCAGTGTTGATCCTTATCCCACGTTCCCAAAATATCTTAACTTTTATGAATGAAAACTTGAAGAGGGTCTGTATACCACAAAGGCTTGGGTAAGGGATATAAAAGTAGAAATATTTTATTTAAATAATACAGATTTAAAAACCCACTATTAACATATATCAAAATTTCTCCACAAACTGAGTGTGGTGGGTCATGCCTGCAATTCCAGCACGGGATGACTGAGACAGATCTGCCACTGCAAGTTCATGACCAGCCAGAGCGAGACTCTATCTGCAGAAATGTTTTTTTTTCCTCCAAAATAAGACACCAAGAATAGCTTTGATGAATGCTATAAAGCTACAACCTGACCTGTATGCATCCTTTCCTTTTGAGGTTAAAGGTTCTGAGTCAAAATACTAATGGTCATGCTTATTTCTCCAACATCAACCGATAATATTGCCCGTTCATAAATATTGAGATAAAGAAGTAATAATGCATTTTATTTTGTTATATCTTATTATTATCTCTTAGAGGCCTGTTCTTTTGTAATGAGGGACAGAAAGGGAGTGGATCCGGTGGGAGGGGAGGTGGGGAGGAGCTTCGAGGAGTAGAGTGAGGGAAAAACCACAATCAGGATATATTATGTGAGAAAAGAATCTATTTTCAATAAAAGGAAAAAAATAAAGCTTTATCAGTTAAAAAAAAATAATTGATGCATACATATACTACAGAGTGAATCATTATCTGCATCCTTTTTAGAGTTCAAAATGAAAGCCAGTGTGATGGCACAAAGGTTAAAGTTAAAGGGATCAAGGTTGGCCGTGGTGGTACACGCCTTTACCACAGCACTTAGGAGGCAGAAGCAGGTAGATCTCTGAGTTGGAGGCCAGCCTGGTCTACACAGTGTGCTGCAGGCCATCTACACAATGAGGCCTTATCTGAAAAAAAAAAAAACTGGTTACAGGGACCCACAAGTTATTCTCTGGCATTTGCACATATGTGCATGCACACACACATACGTGTATGCACACACACACACACACACACACACACAGAGAGAGAGAGAGAGAGAGAGAGAGAGAGAGAGAGAGAGAGAGAGAAATAACAATGTGATTAACATCTCAAATATGTTTTTTTTTTTTGAGACAGTGTCCCAATGTGTAGCCCACGCTGGCCCCCAGCTCTCGATCCCTCTGCCTTACAAATGTCGACCTCCACTCCTTTACATTATTATGTTGAATTTTCATTATTTCTGGTTTAGGCCAAGTTTGAGGTATTTTATTAGCATATGTTAGTTTCACAAAATAATGGGTTTCATGGTGCCATTTTCATACATGTATAATATACTTTGGTCATGTTTACATATTTACCCCATTATCCTCTCTTGTTTTCTTCTCCATTCCTGGGAATGCCCTTCCTCTGGGTAAATATCCCTTCCTCATTCACATCTTTCAAATAATCTACGTTTCACATATGAGAGGAAACACATTTATCTGTCTTCCTGAGTTCTGGTTAGCATGGCAATCTTTCGGTTCCACCCACTTTCCTTACGTGACACAATTTCATTCATTGAATGTTTTCCTTCTGTTTGTTTATTGATGGTGTGTGGCATGTGCACCTGCCTGCCCCAGTGCATGTGTGGAGGTCAGAGGACCACTTTCCGGAGTCAGTTCTCTTCTTCCATCATCCTGGATCCAAGGATCAATCTCAGGTCAGACTTGGCAGCAAGTGTCTTTAGTGGCCGAGCCATTTTAGCGGCCCATTTCTTTCTTTTTATGGCTGAGTAAAACTCCTTTGTGTGAGTACACCACAGTCGTATGTTGGCGGGCACCTAGGCTGAGTCTCTATTGCCTGCCTGTTGTGCATAGAGCTTTGAGTAGTTTTTTCCCCCCATGTGTTGTTGGCTTTCCTACCACATTAACTAGAAAGGGATTCTGCCTGCTTACGTGACACATCATACTCCTTCTTCTGTGGTGATAGCAGCAAATTATCTCCTAATTCCCATTTTCTTCTTCCCAGACTTTTGACCGGATTCATGGCTACATAGTAAGGGATGGTATTTCCCAGCCTCACTTGAGGCTGGATGTGTCCAAGTGATGAACTTCTCACTAGCAGGGTCTAAGGAGAGTGCCATGTGGATGGTGATTCTGGAAAAGTTCCTTTTCAGAAGGATGGCATGTACCCTAAGCCCTTCCCCTCCACTTTCCTCTTTCTCAGAGATCCTAACATAGGGTGAACGGTGGTGCTCTTTTAGACTAGAATTTTTATCACTGTAGCTTTAGGATAGCGGAAGAGAGGAAGTTGGAAGGAACCTAGATCTCCAACAACCTGCAGGAACAAAACTTGTGTAGGACGCCTAGGTTCCCACCTCTGGACTTTCAGTTTTAAGTCTATTCCTACCATTTATTTCTTTGATGGCCACTACCTGATGTTCGTTAACAAAGAAAGAAAGAAAGAAAGAAAGAAAGAAAGAAAGAAAGAAAGAAAGAAAGAAAGAAAGAAAGAAAGAAAGAACAACAACAGAAAACCCGACGTACATTTTTCTGAAGTCAGTATCAGGCTATACGATCAGGTGTATCTTCCAGTAAATAGACAGGACTATTGTGATCTCAATCACATTAAAAAAAAATTCCAGGTTGGAAACTTGCCATCTGCTTATATTACATGTATGTCAATAGTTGAGGTGGTGATGTCTGGTTTAGGCTGGTTATGAGTAATTCAATCACAAGTGATACTGAGTGCTGATAGAGTGCTCTGACTTCCTACACTGAATCTCAAAGGGATTTAGGTGGCCAGCTCTTGGCCCCTGTTCCCTTGATTAAGACCCTCAGTTTGCCTCTGTTTTTCTTTTCTAAACCATTTTCACACTGGATGTCTCGGGAGGATGCAAACTTTAAATTGAGGTATTATCTGGGCACCGCTGATGAGCAGACTTCTGGATAAATCACAGTTGAGGACAGTACACCCCAAAGGCTTGTTTCACTGGCATGAATGGGGAGACGTGTGTTTGTATCGATCCACATTTGCCGACAATGGTTGGCTTCCTGCAAAAGCATTGGATGAGAAGAGCTAAGGATTCTCCCCTCTCCTCTTTAATGAGAGGGCTTTGAACCTGTACGCAGCTAGGCAGCAAGCAGGCAGAGCTGGCTTCTTAACTCCTCTATTTCCAGCTTCAACTTCCCTACGGCTTTTTCCCAATGACTTCCCCAAAGCAGGAAGTTTCCCTCTGTGTATTTCAAACCCCCCGTCCCATGGACCTCGCTTCTTTCCTGTGGTTTTCAAATTCCTCTCAAACTGGACTTGCATCATCTAGAATCCCAGAATGAGCACTTGGGGCATTATCGTTTCAGCAGAACACATCCCCGAAATGAGGACCAGAGGAAGGACCCCTTGACGAAAGGGGTTGCCCGCGTAAATGACTCATTGCCTACAGAGATGGACTTTTTACAAATGTCATTTTCATCCTGGGACATAGGGAACTGCTTGCCCTATCTTCTACTGTGACACCAACAGCTTGAGGAACCCACGACTCTAATTGTGGGGTGTCAAATGATCAGGGGAAACGCAACAGCATCCCACCTTCTGGGAGTTCTGATGGCTCAGGCGATCCTCTCTCCCCGGTGGCCTTAGATGAAGAGGCAGCCTCACCAGCGTGCAGCAGTGATGTGACTCAGGGCAGGGTCAGCTGACTGAGCAGGAAGTCACCTCCAGCTGCACCGACAGATGGGAAAGTCCACAGTCGATTGAATGTACTTTTTAAGAAAAGGAAATAAAGACGCTCCGTAGCTAATGGGTTATGTCACAAGGTTAAAAACCCCAATTATATTTGATAGTCTTCTGTGAGGCCCTAGCACAGGCAAGAAAGGCGTCGATCAGTCAAGTAATCATAATACTGTTTCCAAGCTCTCTGAGGATGCTCCAGCTGTTAAGTAAAAAAATGCAGTTTTGTTTGGAGGTCTCATCATTAGCCCAGGGTTTGGTAGTGAATCCGCCTCTGTGGCCTTGGCAGAGATGACCAGAGCAAAATGGGAAGCAGTGTGGTTCTCCTTCCCAGTGGGGACATTGGTATTTTAGAGCTCTTCCCTTGTTCCAGGGGTTCGGGGATTTCATGGGTCTCATTTCCTTTTATCATCCACTGGAATATGTCTGAGGAGCAATGTGGACCTGTGGGGTAGCAATGTGGACCTGTGGGGTCCGAACAGAGACATACGTAGATGTGAATAGAGGCATTGGACTGGTTCCAAGGGATGGCAGGCTGGCCCGGCAGAGGGCAAACGACTTCCTGTGGGCATTCACAGGAATATGAGATTAGCATGGGCAAGGTTAGCCTGGGAGGCCATTGTGTGAACAGTGACTCTAGAACGACACCGTACCTTAAAGAGAGAGCAGCTGCAGGTGAGCAGCAAGGGTCTGGCCATTGATCCTGACAATGGCAGGCGACAAGCGAATATTTGAGTGGGAGGTGGGGTGGGCACAGGACCAAAGATGTCAGGGAAAGTCCTGACAAAGATCTCGGAGCACAGAATGCTTCCATCTCCTCATCTGAAATAGGGGTACAGTAAACACCTTTACTGCCGTTCAGGTTAAATAACAGTGGGAGTGACCGTGTAAACCACGGCTCACACGAGAAACTTAAGTTATTGTTAATAGCAACAAAATAGTCAAGGAGAGTCATTTTGGATACCCAGATTCTGCTTGACTATAAGAATAAGGTGTGCATTTGCAGCCATTGGTACATCAGGAAGGAGAGTTGGAGGTCAGATGCTGCTTATAGATACCAAATTGTTACATGCTTGTGATGAATAGGCGTGTGTATAATCCAGCCTGGGATCTTACCAAGAGAAGCATGAGGACAATGTTTCTAGAAGCAATGAATGCAGATACAGTCTTGTTGAGGATCCCTGTGTTTCCCTTGCAGTGAGGACAATGAACTTTCAACATTTTATGTTGACATCTAACCCAGGCTGGAAGCCCTTGTACCCTATGCTACGCAGGACATATAGTTAAGAACCAGTGTGTTCTTAGCTAAAGAACAGAAAGGGGATCTTTCTAGTTCTAGGATGCCATCTGGTAGGCATTGCTTCTAATTTTGAGAGTGGCAAGCACCCCCTACCCCCCCCTTAGCATATTGATGGAGAAATAACTGATAGATTTGCAGTGAGGCCAAAACGCGCATGTTGGGAGTCAGACGGGCAGAAATGAACGAAGAAAGACGGCCATCTTTATTTTCCATGCTGAGCTATCTTGCCCAGAGCTCCTGTTTGCACCGACAACGGGGATTTTCCCTAGAAAATTTCCATGTTTCCCTCAGGCGGCAATGTTCCTTGGGATAAATATTGTGTTTATTTGAAGTGTAAGCCATTCCTCGTTTCCTCCTCACCCTTCTCTCTCTCCCTCCCTCCCTCTGTCCCTCTCTCCCTTCCTCTCCCTCTCCCCCCACCTCTCTCTCAGACAGGGTCTTACTCTATGTCCCAAATTGGCCTTGAAGTCGTAGAAGTCCTCTTGGCTTGGTTTCCTGCGTGCTGAGATTAGAGGCCTATATTATTCCACCACATTCTAAGGGACTCTAAACAAGTTTCCCTTTCTCTTCCTTCTGGTGCTGTTAGAGGACTCGATGCCAGATGGAAGGGGGAGCCCCAGGTCCCCATGTTGCCTTCAGAGTCTCTTCACTTCTGTGAGGAGTCTCCCTCTAGGCTCTGGGAGTGCTCAGTCCCATGCATGTTGCGTGTGGTACTTGAGTCCTTGGCTGACATCAGGAGCTTCTGTATATCCATCCCTGGGCCTCATCCAGAACAGTAGCATCTTGGCATTGTATTCTCCCATCCTTCCACAGGCAGTTTGCTTCCTGTAGTGGACAAAACTTTTGGGGATACCCCACACTCAAGATAGCAGAAAGTCTGCCGCACACAGGCTGCTTAATTTTCTGGCTTACATCGTCTTTAAGATGTAAACTTAAAACTGCTGCAACTGCCACTTTGAGGTCTGCCCCTGGCTTTTTTCTCCTTGGGCAGATAAAAGCAGTCCTCTCAGTGGGCTAGCAACTGCCCTCCTCCAGCCCTCTAATAACTGGTTCAGCCCAGACATATTTTTCCCTCAATGAAGATGAATAGTTTCCAAATAGAACAGCATGTTTCAGATTTTTGCTTTCATCATTAACTTAGGGTCTTTCCGTATTGGGTGGGCTGGCATTTAGCTCACTGTGTATCTATCCCATCCTGGCTTCAAATGCTTCCTGACAATGATCCTCCTGCCTCAGCCTCCCTAGTTCTGGGAATTGCAGCCATCTGTTATCATGCCTGGCTTATTTCAGGGTGTTGCCTTTACACTAATCTTTATGCAAAGTAATGGTTCTCATTCTGTACATTCTGCCCACTGGTCAGTGGGACTGACTTAGAGGAAGGAGAAAGGAAGCCACAGTCATGGAATGACATCATCTAAACATCTCAAAAGGTTTATTCCTGTTACGAATGGTTAAAGCATTCTGGTGGTTGTGACATTACCAGGGAATGGGTGATGTTCCCATCAATTCCCTGCCTGGGAGGGCTCCAGGACTCCTCTGAGTCACTCAGAAAGTATGCACTCAGCAGAGGCTTCATTCCAAACCTGGGAGAAGTATTGTTGAACTGCCACATGGTTGCATGTTTTCATGTTCTCACATGCTGCTAAACACACTTCAGGTAAACCACCAGACATAAAGAAGAACAGGGCAGGGATAAAGGTAGAATTTTAGGGTCCCCAGACAGTAAGGGATCCTGGAAAAAAGAGTGGAATAGAACCTCTGCTCTGACCGTGTGAAGCCAGAGAAGGTGTCTTCCACCTTGGGGTAGTCAGGGACCTGGGAGGATGGAGGTGATGATCTATGTAAGAGCAGGTACTGACCTGGAGGTGGAGGTGAGACAGAAAGACCTTCCCTGACATGACGCAGCACAAACTGACCGACTATGAACCTGAGGACTGTATGGAACCGGTAGAATTCAGGAAAGCACTTTCTGTGAACTTACAGAATTCTTGTTATTTTTTTTTCCTTTTGATTTTAGTTTTTATTTCATTGGTTTTCTGGAAGGTTGAAACTGATAGCACATATTCAAGGAGGTTTGGACCGAGGCTTGAGAAAACTGCAGGCTAGCCAGTGTTCAAAGTCGGTGGACATTGCTGTCATTTCCACATGGCTGCCCCACTCCCAGCATCATATGTTCATGAAGCGTGTGCCTAAGGGATGTGAGGCCATCTGCCCTTTGGCTTGGGAACAGGGAGGCTTCAGCAAACATTAGGAAATGCCCACTGACTGTCTACCAGCACTCAATTCCTACACAGAGCTAGCAATCTCGTTCTGGCAGAGTTAGCCTGATGCTAAACTCCAGTTTATGCTCAACAAACTAATGTGGGGGACAGATTTTTAGTTCAGAGTTTGAAAGTCTTTAACTCGAGAAATTTAATCAGTGACCTGTCTTGTCTAATACAGTAGCGACTTGCTAGATGTGGCTATTTAAATTTTAATCTAAAGTAACTATAATAAATTAGAATGGTTTTTACTTGCAAGTTTTTATAATAAAGGTTATAAGAATAATTTAAAATTTTATATATCCACTATCCACATTTGTTCCTTCTTCGAAAGACAGGGTCTCACTGTGCTGCCCAAACTGACTTTGAAGCCTTGGGTTCAAGCGATCTGCTGAACTTAGATTCACAGGTCACTGGGACAACAGGCACACACCATTGTGCCTAGCCACTAGCCACATGTTAGTGTCACTAATGGTGGTGACCACAGGGATGTTATCGTACGGGCACATAGCCCTGGGCAATGATCCTGGGCGGTGCCAGCACAGGCTTTCACGCCATGGTATCACCAGAGAGAATCAACAGTTTGAGACATTTCATCATTGTTTTCCTTTTTAAATGAAATGTTGACCAGTGAGATAACAATTCGAGACATTTTGTCATTGTTTTATTTTTGAAATAAAATGTCGACCAGTGAGATAGGCTAGAAGAAGGAAAAACTGAAGTCATCTTTCCCCGAAGTCACCTTCCCTGCTTGCTCTCTTCACTGGAATCTGTTGAGTGCCATGGAGGGTTTGGAAACTTTCAAGGAAGCACCACGGAGCTGTTGGTCCCCTGTCCACACTAGCAGCCAAGAGCTGAGCTCTTAGCCTTGTAACTCAGCCAGTCACTCCCCATGCGCAGCCGGGGGCCTGGCAGCAGCTGTCCTAGGTTGAGAGCCAGCCCCGCTGGAGCCAGCTTCCTTAGGTCGCTCCACTCACTTTCTGTTTCACTGTGAGCAAGTTGTTTACCCTCTCTGATCTTTGGCATTGCAAAAAGGGGTTATGTCCATTTTGGTGCATTTGGGGTCGAGTGTGTGCAGACATGTGCATACATGCATGTACACGTATCCATGATATTTAGAGTATGATAAGAAGTCCCTTAAAAAGTTTCCAACTCACGTTTACCTTACTTTAAAAGTTAATGCAGGTGAGGCATGGTGGTATACACTTCCAATCCCAGTACTCAGGAGCCACAGACAGAAAGATCATTGCAAGTTCAAGGCTGGACTGCTCTACATAGTGACTTCAGCCAGGACTCCACAGCAAAATTCTATCCTTAGAAATTTGGAAGAAAGGGAGGAGAGGAAGAAAGAACAACAACCAAATCAAAACTCAAAAACAAAACAAACGAACAAACAAAACCCCTACCAAAACCAGTTAACATTGTAGATTTAAAAACAACAACAACAAACTTTCAGCTTGAGTTGCAAAATTATAAGATGACAAAAACTTCAGAAATATGCTTAAATGGCTAGGAGATTTTTGAGAGGTAAGACTTTTAAGTTTAGAGATACAAGGAATAGAAAAATCTTTCTCTTTTTTCTTCTTTTTCATTTTTCTTTCTCTTTATTCCAGTTTTTTTTTTTTTTTGAGAGAGAGGGGGGGTTTCTTTGTGTAGCCCTGACTGTACTGAAACTCACTCTGTAGAGCAGGCTAGCCCCGAACTCACAGAGATCTGCCTGCCTCTGCCTTCCGGGTTCTGAGATTAAAGGTGGGTACCACCACCGCCCGGTGAAAATAGACACATCTTAAATGTCAGTATTTTGACTTCTTTTCAACCAGTAGAAATCAAAATCAAAGGCAAGCAAATGCAGGGATAAATCTTATTCTTAAAACAACAACAACAACAACAGCAACAAAAAAACCCCAGAAAACTACACATACACTGTTTTACTTGACACCAAAAAGAAATAATATAATAGTCAAAATGTTAGTATTCAGTTTTTTTAAACAGTAGCTAAAACAATTATGATAAAGAATTCAATGTATAGATATGACATGACTAAAGAATGTAATACTGAAAAATTTGTTTTGAAATAGGGTCTTGCTGTGTAGCCTTAGCTCTTTTAGTGCTTGCTATATAGATAGCTCAGGCTACCTCAGCATCCCTAAAAGTGGGGTTATGGGCGTGTGCCATCACGCTCTCAAACACTGATAAATAGAAAAATTGGGTGTTAGAAGTCTAAAACATTCAGAGTAAAGTAAACTAGTTGAAGATCCTTTCCTTTCCTCTTTCCTTCTTCCTAATCAGGGGTTATCTTAGTCCTTGGATGAGCAGCCCCAGCATTTCAAGACTGCCACATCTCTCTGTGCAGTCCCAAGCTTAGCTCCCTGTCATGTGCACCGGTCTCTCAGAAGCCCCTTACCCATTTTTATATGATACTTTTATCATCGCAAAAGGTTGTTTAAACAAAAAGAACATGTCAGTTCTCTAACACAGGCCTTTTAACAATCCTAACTTCCTCTTCTTCTTCCTCTGGTCTACTCCTATAATTTATTTATTTATCAATTAGTTAATTAATTATTCCCCAACCTTATCACAGTTTCCCCTCCCTCCTCTCCTCCCAGTCCCTCCCCACAACCTCCCTCCCTCCCACCCACTCCTCCTCCTGTTTCTCTTCAGTAAAGAACAAGTCTCCCATGTATATCAGTCAGACATGGCATACCAAGTTGCAGTGAGACTAGGCACCTCCTCGTCTATTAAGGCTGGATGATGTAACCCAGTAGGAGGAAAGGGTCCCAAAGGGAGATAGTCCCTGCTCCCACTGTTAGAGACCCTCAAGAGGACCAAGCTACACAACTGTAACCTGCGTGCAGAGGGTCTAGGTCGGCCCCATGCAGGCTCTCTGATTGTCGGTTCAGTCTCTGTGAGCCCCTGTGACTCCAGGTTAGTTGATTCTGTGGGTTTTCTTATGGTGTCCTTGGCCCCTCTGGTACCCATAATCCTTTTTTCTCCTTTTCCATAAGATTTCTTGAGCTTTGCCTAATGTATGGCTGTGGATTCCTGCATCTGTTTCCATCAGTTGCTGGGTAAAGTCTCTCTGATGACAGTTGGGCCAGGCAATGACCTATGAGTGTGGCAGAATAGCATTAGAAATGATTTCATTAATTTTTTTCTATTTTTATTTTTTTTGTCAGTCATGTTTGGTTCTCTCCTAGGTCTCTGAGCTGTCCATCTCTGGGTCCTCGCCTTCCAGGCAATGTCAGGGGTGGGCTCTCTCTCATGGTATGGGTCTCAAGCTGGACCAATCATTGGTTGGCTACTGCCATAATTTTTGAGTCACCTTTACCCCAGCACATCTTGTAGGCAGGACAAATTGTAGGTCAAAGGGTTTGTGGCTGGGTTGGTGTCCCCGTCTGTCCACTGGAAGTCTTGCCTGGTCACAGAAGATGGCCTGTTCAGGTTCCATATCCCCATTGCTAGGAGTCCTAGCTAGGGTCACCCTCATAGATTCCTGGGAGTTTCCATTGCACTAGGTTTCTAGCTCATCCCAGAGATACCCCTCTGATTCCAGTTGTACTCTCTCCCTCCATCCTCTCCCAACCTGATACCTCCTGTTCCCATGCCTACCCCACATTGAGACTCCTCCCACCTGTCTATTTATCACATCTATTCTATTTCCCCTTCACAGTGAGATTCAACAGTCCTAACTTCTTAACTGACTATCCACAAAGATCCCAAGTTCAAGCAGAAATTCCTTCAGCCGGCCCTTTCTGGAAGCCTTTATCAATTTTATCCTTTGCTGAATGTCAGTGATGCTTGTATCTTACATCATCTATTGACCATTACCTCTCAAGTGGTGATGGCTCTTCTGATTCACCTTTATAATTCCTAATATACCTGTCACTGCACATGACATGTGTTGGCTTTAAAATGTTGTGATTCTATCTATATCGATTATCTATATCTAATCTATCTATATCTGTATCTGTCTTAGTTTGGATTTTTATCACTGTGAAGAGACACCATGACCATGGTGACTCTTATAGAGAAAACATTTAATTGGGGTGGCTTGCTTACAGTTCAGAGGTTCAGTCTGTATCATCATGATGAGGAGCATTGTGGCGTGCAGGCAGACCTGGTGCTACAGTTGAGCATGCTACATCTTGCAGGCAACAGGAAGTCAACTGACTGTCACACTGAGGGAAGTTTGAGAACAAAAGAGACCTCAAAGCCCGCCCCCACAGTGACACACTTCCTCCAACAAGGCCACATCTCCTAGTAGTAACACTTCCTTTGGGGGCCATTTTCTTTCAAATCATCACATTCCACTCCCTGGCCCCCAAAGGCTTATAGCCATATCACAGTGAGGGAAAAAATGCATTCAGTTCAACTTCAAAAGTCCCCATAGTCTATTATAGTCTCAAACTTGTCTCAAAGTCCCTCCCAAGTTCAAGGTCTCTTCTGAAATTCATGCAATCTCTTAACTGTAATAACCCTGTAAAAATCAAAACCAAAAAGTAGATCACATACTTCCAACATATAATGGCACAGGATATACATTACCATTCCAAAATGCAGGGAAGGGAGCATAGTGAGGAAATACTGGCCAAAACTAGATCAAAAACCAGTTGGGCAAACTTCAAACTTTGCATCTCCATGTCTGATGTCAAAATGCCCTTCAGATCTCCAATTCCATTCAGGTTTGACTGCAACATACTTATTTCTCTTGGGCTGTTTCCACTCCCTGTTAGCAGCTCTCCTCAGCAGGGATCCCATGACTCTGGCATCTCTAACATCTTGGGTTCTCTAAGGCAATCCAGGCTTCAACTTCACAACTTCATGCAATGATCTCTCTACTAGTTCTCCATTCAGGGACACCCCTGACACATGCCTGACCTCAGGGCCTTTATTCTATAACTCCTTTCTTCTGTCCTTAACTCTAAAGCCAGAACCACGTGGCAGAAGCTACCAAGTCCTGCTGCTTGCTGGGGCTGGAACATGGCCCCCTTGTTTAATTGCATCTTCACCAGCTTTCTGTTTTCCTTCACTGCCTACACTTGGCTGTCTTTGAACTTGCTCTATAGACCAGGCTGGTGTCAAACTCAGAGATCCACCAACCTCTGCCTTCCCAGTGTTGAGATTAAAAGCGTGCACCACCACCCAGCTATAAGCTTTTCTTTAGTTCCTTTTCACAAGTTGGAAACTTAGCTGGGTGGGATCTTGCCCTGAGGTCACCACTCCCTGTATTATATTTCTTAATCCATTTATCTCCCTGAACATAAGATTTAGCTCCATTCCACTTTCTAGTGCTCTTTTTCTCCTCAAAATTTACATTTTATAATTCGCCTTGCTCAGCTTGCTCCTTTTCATTATAAATCTTCATTACTTACCAATAACCACACGACAGAGTCTATACTAGGCTGCTTTGAGATTTCTTCTGCAGATGGAATTAACCCAAAATTCTTCACTTTAGCCTCAGGCAGACTCTTCAGACAAGGGTAAAAGACATCCAATGATCTCTAGGCAACATACTAAAATTCTTCTCCTTTGAAATATCTTAGTGACTCCCATACCTCATAGTTCAAATCACTCTCAGCACCACTGTCTCCCATGCTCCTCCTAGTATGGCCCATTAAGGAGCTCTTAAAGCATCCCACTGATTTCATAACCCAAAGTACCAAAGTCCAAATTCCTCCAAACACAAACATGGTCAGGCCTATCACAGGAATACCCCACTTCTGGTACCAACTTGTCTTCTTTAGGGTTTATATTGCTTCGAACGAAACACCATGACCAAAAACCAAGTTGGGGAGGAAAAGGTTTCTTGGGCTAACACTTCAGCATTGCTGTTCCACTGAAGGAAATCAGGACAGGAACTCAAGCAGGGCAAGAGCTAATGCAGAGGCCATGGAGGGTGCTGCTTACTGTCTTGCTCTCCATGGCTTGCCCATTCTGCTTTATGATAGAACCCAGGACCAGCAGTCTAGTGATAGTACCATCCACCATGGGTTGGAACTTCCCAAATTGATCACTAAATGAGAAAGTGCCTTATAGCTGAATCTCAAGGAAACATTTCCTCAGCTGAGGCTCCTCCTCTGGATGACTCTAGCTTGTGTCAAATTGACACAAAACCAGCCAGTACAATATCTATATCTATCATCTATATCTACATCTACATGAGGGAGGAGACAGAGAGATACGTAGCCACGCTGGGCTAGAATGCACTATGTAACCAATGCTAGCCTTGAACTCATAATTTTATTACTTCTATCTCCAAGTACTGGGATTACAGATGTGTGCCATGACATCCAAATTCAATGAAAACTTTTGAATTAACAAAAACAGATGCTTGTGAATAGCATTTTAAAGAGTTTAGGGTATTAGTATGCAAAATTCAAATAGTCTAGTCTACCTTTTCATTCAAAGATGATGAAAGTGATGTTCAAATTGCTTGTTCAGAGAGTGGTAGAGCAGTATGGATATTTGATACTTTTTTCTTCATCTCCACTCTTCTGAAATAAGAAGATAGAAAGGGAGTAATAGGTATAATTGCTCCCAAGTTAACTTTTTGAGACAAGGCTTCTGTGTAGCCCAGGCTGACCTTATTCTACTAAATACTTTTTGAGCCTAAACAGGCTGAAATGACACCAGACAGGTACATAAACTGTACTTGTGATGAAGGATGGTAGCCGTGGGCATGCAGTCAGTGTGCGCCACTGGGTTTTCGGTAGGACGAGGCTTGGCTGCAAAGATGGCTTAGGATCATCCTCCTTGAAGAACATTTCATATTGGCAAAAAACTTTAACACAGATACTGAACTGGACATGGAGCAAATGTCCAGATATCAGGGCAAATCAGATACATTGTGGAACAGTGGGAAGTATTCCAAAGGACGAAAGGTAACTCATGTGACCTTGGACAAATGATATGTCCATGGACCCCATAAAAAAAAAAGATAGGGAAAATAAGAGATTGACAAAGAGGAAACTGTCTTTGTGGCATTGGGCCGTGAATAGCAAATGTGAGGTTCTTCTGTACTCTTGGGTATGTGCTTAGATCTTAGGCCATTTCCATTCCCCACCCCCACCCCCAAATACAGAGAACAAGTTGGAGACCTCACTGGCAAGGGTGTATCACACTATTCGAACCTGGTGGGAGTGTCTTGCTTCCTGTGGGAGACAGCATCATCAGCAGGATGTCCCTGGAGAACATAGGATACCCTTCAGGGACGGGGCCTTTGGGAGATAAAGAGGTCAGATTAACCTGCTCTCATATGAACTGTTGTGATATCACAATTCAGCTGGGGTTTTCCCGAGGCTAGAATGTTCTCAGGACTCCTATCAGGAGACCTCGAGGGCAGCCACACAGTGGCAAATATTGCAGTGACCAGTACCAAGACTGTAGTAGGCTTACAGAAAAAAAAAAAAAGAACCAGGATCAGTCAACCTCCCACCCTCTCCCAATTCCCAGGCACATAACTCAAGGCTAATTTAAGAGAAGTCTAGGCACCAGACTTAATAGCTCAAGGTTCAACAGCAAAAATGTGACTAAAGTACTGTTCTAGTTTGAATATAAAATGTCATCACAGGCACATGTATTGACCACTAGGTCCCCAGACTCTGTTGTTATCTTGGGTGTTTCTGGAAGCTGTAAGATCTAGAACCTTGCTGGAGGAAGCAGGTCACTGGGAAGGGATTTTGGAGGCTGTCTGGTCCCTAGCTCTTTCTCCTTCTGCTTCTTGTGATGGATTGAAAAGCCTTCTCCCTACACTCTCCATGTCATGATGTTATGTCTTACTGTGGGTCCAGAATCAATGGCATTAAGGAAGAGGAGATTAAAGTCTTCGAAACCAAGAGCCACAAGGGATTTCATTTAGCAAGAAAAACAAGGCATGTCCCCACAAATCTAACATATGCTGGGATTTTCATACAAACATGTGATTGCTAGAAGCTTCCACAGAACGTTGGAGAAGTCAACCAGGACGAAGTGAGTTTCGCCCTCAGAGCTGCAGTTTCACTGATGGTACTTCATTTCAGAAGAGAGGATAAGTACAATTGTGCATCCGGGTACGGTGGAAAAGCGTGTGTCAAGTTTAGGTTTGTTCTCAGAGACTGTGTCTCATGTGGAACTCCAGATGCTCCTGCCTTTGTCTTCCAAGTGCTGGGATTGCAGGCATGCAGGACGATGTCTGGCTGACGTGTCAAATCCTCAAGCATGAAGGGGATCACTCCCACTTGCATTTGGCTGGGACACATCAAGGATCACAAAACTAAACACTTTCTCTCGTCATCCTTTTCCTTACAAGCAGAAGTACTGAGGCAGAAATGTGGAGACTGAGTTTGACTCTGTTCTGGAACATGGGACCTGCCAGGCTCGGAAGTTTGCAAAAGCTTTTCCCACTTCACATGTAGAACCGGTTTCTCCCAGCAGTGACCTAACTCGGGAGAGGAGACACTGGGTCTCATGATTCTTTGTCTTTCCTCACACGCTGGTGAGATAGCAGATCTCACTGGTACATAGTTACTTGCTGACGCTGGGAAAGGAGTCACGCTTCGTTCAGGCAGCGTGGAAGGAAGTGAGCACAGAGTGGAGACAGAACTACTTCTGGAGCCCTCGGAGAGTACAGACTGTTCAGGAAAGGCTGAAGCACGTGAGGTTTGTTTTCAATTTGAAAGCATCTAGCTCCAAGTGATACAACTATCTTTCAATCTTTTCTTTAATTGTTGTTAGTACAGGCAAGATATGGGACTTGAATATACCAGGAAATGAACTTTATAAAACCCTCTATTGGATCATTCCAATGCTTTATGTTGATAATTTTCCATGGTAATATTGTTGCTTGTTGTGGTCCCTAACTATTATAAGTCTGAAGTACAGACTTTGAGCTAAATCATTAATAATTTTCTTCCCTCGGTAATTCTTGATGGGACACAATGAACCTTTACATCTCACTAAATGCAAGAAATTACAATACAATCTTCAGGCAAAAGAAGGGTTTTACTGTGGTCAATTTTTAGGCACATGGCTTCTTCAGTCCAACCATGAAAAAAAAAAAAAAAAAAAAAGAAGGAGTACAGAATGAATAATGAGGCTGCTGCTTCCCTGACCCTGGTTCCTCTTAATTCTGAAAACATTGAAAGATTTAGCCCAGGATTGCCAGTGCATGCTTGTATAGTACCAGCACAGGAAAGGCGGAGTCAGGAGGATAGAGAGTTTCATGCTAGCCTGCGCTTCTTAGCAAGACACTATAACAAAACCAAAGCAAAATGAGAGTGAGCAAAACTTAATAGGACTTTTTCTTAGCTACTGGATCATTAGTTAGCCATTCTAGAAAGTCTGGAGAGAGGACATTCTTCCATCTGTGACCCTCCTTTATTTTCCTAGTTCCCTGCTAAACCTGGGGGGTGGGAGTCTTTCTTTAATCCCTTATAGGATTGGTTGTGAACGTGAGGTGACTTTGCACATCCCTGCCACACAAATTGTCTCCCAGATAGATGTCAAGGATGTCACTAAAGATCCATGGGACGGAACAGCCCCACAACAATGTATTACGTGGCTCATAATGTCAACATTCCCAAGGTTGGAAAACCCTGCTCTAAAGGTTTAGCTGCAAATTTCATGGTCAGAGAACAGTGTACAGAGATGTCCCAGGTTGAGCCCAGGTACATCTTCCAAGTCAGTTTTGGTAAAATAAAGTAGTGAGGGGAGGTATGAGACATGTGCTCTTTGAAGCCAGGGTAGCAAGGTGTTCTTGACAATTACTCAACTATTATGAGCCCATTGAGGAAATCGAATTCAAGATAAAATTGCTTCCCAGCTCAGGAAGCCTCTTTAGCAAGGCAGAAAAGAAAGAAAAGGATTGTATTGTTGAATGTGTGTTAAACCACACAATGATGGACATTGATGACATCCAGGAAAGACACTCCAGAAACAAGGAACTCTTACACTCAGCTCTCGCTAATCAGACACAGTCCACAAAGTAGAGCCTTATAATTTAGAGTCACATGACACGTAGATCTGTCTCTTCCTGGGACTGAACAGATTGAACATTATCTTCTGTCATGATTTCACCTCAAGGGTAGAGCTCTGGTTTTTGAGGAAACCTTGACTGCAAATGTTTGAAAAGGACATTGAAAGAAAGTCGGGGTGGAGGTGGGGTGGGGAGGGGGAGACAGGGGCCCCGGGATGACAAAGGAATGGAATTTCCTCCTTTATTTTCAAAAGGAATAATTAAGTCTATAATTTTAACTTTCAGGTGCTAACATACACTTCAAGTTACTTGTCTACAGAAGTGGGATAATCGTTCCCTCACCAGCCTGGGATGGCTTAGAACTCGCAGTAATTCTGCCTCAGCCTCTGGAGTGCTGAGATGGCTAACATGTGCCATAGAGCCAGCTAAGACCTACTTCTCAGGGCTGTTGTATGGATGGTAAGTCAAAATGCATGCAGGCTATTCTTAGGCCTTGTGATGCATGGAGTTTTGAGAGATCCCAACATGCCTAGGACTATACATGCCTGGCATAGTTTTCTTCCCATTCATGTGAGCTGAATCTATGAACATAAAAGGATGTGGCCATATGAGGGGGTCACTATAGGCTGACCTTTTAGTTTACTAACAGAGAGAGAGAGGAGAGAGAGACATAATTCAGCGGTCTGATAAGGGCTCATAGAGGCCACATGACTACAAATAGCAGGTGGACTCAAGGAGCCAAGGGTGGCCCAGTAGACCCAGTAGACGACCAATCGAAAGGAATGGAGCTGTAGTCCCTACAGCCACATGGAACCAGATCCTGCTAGCTCACCTGTGACCTTGAGAAGGACCAGGAACTCACTGTAGACCACTCCTTCGCTTCAGCCTGTGAAAGCCAGAGCAGAGGCTCCATCCAGCTCAGAAACCACGACAAGAATACATGGCTATGTCTAAAGCCAGTAAATAAGTGCTGGGATGAGAAACTAATACAGGCTTTAAGAAAAGGTCATACTTCAAGCTCATGTCACCAACCAAGGCTCTCAGAGGAAAAGACTTAACCCGGAAGTTGTACTTTGTCAGCGTTCACCTGTAAGAAACACCTCGAGTGTGTACCATCAGGAAAACCCACCAGTAAACACATTAAAGAAACCAACTGAGTGGGAGCTCTTGGGACCTGTTCCTCTTGTTCCAGTCTCTTCTGTAAGTTAGGAAGCTGAACCACAGGGTAGCAAAGGGCTCTAAATACTGCAGTTCCTCTCCCCTAGGATCCCAGACATTGAGAGTGCAGGAGGAAGAGGGCTGGCTTTGAAAAGGAGACCCTTTGAAACCATATTTCAGTATGCCTGAGACACACACTGGGCCTTCCCAGATGCGAGAATTCACATCAAGCAGCCTCCAAATGCTGACTGTATCTAACTAAAAAAAAATATTTCTACATGACTGTATCTAATTAAAAAAATATTTCTTTTTGAAGCTTAAATTGCTGGAAATACAATAATTGGTTTTTGTTGTGGTTTTTATCCATAAAGAGAGAGGCATTAGTGGAGGGTTCTCCAAGGCTACTGGTGTGTCCTGGAACATGGAGATCCATCTCATCCAAGGCTTTTATTCAGTAAAAGCATGTCAGTGGAGAGATGTGCTCACCCCTGCTCAGCTTGCCCAGAGATTCTAACGGGAAAGGGGCTCAGACGTGCAACCCAAGAATTTGCATTTTTAGCAAGCAGCATCGAGGGTTTTGGAAGCAGCCATCTATGCACCGAGCTACAACAAACCCAAGACTCTGGGGCCAGAGCATCCCAGAGAGCAGACTGGAGACTCAGAGTTCCAGAAGTCCCAGCAGGAAGCAGAGTCCGGGTTCTTTGACTGAGTGAAGAAATTTCAGTGAAGAAACTTTAGTGTACGGGTTAAGTGTAAGGGACACAATAGGGGTTGTTCAAGTGCTCAGTGAGTGAAAACAGCAGGAAGTCCTCACACGCACTGAACTGAAGGAGCAAAAGAATTGTGAAAGAGTCCCCAGTCCATTCCCCTGAGCCACAAGCCAATGACGATGGGCCTGAGCAAGGAACATGAGCAAAGAAGGATTCAGGATGCAGCGTGTTCAAGAGACTTTGCATGCTACACACACCTGCATTTGCACCCACATGAACACACACACACACACACACACACACACAGGAGGAGGTCACTTTTCATACCCAGTTAGAGGCTGTCCAACAAGAAACTTTGGTTATCTTATCCCTGACTGCAAACCAAGGCAGAGACTGGCTGGAAATGATTGGGGGACAGAGTGGTGATGGAAAATAATAGCACGGGGGCCTGAATCAGTGGTGCACACAGATGATGCTCCCCCCATGCCCCATCCCCAGACTTTTGGGTCTGTGGCGACCATGATCAACCTGCATCAGGTACCATCAGGCCAAGGACTGCTCAAGGTCTCTAGGCCCAGGCACTGGAGAAAGGAAAGGCAAGAACTCCCCTGTGGCTGGGGCAGGCAGTACTCAACCAGGTACCAGCTGTGACCCAACCAAGAGCCCCGGTGCTGGGCGGTTGGGTACCATTTTGGTGAGAGTACAGGGTGGGCGGGGGTGGAAGAGAGGGAGAGGCAGAATGGCTTGTGGGCTGGGGAGAGAGGCAGATCTGGATAGGTGAAGGTGGTGAGGAACAGGCTGACATGAATGGTCAGCTGGCCAACCGAGTCCAGGGAGATGTCTGGGCCTGAGCTATGACCAAGAAGCAGACCTTGATCTGTGGTTCTGGAGCAGCTGAAGGGACCTGTGTTGATGTCTGTGGTTCCTGTCATCACTGGGAGACCATGCAGGGGCCTGTGGCCTAGACCACCACCTGGGGCCACATTGGTGTCTGGGGGCTGTACTGCCATGGGAGGCCATGCCTATCTTGGTAGCCTGCACAGCCACCTGGGAGCCATGGTGACAACCTGGCCCAGGATGCTGCCGAGGACTGTGTCTGGGTCCGTGGTCCTACCACAGCCAGGGTCTGTATTGACGTCCATGCCCCATGTTGCCACCAAAGGCCACATAGATGTCCTGGGTCTGGGCTGCCCATCAAGAATTATTGAGGGAAGAAAATTATGAATGATTACATCAAAGTCTGTATGTCAGACTTGATAATAGTTAGACACCACAACAAGTGGACAATTTTACCATGGAACATTATCAACATAAAGCCTGGGAATAATCCAATAAAAGCTGGTCCTACTTATCAGGGGAGAGCTTGTCCTGCCCTCAAGAAAGATGGCCCCACCACTCACCATAGGCATACACCTATATTGTATATTGCAGTTTTTTTTTTTTTAACTCTTTGCTCTTTGACTTTTGGGGGGCCTGCCACCCAGCTCCCAAATAAATACATGGAGACTTATTCTTATTTATGAATGCCCATCTTAGCTTAGCTTGTTTCTAGCAGCTTTTCTTAAATTATCCCATCTACCTTTTGCCTCTGGGCTTTCCCCTTTCTCTAGTCTATATGTCTTTCTTCACTTCTTATTCCATTGCTGGCTGTGTGGCTGTGTGGCTGGCGCTGATGTCCTCTCTCCTTCCTCCTTTCCACCTCCTTCTCCTATTTATTCTCTCTGCCTGCCAGCCCCACCTATTTCTCTCTCCCGCCTTCCTATTGGCTGTTCAGCTCTTTATTAGACCAATCAGGTTTTTTTAATTTTATATTATTTTATTTTACAATATAATTTAATTCTACATATCAGCCACGGATTCCCTTGTTCTCCCCCCTCCCGCCCCCCCTCCCCCTTCCCCTCAGCCTACCCCACATTCCCACCTCCTCCAGTGCAAAGCCTCCCCTAAGGACTGAGATCAACCTGGTAGACTCAGTCCAGGCAGGTCCAGTCCCCTCCTCCCAGGCTGAGCTAAGTGACACTGCATAAGCCCCAGGTTTCAAACAGCCAACTCATGCAATGAGCACAGGACCCAGTCCCACTGCCTGGATGCCTCACAAACAGATCAAGCCAATCAACTGTCTCACCCATTCAGAGGGCCTGATCCAGTTGAGGGCCCCTCAGCCATTGGTTCATAGTTCATGTGTTTCCATTTGTTTGGCTATTTGTCCCTGTGCTTTATCCAACTTTGGTCTCAACAATTCTCGCTCATATAAACCCTCCTCTTTCTCGCCAATTGGACCCCCAGAGCTCCACCCGGGGCCTGGCCGTGGATCTCTGCATCCAGATCCCTCAGTCATTGGATGGTGTTTCTAGCACGACAATTAGGGTGTTTGGCCATCCCATCATCAGAGTAGGTCAGCTCTGGCTGTCTCTTGACCATTGCCAGCAGTCTATTGTGGGGCCATCTTTGTGGATTTCTGTGGGCCTCTCTAGCACTTTGCTGCTTCTTATTCTCATGTGGTCTTCATTTACCATGGTCTCCTATTCCTTGTTCTCCCTTTCTGTTCTTGATCTAGCTGGGATCTCCTGCTCCCCCAAGCTCTCCTTCCCTCGACCCTTGCCCTTCATTACCCCCACTCACGTCCAGGCTGTTCATGTAGATCTCATCCATTTCTCTGTCATTGGGCGATCCCCATGTCTTTCTTGGGGTCCTATTTTCCAGGTAGCCTCCCTGGTGATGTGAGTAGCAGTCCAGTCATCCTTGTTCCACATCTAGTATCCTCCTATGAGTGAGTACATACCATGTTTGTCTTTCTGAGTCTGGGTTACCTCACTCAGGATGATTTTTTTCTAGATCCATCCATTTGCCTACAAACCTCATGATGTCATTGTTTTTTTGTGCTGAGTAGTATTCCATTGTGTATATGTACCACATTTTATTTATCCATTCTTCAGTTGAAGGGCATCTAGGTTGTTTCCAGGTTCTGGCTATTACAAACAATGCTGATATGAACAGAGCTGAGCAAGTGCTCTTGTGGTATGCCAAGCAGGTGTTTTTGACAGCAAAGCGACACAGCTTTACAGAGAAACAAATGCAACATAAAAGCATACAACACATCTTTGCATCATTAAACACATATTCCCCAGCATAAATGAATGTAGGACATCTTACGCTAATATTCCACAACAGTATTTGGTATATGAGATAAAGAATGGACAGTGGTAGGCCAGGGCTCTTCTGCATGCCTTCCAGATTGAATTCTTGCCATCCACACTGGAGACGGTAGGAATCACACATGCACGTCTGTGGGAGGCTTCCTGAGACACTCTGAGGACACTTCCTCCTCTCTGCACTGGTTCAACTTCTTTCTTGGCTAGCAGCATTGCCAAAGCTCACTACTGCCCTCTGGATAAAGCAAATCAGTTAACCAAGAAAGCGTCTGTCACAAAAGTGCCCTGTCACCTCTGACGAATCACTAAGCATCGATTTCCCTCATTCGATGGGGAGAAGAACCAGTTTCCAAAACATCCAACTGGTTTATGTATTTCAGCTCACAGCACAGCTGAGGCACACACACACAAAAAAATGTATTATCCGTTCATTAGATCGGTCCTTCTTGCCTGTTGGTAAACATCGGGAAAGTTAAATGTTCAATCTGATTTAAAGTTTAGTGGTCCAGAAGTTTAAGCATCTCTTGGTCTACCCTAATTCATTGATGGATACGGTAGGGATTCTGGCCCCACTCACTGCATCTCAACCTGGAAAATGTGAGCTGTGGCAGTCAAAAGAGGCTGGTTCTCTGGCCCCTTTGTATGCTGATGATGTATGGACAGTCACCCGGCTTTTTTTTTTTTTTACCATTTTTCTTTTCTTTTCTTTTTTTTTTTTTTGAGACAGGGTCTTGGCTATGAGCCCAGGCTGGCTTAAATTTGTTACTGTACCCATGCCTTGACTTTCTGAGATCTGGGGTCACAGGAATGTGCCAGCATGCCTGGGTGCTTGCCCTGGCTGGGATCTGTGCCCCTCTGTTTAGCAACCCTTTTTCCAGGGCTTGGTGTTTGTCACTGATGAGTCCTGAGTCCAGTCTGTTCTCAGAAGAACTTGTCCATTTCTCAATCACTGATTTCCTTTCTTCTACTCACATGAGCTACAGACATCTGGGTCTCTGCTCATGATTCCCTCCACTTCCTTCACCTAGCCTGGTCTCTGCTGAGGGGTCATCTCATTTTGCCACAGTGGCAAGTCCACTGTCTTCTTTTTTCCTTCCTTCCTTTCTTTAAAAATATTTTTTTGAAACAGGTCTCATGTGGCCTTGAACTTGCTGTGTAGTTGAGGCTTTGGACTCCTGACCACCTTGCCTTTTCCTCCTAGGTGGTAGGATTACAGGCATGCACCATCATGATCCACTCAAGTCCTTTGGATTTTGATTCAGTTTACTGTGAGGTAGGAGACCCAAGGGATGTCCATATGGTTTGTTGGGCCTTTTTGTGTGTTTATGACCTGCTGCTGTCTTTAACATCTGGATATCCACCTGTTGGCATGAGCCCTTCTGTGGGTAACCCTTTTCCTAAGACCCAAATAGGCATATGGGGAAGTTCTTCTTTACAGAATTCTCTCACTTTAGCTGAAATACGTCTAGTTGATTTTCAAAACTCATAGTCTGTATTTGTGAACTTGCTTACTTGCTAACAGTTATTTGTAACCACAAAATCAATATAGTTATGTGCCCCATAATAATCTTTAATGAACCACACTACAATGATGGTCTCATATATTATAATGTTAGTGACGTCATAGCTTTTTAGCGTGTGTGAAAGTATGCCCCATGATGTTCACACAATGTTGAAATCACAATGCATGACTGTATTTGCTGCATTTTTGCAATTATCTGTGGAAACCCAGGGGACAGTAAGAAAAAACAACAGAACCCATTGTTCATGAGCTCAGCTGAGGTCAGGCAAAGCAAAGTTCTGCCTGTGTATTACAGCCTTCGTATGGAATCCAGTGATGAGTTCTTCAGCCTAATTGTTTTGTTTTGCTGGTAACTTTACTATTAAAGATGGTCCACAGTGGTAGCTCTTTAGTGTTCTCAAGTCGAAGAAGCCTTCCACAGAAAATACATGACCTGTGCACTCAATGTTTGTTTGTGTGTGTGTGTGTGTGTGTGTGTGTGTGTGTGTGTGTGTGTGTTTCAGTTTAGAAAAGAGATCCTTAAGGAGTCAGTTCAGGTTATAAGAGTTGGACATGACCTGATAGGATTAGTGTTCTTGGAAAAAGAATACATTCTTTCTCTCCTCAGCAGAGGAAGCAAGTAGAGGCAGAATAGCCATCGTGAAGCCAGGAAGAGAGTCCTCACAAGAAATTGAACTTGCAGGCTGCTTAGCTCAACTTTCTTGCAAGAACTGTGAGAAAGTAATTTCTATTGATTAAACATCTGATCTATGGTATTTTGTTGTAGAAATCTAAACAGCTGTGGTGGCTGTGTTTCAATGAGCATATAGTATTAGTAGCTGTAAGTTTCAAGTCACTGATCCAGTAGTATTAGTGAAATTCTTTTAATATAACACATACATTTTCATAGAACGTCTGCTCTATCAAAGACAGTGTCAAGAGAATCAGAAGCTAAAAACACAGACTGGAAGAAAATAGTTAGAAAGAGTCATCTAACAAAGGACTGGTGTTGAAAATATATAAAGAACTCTTGAAAATTTCACAATAAGAAAACACTCCAAAACTACGAGTCCATAACACAATGGTCCATGTGTGCTAACTTGACTGTCAAGTTGATCCCACAAAGAAACACCTAGCGAGACTGGTGAAGTTGGTCTAGGTGGGCTGATGAGGTTACATCTACACAAGATGAACTGAAGGAGAGAAGGAGTGTTATTGAGTGTGGAAGGCATCATCTCACAGGTTGAGCGGGAATACAAGGGGAGACAAGAACAGCAATGGACAGACACCCCTGCCATCCTTTTCTCCCTGTCCTTCATCTCTATCCACCACGTTGTGAGGTACTCGGCCCTGACATACCCGCCCCCACCCCACGATGAACCCAAATCTCTGACATTGTACACAGGATAAATACTACCTTTGTTGTCTCTGTCCGGGATTTGTCCCAGCAATGTGAAAGTAGATAATGGGCTGTTGCTACTGAGCCAGAAAAGACATGGAAGAAACTTGAGTGCATGTTAATAACAATAGGATAAAAAAGTGAACAATATGCCTGACCAAGAAGGAAGTAGATGTCAAATGAACAAATGAAATCTTTCCCACATTAGAAGCATGTAAATTAAAACAAAAATGATGCTAATAGATTCCTAATAAGACGGCTGGAGTCTGGACCACCAACAGAACACATTGCTGGGGAGCATATGAAGCCACTGGAAGGCTCACTCACTGTTGCTGGGAATCAAGAATGATGCAGCCAGCGTGGAAGAATCTGATAATACTAAACATACTCTTATGGTGCAATCCAATAGCTTCACCCATTGGTATTTATTCAAATGAGCTTAAGACTTATGTGTATAGCAACTTTCTTGATCATTGCCAAACTTGGAAGCAAAGCAGATATCTTTCAGTGGGATGGAGAAACTACTTGTCTGCATAAGCATCAGTCTACCACAGACTGGGTGCCTTAAATGGCAGAAATTTAGTTTATAACAACAATCTTAGAGGCTGGTTGATCAACCGATGGGATTCCTGAGGGCTTCTAAATAGCTGGATTCTTGCTGTATCCTCAGGTGACTGTTCTTTAGGCAAGCAATCTCTAATGTCTCTTCCTCTGAGGTCACTGGTCGCATTGGATTAAAACCCCACTCTAAAGGCCTCAGTTTTCCTTATTTGCCTCTTTAAATTTATAGTAAGTGATATTAGGTATTTGGAGTATTAATACACAGGCACTGTGAGGAGGGACACAGATCAATACAAAAGACTGTGATACATCCAGACAGTGGAATATTTTTCAGTGTTAAAAAAGAAGCTATTATGCCATGAAAATACATGTAAGAAACTTC
Source organism: Peromyscus maniculatus bairdii (assembly GCF_049852395.1). NCBI lineage: Eukaryota > Metazoa > Chordata > Mammalia > Rodentia > Cricetidae > Peromyscus > Peromyscus maniculatus. Next base: position 40,642,484 of record NC_134867.1, on the reverse strand, counting down.
CATGTTGTTGAAGGGAATCAATATGGAATGGCTATGTAAAACATGATGCCAATTATATGATGAGTTAGTTCATTCTTTGACACTATAACAAACTCTCCAAAATAAACAATGTAGAGGAGAGAAGGCTTGTTTTGGCTCACAGTTCTAGGGATTTCAGTCTGTGGTCATTTGGCTCCATGCTTCTGAGCCTGTGGTGAGACAGACCATCATGGCAGTGTGCTGGGGCCCATGCATGAGAAAGAATAGTTCATTTCAAGCTGGGATGGGAGCAGGATATAGTCCTCAGAGGTACACCTTCAAGGATTTACTTCCTTAACTAGTTCTCACTTGGTAAGTTTCTATTACTTTCTACAAATTAGGATCCATCAATGGTCTGAATTATTAATCATTGCATTAACCTGCCAATGAGTTCAGAATGTATTGAATAATAATAAATTCACAAGTTATGTTAGCTCATTGGCTATAATTTTCCAAGTAGTCTGCGTTTCCCCTGATAAGTGTGGACAAACACAAGCTCTTTGAGTCTCATCTTAACTAGTAATATTAACCATCAGATTACATATTACATACCACACAGTGGTGATCTATCTGTCTGTCTATCTATCTATCTATCTATCTATCTATCTATCTATCTATCTATCTATCTATCTATCTGTCTTACTCTATCTATCTGTCTGTCTGTCTGTCTGTCTGTCTGTCTTACCCTATCTATCTATCTATCTATCTATCTATCTATCTATCTATCTATCTATCTATCTATAATCTTAATTATCTATCTGTAATCTATTTATTATCTATCTATCTGTCTGTCTATAGGCTACAGAATGACTACAGAGGGGTTAAAAAGCCATAGCAAAACTCAAGGAGTTCAGAAAGAACTCAATGGAGGCAGAGGCAGAAAGGTGACAGAGACGTAAACAGTCTCTTCAGGGAAGTAGATAATTAGTCTTATTAGAGACCTTCTAAAGGTGCTACCTGCAGAGCCAAGCCTCAGAGTGGAGTCAGTCTGCAAGGTCAAGTGTACGGCCAGGTCAGATGAGCGGGCGGCTAGGCAGCAGCAGTTGAATGAGTAGTCAACAGTAGGAGACTGAACTTGAACTCAGCTGAAGCCCCTGGGACAGCCAGAGTCCTGTGCCTGTTGACCCTTAATCACACACACACACACACACACACACACACACACACACACACACACACACACACACGAGAGAGAGAGAGAGAGAGAGAGAGAGAGAGAGAGAGAGAGAGAGAGAGAGAGAGTCAGATGATAGACCTGTGGTGTGAATCACCATCACAGTTCTAGGTGTCCTCCTCCTCATAGGGTCCAAGTGAGGCTGTTGCACACATCCTCTTTCTGGCGGGTCTGATAAGTCCTCAGGCCTACCTTTTCTGAAATGGCTTTAACACATCCCTGTGTTCATACAATCTGAGTCCCTTCGACTTGTAGAAATAAGTTATTGGTCAGTCTGTGCTGGACAGATGCTGTTCTCGTGTATGTGTGTGTACAAGCAGGTGCAGCGTCATTCTGCCTCAGGATTACTCCAGAACAATGAGGAGAGGCTGCCTGTAAAACGGAGTCACCCAGGCAAGGGCCCAGACTGACAAAAACGCTATTTCACACACTGTGTCGCAACTTAGAAAAGGACACTGTCTGAGAGGAACGGCACTTCTCTGGGGTCAGAGAGTGACAGTCCGCCATTCCTTGCTATGGGAACCCACTTCCTGCTTTCTAATTCACTTATGCAAAGCTGTGACTGGAAGCTCACTGGGAAGCTAAAAGCAGGGGATGGATCTTTTCTCAAGATATGAGGCAAGTTTACAGCTGCAAATTTCACAACAGGTGGCCAGAAGTGGCATCGGTCTTCTCAATCTCTGGATTCCTTCTGGGGCAAAAATCCCTTTCCCCCTGATAACCCTTTCCTGGACACTCTAAGGCATGGATTCTCAACCTGTGGGTCACGACCCCCCTTGAGGGTCACGTGATCCTTTCACAGGGGTTACCTGAGGCCATCAGAAAATGCCGATATTTACACTAAGATTCATAACAGTAGCAAAATTACAGTCATGAAGTTGCAACAAAAATAATTTTATGATGGGGGACCACCACAACATACGTAAGGAATTGTATTGAAGGGTCACAGCATCAGGAAGGCTGAGAACCACTGCTCTGAAGCAAAGAAGGAAAACCAATGTCCGAGTGAGGCTGGAATAACAGAGGTCATTAATTATCTGCAACACTCTGTCCACTTCTTCCTCAGTTGCCTCAGAGCCCAGAGCTCCCCACACAACGAGGCTCCAGTTTCAGTGGGGCTGACTGGAGGAGGAAGCTGTCCCCTCAGAGGAGCTAAGACATGCTTACCAAACACCTCCGAACTTCAGGTGTTGACTTGTGTCGTCTCCCTTCCCTCTTCCTCCTCCATCCTCCAGACCTTTGCGATTCTGCCATCAAACATCCCTTTAAGGGGCAAAGCCCCACATGCACACAATTGTCTTGGTGACTGACATCTCCTCCTTCCCGTTTCTCAGCACGGGCCCCTTCCAACGGCGCTCCCCTCTCAAGGAATTGCATGACTTTCGGGTTTTCATCAAATCTCTTCACAGGCCCCTCAAAGGCAGGCAGCACCCGTGGAGTGTATCCATGACCACTTGAAAAAAAGACTACAACGTATGAGTGAGATTCAGAAGTCAGCCCGGCAGACCAGCCGGCCTAGGGACATGGTGGCCCTGTTGAATGACTTTAGAGAGAAAAAGAAAGCAGATACGTCAGCCAGAAAGGGAATTAATCAACAGTAGACACAATCTGAAAGGAGATGCATGGACAGGTGAGTCAGAGAGAAAGATACCTTCCCAGCTGCTACCTTTGGTCACCCTGGCCAGTCTGTCTATACTACCATGACGGTGGGGTAAATGTCGCAGTCCATCAGAAGCTAATGCCTAATGTGTTGTGATCACATCTCCGGTCACTCCTCTCTTACCAAATGCTGTGACCTTCGTGTTGCTGGTTTAAAAGGAGAGAATGGAGCCAGGCATCCTGGCATAGACCTATAATCCCAGGATTGGGGTTGCTATGGCAACATGATCATCACAAGTTCAGGGCCAGCCTGAGACCCTGTCTCAGAGGACAGGAAGGGAAAGAAGAAAAGGAGGAGGAAGGATGGGGAGAAAGAAAGGAAGAAGGGGGGATAGAGGAAGGATGGGATAGGGAGGAAGGTGCCAAGGAGGAGATCCACAAAGATAAATAAATTTCTAAATTAGTATTCTGGCTTTCTAAGTCATTATCTAGAGGCTTCACTGGATTCAATATCTCAAATCTAGCCAACCTTAATATATTTAATGAGACTGTTTCTGTATCTGTAAGATTATGGAGCAGTTTTTTAAGAGTGGTGAGCTCATCAAGGCCAGTGCTGGTTGGTGGGTCCTGTCTGGGACTAGACAGTCACCATTTTTGCGGGGCTTCTCCTGGCTGAGCTGGATGGGGCTGAAACATTCTTAATGAGTACACGAGAATGCTGTTTCCTCTGCTAGATGGAAATACCCTGTGGCCTTGTTATCCCACAATATGGGATACTTCTGCTTCTGATGAAACAGCTCTCAAGAGAAAACATTTGTAAAGGACAGAGTGAATTCATCAAAAATTACCAATGCTTTAATAATGGCAGGAAAAATATTTCTGGGGAATTTGAGTTGGAGAAGAATGGCTGTTTCTTACCCCCCTCTTCCCATTCAATTTTCTGATGGGATTCCACTAGAAATGTAGGATTTCTTCTCTAAATTTTGCTGGGCTGTCTTGTGTCAGAGGTGGCGATGGGGGAGTAGGCTAGGTTATTTCACTCTCTGAGTTGGTGGACACTGCCATTTCTACCTTCCAATGAAACTGCAAGTGGCTTTAAGCTACATTAAAGATGTTGATTGGTTTCCAAGGCTGTTTCCAGCAACTGCTCTTTATCTCTGGGTAGGGCTCAGTGGTGTGCACTCTGTGTTTTTACCCCAGTGCTATGAGGGTAGCTGTCAGTTTAACTGCTTTTGTTCAAAAAAAAAAAAAAAAAAAAAAAAAAAGGATAATACCATACAATGTTAACCATGCATGGCTCAAGAAGGATTGTATGTGTGGGGGGCAGGAAGTGGGGATGGGGAAGTGGTCCACCACTTACTATTCCGGCAGAGGATCCAGATTCAGTTCCTTGTATCTACAGTACCATTCCCAATCCCCTGGAACTCCAGAATTCCTCTTCTGACCTATCTCGGGCTCTTTAGCACATATGACACACACACACACACACACACACACACACACACACACACACACACACACATGCTAAATAAATAAATAAATAAATAACTCTTAAAAGAAGGATATGGTTTATCCTGTGACTCTGACCCTGGAAAAGGCATTAATGCCACCACTTCTTCATTTGGTGCCATCTCAGGCAGCCTCTTTTTTGATGACAGGGGCTGGCATTAGGCTGCCCTTCCCAGAGCCCTTGACTGGTTTATTTCTTGCTATCTCTGGGAAGGCAGAACCCTTGGGCTGAAGCTCTGTCTATAATCAAGATGAGTTCGCTACTCCATCAACTAATAAAGGTCTTTGACAGAGACTAAGGTGCTTTTTTGTCGGGAGGGGGGGGGAGCGGGATGGGGGACAGGGTCTGGCGATAAGGGGTAGTTTCCTCGTTTTGTTTGAGACAATGTAGCTCTTCCTGGTGATCACCTTGCCTCTTTCTCGGGAGTGCTAGCATTACAGGCGTGCTCCCACGCCTAGCTTAAGTTTGCTTTTTTTATGTAATTGATTTACCCTGTACATGCTAGGCAAGCACACTACTCCTGTGTCTTATCCCCAGCTCAGGAGCTGAACCTTATGTCTTTCCTATTAATTGGCTATGATAATGTCTAAATTTTAAACACAGAAAAATCAACAGAGTCTGGAGTGATTTTTTTTTTTTTTAATTTGCTTCCTGAGATAGGGTCTTGTTTAGGAACCTAGTCAGGCCTTGAACTCAAGACTATTCTCCTTCCTCAGTCTCAAGAAGGCTTACATTACAGGTGTAAACCATCATGCCCAACTTGGGACCATTTTTTAAATGGACACTTGATGGATTCCACTCCATTCGAAAGCAGCTTCTGGTCAATTAGGAAGTTGTACCTTAGTTCTGGCTCCACCTTCTAAATGAGGAATTGACGGGGAGAAGAACTTCTTGTTCTATGCTCTCTGGATGCCAGGAGCCCTGTTTCAGGCCCTGAGAAGTTTCAAGATGTCTGCCTTTGTGCTCCCAAAGCTGGGGGTTTCTGGTCCCTTGGGTGCCTAACCTAGAACTACATTCACCAGAGTTCACCATCAGAACGGTATCAGGAGCACCTTGTTTTGGAAATATTGGTGACATCAACACAAACCTTAGTCTTAGGGGGAAAAAACAACCTTATTGGGGTTTGTCACATTGATAGTTGCTACCATCTGTTGTATAATTCTTGGTTAGTCTGGCAATTTTCCAGGGCAAAGAAACCCTCCTCTAAAGTACCTAATGTGCTATGCAGAGAGGGAAATTCCTTCCTGTCCTATGAGAGATGATATCGATTTATTTTTATTTTAGTTAGCTAAATGACCTTTTTTTCCACTGCAACATCAATGGGAACTTATCCTTATGTGAATTTATTCAAATTAGAAAATAAGCAAATTTTATCATTTTGAATCTAAGGTTCCACAATCCAATATCTCTGAAAGATTAAACGATTTTTTTTTACTATTTATTTTTAAAGAAAACTTTATAAAGGAAATATAGTGACGTTTCAGAAGTTGTCAAGGCCTATTTGTGGAATACACGATTTTCCTCCAATCCAAGATCACGACAAATGAAACAATTTACATGGTTTGCAAGCTGACAGCTGAGCAGACACTAACAGTATCAATATTTCCAGTGTCAGATTTAAACATTTTATTTCGGACTGTTATTTCTGTTCAGGACTGGATAAACTTCTCCATACTAGCACTTACTTCAGAAAGCAAAAATAGATTCTGCTGGCATGAAAGAAAACATATTTATGCTTTAGATTAAAATTTAGAGTCACGCCGGGCGTTGGTGGCGCACGCCTTTAATCCCAGCACTTGGGAGGCAGAGGCAGGCGGATCTCTGTGAGTTCGAGGCCAGCCTGGGCTACCAAGTGAGTTCCAGGAAAAGGCGCAAAGCTACACAGAGAAACCCTGTCTCGAAAAACCAAAAAAAAAAAAAAAAAATTTAGAGTCACATGTTTGGAATCATTCGATGTGGATGTCATGTTTCTGCATCCTTATAGCCAGTCTCAGGAAAAACATGTGGGAGGTAGCTGGAAATGACTGACGTTGATAGGGTTGGATGGGCGGCTCAAGAGACCCTTGAAGTCAAGTTCAGACCCTGGCTTGGGGAAGAGCCTGTTTAGTCCAGACCTCTGTGTTGCTCAGTCTATGGTGTTCCTCTGTCTGACACTGTGGTAGACACTCTGTGACTCCAGGCACAGCCTTGGCCAAGGAGGCCAGTGTTTCCCCCCGGAACTCTTTCTTACCCTCAACTTGGAACTTGGAATAAACAATTTATAAATTTCTCTCTTGGATTATATATTAATATATCAGACCATGTTGATCTGAGCGTTCACATTGGAAGCATTGTCCTCCTCTATTATTTCAGTACAACTGTCAACTTTGACTTCTCTGACTCCCATCAAGCTGCATGTTTCATAACACCCAGCAAGAGAGCCCCTCCTGAGTGTAGCCGTGGAGTGCCAGACACGACTCTAAAAACTGACTTATGAAGAAGAGCTTCACCAAGAACAGGCGGGGGTCTTGTGGCTTTGCCTGCATGCTTCGGAGACCAATGCACAGGGGCAAAACCAAAAGGATGGAGGAAGGCAGAGCCCACAGCAGGGCCCCCATCTCACCGGGACCACCACGGCAGCAGGAAGCGCAGAGGATGCCCAGTCCTGGCAGGGCACACTTTGGGATGCTGTGGGGCAGACCGTGCCCTGCATTCTGCTTGGCACCAGTTAGCCAAGAGAGGGCCGGGCCTAGGAGAGATGATTGAGGAAATGGAATGAAGCCTGTTCCTTCTTTCAAAGTCCTCAACCACAGGACACCTACAGGGAAGGTTTATGAGGCCCTCGGCCTCCTTAGTCTACTTCTGGTTGCTAGCAGCAGCCTCACATCCTCTCTGGCCGTGGGCAATGGAGGAACTGCCAGACATCTGCAACTAGTTTAGACTGGGTCTGAATTCCCCCAGGAAGTAAAGTCTCTGCGTGTGTGTGTGTGTGTGTGTGTGTGTGTGTGTGTGTGTGTGTGTGTGTGTGTGTGTGTGTTGCGGGAGGGGCAAGACACTATCACCCATCGATTGCCCAATTTCTGGAAAAAACCCTGAGGAAGTCGGTGGCTTGTTGTTAAGGAACTTGGAGAAGGGGGTTTGGCTGCAGTATGTGTTTGGTTGTAAATTTTGTTGAGATGGAGAACATGCCTTTCCTCAGCAACCGTATCTGGAGATGCCTTTGAGGCCGGAGGGAACAGAGCTGGTTGCAATTTGCCTCATGTCTGCTGAATTTCTGTGTGGTTGAATATTATACAAAGGAAGTTCTTCCTTCTGGGAAGCAAAAAAAGCCAGGAGAAGCAAACAGGAGGGGTTCTTGCACAGTGACCCCGTGGGGTACAGAACAGGGGGCACTCACTCACGCCACCACATCACACACATGAGCACTCTCTTGCAGAATGGTGAGCACACACCGTTGTAAACAGCCCCTCCTTGGCCCCCCCTGCCAATGCTGCCGGTTCCCAGGAGTCCAGAGTTAGAGAAAAACACCAGGCAAGATGACTCAAGCCTGGATCACAGCACTTAAAGAGACTGGCACAAGAAGATTACTATTGGTTTGAGGCTAGCCTAGGCTATCTAGTAATTCCTAGGCTAGTCTGAGCTACACAGAGTGAAAATCTGTCTTAAACAATCTAACTTCAAAACAAACAAACAAACAAAAACAAAAAGCTCAATCCAAACAAAAAGGTGTTCTAAGCTCATGTTCTTCTGACATTTATTTTGGTATGCTTTGTGGTTATTATGTATTTATTTGCAAAGAAAAATCCACGTATGGTAAGTGTACAGTTGGATAGATTTTGATCAATGTAGAAATGTAATCAACCACCATAACAAAGTATCTAGCAATTCCATCACTTTCGAAAGCTTCCACGTGTCTGTTTATTGACACCTCACCTTATTCTCGTATCAATTATTGATATTGATTTACACCTTTTAGTGACGTCTCTTTTATACGGCATAATGCTTTTGTTCAAAACATGAAGAATATTCTTCAAAACATGAAGAATAAAATAAATAAATCTAAAAAAAAAATGTTTTAAAGGGCCTGAAGATATGGCTCAGCAGTGAAGAGCACTTGCTGCTCTTACAGAGGACCAGGGTTTAATTCCCAGCACCCACAACCATCCATAATTCTGGTTTCAAGGACTCTGGTGCCCTCTTCTGACTTCTGTGGGCACCAGGCATGCATGTGGTACACAGATATGTGTGCAAGCAGAGCATTCACATACATAAGATAAAGTAAATAAACCTAAATGTCAAAGCCCACGTCTTTGAGACGGCTCAGTGGGTGAGCGCACTTGCTGCCGGCCTAATGACCTCAGCTTGGTCCCTGCTACACAGAGTGGAAGGAGAGAACCAACTCCTGAAAGATGTCATCTGAAATCTACACTCACGCTTCCTCTTACCACATGCACCATCCATCCATCCATCCATCCATCCATCCATCCATCCATCCATCCATCCATCCATCATCCATCCATGCAATAAAAAATTACCTCGTCTGTGTTGGTGAAAACTTAGGAGTTCATTCTATTTTATTGAAGAGCAGCTTATCATTCTATGGATATCACATTTATTCTGTAGACTATTTGGGAGCTACTATTAGCAATTTTGTCCATGAGAGTATCAGCCTTTGTGTGGCCACATCCTCCCTTCTCTTACTTAGGAATAAAAATGCTGGATCACTTGACTTCCTTGAGTTTTTTTTTTTTCTGTTGCTTATACCCTCCTTTCCTCCCTTCCTTCTTGTGTTTAATTTTTTTGTTTGCCCTTTAAAACTTTTTTGAAGTTATATTTTATCGATTTAATGTGTATGTGTGTGTTGGTAGGTGTGTGCTTGTCACAGCTCACACATGGAGGCCAGAAGACCACCGGGGAGTCAAGTCTCTCCTGGTACCTCTGAGATCCAAGAATGAAACTCAAACCTTTGGGCATCTTTACTTGTTAAGGCATCTCACCAGCCCTTCCCCTGAGATCTTAAGAGAAATTTTTATATTGTTTTGTTTGTTAATTAATTAATTAGTTAGTTTGTTTGTTTCTTGAGACAGAATTTCATGTAGCCCAGGCTGGCTTAGGGCTCCCTATGCCTACTGAGGCTTGGCCTTCAACTACTGATCTTCTTGCCTCTACCTCTCAGTGGTCCCACCATTGCTGGCTTTAGGAGAATTTTCAGCGTTCTTCTTTTCTAGCATAAAAGCATGTCAAGCTGTGACGTCTTCTCAAAGGACCGTTTCTGCTGCACTGCACATAGTGTTATATACGAGCAGCCCTTGCTTTACATGCGACTAAAGGACCATGAAAATGAAGAGGCAGGCTGACAGCATGTCAAGTGATCTTAGTAGTTAGAGGGAAAAATCAAAAAAATTTCTGTGACCTTTAAGAAGGTTTTAGCGTACCATTAAAAATTCTCACTGTGAAAAGAAAAGTTCTCACTGTGTGTTACAAACGTATAGGGAATTTTGCAAATGATGAAATGAATACTTCAAAGTTTCCTATAATTTAAAATAATATACACGTTAGAATGTTTGCTTCTTTATAAATATTTATCGGGAAATACATGTGAAATTCCCATGTTTCCATTTGGGAAAATGAAAAAGTTCAGAAGTTAGATGGCAGGACAGTTCTACTCTGTGGGAATGTGTTAATCTCATACTTAAAGACTGAAATGCCAACTTTGGTATTATGTATATATTCACGCAATTAAAAACTTACCAGAAGTCATTTGAATGGTGCTTTGTACTTCCTAGCGTGAAATTTATAATATAAAATATTGTGGTTGTTTTTTCTGTTGCTGGGATAAAACAGACAAAAAACAATTTAAGGAAGAGTTTATTTTAGTGCATGGTGCAAGCATCATCCTTCACCGCGGTGAAGTCGAGTCAGCAGGCGCTGGAAACAGCTGGCCATATCACATCCAAATCAGAAGAAGAGAGAGAGGGATGCCTGCTGCTGCTTGGCTCCCTTTCTGCATTTATACAGTCCAGGACCCCAGCCAGGAAACGGTGCTACCCAGAGTGGCCACCTCTTCCCACATTGGTCAGTGAAATCAAGATTCTCCCAGAGACACGCCCAGAGGACCATCTCCCAAGGGACGCTAGATCTTGTCAAGCTGATGACGCTAATCATCATGCCGGGCAAGCATCTCTTCTATGACTTAACTATCACACCTCCTTCCCAGTGCCCCTTTGCAGTTTGATGATGTGAACTATCTGAATGCCATTCCAGTGGGAAGTTTCTGCTAGTGCCAATTCTTTAGGAATACTTTCATCCTTTCCATCATCAGCAACCCCCTATGTCACTTGCATCAAGTTCCCCTCAAAAGGTGACAATGTTAAGATTCCCGCTTTCAACATCTTTCTTCTCATCCCATTGATCTTCAATTCAAATATTTCACTTTCCACATTTTCATTTATTATTATTATTATTATTATTATTATTATTATTATTTTTGGTTTGGTGGCTGCCCTTTCACCTTGCTGGTTCATTCTTTCTTTGGGTCATCCATGTTGCAAAGTGTTCTGTATGTTGCTTGGTAAGAAAGAGGGAACATCTTGAAGATGTGAGTGTGTGAACAGAGTCTGAGATGCCTGGCAGCCAGTGATCACCAGGCTCCTGCTGATGGGGATGGTTCCGACTCATAATACACATCTGTTATTTGCCTAATGCTTCCATGGGCTAACTAGCAAACAATGAAGTGTACAGTTTCCAGAATAAGTAATAGATAGCATGCTAAAGTACCTTAGGTACCAACCATGTTGTTTAAAGACTGGCATGGCTTAGGGTAACTAAAGTCTATTCATTTTAGAATCTGTTCAAAAGAACAGAGGGCCTGACCCGTGTTTTCTTTAGACAAATGAGATATTTAAAAATGTGTTGGCTAATTTTGGACTATTTGCAGATTCTATCAGATCCTGTTTGCTGTTGCCTTTATTTTAATTGTACTTTTGGCAGAGGACACAGGACATGCTCTGCATGACTAAAGGGCTTTTAAATACGTAGACATGTTTTGTGGTCCAGCCTGTGATCTACACCAGCAGATGTTACATTTGTGTTTGCAAAGTATGCTCTGTTTTTATCAGATCTAGCATTCCATCAGGCCAAGTTGGCTGATGGTGTGGTAAAGCTCGCTAGATCTTTACTGATTTTTTTTTCTGTCAAGTGCTGCAAGAAAAGTACTACCAAAAATTTTCCACCTATAATTGTGAGTTTTGATATTTTTCTCATAATCAATTTTTATTATTATTATTGGCTGTGCTGAGAATTGAACATAGATTCTCATTTCTGCCAAGCAAGAGCCCTACCATTGAGCTATAGTTCCAGGTGTTCTCATTTATTTTGAAATCTATAATCGAGAGTAAGTAGTTTTCAGATAATCATGACTTCATGTTCAATTGGCTACCATCATTATGGAATGGTTTTATTGAACTCCCATTCCCAAAATCCATTTTTCTGACATTGTCTTTCTTGAGATTAGTGTTAATAAAATTCCCCCCATATATTTAGGGTTTGTTTTGTTTTAACTTTTGTTTGGTTTGGTTTTTTGAGACAGGATGTCACCGTGTAGCCCTGGCTGGCCTTGAACTAACAGAGATCCATCTGCCTTAATCTCCCAAATGCTGAGATTGAAGACGTGTGCCATGATGCCCAGCAACTTGTGTCTCAGTTGTTTAAGAGGCATTTTCTGCAGTAGCTTTTAGCAGGCCATGGTTTTCATAAGTCAGTACTCTTTGCCTCTCAATATTGGTGGACTGAATGTAAAAACACAGAGGCCAAGTGTAATATGTAGACTCTTTACTTTTTGGTTTGTTTGTCTGTTTGTTTTTCAAGACAGGGTTTCTCTGTGTTGTTTTGGTGCCTGTCCTGGAACTCTCTCTGTAGACCAGGCTGTCCTCACAGAGATCCGCCTGGCTCTGCCTCCCAAGTGCTGGGATTAAAGGAGTATGCCACCACCGCTCGGCTTAGTGTAGATTTTTAATAAAACTAGATTTCGATCTGCCACCCTAACTCATTTTTCTCCTCTATTTCTTATTTTTTTTCACTATCACCATTATTTCTCAAGATTATGGCTCACTATGCAATCTCTAAGCTGGCCTCAAATTTATGATAATCCTCCTGCCTTAGCCTCCAGAATGCTGAGATTGCAGGCATGAGCCACCTTGTCTGACTCCTTTTTTTTTCTTTTACACTGATTTCTGTAATTGGCTTATTCACTGTACATCTTCGTTGCTGTCTTTTTGTCTAGGGTGTGAACATGAAAATAGCATGAACCCATCACAGTGGGCAGCCACCACTTCCTTCCTGTCCTTTTTGCTATACTCATCCCTCTTTGCACGTTCATATGTTCTAATATGAACATATTAGATTTATCATATTATCTATCTAATATGAACATATTAGATTAATATTTTCCTTACAAAATAGATTGCGTTATTGTTGCTTTAAATAATTATCTTTGAACAATTTATATTTGCTCTCTCTCTCTCTCTCTCTCTCTCTCTCTCTCTCTCTCTCTCTCTCTCTCTCTGTGTGTGTGTGTGTGTGTGTGTGTGTGTGTGTATGTGTGTTGGTGTATGTGCCATAATATGTTTGTTTGTAGAGACCGGAGATCAACGTGTGGGGGTTGATTACCTCCTTCCAGCATCTGGGTCCCTGGGATTGAATTCAGATTCTCCAGCTTTTCTGTGAAGTGTCTTTACCCACCGCGCCACCTTCCCAGCCCAGAACAACTTTGTGTGTGGTGAGAAAAGTTTTACATTTACACGCTTGTCAATTCCAGCATTCCTTTTCGTAGATTCAACTTTTGTTTAAATGTATATTCGAAAGATATTTCCTTTTAATTATCATTTTAGTCCAGAGGGGATCTTATTTTACCACTGGAGATATTGCTTTACCATCTTCTTTTCTGAGGGCTTCAGATGACAGCTCTGTGGTATTTCCTGTCACTATTCCCTGTTTTCTCTGGTGGCTGTAATGTTGTTTTTCCTTATGATGGATGTTTATCGATTTAACTATGATATTTTGTTTGTGTCATTCCTGAGATTCTTGGGATTCATGGTTCTGAATATTTTTAACTTTTATCAAATTGAAGCTTTGGGTCAAATTCTTTATATATACACATGTATGAACAGCACTTGTATGCTTCCTTTCTCTTTGTCTGAGACTGAATGTGCACAGTAGGCTGCTTAGTACTTTGTCTCAGCACTGAGATTCATTCACATTTTCCTGTCCTCACTGTGTGACTCATAGACTACAGGGTTATATTTTCACACTTACAGATCTTTCAGTGGCTGATCTGTTAAGGTCAAACACTTCCCATTTTGTATATTGCTTCTCAGTTCTATAATAGCCTTCTTCTTTTTTATGGCTTTATTTTTCAGTCACACTTATATTTTCCTTTAATACACACATAATTGTAATAACCATTTTTTCTTTTCTTTTTTTCTGGTTTTTCAAGACAGGGTTTCTCTGTGTGGTTTTGGTGCCTGTCCTGGATCTCGCTCTGCAGACCAGGCTGGCCTCCCACTCACAGAGATCCACCTGGCTCTGCCTCTCGAGTGCTGGGATTAAAGACATGCACCATTTAAAAAACGTACTTATTTTTATTTATGTGTATGTGTGTCTGTCTTTATGAGTGTATTCCACACAGGTGTGGATGACCATGAGGGTGACAGATTTCTTGCAGCTGAAAGTTACAGATGTTTGTGAGCCACCTGGCTTGGGTGCTATGAACCACACCTGGGACCTCTGGAAGATCTGTATGTGCTTTTAATCACTGAGCCATTGCTCCAGCCCCAAATTACAATATGGTTTTAGAAACCTTATATGTCAGTTTTATAATTTATAATTGCTAATTCCATTGGTTGACGATTCTCTTGATTGTCGACTGCATTTTACTGCTTTTCTTCCTTATATCTATTTAATTTTTCATCGAATGTTAGACGGTATAAATACTGTTGCTAGTGTTCATTTTAAGAGTTTTTGCAATGAAGGCAGCTGTGCTGACTGGCTATCCATTGGATTTTATAGACTTATTTCTGAGCTTTGTTAGCATGGGCACGGAACGGTCTGCTCTAGGGCTAGCTGAATCTTACTAACAGGATCTGACACTTTCATGGTAGCCACTGAAGCATTGGTTGCTCTGTTCTGCTGTTCTGCTCTGGGTAGGAGTAAACATCTAAAATGTTCCCAGCTTTTCTGTAGCATTTGAAGTTCCTCAGCTTGCTGTACTCCGTGTGTTATTCTTTTCCACCCTCATGGAGTGTCAGCCTGCATTAGTACTAATGCATATGAGGACTCAGATAAAGGACATTAGTATTTGGGTCCAAGGGGATCCTTGAATGAGCTCTTAGCATGACTTCCTCTTTGATGCGCTGTCCTAGAAACAAGAGATGTCTCAGACTCACTAGACTTCTGTATTTGTCTTCTCTATTCAGAGAAGGGCACCAAAATCTGCCTGGGTGTTCCTTTCCTGTGATCTGAATTGCTACCCCGCAGCAAACTGGGACCGTCAGAGGGTCACGTTTGTTTCTTGTTCTTAGACCAGGACCACAGGCCAGCTGTGCTTGCTACTCAGCGTGTGGAAGTTGCTGGAAGAGCTTCGTGTGTGTGTCTCTGGTTGTTTTCCAGAGGAGAGCTGGCCCATCTTAGTTCCCTCTTTGTGGGCAAGGGAGAAGCTTTTTTTTTTTTTTTTTTTTTTAAAGAGAATTTAAAGACTAAGCCTGACCTGAGTTAGTAGTCATGAACTTAGTAAATAGTCTTGAATTCCCACTTAAATTTCACCCTCAAAAAAGCATGGGAAGGTAGAATTTCATTTACATAATTTAGTTGACATTACCCCATTCTTTCCTCGTTACTGTCTACCTTTCCTTTAAATCTCTACTTAAATGTCCCTTCCTCTGAGACCCCTACACTGCAGATGCTCATGGGGAGCGAAGCCCACAGCATTCCCTGGTCTTATGGTCTAGTAGGTCAGTAACCACTAGCCAGAGACTCACGCAAATGGCCAACTATATATAACTTAGTGGTAAGTTTTGAGATGATGTCGGCGGGAGCGCATTAGCTAGGTAGTCATTTAGACTTTGAACAGTGCAGAGGCCTTCGAGGAACAGGGTATTTAAACAGAGACCCAAAGAAAAGGTCAAGGAAGGAACAGCGCTGGAATGTTCTCAGTGGTGTGATATGATACAACGTATTCTAGCTTCCCATGCTTTTTGTAGCTGACGCAAACAAAACAGAGTTTTTTTTGTAGTTCTGGGAGTTTGTTGGTTATGGTGTTGGGTATCTTGATGAATTTTTTTTTTCAGTTAAAGGCAATTAAAAACAAAACCAAAAACAGCAAATGAAGCAGGGTCCCCCCCCCATCACCTTGCCTAGCCACAGGGGATACATTCTCTTTGCTGGGGACAGCTCTGCCTTTCATCAGCCACGCCAGCCAGAGACCTAAGGCCCTGGGCTGAGATGATCACCACCAAGGCTGTTCTTGTGTGACTGCAGTGTGCTGCTGCTTAATCTTTTTTTCCCCTTGTTAATCTGTCTTTTACTATGAAGAGTTCCTCTCAACACAATGCTTCGGGGAGCTTAGGACTCTTCTGTTTCTGCCCCTGGCAAAACCCTCCCAGTTCTAACTGAAACATGTTGTCCCTACTAAAATTATATCCCGGCCAGATGATGTCGGCTTGCTTCTAATTGGTGAACATCCTCACTCAACCATTTCTTGAGTTATTTAAAGTCGTCGCTCAGCAGTGGTCTTACTCTCTAGGTAATAGTTTATCTCTTCCTCAAGCCAGAAATGTGGTCATCCCATCATCATGCTTAGCACCTCCTCCTGATGTTCCTCTTCTTCCTCCTCCTCTTTCCCTCCTTTTCCTTCTCTCTCTTTACTCCTCCTCCTTCATCCCACTCCTCCTCTTCTTCCTACTTCTCTTTTTTCTCCTCCTCTCCTTCTTTCTCTTTCACCCATTTTTCCTCTTCTTCTTCCTTCTCCTCTACCTCTTTCTCTTCCATCTCCTCCTCCTCCTCCTCCATTTTCCCTTCTCTCCACTTCTACTAATGCAAAGCCTCCTGAGTTCTGATCTTACTGCTTCCACAACAGCACCCGGGATGGCTTCCTCTGTGGTCCTCCAAATCTGTCTTTCACTTTGTCAAGGAGTGGGGTGCTCTGTGAGGCCCAGGCAGGAAGGAGAAGTCCATGAACTAGTTGGTTGGGACTGTGATGATGTGGATTTTGTTCACCCCCCAGCAGGGAGCACTCAGAAGCCCAGCACCTACATCCTTGGAAAGAGGATCCACTTTTGCTAAATTCTTGTTTACTTAGGAAAAACTGAGAAACTAGACTTGTGTAGACAAACTCATAGTTTTCAAGTGTCTCCAACGACTTGGATCAAACAAACACTGGGTTTGAGTTCTGGCCTGGGCTCTGTGTTCCTGCTCTTTTGATGGATCCTCGGGGACATCTAATAGTTACAAAATAACTTCCTGCTCTTTTACATAATGTGTCATCCATTTATCTCACTGCAATTCTGACTTTTTCCCCTCAGGAGCCTCTACACTGAAGACCCAGTTCTCCAGAAGACACACAGCAATGAAGACACTGCTCGCACTAATCAGGTTAGGGATTGTAGGAAGGTAAAGACTGTGGACATCAATAGACAGGAAGAGGTTTTGTCAGAACCAGAACTAAGCTTCAAGGTCAAGATCCAGGGCATGTCAGAGCTTTGGGAAGAAGTTGGCATAAGACGAAGTTCCCTGCTAACCGTGGGAGAAAAGTCCAAGAGTGTGCATGGGAGATGGCAAGGAGGAGGCAGGGAGAGAATGATGTCTGCACAAAACTCAGAACATGGAGTCTGGGGTAGGAGGATGCACAGAGCTCTCGGGAAGCATGGATATTTTCTGGACCCCTGAGCATGTTCTGAAATCCTGAACTTAACGGGAGTATCTGGGAGAAGAGAAACTTCCGGTCTTCCAGGGAAAACGTCAAACCTAGTGTTCCACACATGTGACTTTTAAACAGAGGGTCCAGTGGACGAGGAAAGTGGGCTCCATGGTGTCACCTCCAAGCTCTGTCTTTCTGAAGTCAATGAGTTATATTCAAGTCTCAAAGCAGGGAAGTATGAGCACCTATCACGGGCTTAGTAACAGGAGTGTGATGATGCCTCGGAGATCAGACTCTACTAGCTGTCTCTATAGATACCGGTACTGAGCATCCTCAGACCGGGCTGCCCACACCACAACAGAGGCCACCAAGAGACGAGGTCATGCCTAGAGAGGACACAGATGGGCCTGTAGTGTCTAGAGTGCTGAAGAATTGCCTCCTCTAATACAAGGCTATCTGTGGCAGATTCTCAGCCCCAGAAACTTTGGAGAAGTGGGTGAAAAAAATGTTAAAGAAACCATTCATTTCTTATCAAAATATGGCAATGGAGATTTTATTTAAAGAGGGAGTATAGAGGTAGGTTCAGGGGCCATAGCAGTCAGGGGTGGGACCTCGCTGTGGATTAAGGTCACCTCTGAATTTAACAAGGAGAAGAAGTAAGGATTAGCAGCTAAGGAATAGAGTGGGAATTCATGCATGGAAAATTACTAGGATGAAATATCAGAGAGTAGGGGAATTTTATTAGATGAACACAACAGAACTCTTGCTGAAGGCAGGCCAGAGAGATAAAGGAATGAGTGCAGATAAAGACTGATACCAAAGTTTGGGAATTTTTGCTAAGCTGATCGAACAAGATTCTGGCTCAAATTATATTCTACAAAGGCAGGCAGGGAAGACAGAAAGACAGCCAGGAGACCTGCCCCATATGTGACCAGAGGAGAGTATCAGATGGGGTAGAAATCCCACATAGCCAGATAAGTCCCAAATAACCAGCTGTTTGAGTTGGACAATGATAGAGATAAGTATATGAATTTGGCTAAGACACCACTGTATAGGAAGATGTACATTGGGCATGGGAGAAAAATCACTGCTTCAATCAGGGATCAGCGGCAAAGCCTGAGTTGGTTTAAGAAATGGAGTCAGCTGTGTTTCTGCTCGTAACTGCCTGCTTTACAGCCACTGGAGTACTTAACCAGAAAGCATACTCAGCGGTCCCTCCCCCAGCCACACTTCTTCCAGTCACAAGCTACTGTGTCTGTCTCTCTGAAGTCACTGCCAGTCCGCTCTGCTCCTCTGTGCCTGTGGACTCCCTAGAAGGACACACTTCAAAGGCTGGGGACAAATACATTCGTATTTGCATTCCCCCAAATCAGCACAGTGCCTGGCAGATAGTAGGCACTCACTGAACGTCAGGTGGGTATATGGATAAAAGCATTCCAGCACTCACAGCCAAACCACAGGGGGGAAAGACCAGTAGCGGGACTGAGAAGCTCAAGTATCTTCCCACTCTGAAGCTTGTCACTTGCTGAAAGGCTTGAAAATCTTGCTTCAAAGCCTTCAACCTGAGTAAGAGTCAATTGCCTCACTGTTTAATCTTTATTTCTTCCATTAGAACCCATCAGCATCACAGACTTGGTCGAGTAGAGGCAGAGGGCAGAGCTCTGGGAAAGCCTCACTGAGGGGAAGAGGTCCACATTGAGCTCTCTGGGGGAAGGCTGGTCCCCTAGGCATGTCATTAGGAGGCTTTTTACAGAGGGGAAAGGCAGTGTGGGTAAACTGAGCCTGTTGGTGAGGGGGTGGGGAGCAGAAGTGGCCTCGGCCCATTGCACTTCCACGAATTCTATACTTCAGGTCTTTGCTCCCTTTGCCGGTCTGCTGTTGTCTCTTGAAATGTTTCATCATTGCCTGTCCCAGGACTTTGCATTTTCATTTTGACTTGGGTGTCAGGAGCTTTAGCCTGTTCATAGACAGGATGATAGAAGCAAAGAGGCCTAGGAAGAGTTCACCTTTGCCCTTGGCTTTGCAGAAGGCCCACTGGGCTTAGCCAGGGAGGGAACATCTGGAGGACAGACTGCAGCAAATCTCAGAGTGGGCAGTGCCTTTTCAGGTATAATATTTACAGGCTGGTTTCTGAGACATCGGGAGGAAATGTCTTTGGGCCTCTCACCAACGACTACAGCCTCTTCCCCTGTTACGGTGCATCAGCGTGGCCACGTGGGTTGTACTATGGCTCATGCCTCCTTTCACTGAAACTGGTGACTCAGTTTACAGTATCATGCCACTTGACCTTAGTAGTAAGCCAGGAAAATAGCCAGATGGCAGAGATAATCAGAACTGTACCATTGGCAGAGAAGCATCTGAAGATGTTACAGAGATGCTAATGATTATTTATCCTAGAGTTAAAAACTTTAGGTAATGAGCAATCAAAATGCAATCTGCTGCGAGACAGCCCCAGTCATGAGCAACCTATCTAAGAGTTCCTACCAAGAGCTGCTGTCTTTGTTGGCACACTTTGGGCATGGCCCCCATTCCCTGGGCATGCTTTGAAACAAAAGATGACCATCTATTTTATCTCATGCATTTCCTCGGGACATTCATCATTAGCGATGTCATCCTCCTCTCCAGAGAAGAGTCCCTCTTTCATAGCTAGGCAATCGCTTGGGCCTTGACTCTGTGTATTGTTTTTCCTTGCACACAAACTGGACGGAGTAATGATTGAACGCTTTGCTCTCCATTTCCTAGCGTAAGGCTGAAAAGTGGCAGTCACTGCCCCCCCCCCCCCCCCCCCCCGTTGTCATCAACGTCTTTATAAGCGTTTCATATTTTTGGCTCTGCGCTAGAACTTCAATCAAATCCAAAGATAATCCTTATCCTGGGGCAGGTAATATAATATCTAGAACATGATGGAGAGCCCATGTCTTTCCTCTATGCTGAATGGACAGACATAGTCTGTGAATATAGAAGGCTCACTCCTGATGGAGCAGGTGTTTACTATGCTACGAGCATAACACAGTAAAGATCACAGGGGCTTTTCATTTTAAGAACCCGGGATTTTGCTAATCCTCAAATTAAACAACAGGCTTTTTCCAGGGCTGCATACCAGCTGGACCAAGGGGCCAAGGGAACTCCCACCCATTGTTCGTGTGTGTGTGAGCCAGGTCCTTGCACACAGCCTCTGCTTTCATCCTCACTAGACGTTTCTCGGTGCAAGCACTGGGTAAATATTTGTTTAATGATAAGAGCTATAAATGTAAATCTTGTGTTTCCAAACAGAAATTTCACCTGAGTTCTTTAAATGCTATGAAAATGGTTGAGAAAGCGTCTTTTGTTCCTAAACCATAATTTTTAAAGAAAGGTGAGGAAATATTTCCTT
Organism: Peromyscus maniculatus bairdii; assembly: GCF_049852395.1. NCBI lineage: Eukaryota > Metazoa > Chordata > Mammalia > Rodentia > Cricetidae > Peromyscus > Peromyscus maniculatus. The sequence continues at coordinate 40,621,921 of NC_134867.1, read as the reverse complement.
TTAACCCCCCTTTTCCCAGGATTCTTCCTATCTCGCTCCTCACTCTCAGGACCCCTCTCCTTGTGACATCAAGCATCAGGAATACAGCTGCAGGGCTTCATCACGCTCTGATTCGAATGGATTCTTCTTAGTTTTTTTCAGTGTTTTTTTTTTTAATTTTTTCTATTAGATACCAAATATTACATATCACAGTGCTATTTGTGAACACAATGTGTTTTAATAGGTTCTCCTCTTACTCATCTGTTCCCCCTCTTTGACCCCTTGTCCTCCATAACCTCCCCCTCCGGTCTCCTTCACTTTCACAATGTGACCTTTTGCTTTCCCACAGCTCCACCTCATCATCTCTTTTTATCTCTTAGTCTTCTTTCCAGCTTTTTGTTTTGTTTTGCCCGTTTTTATACATGGGCGTAATACATTACGAAGATCCGCATATAAGAGATTAACATGCAGTTTTTGTCTTTCTGAATTTAGGTCAGTTTTTCTTAATGTTAAACTTGCTGTTACTGAAAGTTGATCTCCATTTTCTCGCAAATTTCCCCGTTTCACTTTTGTTGAGATCAGAATAGTATTCCATTATGTGTATGTCCTATATTTTCATTATCCCGTCGTTTACGACATGGCTCTTCCTTGCCCCGGTAGGTAACTGGAGACGTAGACCCTTAGAAGCAGCTGTGTTTATTCCCTCCCACTCAGCGGGCTGGTCTGTTCACCCAGCTTGAGCAACACAGTAAAAGAGGCTGAACATTTCCTGGAATAACCTATTTAACTTTAGGGGGGGGGAACACGGATCTCTTATGTTTAATAAATGTCTATTTTATATTCAAATTCCTAAACACTAGGTTTGAACCTGTAGGTGACATTTTTATCCCCTCCATTCATATCCCCAGCCCTTCCCATGGGCCGGATAAGGAAGAAAGCGTGTGGAACAATGGGAAGCTGGAAAGGGCCCAGGTTATGAGCAAGCTGGAAAGTTGGGGTACTGTACCAGTCATAAGGATAACGCTTAGCAAAGGGAGCAGATTCTGGAGGAAGCTGATGAGTTCAAGTTTGAACATATACATAATCATAGTCATAAAAGAAACAACTAAGAAAACCCAGTAGGTAATCTGAGAAGTCCAGAAGGAAGTGGTAAAATCAAGGAAAAATGAAACCGTTCATGATGAATACGCAATGAAAGAAGACAAAAATGAGATAATTATAGCCCAAAGCAGTTATCACATTAATGGGTTATAAATAGGTTGACAGGATTATGACTATAATAGTAGGTATGGGAAGGCAGATGGTGATATTAAACGAGCAAGCCCATCAGAAGGAACTGGAATGTAAAATTTGCATGTATGACTGATGAGGAAATAAAACGGCAAGTAGGAAGGAGAGAGTGTTACCAGCAATTAGCCTGAACCTGAGACCTAGCCACACTGTGGGTGTGACAGACGGAGGGAATTCACACCCAACGTTGATCCTTATTTGCCCAGTGCATTCTTAAGTATTATTACCTGATAAGGTGATGGGAATCAACATCCCCACGTTTCATAGTTAGTTGTCATTTGTTTGAATGGAGTGGATGAGCTAGGAAGTGTGATGCTCTTTTTTTTTTTTTTAAACTCTAGTATCTTTCTGCTTCCTCGCGAGGATACTCTGATTCTCTGAGCTATAGATTGTTCTTCTCCAAGCACAGCAGTTATTACCGTCTTCATTAGGGCAGCCCTGACTACCTGTAGCAAGATACACTCAGGAGTGAACCTGCTGGCCTTGCTGTAGAGAAGGAGGAGATAGTGAGAGCCATTAGACCCTCCTCCAGGATTCCAGCCAGTTCTTCCAGTTGTATACGACTCCAACCAAGCTACATGTGTCTTGGTCTGAGAAGTTGATAGAGTCTATGGAGTTTGGCAGAAATGGGACTCATCCAGCTGTGCTTCTGAAGGAAGCCATCATTGGTGCTAGAGTGGGGATTTCCGGTGATCTGGCTTTTGGGGGTGTCAGGTATAATCTTGTAAATAACCTCTCACCTACCCCTGCTTTGTAAGCAAGCCAAGCAAATCATTTGTTCATGAAGCGAGGCTTTAGTGAAACCCTCACTTTGGTCTCTTGTTGGGGCCCTAGTTTGAGTGAGCAGGCATTTGTTATGTCTCTTTTGGAAATGTTCTCGGAGCAGACCAGGCCACAGAAACTCCCTGGAAGGGTATCTTTTGACAGGGTTTAGGCACTTCCTACACATTTCTAGTTTCTGGCCTGGTGTGTCTATTTGGAAGGCTGGTGGCTGGCGAGGTGGACTGGTAGATCAAAGTCACAAACAAGAAGAGGTTAGATCATTCCCTATGTTCAGGTGACATGGGACACGAGCCATAAGAACCCAAGTCAGAGTAACATGGTGAAGGGGTCCAAATAGAATCTAAAGAATGTTCCCTAAGATGAGGGCCAGTGGGGTTCTCCATGTAAAGGGGGCTGTTATTTAGGATGGGGAGATTATCTTTCCTCCGCCAGAGTCCACTCCCCACCCCACCCCCCAGCACTGGTCTTGAGGGCCTGCACACAAATGCTTCAAGTTTTTTGCCTCCTTGACTTAGACTGACGCAATCAATTCTGTAAAACATCGGTGACAGATAACTCAGAGGGACGTTGGAGACAATTGCTATCAGTATCCCTGGAAAGTGAAGTTATACAAGGATGCAAAGGTACACATTACGCTTTTCTATGAACAATACCTCATATTGAGTCCCCATCTGTAGTCAGCCAAGAATCAGGGAAAATGATAAAAGACTTTGAAATGCACAGCGTGATGATTACTGTCCTGTGTGATACACTTTTGTGGGTTGTCTCGGTAGTTTGTTTGCCTTTGAACTACTTCAAAGCTCTCTAAATTGTAAAACACTGAGAGTAATGCAATGAATCTTGCAAATTAAGCTGTCCCATGGAGATGCAGTCAGCTGTGGAACAATCTTTCACAATCCTTTCTTCCTAATGGGCTGTCTTGCAGGAGATTTTTTTCCCCATGTCACTCCAAAGCTGCCAATAAAGTTATTCCTTGAATCAGAGGTGGAGTCCACGTTCTGCTGGCCCAAATAAACCATAGAGTTCTCGGAGGACTCAGATTAGGATAGAGAGACACAGGAAGGAATAAGGAGGGGCTTAGAAAGGTTTTGCGGCTTTTTGAGCTGGGAAATGTGGAGAGTAGGGGCAGCTGATCGTTCCTCCACTGTTCTTTGGATTTATCAGGTTTAGCTAAACACTTTAGGACTGACTGTGCATGCTTGAGTTTAAATTCTCATTTGTGGTGGTTGTAACATCTGATTAGCTCCCTCATAACTTGAGTTAGTAAAGTCTTAAACACATGAAGTCATGATTTAAATTTTTATAAAATGTATCTGTTAACACAAAGGAATACTGACTGTAAAGCTTCACAACATAGGACCACCCTTTCTCAGCAGGTCTGGTCTGTTTCAGGTAACTGCATAGTCTTCTTATTTCATAGCATACTTTCCACTGCACCATCCTGAGGTGATACCTTGATGTCAGGAAGGTGATGTTCCTGGGACTTGTGGGAGCGGAGGTGACAAGACTGAGGATCCCGAAGTGCTTGTGTGATCATTTGGTCACCATACTGACACCTTTCACAGGTGGCCATGGACCCAGGAAAATCCCATCTTCTTTCTCAGCACGTTGTCTTTGTGCCTCTCAATTGGCACGTGGAAATTTTCAATGCTGTCTGTTCAGGCCGTGGAACCCTGGAGTGTAGCCTCAAGGGCTACTAATGGCCACTGCCCTCCAACACTGTCCTTTAGCTCCTTCTCTGTGCCCACAGGGCATGTCTCAGATGTGCCTTAAGGCCCTAAATGAATTTAGTCTTTCCTGTACCCAGAGGGGTATTTCCATCATTAAAGTGACAGGTTACATGTCTGAACTTTCTGACCGGTTTCTCTCTCCTTCCCACCATCCATCAAGAGCACATGGGCAGGAGCTCTACTTTCTCTGCTCTCTGACAGCCCCTCCCCTACTTCTAGCTGTCACTCACTGTCACCCACAGTACTTGGAAAAGTGATATGTAGAGAAGGTGAATGTAAAAGCCATCAACATAGCTACAGAACTGTAGCTGGAGTTCTCTCCAGTCCTGCCTGGCCCCCCCCCCCCCCCCCCCCCGGTCAGGACAAATCTCTCTCACCCGTCAGTCCCACAGCCCCTCAGACCCAACCAAGCAAACACACAGAGACTCATATTGCTTACAAACTGTATGGCCACAGCAGGCTTCTTGTTATCTAGTTCTTATATTTTAAATTAACCCATATCTATTAGTCTATAAGTTGCCACATGGCTTGTGGCTTACCGGTATCTTTACATGTTGCTTGTCATGGCGGCGGCTGGCAGCATCTCTTGACTCAGTCTTCCTCTTCCCAGAATTCTCTTCTCTCCTTGTCCCACTTATACTTCCTGCCTGGTGACTGGCCAATCAATGATTTATGTATTAACCAATCAGATCAACACATTTAACATGCAGAACATCCCACAGCACAGAACACTATCACTATTATACAGGCTGTGGAAGGCCTTGGAAGAAGAAATCATGGCAAAGAGGCAGGGCCCCCTGGAAGGCAGAGACAGTGGTTGAGATGGTGGTTTGCTCACTCCTAAGACAACCCCTAGCTCAGAGGTTTGCTGCTTTATGAGTTTGAATAGAACAATATCTTCATGTATATTGCTCTTCCAAATTAGTCAATCATTTTGAACTATCGGGAGAATGTCTATTACTTTATTTGGGGATTTTGTATATTTGTTAAACCCCACATTGTACCATAGGAACAACTGCATTTTAAAAATTGCTCCCTGGATAGATGCTTGATAACAAGTTTAGGAAGCTTGTCATGAATAACCATTAGCTCACTTCTCTAGAACTTGGTTTCTATTTTCTTATTTAAAACAAGCAAACAAACACAAAGACAAAGACATTTTTATTGTCTTGTTTTTTTTCAACCTTTTCTTATTACCATCTAATACCAGAAATGAGACATACACACATGTGTGACAGAGAGAGAGAGAGAGAGAGAGAGAGAGAGAGAGAGAGAGAGAGAGAGAGAAAGGGAGAGAGAGAGAAGGAGAGAAAGAGAGAGAGATTCTGAAAAATACACTTTCAGAGAGCAAATAGTACTCTCAATTAGTCTGAATTTCTAACAAGTTTGGGCACCTCAGATAAGTACAGATTTGAATACATCTTCCTGGGAGGGCTCTCAGCAGTCCGAATGTGGAAATATTCCCCTTTTCTCTCCAAAAGAAAGGCATGTGCCTTTCTCACTGGAGTTTTAGACATTGAATGCTAGGTCAGATGATACTACACTACATGATCTATCAACAGGGACTGGTCACACGGATTCTTACAGAAGTTTGCAGTGAAAATGATGGGCATTGTATAATTCAAACGGTAAATTACTTTTTAAAATGCAGCCTAATTGCTACTGACCCAGCCATGATTCCCTATCAAATACATGACGTTAGAAAATACACACACACACACACACACACACACACACACACACACACACACACACACACACGCCGGGCAGTGGTGGTGCACGCCTTTAATCCCAGCATTTGGGAGGCAGAGGCAGGTGGATCTCTGTGAGTTCGAGGCCAGCCTGGTCTACAGAGCAAGATCCAGGAAAGGTGCAAAGCTATGCAGAGAAATGCTGTCTTGAAAAACCAAAAAGAAAACAAAAAACCCACACACCCTCCTCACTCTCACAGGAGTGGATGATTCTGACCATTAATGGTAAAGAAAGATCCAGAAGGCCTAGCTCCTCAGTGACTTCTGCTGCACCAGTTCTCATTCTGGAAAATAAACGTAAACTTCTTACTTTCTTTACCAGATCCAGAGATGCCTATGAGCATTCCCCTCTGTATCAGAACTTTGATTCAGAAATGTTATTTTACCCAAAGCCATAGCATCTCTGTCATCATCACGGCCAAGCACTAAGAACAGAGAGGTGGGGGGAGTGTCTCTGCATTCCAGGAGGATATGCTCCACTTAGACAATGGCTTCCTCTCTTGGAATCTGCGTCATTGCCTTTGGTGGTTCCTGGACCTCGGGGCTCTGCTCTGCCAGAGGAATCCCAGATTCAGCCGGGTGGAAGCTGTGATGGGATTGCCATTGTTTCATAGACGCCACAGACTGCTTCTCTTCTGAGAGCAACCTGAATTGTGTTGAGCTCTGGTTTTCATAACCTAACTGCTTCGCATGTTAGAGATAGTGTAGGGGGGACCCACCCCCACTTTTCCCCCAGGGTACTCTTGTGTAGGGAGAAGTGAGAAATACTTAGATAGAAATATAGAGGGGGGAGAGAGAGAGAGAGAGAGAGACAGACAGACAGACAGACAGACAGACAGACAGAATAGCCTTGGGAGGGCCTGGATCAAAACCCACCAGCCCCTTCTGTCTCTTCTAAAGAACTATTTATAGAAATTCCAAGGGGTGGAGCAAAGGACCTCCCCTTAGTACAGCCAAGTGCAGACCCTTCCAAACACCTGGTGACCACACACGTGGTCATCCATCCCCTTATGCAGCCCTGCTGTGTAAAGCAAGCTCAGATCTCACTAGGAAACCTTGGTGGGCTCCCACAAGATAGCTGCCTGGAGCTGTTAACTCCTTGAACAATGATTTGTTTAGAATTTAAAATGTCAGGGAAAACTGGATTTGGACCCATAGAGACTCTAAAATCTACGATCTCCCTTTTAATATCAATAAGCTTGGTATAGGTCCTCATGGTCACATCGTGGAACAGAGTGATTACGGGACGTGAGTGCTGATGATGTCGACACTTACCCATCATTTGGCTGTTGGTGAGTCTCACATGGGAGTTAAGGGTGTGTACCTCGCTTCTCCTGTCCAAATTCAGGCACTGAATCTCTAACTGTCATTGAGATGTTACTTGAAGGTATCTGGAGGTGGAGTCTTTGGGAGGAAATTACACAATGAGATCGAGTCCTCATGAATGGAGATGAGTGACCTTATGAAAGAACCAACAAGATGCTTTGTGGATGTTGTTGTCCCTCACGTCCACACGCTGCCAGGCACAATCAGCCTCATTATGTCCTTTGACACCACCATAGATGGTGAGCCCATGGGTAGTGTGGCCTTCTGCCACTCACAGATCAAGCCCAGAGGTGATAGAACACTTCCCTGCCTGAGCACTGGAGAGAAAGGATTTGGCTATGAGGGCCCTCGCTCTCCAGAATTATTCCAGGACTCATCGCCGAGCTGTAATTTCCCATACCATGATAGCACTGGTGTCAAGACTAGCTGTGGGGAGACATTTGATGATGAGAATTTCATCCTAAATCACACAGGTCCTGGCATGCCGTCCCTGGCAAATGCTGAACCAAACGCAAAGGGCCCCTAAGTTTACTTCTACGAAACTGTCCAGACTGAGTGGTTACATGGCAAGCACGTGGACCTCGGGAAGGCAAAAGATGCTGTGCCTTTGTGACAGGGAAAGAGTACTTTGGGTCCAGAAATGGCAAAATAAAGTCAGAAGATCAATACTGCTGACAGTGGATGTCTTTACACATCTGACTTTTGTTTATCTTAACCGCTGGGCCAGACTGGCTTTAGATCAGGAGAGCACATTTCCACCCTATCAGGGGTCCTGACATGAAGCTTGGGTTTATATAGAAGGCAAGAGATATGCATAAGGAAAACGTCCCATCAAGGTGTGGCTCTGCCCACCATCACAGCCTAGGCTCCACTCTGGCCTGCAAGATGATCTGACAAGTTGTCAGAGCTGCATGAAGTCACTCTCCAGGAGACAAGCTCCCCCTCCGCGGGGCCTCCAGCCTTTTCCTTTCCTAGTATGAGATTCCTGGGGAAATTCCAGTTTCCTGGGGTCCATTGTTTCCAATAGCCTCACAGGCAAAGGGCGGGGCACCAGTAGCTCTTTAGAATATCTTCCTTCTTATCAAGAGAGCTGCACCAGCACCATGCTACACCCACCAGAGAGCCCGCCTTTACACGTTTAGGAAGTGTGGACAGGGAGAGTGCTAATGTGAGGAGCCTCACTACTGGGGTACATCACACAGCCTTGCCAGCCAGGCCGGAAGACCTGCTTTGCTTCTCCTCAGAACAGTGTAATGCTACTCTTTCCCACTGCTTTAGAAATTCCTAGCCAACATGTCTGGGGGCAGCGGCTCACCTCGCCCTGCCCTTCCCACACTGTTCTCCACAGCATTTCCGCCTTTCCATTTAGCTCAGACCTTAGCAAGCCTCCTGTTCCAGGCACAGAGCAGCACCTGGCACAGAGCCCCGGCTGGGGCCCACAATGGTTTCCTAAGAAGGAATGTCAAAGGGTCAACGCACGTAGCCCTTGCACATAACAGCCGAGATGCCTATTTAATGTATCAAAGCAGACACTGGGTGCCAGGTTCTCCCTGCATCCCTCAGTCCCTACATGTGACAGGGCCCTCCTGGCTGGTGTATTCGGCCCCCTCCCCTAAACTTCTCCAATCCATGAGGCTGGGCTGCCCTTCCCTATATAATCCAACCATTTTGATTAACTGCCCTTCTTCATCTACTCCCGGCTGCTACATCTGCTTCCCTCCTCACCCCTCTCCATTGCCCTCCCCTCTTTTCCTCACATGACACATCTCAGTCAGGGCACAGCCACTCTGGACTCTCCCAGATGTCCCTGCCCTCTGGTTATGCTCTCCCTCATATTTGTAACCAACTTTCTCCTTCACCATACCTAGGAATAGTCATGTTCCTTTCCATTTCTTTTTCTTTCTTTTTTAATTTACCAGGTACTGGCTGTGTGGTTTTAGAAGTCATTTGGCTTCTCTCAGCATTCATCTTGTCTTCTGTAAAACAAGAATTATAATAATATGTGGCCTGATTCCCTCATAGGTCTCTGTAGATTTAAAAAAAAAAAAAAAAGGCTGTAAAAATGAAAGCACTTTGTGAATTGAAGTGCTGGGCCTGTCTAGGGTAGTGTCTTCATTCACACTCAATCTCCGGGCTGATTTATGTTTATAGACCTCTTTGAAATCTCTCAGGGGATTCCTGGAAGTCCTCACACCCTGGTAGAGTTGGTTTGTCTGGGGTTTAAGACATGCCGGGAGACTCTCCTTACAAAATTGTCTGTCTGCCTGTGGCTTCTACGTTTTCTGTATTTGTTAAAATGAATGTATAATGTGCCTTAAGGCCAGTAAGCAATAACCACATCCCTTTATCTCTTAGTTCTGAGAAGGAGGTCAAGTTACCGACTCTGTGAGAAAGGAACCATCTTGGTTCCTTTTCTTGCCAAAGTCAAGTCATTCCCAGAGGTGCACAGGGGGTGGGGTGAGAGGGTCGGGGGATGGGGGGTGGGGGGGTACCCTAGCAGTCACTCCAGCAGTTCAAATGCAAAAGTGAGCAAGTCTTCTGGAATTTAATGAGGTGGAAAATAGATGCAACAGTTCCTTTATAAAACCTATAAATAAGGGTTGAGGGGAAATATGCCATGATATCACGGAGTGGCCTGGAGAAGTGATAGGAAAAAAACAAGGAAAACTGATGAAGTCTAGAAAGATAATGAAAATATAGAAAGAGAACAAAAGATGAGGAATGAAAGATGATGCTCCATTCAAGAGATGATGGATCCTCCATTCAGGAGATGATGGAGGCTCCATTCAGGAGATGCTGGGGAGGGACAAAGACCTTATCAGATTGAAGCTTTTCTAACTATGGTTAGTGACATGTAGGAAGCAGCTACCATGTGTGTCTCACCGCAGGGAAATGGGACACCCAGATGTTGAGCGATCTTCCAAGGGATGGATGGACAACCAGTGAGTGTCCATCCAGAATCTTAACCCAGGCCTATAGTCTGGCTCCGATATCTACAGTCTTGATAACCTCAGCTATCTAGGACTGTATTTGATTCCATAAGCTTGTTGTTAATTCTGGGGCATCTCTTGTGGGGTATGTGAGAGAGGTGGACAGTCAGCCACCTTCTAAGTTGTTTTGAAAAGAGAAGAAAATAAGGAGGCACCCCTGCCTCTTACCTTTTACTCCAGATATGGACAAGGTTTGAATGTGTTTTCTAACTACAGCCAGAGCACTAGGGAATAAAGACTGGGCTGTTAATGTAGACTTAGGAATGGTGGGTTCAGTTACATTTGAATAATAATTTATGCTTTAGAAAGTTAATGCCTAGTAGTTTCCTCATTTGAATTTCCTAACAGCTTAGGTAAAGAAAACGGTATTATCTCATCTTAAAAATATGAATTCAAAGCGTAGAAAGTTCTCAAAGGCAGAGGAGTTTGCTGTCAGCCTGAATGCCACAGCTCTCAATGCTCCACGCTTCCGCTTCCTTTGATGGAGATGTCCATCTATACAGATGCATGCGTGTGTTTTCAGAACTTCAGATTTTACTTCGAGGGACTGGACAGACATCTCAGGGATTACCAGCAGTAGCTGTTCTTTCTTCCAGAGGACTCAACTGTGTTTCCTGGCATCCACAGAGCTATGGCTTACAACTGTCTTTAACTCCAGTTCCAGGGGCTCCAATGCCCTCTTCTGGCCTCCAAGGGCACCAGGTCCACACATGGTTCCCGTGCATACCTGCAGGTAAAATATTGACACACAGAAAATAATAAAATAAATAAATTAATAACTTGGTTGAAAGATATTATTTTGAAATTCGTTTTTCCAGACATGTGGATTTCTGTAATGCTTAGCATATTTTCTGGGGGTGAAAATGGCTAGGCCGGGAATTTTGTTGACACAGATTTGGGGACTTGGCATTATTGCTACCAAGACTCTGGGAAATGACTTTTCCTGCTCCATTTGTTTATTTTGTATACTTCTGTATTCCATTCCCCAGACTGTAAGGCTCATTATTTTCAGCTTCTGCTGGGACCTTCGTGAAATTTCCCTGTTGAGGAGTCCTAGATTAGTCATCATCCTTTGCCTGAGTTTTGGAAATGTCTCATATGCCATTCTCAGTGGCACAAAAAGAAATTCCTGCAGGGAATGCCCACAGTCCCCCGACGCAAACAAAGGGCCCAAGCGCCGAGACTCAGTGACTGAGTGACTCAGTGACTGAGTGTTGAAATGGAAATCGATGGACAGGAACCAGGGTTTCCTGTGAACTTCCCAACCCCTCGCTCTTCACACCTCTCCCAATTTCCCACAGTCATTTTCGAAGGAGCTACAAGACTCAACCTTAGAAAGCAGACGTCGTCCTAGGAACAGAAGAGCCCACTGCATGGCTTCCGGGTTAGTTAGAGTCCTCTCAATCCTTAACCGACTCCTTTTTCTCATCCTGACTATCGTGGAATACCCCTGTTTACATTTTTGCTCTCACCCATTGACCTATCACAGAAGAAACCAAAAATCCCAGCGGCCATAAAATTCCCTCCCAACTTGAGTTCTTCTCAAGGGCTTAATTGGTGTTGGGTGTGTTTGTATTGCAGTGGATAGCATCCAAGGAAACTCCCGGAGTGGTCAGGAAGTACTGGTTCAGTGACTCAAAAGAAGACTAATTCAGGTTATTCACGTGTTTGTAATCTGGAGTGATGCATGCTTTATCTAGTCATCGTCAAAGATTAGATGTCTCTGACACATAAGGTCTTTTTGTGACCCAAAACCACTTATTTAAGCTATTTCCTTCTAGTTCCCTCAGTTGCAAAAAAAAAAAAAAAGAAAGAAAAGAAAGAAAGAAAGAAAGAAAAAGGAAAAAAGAAAGAATAAAGAAAAGAAGGAAGGAAGGAGGGAAAGAAAGAAAAAGAAAGAAAGAAAGAAAGAAAGAAAGAAAGAAAGAAAGAAAGAAAGAAAGAAAGAAAGAAAGAAAGAAAGAAGGAAAGAGAGAGGAAGGAAGGAAAGAGAGAGGAAGGAAGGAAAGAGAGAGAAGGAAGGAAGGAAGGAAGGAAGGAAGGAAGCAAGCAAGCAAGCAAGCAAGCAAGCAAGCAAGCAAGCAAGCAGCCCTGGGCCAAGCATGTTGAACCGACTACCTAAAAGGAAGATGAGCAGGGTCTCATTTATGGCATATCCAAGATATCAAAGGCACATGTGCATAGCATGATTAGAAAAGCTATATGGTGCTTGTTGTAAGTTGCAGAGTTACCAACCAGGACTCATCATGTACATAGCGTTCAGGGCCATTAGTCTCAGCAAAGGAAACAGTGTTGTCCAAGTTTTGAAGCACCCAGCAAATTAAAGAAAGACTAGAAGAAAAATCTTCTGCCGTGGCGGCTGTGATTTCAGAAGACACAAAAGAACCCAGAGGTCCACATGTCGAGGAGACATGTCACCCTAAGTGCCTCTGAGACTCCTTGACTCCCAACCACGTTTGTCTCTAGGGAGTTACATGTAGGGAATCCTACATAAATCCTCTAAGGGGCCATGTGGGGATCCTGCAGCAGACAGGGGTGGGAGATCTCCAGAGGAAAAGATGTACCAAGCCACAGAAATGAGTGGAAAATAGCTTCAAGCAAAAAAAAAAATTTTGTTAAACTTTCACATCTCTGTGTTCAGCAAGATAATGAAGGGGAACCCCTGTTTGCACTCAGCCTTGCGGCTGACAGAATAGAGTGATCATGAGATCGCTTCCCTGCCAGGGCCCTTCTCCAAAAGCACCCTGAGAAGCCAGCAGGGCACATTTAGCAGTCCAGAGGAAGCAAACACCACAGCATGCTGCAGCCATCCCATGACCCGGGGCAGAAGGAGCTAGCAGCACGCACAAGAGTCCTCACGAGGCGGCAAGCTGGATCCTGAGCTCTGGAAGTCCCGCAGATGCTCTCCATGTGCAGTGCAGATGGGCTGAGGGTGGCCAGTATGGGAGAAACTCTTCGTGGTTCTTCTCCGTGTTGGGGTACAGAGGACACTCACGAAGGTGGGTTGTCCTGGGGTTCAATTCCCTGCTCACTTTTGAAGATTAGAATAAGAACTGTTCTACTAAATGTCACGGAAACATCCCCCCAGCACCCCCAGTTATACATATACACATACATTCACATATACCACCATTCACAAATACATGCATATACACACATTCACAGACATATGCACAAATTCACATACACACATATACACACATGCACACACATACACTCATTCACATAGACACATGTGCATGCACTCACATATATACACACACTTCCACACAATATGCACACATTCACATAAACATGTATACATATATACATTCACACATATATGTACATATACACATACACATGCTTATGTACACACACATAAATACATTCATGTATGCACATACATTCACATATATACACATATTCACATACACACAATACACATGAACAAATATACAAACACACATACATATATATACACACACATGCACAAACACATGTATGAGCACACATACATGCACACATGTGGAAGTGTACACATACATACACACATACATGTGTACACACATAGAATGAATTCTCTTTTATAAGCAATAGCACACATGGGAAACTAACACCGTTTCTAATATCTTAAGCAGTAAACAACAAAACATGTCTTTTGGGTCACAGAAGGCTTTGAGTATCTTCACATCCTTCCTGATTTGAAGATTGCAAAGACCTTGACTTCGCTGCTGACCTTACTGCTTCTTTTCTTGGATTCTCAGTAAAACACGTCCCTTGCCTTTCAGGAGCTGCACCATCCCAGGCATACCAGGTAACAACCCAGAATATGAGGTTGACCAGGTGTCTCTGTTGGCCCCTGGGGTTTGGGTACGCATGTCAAGGTGATTCAGATCTGAGTCACTCTTTCTAGGTTGATCCTTCTTGATTTGTCATGGGAATTTTCGTTACCTTTTCTGTGGATTTCAGTTATCTTGAAATTACCTACGATATCTTGAAAGTTATTTTGTGATATCTTTCTTTGGCCTAAAGTTACACTGTGGTATCACTGTCTGAAGGATAATTACATACATCTTATTGGAACTTGATGACCTACAGGACAATCTAGAAGATTCAGTTTCTTGGATGGGCTATTCTCTCTCTCTCTTTAATTGTTTTAATTGTCTCAAAGTGGCCTGATGATCCCACTGCTTTTCAGTCAATTCCTTAATTCTGTCACTTTGCTCATCATCTGAGTCAGTAGCAGGCAAGGTCACACGTGCCATGCAGACTGTGCATATGCACTGTGTGTTCCTCATGGTCCTGATGCCTGATGTTCAGAAAGTATACAGGATTTCTGATACATCACTGAGGATGTAAACACTGTCTCTTCCATGGCCCAAGTAAGGATGGGGCATTGGCCTTTGTTTCTACTCTGAATCCTTAGTGTTTGACGGTGCCACTTGCTTTGTGGGTTCGTGTGACAGCCACAACCCCATGCATTAAGCAGGAAGAAGGCAATGAGCAGCTATCCTAAATCTACACTTCCTTCAGCAAGGTAAGAATTCTCCCCACACATGCTTTCCTGGTCTCTTTGGAGCACACTGTGTTAGCACCTGGCTTCAAGGGATGCTGGCTGTAGTGCCCAGGGTTCCTCATCTCTGCCCAAGTGAGACTGGCAAGGGAGGGTTGGGAAGAAAGGGTGACTGAGTAGCTGGCTGCTGCTGTCACACCTCTGTGTGTCTGCCCCATGCTTCTTTCTCTAGGCCTCTGGCTTAATCATGTAGATGACAGTGTCCAGATGAGCTCACGGAAACTCCCAGTCCACAGTCCCATTTTAAAACTTGTGCCGATGGCCTGGTTTGGAAGAGTTAAAATATCGATGCCTGAGCAACAATCCTGGTAAACCAGACATATTCTGAAGATCAAAGATCCTACAGCTTCAGTACTGAGTATACAGTGGTAGAGCTTGGAAATTATACATGAAAGCTTAGGTTACTCTGAGGGTCTGTGAACACAAGTTCCTGTGATGGTTAATGGTGTCAGCCTGGCAGAATACAGCATCTCCCAAGAGATGGACCTACAGTAATTAATTCTTGCCCGTGGAATTGTACCCAGATGATTGTAGCTGCAGGGTAGTTGATGATCATTTATTGTTTGCCCTTGATGTCTTGAGCACTGCCATCGATGCGTCCATACCTGCATCTGTCACTCATGGCAAACTGGTAGAGATTTATGTATGAAAACATTGAAGCACAGAGACATTATGTGGCACAGCTGGCCACTGGAAGACGAAGCAGAGTCCGGGATCTCTGATTTCAAAAGTCATGTTTTGGTTTTGGGTTTGTTTCCTATTCAACACTACTTGGCTTTTCTTGATTTTCGGGCTCCACGTTTGTGGCTAAACATCCTAATGTTTACCTCCTGTGCTTGGTTCCTGCTGAATGATTGGCTTTACAAAAATATTCATCTCTAGTATCTTTATTTGCTGAGATTGATATTAAGGCAGTAATCTTTGAGATTTTCATAGGTTCCAGGCACATTTTAAAATCAAGGGCAGAAAAATTGATAGCAGCTAACATAGACGAGATGAGTTTTCTGTGACTCCAGAAGACATTGCCGGAAGTATGTAATGGTTTTAACTTTCTCGACAATTTCTTTGTGACTCGTTGCGTTATGCTGATTATACCAGCCTGGCATATCTGCTTCCCTCTTCCTCTCCATAGTTTTTCATTTTCTATTTCAGTTCTGCCCAACATCAATTAAAAACCCTTGGATCCTTTTCAAAAGTGGGTATGGCCAGTGAGAAGGCTGTGCAGAGGTAGATGGATAAATCTTTTTGGAATGGTTCTAGCTATGGTGTCGCCATTCTGAACATTTTAAAGATGCTTCCCGAGTGAAGGGAGTACTTATGGTGGAACAAGAGAAGAGAGGATTATGGGATGGATTGGACCGTGTACACTCACTGTATTTTTATATCTTAAGTGGGGGCAAATCTAAACAGTGTTGAGAATTATCCCCGAGGATTGGGGAACAATGCAGAACACGCCCCCCCCCCCCACCACCACCAAGGCACTGCTGGCCTTCCCTACTCTGTGTACAAACACCTCATCTTCTCAGCATCCCCCTGCCAACTTCAGACTGTGGGTGAGAACCAGGACTCTGGGTTCTCAGCTCTCTGACATTGCTTGAGTTTGCTGTTGTGTCTCCCTGGGCAGAGAGTGACCAGAGAATGCAGGAAGGAAAGAACAGAGAGATCTCAAGACTTACTCTACCAAGTGTGGAATAAGATTATAAGGTCATGGTGTGGACCCTCAAGTACCCCCACTCCAATTTCCTTACATGACAGCTGACCCTGTCCCTCCTGTCTTTCTTCAGTAGCCTTGTCTTCGTGGTCTATGTTCTTCCTTGTCTGGACGTCCTGAGTCTGTCTGTGCCCTCCCTAACCAGCTGACCCATTCGCTCTTCCTCTTAAGTGGGCAAAAGAGGATCAGATGCCATGATGCTTTCTGTTGTTAACTTGACAGGATCTGGAATCACTTGGGAGATCAATCTCTGAGCATGTCTTTGTGGGGGATTCTACATTAGGTTAATTGAGGTGGGAAGACCCATCCCAAATGTGGAAGGCACCATTCTCTGGTTTGATGTTCAGGGCTGAAAAAAAAAAAAAAAAAAAAAAAGAGAAAGTGGAGTGAGCGGGACCATCCATCCCTGTCTGTTTCCTGACTGTGTATTCACCTCCCTCATCCCCGTCAACATGCCAGCCTTTGCCGTGACGGACCCTCAAGCCAAAAGCCAAAGTAAACCCCTCCTTAACAGCTTTTATTGCGTACTTTGTCTCAGCAATGAGAAAAACAACTAAATATAGATGCTCATCTGTACTGTTCACATATGGCCCCCTTCCATTTATGTCTCATGACTCTTATCTACTCCATCAAAAGATACTGCTAAGCTACTTACTATTCAAGTATCATCTACACCCGCCTCCCTGCCATCCAGTGCTTGAAGATTGTCGATGTGACTTTTAGTGCCTGTAGCCCACACAATTCAGCCTGCAGAAGGTGCTCGCATAGGTTAACATGGAAATTAAACAAAACACCGTGTGGGCAGTTCCCCGCTTCACAGTTCCAAGGAAATCTTGATTACTTAAGTTTAACTATGCTCAGGGAAAGTTTGGCCATGCAGAACTGTCTCAAATAGTTCAGTTAATACCCAGAGAGGTCTTCCTTTTTCCCATAGGTATTTACATCTGATAAAAAAAAAAAAAAGCCCAACAAAACCTTTTAAGTACTTTTGCTCATACCTACTTAAAGTAAAGGTCAGAATGTATTACTTGTTATATAAAAAGTCTACATGAATAACTTGAGTTTCTGTGTGGTGATTTAACATTTTTCAATTTGTTACTTAGATCCAAAAGAAGAAGAAGAAAATAATAATAAACCAAGTTGCTTAAAGACCTGTCATATCGGCTTACTATTGCCGTGATGAAACACTATGTCCAGAAGCAACTTGGGAGGAAAGGGTTTATTTGGCTTACTCTTTCATACCACACTTCATCATCAAAGAAAGTCAGAGCAGAAACTCAAGCAGGGCAGGAACCTGGAGGCTGGAGCTGATGCAGAGGCCATGGAGGGGTGCTGCCTACTGGCCTGATGCTCATGACTTGTTCAGCCTGAATTTTTATAGAATTCAGGACCACCAGCCTGGGGGATGGCACCACCTACAATGTGCATGGCCCTTCCCACATCAATCACTAATTCAGAAAATGTCTTATAGGCTTGCCTACAGGCTGATCTTATGGAGGTTTTTTTTCTCTAACTTGTATCAAGTTAGCATAAAAACTAAGAAGTTCAGGGCTGATAGAAAATACTGTAAAAGTTACTACAACTAAGGCATTTTCAAGAATTCTAGACATAGCAAGTAAGGTTTTTTTTTAATGCATTATGAGAAACTACTATGAAAATAGTAAATATTAATTTCATAAACTTTAATCAGTTAAAGTTTAACAGTGCATTAATATTATATAAGTAGAGCCAACTTAATTAACCATGTTAAATAAACTCTAGCTTCATTTGATTTATCTGTTGCATAAAAATATAATTTCCCTTGGTAAATCCAGAAAACATTCTGATGTGTCCTTCTGATTTTTGTTACTCTGTTATATTGTGAACATTTCTGTGTAATTATGAACACTCATTGGGGGATGGATCTAGCCACATGTAAAATGTTGCCCAGTATGTACTAAGATAGAACAAGAATTCCTCACAAGCATGATTGTGATCATTGTACATTATTGATCTAATAAATGCTGTTTCGTGACAACTTATTGTATTTGAGTTGTTTTCACTTTTATATTAAAAAAAATCAAGCATTAAGATTTCTTGAAATTACTCTTGAATGAATTTTATTTTACTTGGGGGTTTTTGAAACAGGGTCTCATGTAATCTGAGCAACCCTCCAAATCTCTATGTAGCCAAGGATAACCTTGAACTAATCCTTTGGCCCCTGGCTCCTTCCTCCTGGGATTGTGGTTTTGAGCCACTATGCCCAGTTAACATTTCTTTTTTAGTTTAAGAATTATTTCCCCCAGGCTAAAAAGAGCAAGGATAAGTGCTGAGTTATTTTAAATGGTAGTGTTGTACTTTTGAGTTCTGTCAAGACTTGTCATGTGAATAGCCTGGGGAGTTTCTGGGTTTTAAGTTTCCTGTCAGCTGTAGCATCTGGGTCTTCCTGTCCTGGCTCACAGCAGGGTCACCTGAACCCGTCTGGGCCAGGAAAGCTGGAAACAGCGTAGCTGGACTTCTAGTGCCCAGGATCAAGCTGGAGGCAAGGTTTGCTGTGTCTGCTTGGCAGCCTTCCAACTCTCAGCCCCTTGTTCCCTGTGGACAGCCGGTTTCTCACTTCCCCTTAGAACAGCACTCATCTGATGTCTTGGTTTATTTTGGTTGTAGTTTTTGAATTCCTCTCCTGGGACTGCACAGACAACCTAAACTTGTATCAACACTGAAGTCACTATAGGCTTGGTCTCCATCCTTAGAAACTGACCTTGGCCCTGTAGCTAGAACTTTCTCCTTGCTAAAGAGAGCTCCACCATAATCATGAGGTGTTTGTCTACCTGCACAGGCCTGGAGGTTTGCTACTTAGGTCTCCCCATTGCTGGGGCCGACACCTATTTGCTACATTCCACCATCCTGGTAGTTCTTCTTTTCTAGGCTCTATGTCTGTTCCTGCTCCCTAAACACATTTCCTGGCCACTACTGGTCAGTCAAGCCTCTCTTCAAAATCCCTTCAGCATTTCTTCACGTGGTTAGCACCTGACCTACCTCTTCATGCCTTGTTTACCTTCTTTGTCCTTAACACAGAAATCCTTGCTTTCTAGATCTGTGAGGATACAATCAATGAGTCCACATAAAGAGCTTAGATCATGGTCTGACACATAAGTGTTTAACACGTCTTCGATACCTCTCCAAGGCCTGATAGTGTGACTGGTCAGTTTACACTGATTTTGTCCTTGATTCCAACTACAGAGACAGACACACACAGGCAGGCAGGCAAGCATTTAGATCAGAGTCTCTTACTCAGATATGTTCATTGGCTTTAATTGTGACAGCGTTTGCTATCTGTGTCTGTCATAGCATCCAATTTGTTACCAGTTATTGTCCTTGTCAACCTGACTGGACTTAGAATCACCCTGTTGTAGAATATTATTTTAAGGTGTGTTACTTTTGTTTATGTTGCATTTGTTTATCTCTGTGAAACTGTTACTGTGCCTGTGTAAACACCTGATGGTTTAATAGAGAACTGAACAGCCAATAAAGAGAATAATAGGCTGGTATGGAAGAGGGAGGATAAATAGTAGGCGAAATCTGGGAGGAGAAAAAAGAAGGAGCCAGAGAAGGAGGAGGACATCAGGAGCCAGCTACCCAGGTATATGGCAATTCACAGAGTAAGAGTAAGATTTACAGAAGTAAGAGAAAGATTTACAGAAGTAAGAGACCAGGAAAAGGCCAGAGGCAAAAGGTAGATGGGATAATTTCAAGTTAATAAAAGCTGGCAAGAAAGAGGCCAAGCTAAGCCTGGGCATTTGTAAGCAAGAAAAGGCCTCTGTGTATTTATGTGGGAGCTGGATGGTGCCTCCCCCCCCCCCGAAAAGAGCAAAAACAAACAACAATATCACCCAGGATATATAACTCTAGGTGTGTCTATGAGGGTGTTTCCAGAGGCATTTGACTGAAGAGAGAAGACCCATCCCAAGTATGGGTGAGACCAACATATGGGTTGGAGTATGAGACTGAATAAAAGGAAAAGATAAATAACAAAGCAAAGTAAGCTGAGTGGCAGCATCCATCTTTCTCAGCTTCCTGGCCATGGATGCAACAGGACTAGATACTTAAGACATCTGCCTCCATGGATTCCCCTCCAGGGTGGACTGCATCTCGTCAGGCATATTGTCATTGTAAAAAGGAAAAACAGCTAATACACTGCTACAAACCTCCATTCAGTACATCTTATTTGAAACAACCTCAAGGCATCATAGCCTCCCTGCCAGAGATGGGTCGCTTCGATTTTACCTGTGTGAAACAAAGTCCTAGAAGGGAGTTGTTACCCCCAAAATTTGCACAGTAGGCCTCTGACAAGCTGACCATCCGCATGCACAAAGGGCTTGCTTTGGGATCCATCTCCCTCAGCCTCATTGTTTAGGCTTAGTTTGAGGTGGAAGGAGACTGGGAGCACACGAGGAAATATTGTCCTGGAGAGATGGACCCTAGCAACAAAGTTGGGCTAGGACTCCTTCCTGTGTGGGCCCCAAACTGTAATCAATTTTCCAAATGGATTTGGTGCAAAAACAACTTGTTTTGATAAAGTCTGTTCATTTCAAGACAGAATCAAGGGCATTGGAAGCTGGTTGACTGGCAAAGTAACTTAAATGGCTGTAAAGGCAAGATCTAGAAAGTTAAAAGGGTGTGATCAAACATCCTGCTCATCAAAAACTGTGCCTCGTGTTTGCACAAGATGTGATCAGTGTGGGGGGCAGTCACCCTTCGACACAGACTGTTGAGGATGGGGTGGGCAGTTTAGCAGGCACACAGAGACCGTGTGTGGTACTGGGATGACATTCTTGTGTGCTTAGTTTTATTATGAACTTATCAGTCCTTTCGAATGTGCGCTTCCACTTCATGTGTGAGCATAACAGGAACAAAACGCTTAACCTGCACTGTGCTGAAAACGAGCAGCCAGGAGGTGTCTTTCAAGCGCACTCCAGCAGAATTAGAAGCCACTCCACTCAGGTGGCAAAAGTTGGAAATGACAAAGAAATGTAGGAAGTGGAAAAAGTGCCGTCTAACCCCGACCTCATTGTGCCATGGATGAGGCAACCTTAGAAGCAGCGGCACATCCTGGGATCAGAGGAGACAGTCTGTGTATGTCATGAAAACCGGAGGAAAGGGTGAGGCCGCCGGTTATGCCTCATTCTTTTCTGCTACCCCTTACGTCCACAGGAAGGAACGGCCAGCACTGTCATCTTTTAGGACAAAGGGTACTGATGTAACAAGATATGAGACATAAAGATCTAACCCAGGTCATCCTCAGTCAGGCTGGCGGCTCGTAGGACATCCCCTGTCTGCTTATTGTGGACCTCAGCATAACCTGGTACAGCTCCCTCTGCTCTACAAAATCCTTTTGTTCTCTGAGGAAATGTGGGGCAGAGGAAGCTGCTGCTCTTCCTCCAGCCAGGATCCCAAGAGCTTGCTGAGATTAGCATCCTTCCCTCCAGAGACTCGATGTGGTTGGTTCAAGGCCTCTCTGGGACGCAGTTTCTGGGCTTGTTCTAAACTTCCTGGCAACACAGCAAAGAGAAGCGCCCAGGCGGCAGACAGCACCACTGGGTTCGCCTTGACCTCTCTTCATGCAGAGTAAACGCTCTTGCTGTGGTGTGCCGCACCAATCTCAGGACGTGTGTGACCCTTGAGAGTATGTCCTTTCTAGCGTCGGAACAGCTCCTAGGCCCTCGCCTCTGTTGGCGTTGGCACATGTAATCGGGATGCTGTTTGTTCTTGAGCTGGTCTTATCTGTAATTATAACAGCAATTTTTTTTCAAACCTGATTTTCCCCTTTTGTTTGGTGACATTTTTGTTTGTTCATTTCCCCTAAAGATCAAGTAGGCAATAAGTTGGTAGTAAGTTTAAGATTTTGAAGGCTCTGTAGGGAAAGGCGCTTGCCTCCAAGTTTGACAACCTGAGTTTGATCTTCAGCACCCACCCGACTAAGGAGAGAAAACTGTCCTGTGTGTGACCTCCTCACTCCCGCCAATGGCACAGGTCTCTCCTCCCCTCCAATAAACAAATACATTAATGTGACAATCGAATTTTTCTTTAACATGCATCATTTTAGAATTTTTGGTGAACTACAAAAGAGTTAGTTTTTGATAGCTGTTTTCATGCTGTTATGACCCAAAATAGCTGAAAGAAACAATTTAAAGGGAGAAAGATTTCTTTGGGTGCTGGCTCTCAGAGGGTGTCATTCTATGATAAGGGGTATTGTTGGGTCAAATGGCTTCATTTGTCTGTGTTGGTAGGAGCTGAGATGTTGTTCGGTCAATGGCCCCATCCATCCATGGAGGTGGGAGCTGAGGCAAATCTGTTTACTTACTGGCAGATCAGAAAACCAAAAGAATGGATCCAGAAGTGGGGGCTGGACTGTAACCGTTAAAGGCTCATCCCTATTGACCTACTTTCACCAGTTAGACTCCACCTCCTGCAGGTCCCACAGCCTCCCCAAACAATGCCATCAACTAGGGGACAGGATTTAAACTGTGGGTCTGAAAGGACATGTGTAGGGCACGTTTTAGATCCAAACAACAGCAGATGCAATATCCAAGGCAGCAGCAGCCAGTGCACTTTGTTATCTGAACCCCAGCAGCATCCAGTGCACTTTGTTATCTGAACCCCAGCAGCAGCATCCAGTGCACTTTGTTATCTGGATCCCGGCAGCAGCATCCAGTGCACTTTGTTATCTGGATCCAGGCAGCAGCATCCAGTGCACTTTGTTATCTGGATCCAGGCAGCAGCATCCAGTGCACTTTGTTATCTGAATCCCGGCAGAGTGGTTTTATGGTTTCTTTCTAGTTTCACTCCCTTGAGAACTTAATATGTACAACCCTCGCTTAGCATAGAGCTGTATTGACTAAACTTGTTTGTACCTGAAATATGTGAAGTGGGTCCTATGGTCTGCCTTTACTTTTTCTTTTCTTTTTAAAAAATTCACAGAATTCAAATATCACTTCTAGGAGATTAAAAAAAAAAATCCTGGTCTTCCCATAGCACGGCAATTTGTTTTCCTTACGTGATCAAGATGGCACTTTGATGGTCTTTTAGCAGATACTTTATTTCTCTGTCAACACCAGCCCTGGTTACCTGGAGCCCAGGATGGACCCCAGAGCTCAGTACAATTCACTGTTGCACTCAGGCCCCAGTCAATATGCTACCCCATCATCATGAAAGAGCCAGGAGCATTCCCTAGGGGCCTGTCACATCTCACATGGTCTCTTGGGCTCCCAGACCCTAGGCACTTCAGGCAGCAACAATCTTGGCTCTAAATTTGGGTTTGTACAAATACAACAAAATTTCAAAAACTCACCCCACCATAAATGTCCCACCCCACAGAGACCACATGTAGGTTTGGCAATAATAGAAAAAAAATAAACATTGATAATATTTTTCAAATGGCTTTCTTTTATTCTTTGGTAATTTTTAGACTTATTGATGGGAAAAACTCCACTTGGGTCAAAACAATAACTTTCAAGGACCAGAAATAAATTGTTGGGTAGCCCAAGGAAGTTTGCCAAGTGTTTTTTTCTTTTTAAATGAAACAAAACAAAAACATCTTTTATATTTAACTCCAACCCTGCTTGCCCTTATTGATCTTATTTCTGTAATAAAAGATGTTTTTGTGCTTCTGTTTACACTGGGTTTGCTTGCCCCACCCCCACCTCAGTTGATTTTCCTAGGGTCACTGAGTTCTGTTCCTTTCGGCTCTGACGCGTCCAGGTTCTGTGTCAGCGTTGAAAGCAAAATTATTTGTTTTTAAAATCTAAAATGCTTCTCTGAGAGGTGCTTTCCAGACAACTTGAATGGTATGCATAGGGGTGCAAATGATAGGGAACCCCCTGAACTTCTGTCCTCCAAATAGCAGCCAATTTCCAGGAAGCAGTGACTACAGACCCAGCAGAGGGCTTCGCTCACCGCTGTCCTCTGAAGACAAATCAAGCCAAAGGTGGAAGGCTCGGTGGCATCCACCGGAAAAGTGCCTGGGATGCAAAATGCTCCAGTGAGCAGGTGGAGGAGAGAAAGAGAGGGTGAGGATCCCTGGTCAGGTGGTTTCGGTAGAAGCTTTGATAATCAGAGAAAGAATTCAAGTCTATCAAAACCATGCTCATCCCATTCCGAGAATCACTCCCAATGCTGAAACCGTCACGAGAAAACATTTTATAATCTCATTATTTCAACCCCACTTAGGATGGACATGTCAGAGATATTTAATTTTTTTTTTATTTTAATTTTAAGAGACCAAAGATTTTGCAAAACACCAACAATTGAAAACCATCTTTTGAGGGAACAGGGAGAGCACACTACACTAAATGGATGCATCAGTTTTTACACACAGTAATTTCAGAAAGAGTAGAGTGTAGAAAGTGAGTATTTTAGTCGTGAGGGATAAAGAGAGTTTTGCTGTTATCAGAGTCTTCGTTTGGGTTTCACTTTTTTGGTAAGATCTCATGCAGTCCAGACTGGCCTTGAAGTTGTCATGTAGTTTGGGATGACCTTGAACTCCTGATCTACCTCCCCTCTGTCTCCCAGGTGCTGGGATTACAGGTGTGCACCACCACTTCCGGCTGAAAGCAATAGTCCCAGAACCCCCATCAGGGATAGCTAGGCTCAGCTGCCCGTTTGGGATGTAAGGGAAGTCAGCTACTGGGCTTAAGGTGGGGGAGGGGATGCTGAACAAAAAAGCTCCAAGACTTGGGAGAAAGGAAAGAAAACAAGTTGGTCCATATTTACAATAAATGTGGACTTGCGCATCCTCACAAAACCGGACAGATTTCCTGAATAGTTGGTGTTGGTCAAATGCATTTGAACATAAGTGGGACCTGCCCTTTGCAGTGCAGAGAAATAAATGAGGAGCTGGTAAACTCTACGAAAAGGTCTCCGAGGGCAAAGGGGACCCAAGTTTGGGCTCCATCACGGCCTGGTTTGTGAAGAGACAGAAACTATTGTGGAAGTTTCTAGGACTTGAACAATCCCTTTGGCATCAGTGTGGGTAGTACCTTTGGCTGCCCAGATCATTGAATGCTGGGAGCTCAGAGCTGTTTTGCTATGGCTTATCCACTGGTTGGTAGCAGCGGTAGGATGTGGTCGGTTTTCACATTACAGCAGGAGCTCCAGGGCCTTAGCAGATAGGGTGCAGCCCTGAGACTAGCAAGGGGAACAACACTGGAGGTAGGAGTGGTCATCAGCCACTTAACAGCAAGGCTCACATTCCAGAATAACAGCTCCCCAGGTGGAGGGGTTATAAGAGGAGTGTGCTAGCCACTTTTCTGTTTTTGGTTTTTCAAGACAGGGTTTCTCTGTGTAGCTTTGGAGCCTGTCCTGGAACTCACTCTGCAGCCCAGGCTGGCCTTGAACTCACAGAGATCCGTCAGCCTCTGCCTTATGAATGCTGGGATTAAAGGCGTGTGCCACCACTGCCTGGCCACTTTTCTATTACTGTGAAAAAAAATAGCTTAATAGATTTTTGGGGGTTCACTGTTTCAAATGTTTCAGTTCATAGACTTCTGACTCCATTGTTTTTAGGGCTGGGGTGGGGCAGAACATTGTGGTGGGGGAAAGATGCTCACGTCATGTCAGCTAGGACATAGGTGGCTGGGAGGAAAGGGTCCAGGGATAGAATAAAAGACGCCCTTCGAAGGAATGCCTCCAGTGACTGCTTCCCCCAAGTAGGCATCACCTCCTACAGTCCTGTGATGAAATTAGATCTCTCATAATCCAATCAATTCTCAGAAGTCTCTGCTCTGGCAGTCATGCCTTAAACACTTGAGCCAGAGGTCTATGAACTGAAACATTTGAAAGAGTGAGCCAAAACAAATCACAGAACAGACTTCACGTTCAATCATTAACAAGAGGTGAAGATCAAAGCCCCCGGAGACCACAAAGATCACCTAGATGTTGAAAATCCAGAAGCACCCTCATATGCCTACAGGGCAGTGACACATGGTACATTGGTGAATCTTCATAGTCAACTTGGCTGGACTCCTAATTACCTAGACACATCTTTGAGGGTGTTTCCAGAGAGGCTTAACTGTGGAGAGAAGACCCATTCTGAATGTGAATGGTACCACCTCATGAATAAAAGAAGTAAAGGCTCCCAAGAAAGCTAGCTGAGCACCAGCATTTGCCTCTCTCTGCTTCCTGGTCTGCCCCTATGAGGAGTTGTAGCTGTGTGCTCCTGCGTCCATGAACTCTGCCATGCCGTTCCTGCTGATGGACTGTGCCAACCACAAGACAAATCAAATTATTCTTCCCTTAATTTGATTTCTGTTCAAGTATTTGGTGACAGCATTGAGAAAAGTTAATATCGCAAATGGTATCAGGCAAGTTGGCATTTAGCCTCAGCCATGTGGTCTTAGCCTCTGGTCTATTCCCACGTTCATGCGGTATTCTATGGCAAGGATTGTATTATCCACCTGATGGAGTCCAGCAGGACCACAGAGCGGTGGAGAAGAAGAGCTTTTGGGTTGCCCGACTGAAATGTGAAGGGACGTGACAGATTGGAAAAGGAAACAAATACTTGCTGGGCATGCAAATGAAGCAAATCTTAAAATAGTGAGAAGCGGTATGAAGAGTGAGAATCTGTCACACAGCAGATCAGCGGCAGCCTGGGGCCGTGCTTCCAACAGCCCTGGGGCTGGCTCATGCAGCTCAGTGGTAGATGCTTGTCTCCAGTGCGCCAGGCACTGGGTGTCCTCCCCAGCACACACAGAGCAAACTGCACCAGATTACAAATTACATCGAATTACACTGAAACGAAACAGTTCTTATTCTTGCAAATAGATAAACTCAGATACAATCTTTCAGAACCTAGTATACCGGATAATCCCAAAGAATACAGCTTTCTGCTTCTGTCTGCTCAGCTCTATGCCAGGAGACTGAGTCTATCTTGCTAACTGTGTCAGAGAGAGCTGAAATCCAGCATGCCTAGCAGGAACTTCTGTCTTCACTCTACAGGAGTGCTCTTCAAACTGAAGGTCAGACTCCATCTCCTAGTCGCAAATCAGTTACTAGGCCATGACTAGCCTCTTGCTTTTCTAAAGATTAATTTTTATTTTTATTTGTGTGTATGTGTGTGTCACACCTGTGTGTGTGTGTGTGTGTGTGTGTGTGTGTGTGTGTGTGTGTGTATGCATGTATGTGGGGGTGGGAGATGGGGTTGCCAAAGGCTAGAAGAGGATGCCAGATCGCCTAGAGCTGAGCCACCCAATGTTTTTGCTGGGAACTGAACTTGGGTCCCCAAGAAGAGCAGCAGGCAGGCTGAACCCCGAGTCATCCCTCCAGCCCTGTAATTGGCTCCTTCCTCGTGAAATAAAGACAAATGGTGAGATCACACTTCATCTCATTCATTTTCCTAAGGCTTTCCTTTCTGTTGTGTGTAGATGTGTGTGTGTGTGTGTGTGTGTGTGTGTGTGTGTGTGTGGTGAGTGGGTGTGCTGTGGGCTGTCTTTCTCACTGAAAGATGAAGGATATGCTGTGTTATGGCTTGAATATATCCCTCTCCCAAACATCTTCTGACCCCTGGTGTCAGTGAACTTACCTTGTTTGGAAATGGGGTCTTTAAAGACCAGGTATGAATAGATAGTGTACTAGGCAACCATTTAAACATAACACACACTTCCAATTTGCTTATCTGTGATTCATTCTGGAAGAAACACTATGTAAATGCATGGGCACGTACCCAATTAAACTAAAACATGTAAGAAAACAAAATACTCATTGATCATATCTCAAATATTCCCCTATGACCTCAGTTTCCTCCATGTTATAAGCCATACTTGCTCATGTCTGCTATAATATTTTTTTCTGCTGGCTTCAGGATAGCCTTCTTCCAGTACCACTCTCAACCTCAAAACTTACTCAAGATAAATTACTAAACTTTTGGTAATATATGGTGTATTTTAACTGTCCCCCCCATGTGTGTGTGTATGTGTGTGTTAACTCTGTCAACTTGAAACAGCCCAGAGTCACCTAAAAAGAGACTCTCGGTTGACTTCTAGACTTTCTCAGGTTGGCCTGTGTTCTTGTCTGTAAGGGACTGTCTTGACTGTTAATTGACACAGCAGGGCTCATTCCACTATAAATGGAATGATCTCTAGACAGGTGGTCTTCAGCCGTATAAAAAGCTAGCTAAGCACGACCCTCTGAAGGAGCAACCTAGTGGCACTCCTCTGTGATTTCTGCTCCACTCTCTTGGACTTGAGGGGGTTCCCTCGTCAAAGAAAGTGCTGTGTGGAATTGCAAGCAGTCCTGTCTTTGGGTTCTCGCCTTGAACTCCTTCCTTGACTTTCTTCAATGATGAACTATGACCTGGAAATAGAAGAGGAAATAAACCCGTTCCTTCCATGGGTTGCTTCCAGTGAGAATGTTTTTCTCACAAGAGATGAGAAACCAAGGTAATATAAAACTGTGCTACCTTTTTGCTACACAAGTTTCTATCACTTAAAAAAAAATGCAACATTGACATTTTTAGATGCATGCTCTAATCACATTTATTTGCCTGCTTTAGATCCAAGATCTCACTTTATTACCTAGATTGGCCTCCCTCGTCAATTATTGTGGGCTGGATCTACAGGCACAATAATACCTCTGCGCTTGGCCTCCCAGGCACACTTTTCCTATAAGTTCTGGGACCGTCATTGCGCAGTGGGGTGGCTATTCCGTGTATTTTGCACAGAACAGCAGGTTTCATATGACAGCCGAAGTGCACTCACGTTATTCCAAGTGTGACATGAAATGGGCTCATTGCGCAGGAGCGTGTCGACACAGAAAGGGCCATCGTGTCAACCCGGCAGCACTCCTACCTCAGAGGACAGAGGACAGGAGGAGAAAGATGAGGAGCTGACTGGTGTGACGGGAGGAAGCTCACACCAGGTAAAGAAAGCGTGTCAAGAGAGGTCTAAGCAGCCGTCTGCCAGTGGGCTAGAAGGGCCCAGGAGAAAGCAGGCAACTCCCTGAGAGTTAGCCACGGAGGACAGAACTGTGGGTATCTTGAGTGTAGGTGGGTAGAGTCGCAAAAATGAGACATATTTGAAAGGGTTTAACAGACAAAAGGGAAGGCAGAGAGATTGATGCATGATCCCAATTGGTCTTAATAATAAAAACCCAGAGTCAGATATCAGGGTGAAAACTGGAAGATCAGAGAATCGGCGTTTCAGCCACCAGAGAGTTCTTACCTCTAGGAACCCTCGACTGAATGGGGTCAAGATCCTGTCTCCACTCGCCTTATATTCCTGTCTCCACCTCCCTAGTGCTAGGAGTAAAGGCATGAGATCCCAAGTGCTGGGATCAAAGGTGTGAGCCACCACCAAATGGCTCTGTTTCTCTTTTAGACTGGCTCAATCTCATGTAGCCCAGAATGGCCTTGAACTCCTGATCTTCCTGCTTCCTCCTCCCAAGTGCTGGGATTAAAGGTGTGAGCTACCATCTCCAGGCAAGCTTTATTTGTGAGAACACAAACAAAATATACAACAATGGCTATAGTTTGGGGCACACACCTTTAATCCCAGCACTCGGGAGGCAGAGGCAGACTGATCTCTGTGAGTTTGAGACTAGCCTGGGCTACAGAGTGAGTTCCAGGAAAGGCGCAAAGCTACACAGAGAAACCCTATCTCGACAAACCAAAACCAAATAAATAAATAAATAAATAAATAAATAAATGCCTGGCTCATTGTTTATATTTCTAAAACTGAATTAATATCCTAACTCTGTCCTAATTCTGAGGATCATTGTCAGGGTTGGCCGAGAGATTCACTTAGCACAGGACTTCATCAGGACATGGGCTGGCTAATCAACCAAGGGTTGATGTTAGTATTTCATAGCATTGTATAACATGATATCTTACAATAAAGTTTGGCCTTGAATTTGGGGGGAAGTTGAGAAGAAATGAGCTCAGTAAAAGAATACAAATAAACAGCTAGTGGTGAAGGAAGCCGAGAGCGTTTGGAGCCACGGTGACCAGGCAAAGGAAGACGTAGAGTGGAACTAAAGGCAAATAACCAAGATGGCGGCCATGCACTTGCACTCCACACCCGGCCCCTGCGTGTTGCCGTGTGGAGAGACACTTGCTCAATCCTGACAGCCAACTTCAAGGTTGCATTCTTCCTGCCAGTTCACGGATGAGAAGGCTGATGTTCCACGAGGCTCATTACGTAGCTGAAGGCCACCAGCAATTAGGACAGCTGGGGGCAGTCTAGACAGGCTTGTCTCCCAAGGCCACGCTTGGAGACACAGAGCAGAGGAGGTGTGTGAAACAATCATCAGCTGGGAAAGCTCTGCCATGGAAAGCCTCCCTCCAGTGGGATGTGTCCAATCTGAAGCTTTACACCTGAGCAACATGGCCCAGAGAACCGAGAACCCGCCGTACATTCTTATCCTTGACCTCTTGCCTTCGGGAGTTAGTGATGTGTGGAAAGGGTTCAAGGAAGCTAAGGTAGGGAATATCTAAATAATATCTACTACGAAGCAATTGTGCCTGTGAGAAGGACTCACAGTCTGCCCTAATTTACTTGCCTACCCATGAGTCTGTTCCTCATTGTATCGTCTTGCCGCAGCCTCTTGGGCATTTGAGTGAACGAGCAGATGGGCAGGCACCTGGATTTCCAGAGCATCACCACCTGGCTGAGCCCCCATGGAACCTACTCATGCAAGGATAGCTGCTGTCGGGCAGGGTGTAGCCTGAGGAACCGACCAAATCGCTGTCCGTGAAGTTTATCTAGCGGAGATTTATGGTGTTGCTAGGGATCACATTAGCTAATAAACACACTAACAAAGAGACTCATTCTTTTTACGTACTCTTAGCTAGTAAAGGCTAATTACTGCATTGAGGTAGAAGCCCAGGGCAGATTAGCTTCGATTGGCTGAAACAAGACAAAACTTGGGTCTTCCTTAAAACCTCACTGGGCCTTTGAAGAGTATTAGCATCCTAAGGCTGTCTTAACAAATCCCCTCCTAACGGGGCACCTTAAAACATCTGCAGTTTATTCTGTCATAGTTGTAGAGGCCAAAATCTGGGATGCGGGTGTTGGCAGGATTAGTTGTTTCTGGGCTTCGAGAGGGAGACTCAATTCCACACATCTGCCAGCTTCTGATGGCTATAGCCAACATCTGGTTTTCCTTGGCTCATAGACATGTTACTTCAGTCTCTGTCTCCATCTTTACAGGATGTTTTCTTTGTGTGTGTGTGTCTCTCTCTCTTTCCATTTTCTTCTAAGGAAACTAGTTTTATCCTACTAAAGGCCTATTCTATTTCAGCATGGCTTCATCTTAATTAGTTGTAGCTATAATAGATTCATTTCTGAAATCCCCAGATTCTAGATGAGTCTGTAGAGAGATACTACCCACATAGTAAATGAGGGAAGCAGGAGTCCTTGATGTGTCATTGTTTGGGAGTCGGGAGTTGTGAGACAGAGCCTGGAGGGAACAGATGATGGGATATGGAAGATATAACTATGACAGGGAACAGTTATCTAATCCAACAGGGAAACTGAGGAAAGTTTAATGAGGAACTATTTAAAGTAAAAACAAAGGAAGAAACAAGGCGGTAGACAAGCACCCCAGACTCCCAACGGCAGGGCCCCATCTTCAAAACCCCGCTCTTCCTCTTCTGGGAGATCTATCTGCCAACCTCTCCCACTGGCCTGTGCCTTGCTGCTTCTGCAGACCTAGGCCGGCCTTCTCCGACAGAGTGACGTGGGCCACCTCTACGATCCTGCTTGGCACTCAGGTATACACCACCTAGAGTTAGTGGGGTACACCACCACTGATGAGAAAAGGATGGATGCCAGGTGATGCTCAGGTCACATTTCCAGCCTACGGGCTGTTCTGCCGTAGCTTTCATGAGATTCCCCAGGAGATTCTGAGGAATTAGCACCGGTTGGCAACAGCAGAGGCCAACTCGATAATTCATCTTCGTTTTGCTGCAAAACCTCATTCATGCTTCCGGCCTCTCATTCCTGTTCTCTGACACAAGTTCAGAAACAAGCCTGGTGTGTGCAAGGGTTTGTCTCCGCCTGGCTCTTCTTGGACGGAAGGTGCAAGGGGTGGGACTTACTTGGGGGAGGAGGAGACAGGAAGAGGTGGGGGTAGAGAGGAGGAATAAGCTGAAGAAGGGAGGCTATTGTCTTCCTCTGAGGAGGAAGCAGTCACTGTCAACCTTCAAGACAGCAGGCGCATGGAGCAGAAACACACAGCCCAAAGCCACCCACCCACCCACCCCCACCCCCGCAACAGTTTCTGTCCCTTGCATGGCCTGCTGTGTTCCAAACCTGAGAGGTCAAAGAAGGGCTAGCCTGATGTAATTAAAGGTCTACCTTCTGGCCACAGAGCCGATGGGAAGGACAGAGTGTAGAACTGGACATAATCAGAAATGTTAACACAGCCATGTTTCTTCACACATTACCATTTCTCTTACTAACCCTGAAAAACAAGTGACCCAGTGTGGGCAATGTTCACAGGGCCATCATTTCAAGTGGGAAATGCTTCTCAACTGAGCCTACGCTTCTCTATGTACAGGAACACCAATGTAGATGTAATTCTAAATAGTCTTATTAAATAAGAAACACAGAGCCAAATAAAGAGTTAAAAGCCCAAGAGGTCAGAGAACTAGCAAATAGCCTTTAGCTTACCAGTCACTGCCATCCTTCCCCTGAGAGAGAGACCTTCTCCTGTGTGACCCATCTTTTTATTGCCTTTCTGTTCTGCCTTCTCATTGGTTCTAAACCCAACCACATGACTTCCTTGTCACTGCCTGTCTATACAGGCCTCCAGGTCTCTGTGGTTGGTACTGGGATTAAAGGCATGTGTCTCCATGCTGACTATGTCCTTGAACACACAGAGACTTTGCCTGCCATGTGATCTGATTAAGGGCATGTGCTACCACTGCCAGACTTCCGCTAAATGGCTTGCTAATAGCTCTGACCCCCAGGCAACTTTATTAACATACAAATAAAATCACATTTCAGCACAAATAAAATATCACCATACACCAAGCTGCCCTTCCGGCTCTTATGCTTATCTGCTGCTGTTGGTGCTGCTGAGTGTGATGGTCTTAGCAAGCTTGGTCATCATCTACACTAGACAGCTTAGTGTACTAGCAAGAACGTGGATTTGAATTCAGAGCATCTCTGGTTCAAATATCACCTCTGCCACTAATAAGTGATCCACCCATGAGCCCACTGCCCCTGACTCCTCTAGACTCCAGCTTCTCATATGCGAAATGGGTTTACAATTCCAACCTACAGGACAAAGTCTTTGCAAAAGCTAGCGGTTTTCAACCACTTCTTCAGTTAGTTACTCATTTTTACATATATATAGTTATTATTAATAAATGGAAGAGAAGTGTCTGTAACTGTCTCAACAGTCTAGACATTCCCTTCAATTTATAAAATTCCTTTAAACATGAGAGTACTTCTCTCACAGCTGGAAACGACACGTTTTATCACCGCTCCCATTTTTCAGTATTAACCAAATATCCTCGAGTGCGATGTAAGCAGCAAACGGTCTAAGTGTTCTCAAGTGGGTTTCTTCACCCTCCTATGGTTTTAAATCAAAATTGCCAGCGAAGCAATTGACACTCAGATTTTAGACAACACTGACTGCTGATCGCCATGAATCATTGCGGGGAAAGCCTTGTGTTTCTGGGTCCTTGGAGGCTCTGACTGAACTCCTGAGTTCAGTGAGCTGTGTCCAAGCTCACTGGCCAAAAGACCTCTGCTTTGAAGCCTGGCACAAGGGGATTTCTTGACGGGCTGTCCTTGACTGTGTTGAACTCTGTGAGATGCTCTGACTCACTGTGTGTTAATAAAAGGGTGAGCTTGGCCTGGCAAGCAACCCGCCACTGGCATTCAGGAGTCTATGGCCTACAGATTTAGAGCATGCTTAGTTCCCCTCTTATCCTTCGAGAGTTAGCTATGCAATGATATTGGAGGAATGGTACCATGTAAAGGAAATACCTCTCTACTGCTTTAAAACATTTGCCCATTTTATTTTATTTTATTATATTTTATTTTATTTTTTTGCAATGCTTGGCATTGGCCCCAGAGTCTTACACATACTGGCCGAGCACCCTATCACTGAACTACGTGCCCAGAAAAGTCCCCTTATTTTGTGTCTCTTTCTCAAAAGATTTTTAGTTTGAGTAAAGATGACAAGAAAAAGAGATTTTAATGAAAGGGGATTTTTTTTTTGGAAATGGTGTTGTAGCAATCTGGACACTCAAAAAAAATTCAGATGTATCATGAAAATATCATCTTTGCATTCTCTCTGGATTGTGTAGTTGCTGAACCCTATGATTAATTTGCTGAATATGTTGTGGTTATTGCTCTGTTTACGCAAATGATTGCCAACTGAAAGTCTCACCCAGAAGAGCTAGCCAGGGGGCATTGTAATGGATATGTACTAATCTTAAAATAGGGGTTAGACATGTGGGCTGGCAGTCCCTAGTAGGACTTATGTGTTACAACTAAGCCTTAAGCCACAGGAGAATTTGGAAAATACCCACATAGCACACTTGTTCCTATGAGCCTGTATTTTTAATCTATTTTCAATGAACAGAGAAGGGCTAAGAAGTGCATCTTCAACCAGGGAAATGTGAAAGGTACTTATGAGAAGAAGCATTAGTTGAAAAAAGAAACCAGGAAAGTCCTATGTATAATTTGAGATGGGGGTACTTGAAGTACAATTGCCTTTAGGACTCATATACCATACTGATTAATCTATAATTGATCAAATTTGCATATATGTAAGTTATACTGAGTTCAACATATTTAGAAATATGTAAACATGTGTATGAATGTCTAAATCCAGTTGGTATATGTTCTACTTCATATATTTTTAATTCTTTGTGTGTATTAATACCAAATCTGCTGTTGGTGATTTTCCAGAATATAATTTGCTGTTACTAACGGTGGCCACTAAGGTACAACAGATCTAGAGAGCCTACTCTTTTCGTCTCATGGAAATCTTGTGTCCTGTGTCCACCATCTCCCTGTTGTAAAAATTTAATCAGAGTTTTTAAATCTCCAGTCCTCTGGACATAGAAACTTGACTCTTCTCTTATTTCACCATCCCATACTGCTTTCCTACACAACAGCAAGTATAATCTGTCACAGAAGTGTTGATGCCTCCCTGGAGCTTAAGAAAATGTCTTCCTAAAATGGGGAAAGAGGCAGGTTTATGGGTGAACTCGGTCTCAGGTCTATGAGTGAACTTGGTCTCAGATCTGTGGGTAAACTCGGTCTCAGGTCTATGGGTGAACTAGGTCTCAGGTCTGTGGGTGAACTCGAAGACAGTACAATGGAGAATGGGTCACTGATTACGGTCCTTCTCAAACTTTTTATCCTAAACTTCCTCTGCTTTGCCCCAGCAT
The DNA here is from genome assembly GCF_049852395.1 of Peromyscus maniculatus bairdii. Taxonomy (NCBI): domain Eukaryota; kingdom Metazoa; phylum Chordata; class Mammalia; order Rodentia; family Cricetidae; genus Peromyscus; species Peromyscus maniculatus. Next base: position 40,586,422 of record NC_134867.1, on the reverse strand, counting down.
TGGCCCTGAGCACCCCAGCTTTTCTAAGAATTCTAAGACTCATGGACAATGGCAGTTCAGACATCTCAATCCAGCGGCAGAGAGAAGGGGAGAGACAGTTCAGTTGATGAGGCTCATGCTTTACAAGCATAATGACCTGAGTGTGGCCCCCAGAACTCATTGGGCGTGGCTCATGCTTATTATCCCCATGGAGATGGAGGCAGGCTGAACACCAAATAGCTAGTTGTGTTAGTTACTTTTATAAGTGCTCAGACAAAATGACTGACAAAAGCCACTTCAGGAAGGAAGGGTTCACTTTGTCTCGTAGATCATGAGAACAGTTCATCGTGACGGAGAAGGCGTGGTGGCAAGAGCCGGAGGCAGCTGGTCCCATTGCGTCTGCAAAACCAGGGAAGATCCAAGACCTCAGCCCATGGAAGAGTGCCACCCACATTTAGGGTGGATCTTCCCACTTCTACTAACCTAATCCAGAAGACTCGCAGACATGGACCGCAGCTTATTTCCATGGTGACTATTAATCCTATTGAGGTTAACCATCACATCAGCCTAGCCTGAGTGGCCAGAGCAGGGGTTTTCCTCTGGCCTCTGCACACATGTATGTACACACACATGTACATGTACCCACCCACACACCCAATGACTGAGAGCATGTGGCGCAGGTTTAGGACAGAGACAATACTTTTGCCCTGCCTCAGCCTCAACTGTGCAGAGACAGTTTACTTTGTGGCTGAAATACCTCTAGAATGCCCAGAGGCACCTAGGACCTACTCCATCTTCCAGTGCTAGCCTGGTTGATGTTCAGCCAGCCCTAGCCACTGAGGATATTTCTAGAGCTGTCTCCTAAGATCATTTCTCCAGAGGCTTGTGATGCCCAGCCAGAACTCCCATCAGGCACACTCTTGCCCACTCTCTCAAGTTCTGTCCTAACTAATCTTGGGGTCCGAGAACCCACTTCCCTGTTCTGTTCGATAATTTGGCAATGACTCTTGCTGTTCCTGCAGTCAGAAGCCCAGATTTGGTTCTCAGCGAGACTGTGCCTATCCCATTCCAGCAATCACATTGTTCTCAGAAGATTCTGTCACCTAGTGTCCGGACTTGTCAACTTGGCACATTTAGACTGGGATTTTCTTATGCCCAGGCATCAGTCACTTCTTCCTCTCCATTCTCAGAAGTGTTTGCTTATGGTATCTTTTGCTTGTGCCACCATATATGGTTTACAAGCCTCTCCAGTACTAACAATGAGCTCTCTGAGCCAAGTGACAATATTTCCATCCCTTCAGATCTTCCCAGCCTTCCTAGGAAGATCCTAGTCCAGTGTCTGGATTTTAGCGAGAGTTCTTCACAGGATGTAGGGTGAATACCTGAATTTACAGCCACCCTGGGGAATTCACAGGAGTGTTTGTTTCTCTTAAAGCAGAGAAGTCTGAATGGTGCTCAGGCCTCCCTTTTGTGAGACAGAGAACTGCAGTGGGAATTCACTGTGGTGATGGAGGCATGGCCAGAGGCAGTGTGAACCTGAATCTAAGGAAGAGACATTACCATGAGTCAAATGTGGGCCTCGTTTTCAAAATAAGGGCAATATCAGAGTTAGTAATGTAGTACACTGGGCAGTCACAAAAGTACAAGATGAAGAAACAATCCTTACGCAGGAGGTTGTTGCTTTCAGAGCTAAGTAAAATATGGGCAAACTGTTTATACTGAAATAAAAGCCTTGGGCTTTATTATTCTGCATTTATCGTAAAACCATTTATGACTCAGCACAGTGGTCCATGGGTGGAGTGAGGATTGCTATGATGCTGGAAGGTTCCTCAATATGTGCCTCAAATCACCATCTGTTCAGCTGTTTTTTTAATGAACCAAAACAGTGGTCTTGGCTTCATCTTTGTTATAGAAAACAAGCAGACTAGGCCAAGCGATGTTTAAGACCTTTCTGATTCCTACAGAAATAATTCATTTCAAACCTTTGAGTGGTTTGGGGAAGTACACAGTGACGCAGAGTGTACTTCACTTCCAGAAGTTCGGGTTCAGGGTGGCACAGCATGCCTGTTATCCCAGCACTCGTGAAGTGGAGGCTGGAGGATCAGGGGTTCAAGGTCACCATCTTCTGCAGGGTGAGTTTGAGGCCAGCCTGGGCTACTTCTTCACCTGGAGATGACAGATGAGTTGTGGGTGTGTCATAAATAGGCGGAAACCAAAATTCCCCATCTTTTGAGTCCTCATTGGCCCCAACAGGGTGAACTTCAGCCACCAAAGGAATGACCATCTGAGTATTACCTTCCAAAGCTCACAATAGAAGTTAATACCCTCTGCTTAACAAAGCACGTAAGCTGTGCACAGAAACATTGTTCTGGTCTAACCCCACTGTGTGGAAACACAACAGATTCTACAAATTCTGTTTAAAATGTAGATCCCATTCCCCACCCCCCTCCGTTTTCTAATCCTGCTTAATGTTGAAGAAGATGTTCGGGCATGACTCTTCCTTGTCTTCCATGCCCAAATGGGCTCCAAATGAAAAATAAAGAAATGGGGCAGTGTGGTGCATCCTGGGAACTCAGCACTGTGGGGGCTAAGGTAGGGGTCAGGGTCAGTGACAGCCTGGGTAATACCGTAAGACTCAAAAAAAGGAAAAGAGAACTACATCAACCGATGAGGACAAATGAGAGTCTTCTTCAGAGCCTTGGACCTTTCTAGAACATCAGTCTTTTGAGATGTGAGTGGTTAGACGCTTAAGACTCTTAAAACTAAACTGTTCATTTGTTTATGTTTTATCTTCTCAGAAAAAAAAGTGAATTAGAAAGAACAGCAGTTGAGGGAGAGGGAAGAGCGTTGTTTTCAGGAAACTCAGTTGCACACTGATAGGGAAGAGCAGACGTTTTATCAGAGTTTTTTGGGGGGGGTCTGAGGTGTCAATCAGAAGGACAGCGGGGGGGGGGGGGGGTTGTCTCATAGGTTTAAGGGGATTTTCCCACGTAGGATTCAGATCCATGGCCAGCTAGTTTGTCTCTGGAGGTTTCTTGTGTAAGGTGAGGGTCTAAGGGCTAGGCACATTCCATACATTGTTTGCAGAGGAGGAGGGAAACTGGGTGTGAGAGTTTACGTCTTTTGCCCTATGAATGTTCCTATTGTTTTATTCTTCCTTCAAAGGGTTCTTCCTTCCTAATCTTTAGAAGGTACCCCACTGCTTCATAGCTGACGTGAATAGACTCTCTATCTGGAATGGATTAAAAACCATAGGCAAACATCAGACCGAAACTCGAAGAATCTAGAAAACACAAATTTCATAAATATGTTAAAGAAACATGGACCAAAAATTGAGATTAGATAAGAGCAACTTATGATTCCCCACCCCCCACCCCCGCCGCCAATGCGGTAGAGCCCAAGCAAGACGAGGCAGCATTTGGCATAAGCCCTTTTGGTTATTTAACCAAAATAACCAAAGTGTGTATAGCCACTCTGCTTCTTGCTGATATCTTTAGGATTAACTTCTGCTGGTCTTGGAGTATCTACCAAAGTACAAATGAAGAGACTGACCCACATAGAAATGAAAGAGCGTGGAGCCCTCTCTGCTTTCTAAGAGTTGAGTGTCTATCAAAATCGTATGATAATACCACATCAGGAAGAGCTGGGGATATAGGATTGTGGGAGAGCTAGAGGAACTGGTAATAGGAGCTTTTTTGAAAGCCATACAACAGCTGACGTAATACTTAGCGTCCTCTTTTAGGTCCAGTTTATCTCCTTTTAGAATGTCTCGCTATTTATTCCACTCCTCATTTATACTTCCCTGTGGGGTGTATAAGAACACGTTTAGCCAAGACTCCCCCCCCCCACCCTCACTGTTATGGTCACTCAAGTCTCCGTAGAGGCCACGTTTGAGAACCCAGCTGGAAAGCCCTGGCTCCTGCAGCCTTGTGTCATTTGGACTGTCTGCTAGGCCAAGTCAGAATCTTACTGACCCTGTGGTATCCCTTGAAAACACTGGGGACATTTTCCTTTTTAATGAACGCCCCCTCCCCCTTCTTTGCTGAATGTACAGCAGTCCAAACCCTGTCTACACAGCCTCTCTAATCAGAGACAGGTGACTTATCAAAGTTATTTTTGGTATTGGAGCACTTCCCCAGAATGTGCAAGTATCTAGGTTCAATCCTCCGTGCTGAAAAAAGAAAAGGAAAAGGATAGAGTGGAATAGAAACCCAGTTAAGATCACTTGTCTATTATTTGGCTGAATTTAAATCTTTTCTTTACTATCACTTTGGTTGGTTGTTTTTGTTTGTTTGTTTCCTGTCTTTAGGTACAAAGCCTCACTATGTAGTGGTGTGAACAAGAACTCTATATGTGGACAAGGCTGGCCTTGGACTTGCAACAATTCTCCTGCCCCAGCCCGATGAGTTCTGGATTTACAGGCATGTACCACCACTCCCAGTGGGTGCAAGTCTATGTTGTCATTGCTGCTAAGATTCTAGAATGTTCTTTTATGTTCACTTTTCCTTAGATCCAGCCCACGCTGATAGTCAACTCTTAACACACCTATACTTCAGCTAGCAATGGTTAGAGATAACAATGTCTAATGATCGCTTTTCTTAGAAGCAGCAATATAAAAGGGGAGGAGGGGCAAAGACCAGATAGTTAGACTGAAGGGGAAAATTCTTCATATTGCAATCTTAAAGATACTCACATAACCACACATAAATACACACAAAAAACAAGACTAACCTGGGGTGATGGTGTACACCTTTAATCCCAGCCCTAGGGAGACAGAGCCAGGCTGATCTCTGTGAGTTCAAGGCCAGCTTGGTCTACAGAGCGAGAGCCAGGACAGGCACCAAAACTACATGGAGAAATCCTGTCTCAAAAAAAAAAAAAAAAAAAAAAACCAAAACAACAACAACAAAAATCATAGATACAAGATAACACCATAACAGCCGGGCGGTGGTGGCGCACGCCTTTAATCCCAGCACTCGGGAGGCAGAGGCAGGCGGATCTTTGTGAGTTCGAGGCCAGCCTGGGCTACCAAGTGAGTTCCAGGAAAGGCGCAAAGCTACACAGAGAAACCCTGTCTCGAAAAAAACAAAAAAACAAAAAACAACAACAAAAAAAAAAAAAAAAAAAAAAAGATAACACCATAACACCAGACTATTAGAGAAAATGGCACAATCACACAAAATCAATAGTTTCATGAATATAGACTAAAAGAAACCAGAGGAAGACATAATATGGTTACATCAAACCATAGCACACACCTAGACTGTCCTTGGTTATTCAAGTAGGGAAATATTCCATTTGTTCCTTACAGACCTCATAACTGTGGTCCCTGCTAGGTCTTTTTCTGGGATGGACTTGCTTTCTAATTTAGATACATATGGTGACCAGAGTGGAGATAAACTATCTGGCCCCTCTCTAGTCTTAGCAATTATTTTAGCCTTTTCACCCACCCTTCAGCACAGAGCCAACACTGACCTCACATCCTGCCAGGTGACAGGGTAAGAGTAATTAAGTTTTACCAGGATTTTCTAAAAACTTGTCAAGGTTTCCTTATACAATCTAGGCCTGACATTGTAAAGGACTTGTACACGCTAGCGAGATTTCTTTTCCCCATAGGTACCTCCCTTGGTGAGAAAACTCTTTTAGTTGACTCTAGCCTTATTCCAGATTGGCATATCATAGGAGAGTTAGTGCCCATCTTTGAAGGTTCCTGACTTAGTAAAATTTTTTGTTGTAATCAATGTACAGTGTTGTATCAATGTAATCCAAGCACTTGGGAGGTTGAGGCAGGAGGATTGCCAGCAATCGGAGGCCAGCCTGGACTACAGTGCAAACAGTGCACCACATTTAAACAAATAAACAAATAGAAACTCAAAGAGTGGTTATTTATATTAGTTTTAAAAGGGAGCTTTCTCACAATCCAACATACATACACAGCAGGAAGAACTAATGAGCTGCTTTAATAGAAGAAGGAAAAGGCACTGTGTGAGGAAGTGTCGCTGAGATCATGTTCCAGACATAGGAACAGCAATGATGAGTCTGAGAAGAATGGCCTACCTCTGAAAGAAAACTGGCTTGGAATATCAGAGAAAGAGACTGAGAGATTATTTTCTTCAAAGAAAGTGTGTAAATGGAGGTGTAAATGGAGTTAGATCTGTAGAAAAAATTATGAAATCCAGATGGAGCCATGTGAACACAAGAGGAAAGGCAGAGAAGAGACAATGTACCCCACAGAAAGGCATGCACACCATTTTCAGTTGGTGTGGGACATGAACCCCTCACATGGCAAGGGACAGGAAGCACATGAGGTTTTCACATCTCAGGAACTGCGCTATGTGCTTGGCATCCAAGAACTTGAGATGGAGCTGAGGAGATCACTTCCTAAATATAGCACCAGTAGCTCAGACACTAAAAGAAACAATCAATCACTGTGACCTCTTGAAACTGAGAAGCTTTTGTAGAGCAAAGGATACGGTCAACAAGGCAAAGCGACAGCCTACAGAATGGGAAAAGGTCTTTACCAACCCCACATCTGACAGAGGACTGATATCCAGAATATATAAGGAACTCAAGAAATTAGACATCAAAATGCCCAACAGTCCAATTAAGAAATGGGCTATAGAACTAAACAGAGAATTCTCAACAGAGGAAACTCAAATGGCTGAAAGACATTTAAGGAATTGCTCAACATCCCTAATTATCAGGGAAATGCAAATCAAAACAACTCTGAGATACCACCTTATGCCTGTCAGAATGGCTAAGATCAAAAACACTGAAGACACCTTATGCTGGAGAGGACTAGGGGAACTAGCTAGGGGAACTCTCCTCCACTGCTGGTGGGAATACAAGCTTGTGCAACCACTTTGGAAATCAATATGGCGCTTTCTTAGAAAATTGGGAATCAGCCGGGCGGTGGTGGCACACGCCTTTAATCGCAGCACTTGGGAGGCAGAGGCAGGCGGATCTCTGTGAGTTCGAGGTCAGCCTGGACCACCAAGTGAGTTCCAGGAAAAGGCGCAAAGCTACACAGAGAAACCCTGTCTCAAAAAACCAAAAAAAAAAAAAAAAAGAAAAAAGAAAAGAAAATTGGGAATCAATCTCCCTCAAGATCCAGCTATACCACTCTTGGGCATATACCCAAGGAATGCTCAATCATACCACAAGGGCACTTGCTCAGCTATGTTCATATCAGCATTATTTGTAATAGCCAGAACCTGGAAACAACCTAGATGCCCTTCAACTGAAGAATGGATAAATAAAATGTGGTACATATACACAATGGAATACTACTCAGCAGAGAAAAACAATGACATCATGAGGTTTGCAAGCAAATGGATGGATCTAGAAAAAATCATCCTGAGTGAAGTAACCCAGACTCAGAAAGACAAACATGGTATGTACTCACTCATAGGAGGATACTAGATGTGGAACAAGGATGACTGGACTGCTACTCACAATACCAGGGAGGCTACCTGGTACCCCAGGTACCTGGCTACCCCAAGAAAGACACGGGGATCGCCCAATGATAGAGAAATGGATGAGATCTACATGAACAGCCTGGATGTAAGTGGGGGTAATGAAGGGTGAGGGTCCAGGGAAAGAGAGCTTGGGGGAGCAGGAGATCCCAGCTGGATCAAGAACAGAGAGGGAGAACAAGGAACAGGAGACCATGGTAAATGAAAACCACTTGAGAATAGGAAGAAGCAAAGTGCTAGAGAGGCCCACAGAAATCCACAAAGGTGGCCCCACAATAGACTGCTGGCAATGGTCGAGAGACAGCTCGAACTGACCTACTCTGGTGATAGGATGGCCAAACACCCTAACTGTCTCGTGCTAGAAACCCCATCCAATGACTGAGGGAACTGAATGCAGAGATCCACGGCCAGGCCCCAGGTGGAGCTCCGGGAGTCCAATTGGTGAGAAAGAGGAGGGTTTATATGAGCAAGAATTGTTGAGACCAAGGTTGGATAAAGCACAGGGACAAATAGCCAAACGAATGGAAACACATGAACTATGAACCAAAGGCTGAGGGGCCCCCAACTGGATCAGGCCCTCTGAATGGGTGAGACAGTTGATTAGCTTGAACCATTTGGGAGGCACCCAGGCAGTGGGACTGGGTCCTGTGCTCAGTGCATGAGTTGGCTGTTTGAAACCTGGGGCTTATGCAGGGACGCTTGGCTCAGCCTGGGAGGAGGGGACTGGACCTGCCTGGACTGAGTCTACCAGGTTGATCTCGATCCTTGGGGGAGTCTTTGCCCTGGAGGAGATGGGAATGGGAGGTGGACTGGGGGGAAGGGGAGGGGAGGTGGGAGGAAGAACAAGGAATCCATGGCTTATATGTAGAATTAAATTATATTTTAAAATAAAAAAAAAGAGAGAGAATGAAACTCATCGGAGGGTTTGCCTAGCATTCAGGAAGCTCTGGGTTTGATATCCAGTACCATGCAGTACCATACAGAACAGGCCTGGTGGTACATACCTATACTCCTCAGTGGGAGGGGGCAGGAGGATCAAAAGTTCAAGGTCATATTTAGTTACGTAGCAAGTTAGAGTTCAGCCTTGACTACGTAAGACCTTGTCTCTAAATAAATGAATGTATGGATGGGTAAATAAATAAAAAGAACTCACAATGGCCATGCTAGGATGTCTATATGGGGTGATGTCTCTTTGACTGACACTCTATTCATCTCTGTCTATGCCTCACCCCCTGGAATTACTGTCCAAGGAATTGTGCAATTGATCCGGGATTCGGCATCATACGGAAACTGAATTTATGTTAAAATTCTCCCTGAAATCCCAGAAAGTCCAATGATAAATCATCCAGCATATGGTGGCCTTAGTTTGTAACCTGTGAGTAAGCTGCCGCCGCCTCGTGTGTTCAGAGTACAAATGTGGGTGTGTGATAGGCAGCAGAGGTAGGAAGAAGACAATTTGATGAAGGAGATAAAACAAGGAGGGTGGGGCAGGGCTAATCTGGCTCAAGCTCCCTGTGTCACGTGAAGAATGCGCTGATCTTGGCAGCGACAAGCTGATGGGGCAAACAAGTGAACTGCTAACTTGGGAATGTCAAGGTTGGTCAGAGTCCCCTCTGCATAAGAAACGCTTTATGGCACCATCAGCGTCCACTGGAGATAGACGGAAGCCGGAGCTGACTGAGTGGGTAGTTGAACGGAGTCGGTTTTGGAGCTGCTTTGTCGGGTAGCAAAGACCATCCTTGGCCAAAACCTCTTTTTTGAGAAAGATGGCTCCTTCTAATCTCCCAGACTGATTTTAGTTGTCTGTGGATTTTGTGACAAAGTCGCTTGCTTACTCTTTGTTTCGGTGAATTGTTCTTTTCATTTCTTTTAATAGTCCTAGAAGGAGAACTGGAATTACATGCCCTAGCTCAGCTTTCCCGGAAGGCTTGTTTTTATGTAAAAAGAAAAGAGTTTACCAATTCTCTGAATAGCAAAATACTCAATCCATGTGTTCAGTTTACATGAGTTCATAATAATAGTAGAGAGAATACTTGCAAATTCATTTCTTCATGTGCTCTCTCCTGACAGGCCCAACTGTGGGAAAGGACAAAGCTCTGCAGAACAGAGTGAGACTCCCGCCATGTGTTTGCCCATCACTCCCAGGATGTGGATCGTTTTCCTTATACTATTTCCAGACTGTGCATATCGTGATATATATATAAAACACCAATCTGTGTTCATCCATGAGTGCAGCTCTTACCAGCATGTAAACTCCTGCAGAGAATTGGTACCATTTGCCAGTAGCCCCACATCATCTACCTGATGTCAACAAATGAGAACCAGACAAGTAGATGCTTGGCTGACCTGGCTGCAGTCATTTTGATTTGGCTCACAAGCAACTCTGGAAATGTTCTGTCCTCTGTAGCAGGAATCTTAAAAGTCCTTATTAATAAAATCAAACCTGGAGCCAGGTATTGGGGTGAACACTGGGTGATCAGAGAGACAGAACAAGCCACAGGTACCTTACCTCACCAGTTCCTCAGCTGGTCCTGTTTCCTCAGACTGGAAGCCTGAGTCCTCATCCAGAGTGAATCTCAGCTGAACTGCTCCTCAAAAGCCTGAAGCTTAACCAGCTAAAAGCTTAACCAGCCAAATGCTTCTAGTTTCTTATCTTCATGCCTTATATATCTTTCCTTTCTACCATCACTCCCTGGGATTAAAGGTGTGTGTCACATGCCTGGCTGTTTCCAATGTGGCCTTGAACTCACAGAGATCCAGAGGGATTTCTGCCTCTAGAATGCTAGGATTAAAGGCGTGAGTGCCACCATTTTCTAGCCTAAGTATCTAGTGGTTTTTCTGTTCTCTGACCTCAGATAAGTTGATTAGGGTGCACAATATTTTGAGGAACACAATACCACCATAGTGATAGGACCCATATTACTAGTATGTTTTTTATGACTCCCATCTATTGTGAAATGTCCTCATGAGCCAGTGCTTGCCCTATACCCTTAACACATAACAGTTATATGCACAATATATATATTTATATGTGCATATATATGCATCTATACACACAAATATATGAACATACATATATGCATGTACACACATATGCATATATACATATATAAATAACACATATACTTATTTACTTTCATATATACATACATGCATACATATATACAAACATTTGTATATATGTATGCATATACATACGCACATACATATACATATATGGATACATATATACAGATATGTATACACATACATCATACACGTAGACAGACACATAACAGTCTAGGCAGCATGTTCTTTTCTGGATTCTAGGCAGTGATGTAAGTACAAATACTGTATTGCATTAATCCTAAAGCATGGGGTTTTCCATATTTTCTTTTACAATTGACACACATTTTGTTTTGCAATTGACACTATCATAAATTTGTTAATGTGTGGTACATGAGAAAGGAGTCCGACTGGTGGCCAGCCCAGGCTCTGTGGTGAACCCTGGATACGTTCTGAGTGTCCATTCCAAACATTCCACAGCAAGAGGTAATGCCACACTCCTACACTTCCAGCTTCTGCAAAGCTGAGGCTAGAGGACTGCGAGTTGAGGCCAGCCTGGGATCCACATAGTAAGACCTTATCTCAGACAGACAGACAGACAGACAGACAGACAGATGCCATAGCAGAAAGAGAGCTTGTTGACTATAGTAAGATGGTAAGATCTGAAGCAGGCTCTCCTGACACACCTTGGTATGTCCCGGGAATCTGATCTATTACATCCTTGGCATGTATTAGTCAACTAAACAATCCTAACCCTTTTTACTCTCTTTCTGTATTGATCATTGTGTTTGAAGTGACCTTCATGTAAGATTTCACTTCCTGACACAGAGCACAGCTTTGGGCATGGGGTTCACTTATTTTGAGGTGTAGTGTTGCAACATAGTCCAGGATAGCCTATAACTCTCCATGCAGCCTAGGCTGACCCGGACCCTGGGTTCTCTTGTTTCAGCCTCCTGATTACACTTCACCTGGCCTGACCTTCATTTTTCAGGTGTATTAATTTATTAATTGGTGGTTTCTTGGTAACTAAACTGTCAGATACTGTCTTATTCGTTTAAAAATGTGAGAATGAAATATAAATATTAATTTAAAACCAACTATTATTATTGCTGGTATTACTATGAAAGAGGCTGTGGAACTGTGTGGGTATCAGGCCAAACAAATTCTCTACAATGCTTTCAACATGGTAGATCATGTTTTTTGAGCCATGGGTTTTGATGGGCATTTGCTGAGTCATAGTCGTGTTAGTTCTCAACTTTCCCAGGTTTCAACTTCTCTAATTTTGGGGAGTGGGTGGGTCCTATTGTCTCCACTGGGCACTGAAGGACTGAGATTTAACATTTAAATGACATTGTTCATCCTAATATTATATATAAGTGATTGTTACAAACAGTTCCTTGGGAAAATACTTTCTTTATTTAACAGTTATAGACAATATCACATCAACAACAACAAAAGATCCATAGAACCCCTTGTGATCGTGACTGTGGTATATTTTACTCAGAAGGGAGTGTAAAATTAATCGTAAGTAGAGAAACTAATAGTCTCTGCTTTATGTGAATGTCACCTTTGGCATTGTTTTTAAGTCTCCTGACGTCACTGTCCCAGTGAAATGAAGTTCAATAGGTTTACCTGACTTCCTTCATGCAGAGACCTGTTTCCCCTCCCCAACCCCCACGCTAATTCCAAGAATTTCAAAACTGATCTTAAGAACTTACTGAAGAAATTTCACATCATTTTCAAAACAGTCTGATAGACTGGTTCCTCTCTCTCTCTCTCTCTCTCTCTCTCTCTCTCTCTCTCTCTCTCTCTCTCTCTCTCTCCACTCAAAGGCCGGAGAGAGGAGGTAGCGCGCACATAGCATAGGGTAGAGTTGTATGCTCTATCCTAGACAGGCTTGGGCATGCATGCTGATTTGCAGGAGGGACATTCAGATTGCTGAGCCTACCCCCAACCTGATGCGTTAAGTCAGGGCTGAGCCCTGAGACTTGGCATTCCAAGCAAATGCTTTGATGCTACTGACCCAGCCCAGATGCCACACTCTGAATCCAACAGCTTCTATGCTGGAAGACCTAGTGTGCTGGTTAATTGTTTTTTTCTAAACTTAACACAAACTGAAGTCATCTGAGAAGAGGGAACCTTAACTGAGAAAATGCTCCTATCATGTTGGCCTGGAAGCAAGCCCGTGGTGTATATTTTTATTTTTAAACTAGTGATTGAAGTGGGAGCTCCCAGCTCACTGGGGGCAGTGCTGTTACCAGGCAAATGGTCTTGGGGTGTGTAAGAAAGCAAACTGAACAACTCAGTCAGCAGCACCCCTCTATGACGTCTGCTTCATTTCCTGCCCCCAGGTTGAGTTCCGGCTCGGCATCCATCAATGATGGAGTGTGACATGGGTGTGGAAGCCAAATAAATACTTTCCTTTCTGAATTGCTTTTGGTGATGCTTTTTAATCACAATAATAGAGAAATGACTAACATAGCTGGATTCAAGTGTAGACACTGCCCTTTGTTAGCTGTGATGGAGGGGATTTTTGGCTACTTGCCCAAGCCTTGGTGTCTTGCTTTGAAAGTCAAACTGTTCTGTGTTAGAAGAGTTTTGTGAGGATGAAACAAAAACATATGTAGATTCTTTTAAGGCCTACTATTATTGCTACTACTATTGCATAAGAATCTGTGGATTTACATCATCTCAAACAAGAGCTGAGAGAATTTCACAAGGCCTTTCACAAGGGTGAAGTTGCACTCCACCGTGAACAATAGTGGCTCCAACAACCAGCATGGAAACATGGACTGAAGGAGCATGGGTACTGTTGATCTCTAAATCTGCACCTGTGTGGTCAGCTCCTGGTTCCATGGGTCCTGAGTCTGAGTCCCACATGAACAACTGGAAAACAAAAAACCTACCTTCCAGACCTAGCTGTTGGAGGTCATGCTCTCAAGGACCTACCTCAGAGCCTGGCATACAATAATATTGGACTCTAACGTAGTCATGGAAACAAAGTCCAATAGGGAGAATGTGAGAACAGTTTAGTAACACAGCCATGTCCCATGAGTAGCTGCCCCTACACCTAACTCCAGAGCCTTACACACCATATTCCAGAATGAGCCAATTGAACTTCCAGGCCTCCAAGTTTATTTCCAAATGAGATTCTAAAGTCATCAGAAAGCAAAGCTTCCAGTCAGTTTGACAGCTGGACCTTTTTTTCCTGGTGGTATTTTGTGGTGGACCTACCCCACACATTTTTTTTCTTGCTGTTACTTACCCACATACTCATTAAATAACACACTTCGTAATTCCCTTTTAAGCAGAACACTAACAATAGAAAAACTCAGATTGCACAGGACGAGGGTTACAGGACTCTGAATTTTTCTCTGGGTGATGGGACTCTTGGAATCAAGTCTAACCCAGACAAAGCATGACAGTACAGTGAGTTCTGCATTAATAAACACCAGATAAGCTCCAGCAATCTGCCCTGGGTAGGTGGAAGTTCCAGGCTTGCAAAACCTTGGAGTTAATAGAAGCAAGAATCAGCACAGTTGCTGACCTAGTTGTCCAACCTGATGCTATGTCATGGGGCTGGAATGCAGCTCAGGCTACCAGGCTGTAAAGACTTTCCCCTGACACCTCTGCTGATTATCAGCTGCTCATCCAGCCTGTCTGTCTTTGCATAGGATGTGGATCGACACTTCACCCATTCAACTTACATTAGGAACCATACAGAGAAACAGGGTATCTTTGAACATGCTCCCATCCCTTTGAACAAGCCTGTTGCCATGGCAGCAAGTGATGGATTAAATAAAGACAGGGGAGATTTGTAAGGTTTTTTTCTTCTTCTTTGCTGTGTTGAAGGAGATTAGATGAGTCCTAGGATAGGGACGGGAGGGAGAGACATTTCAATAGTACTTGACAGAATTAGTTTCTACTTGATATTTCTTGCCAGAAAAAATGAGCTGTGTACTTCTTTACATGGATATGTGATACTTTATTTTTCCCTACATTTTAAATTATTAGAAATGAAGTACCTTTAAGTTTTGTTTTTTTGATGGCAGTATTTCTTCACTAGATACCATATGATGCGATTTTTAACAACGTGTTTTTCCCTCACTGGACATTAACTTCTGACTTTATGCTTCCTATCTTGGCTACCTCTGACTCTGGGGACTTTTCCTCACTTTCTTTAATGGTTTCGGCCACATGGAAATTTGACTTCTTTCCTGTGTACATCACTACTAGCTTCCCTGTTGGCTTCCAGATGTACAGTTTGTTCACACTCTGTCTCAGCCACCCCAGCCTTGGCAATCCATGTTTTACACTGGGACACAACTCTCTCCTCTTCATTTGATTATCTCAGGTATTTTGTTATAGTAATAGGAAGCTGGCTATGCTTAAGGACCCTACCTGAATCTTATCTATTAATCACCTCCCCAGTCCCACCCATCTATAAACACCAGAGGTAGATTAAATCTCTATCCTTTTAGTAACTTACGATGGAACACCAACAAGAGTTAATGGGGAGCAAACCATACTTAAACTCTAGCGCCATCTTTTCCCACCTTTCTTCTCTTACTTTGCTTCTCATGAGTTTTACCAACCCCTCTTGTCCTTCACCAGGGTTTTATTTGTTTCTCTGCCCAGTCTGAACTGACTGGTCAGTCGTCTTCCCTTTCCGTCCCTGCTGGCTCTCTCCAGGACACTTGAAATGTCTCTCACCTAATTTCTCCATCCGTCTATCAGATTTGGAAGTAATCCACACTAGTTACAGCTACCAGGATAGCAAACTGCCATGAACACTCTGTGAGAGCTGGTCCGGTTGCTCCTTTGCATCCCTCCTGCCTCCCCTACCCCATTCTCCTCAATTCTTTCATCTTCACTAAATACTTTTCACTCTGGAAAATAACAAACTGTTTCTCTTGAAGCCTAGCTCAGGTTACACCTAGAGATTCCTCCTACCGTACCTGATCCACTCTCGGAGCTGTGACCCCACACCTTCTGTAGTGGTTAATGTATTTATTTTCTCCCCATGCAGTGAGACCTACTCTAAAGCATCAGGGCTTTGGATTTTGAAAGACCTGGATTGACTTCCTAGTGCTTATCAGCCATGTGATCTTGGGTAGTAAAATGAATCTTTGCTGAGGTGGACTTTCCTCCTCTGTGTTTGGAGAAGGATACTACCAGCCTCAGGGGCTGTTCTGAGGCCCAGGTAGAATTAACTACCATATAATAGCCATGCCATAAAAGCTACTTCTTTCCTCTTCCCAGTGTCCTTGCATTCTTTAAAGTGACAATCATGGGCAGGCTCTTAGTAAACAGTTACTGAAGTCTCACAATCCACATTGTTCATCTTCTGGTCAAAGCTGGCACTTCAGATGCAATACAATTTTCATTTGTAGTGCATTTCCCATGTTGCCCATTTAAATTGAGTGCATTGAAGACGAGTATTTTGTGTAGAGAATGTTCTTCATATAGTGAGCAGAGACAGTCAACAGATCCCTAGAGTGCCAACAATCCTGCCTTGCCCATCAAGAAAGACTTGTGGCTGTGTACTCCATGTCTGACCTGGAATAAAAGAGACATTTTTTCCCTTGATAAATTCAGTCATAATAATGACATCTGCGGAGCTCCCCTTCAGGGTATTAACCCAGTACCATAGTCTCTTCAGACACAGAGCTAATATGTAATGATTTACTCACATCTTCATATACGTGTGTGGTAGAGGGGAAATCTTAACGAGAAAAGCCAATTGTCTCCGTCCATTTTGTGTTGGTACAACAAAATACCTTTGGCAGGCTTTATAAAGAAAAGTGACTTATTTGGATGACAATTCTGGAGGCTGGAAAGTCCAAATAGTAGTTAGTGGTAGTTAGTGAGGTCCATTCCCTGGCCATGTCCCAGCATATGGCAAGAGAGAGAGGGAGAGGCTTAACCCTTTCCATGACACCAGGGATAATCCCTTCATAAAGGCACTCATGACCCAATCACTTTCCGTGAGACCTCACTCTAAAACCTCTAACCACTTGGGGTACAAGTATGTTCGTGACCAAAATCCTAGCACATACATCAAGGAGACAAACCATAATATTCACGATATCATACACCATTATCCATCGTAAGATCCAGGATGTGGAAACAGCGAACATTAATCTATAGTATCATTGGTGGTTTGGATGAGAAGCCCCCCATAAATCTCAGGTGTTTGAATAGAATACTTTGTCCTCAGTTGATGGCTGTTCGGAGGGGGGGGGGGCTAGGAGGTGAGTGAGGGCTTGTTAAAGGAAGCACATCATTTTGAGATTTCCAAAGGACCTGTACCATTTCAAGCTAGCTCTCTCTAGGATCCTGCATGTGGATGAAGACATGAGCTCTTAGTTGCCATTCCAGTGCTGTGTCTGCCTGCTGCCACGCTCCCGGAATGAATGGTGATGGACTCTTACCTTCTGGAACCATCAATCCAAAATAAACTCTTTCTTCTATAAGTTGCTTTATTCATGGTGTTTTATCATGGCAAGAGAAAGGTAATGAATACAGTATTAAATGTTACCATAGAATTAGCAGTTGAATAAATTATACACACACATATATATGTATATGTATATATATATATATGTGTATATATAATAAAGCTTCAGGCTAAATACATTTATTAAAGGTATCATGGTGTAGAGCAAAGGACACAGAACTTGTTGCAGTGAAGAGGCCTGGACTCAAATCTGATCTCTGCTACTTATGAGCTGTGGAACCTCATGCAAGTTGGTCAAACCTTTTTCACTTTTCAAAAGTGATAGCACTACTCACAGGTCCCCTGGGAGATCCATGCATCTATGGGCATGCCCATTAGAGTGCCCGGCATCCGCAGACAGCCATTTACAAATGTTGGCTGGAAGGTCAAAGGGTCCAGAGGAGTTCCTCATGGAAGACCCAGCTCACTTTGAGGACAGACAGTGTAGACAGCTGCTCATTATAGTGTCATCATCTGCCTGCAGGTCAGTCCGATCATTTCCATGTGTCACCTTGTGTAGGCTACACTTGCCAGATGTTAGGCTATCCTGGCTGCCCAGATGTTAGGCCAGTGTAGCCTGGATTTTGTTATGACTGTATCTTTTAGAAATGACTAACATCTCAATCAGTAGATCAAATAAAGCAGGCCCCTGTCCTTGAAGCCTGAAGAGGAAAACCTGTTCTCCTCACACTGACTAGAGCCACAGCCAGTTCTTCTGGCTGCCTAGTCAGCTAGCTTGTCCTACAGAGTATTACATTTTTAAAAATAGTCTCTCTCTCTCTCCCTCCCTCTCTCTCTCTCTCTCTCTCTCTCTCTCTCTCTCTCTCTCTCTCTCTCTCTCTCTCTCTCTCTCTCTGTGCATGTGCTCTCCTGGGTGTGAAAGTGTTCATACATGAAGAAGTCATAGGTTAATCTCAGTATTGTTCCCCAGGCTCTCCCTCTGGCCTGAGCCTCACTGATCAGGTTAGGCCAGCTGTCAGTGAACCCCAGGGCATCTACCTAGCTACCCCTCCACAGCACTGGGGCATCAACCCTGTGCCACCATGTCTAGCTTTTTTTTGTTGTTGTTTTATTTTTTTTGAGACAGGGCTTCTCTGTGTAACAGCTCTGGCTGTCCTGGAACTGTCTGGCTTTTCATGGGGGTTCTGGGTTCAAATTCAAGTCCTCAAGTGTGTGCAGCCTGCATGTTTTTCTAACTGAGCTATGGCCCTACCATGGTTCTGCAGATTTTGACTTGCATGGGTCAGTTTCTTAAAAAAGTGTGTGTGTGTGTGTGTGTGTGTGTGTGTGTGTGTGTGTGTGTATGAGAGAAAGAGAATGGAGGGAGAGATGTCCCATTCGTTAGTTCTACTTCTCTGCAGAGCTGTAATGTACCCTTCCTTGCTCATGAGGTGGTAACTGAATGCCAGCGATAACATCTACTCATCTTCATACCCTCACATTGCCAGATTCTCAGGAAGTGCTCAGCTCACAACCACGCACTGTGTGGTACTGTTGGACAAGTTCGTTCCCTGCCTAGCTATTCATGGACCATTTGGAGGAAGCCTAGTCCACGGCTGTGTGCCACGATGATGCCACACAGAGGAAACTGAGGTAGTCTTCTCACAATTCAAACACAGGTGGAAGGTAAGGGGGAGTCGTAGGGTAGGAGAAGAAATGGAGAGTCAACCTGGACCCGGGAGCTAGTGTTTCCAAGTGAAACCATTGGAGAGCCTAATGTAGGTAGGGTGTGTGGATTCAAGATTCAGGGGGTGAAGAGAGGAGACGATGAGAAACAGAGAATGAAGCGTCTCCCTTGAGGTATCTGGGAACCGGGGGCAGAGACAGAATTTCTCATCCTCTGATCTGATGCTAACATTCCTATCTCTCAGCATCATGAGACACAACCCTCTTGTTCCAGGGGTCCCTACCAGGGGTGGGGGAAAACAGAGCAGCAGAACTGTTGGTAGAGGCCAGGCTGGCACTGTTTTGGACAGCGTCCTGCTCTCTCCTCTGCTTTGAGGCCTGACAGATTCCTCAGGGTTGGGGAAGCAGGGGGAGAAAGTGCCGAGAGCCCCCGTCACGTCTTGGTGATGTGGTTTCACTCTTGAACTAGCAGCTGGCTGCCCAGGCCGGGTGGAGGCCTCTC
This sequence comes from Peromyscus maniculatus bairdii, assembly GCF_049852395.1. Lineage (NCBI taxonomy): Eukaryota > Metazoa > Chordata > Mammalia > Rodentia > Cricetidae > Peromyscus > Peromyscus maniculatus. The sequence continues at coordinate 40,567,296 of NC_134867.1, read as the reverse complement.
TGAATGTACAGCTGCACTTCATAAATGACCCAGAAGCAACCCACTTCCTTTCCCAGTAACGACCAAGAACTGGCAAACCTGTTGTGTTGTCCCAGATGGGGCAGGGAGGGCCGGATTAGAAAGGGAAAGGCAGAATGTTAATTGGTAAAAGTGAAAGTGAACTTTCTCCCAAAGTCTGAGGTGATCCTGTTACTGTGTTCCTCAGAAGTGCCTCCACCTCATGTGGCAACCAGTGCCTCCTTTACCGGAAATGCAAACCCTGGATATGCGGCCCTTTATAAACTTGCCTGGTCCATCTCCGCAATGCTTGCTCAGCTGGCCATGGTTTCTTAACCATGAGCCAAGAAGCATAGAGGTGGCCCAGGCCTTTGACCTCTTCCTAGCCTAGAGGGTATTCATAAGCTATTAGGGACAACATTGTACCCCTCCCCACAGCACTGAAACTAACCCAGGAATGGGAACCACGCTAATTCATCATTTCCCAAGCTCCTCCATGTGAAGGTGCCGTCAGCATGATGTAATTCAGGGTAAGGTGGGAACAAGGGGCTGAATGTGAAGCTGAGCTGGCCCTGACCTAGCATCCAGCTCACTCCTGCTGAAGGACGGGTCTAAGGCCAGGCCCCGGCCTCCAACCGGTCAGCATGCTCAGCTCTGAGTGGATAGTCACCACCTCCTGAGTCTCAAAGGACGGTGCCAGATCAGATCCGGGACAGACGGCTCAGCAGCTGGCTGTTATTTTTATATGAACTCACTGCCAAGTCTGTAGACCTGCCAGTTTCACGGCGGTGACCTGATGATCCCCGGTGGCTTTGGAAATTCAGACCTCCAGATATTTGATCCAGTTGATAGAGTTGGTGGTTTCCAATCCTGCCACTCGAAGTCCAAATTCATACTTTACTCATCATCGTCATTCTGAAAATGGGACACGGGAAAAAAAATCATCCATTTTCCGCCATTGCCAGATTATTCAGTACTCTAGCATTCCTGGACAAAACATGTTTGAAAAGATTAAGATCGCTCCTCAAATCACAGAATTTTATAAGGTTCCATTTAAAGCTAGTGACTTGCATGGACTTCAGTGCTCTACTATGTATTCCCTTCCTGACACTTAAAACATCTTCAGTTGCTCATGTCACATAGGTTTCCAGTATGGACAGCTGTGAGTCACCACCGTAGAAGGTGCGGCCTCAGAACCTGAGCCAAATCAAGCCCACTCATTTCCAGAGCGCTCTGTTTTGCCTGGTGGATGTGTTGGCCATCTGCTAGGCTTCACACTCCACCTGAGGTCAGAGCCTGTGGCCTGTGGCTGCCCTGCCTACCACTCTGTCACCGCGGACTCGGGGCCTGACATCCCAAAACTTCAGGATAAATATTTATGGACCGAATGCCTTGACACTGAACGTTGGTTGTGTAATTGTGTCCATTGTCTTTCTTCTGCAGCGAACGATCCTCAGGGATCAGGAGTGTGAAGATGGGGCTGAGCGGAAGAAATAGAATCCTGACATCACTCATGTGTGTCCCTGTGCGGCTACAGTCCGGGGAATTCTCAGACCCCATGTCTTCATCCAAAATACCTTCCCTCTACCTTCAAAACAAACAAATAAACCAACACCAATGCGGTGACCTCCGGTAACCAGGCAGAAGGGGGAATAAAAGTAAAGGGAACAGTTTAGAAAGAAAAGCTTCAACACCCTATGATAGTAATATTTTTTTATTGTCGACTTGACTGGATTCGGCATCACCTTGGAGACACACTTCCGGGTATATCCGTGAGGGTGTATTCAGAGAGGTTCACCTGGGCAAGGAAAATCCACCCTGAGTGTGAGCAACACCATCCCACAGACTAGGATTCCAGAATGGATGGGGGGTTATAAACTGAATGTCTGCATTCATCTCTCCCATTCCTGACTGTGGATACAAGGTAACCAGCCACACCTCCCACTACCAGGTCTTCTCCACCATAATGTAGACCCTGCCCCCCACAATGGGATTCAAAATAAAACCCATTCTTTAAAATGCTTCTCTCGGGTATTTTGTCATAGCAGTGAGAAAGTAACTAATACCACCATCTTCGCAATAATCATGCAGTTAAATTCACTAAGGGTTTTCTATCAGACTTGTACTTTAGTATTTCCTCAATTCCACCTATAAGAAGATGTGAGTACTATAGCATTTGTGCAGGAAAACCTTGGAGCTCTGATTAGCTGAAATAACTTGCCAAAGCTGGCAGATGGAGAAGTCAGAATTCCCCTACAACTCTATGTCCAGAGTTGTCCACCAAGCCCAGCAAGATGAGACTATGGGGATAAGGTCCAAGCTTCACTCATCTCTGTTTAACTCATAACTGATTGGCCTAAAGTCATGTACAACATGTAGTAACTGTTCATACAGGAGGAGGTGGGGTTAAACATGCCAGGACAGGGTCATTTTTACTTGGAAATGTCCCTGCATGAAAGGAAGAGCCACCTCTGGAGGGGGAAAATAATAGCCAGGGTTCTCAATCCCACAAAAGAAAGCATGCTTTATTCTATATGTTTGGAATCCATAGCATCAATGTAAAGGCCATTTTAAAGTAGTTGTGAGAAGCCAAAACACAGGAAGCAGCTGGAAGGATCCTGAAGGTCTTTTGTTCTGACTTGATCGTTTTCCACGGGCTAAGCTGAAGAGGAGCAGTTGGGGCAAATTCTTCCAACGGTACGTAAGTAGACGGTCCACAAGTGAAGCAATTACAAGACACAGTGATCATAGCTCTGGGCAGTGTCTGCACTTCTCTCTAGCTCTTCTGGGCAGAGGGTCAGCTCTGCCCTCAGACGCCTCCTCATGTGGCTTCCTCTTCTCCCAGCCTTCTCCAGAACGTTTGTGTGCTATAATTAGATCCTTCTCTGAATGCCTTCTCATCTTCTTCCTGACATTTAAAGAAAACGGAAGGAAGGAAGTGAAAGCCAAGAAGAGTTAAAATGAGTAAGCAAAGCAGGGTTAGAATACACAATTAAGCACATTTCCAGTGTAGCCTCCACGTGTTAACACTGTTTTAGATACCTTTAAGTTGATGAGGGCCAGAGCTGTATCTCATGATTGGTTGATATTTACTATATATTGTTATTACCATAATGTATGCATAAATGATTGTCCATGACCCAGTTCCTTAGAGGATACTGTGTCTCGCATAGTGTGACAACAGAATCATCTCCACCTATCAGAATAAAGAAACATGAGGGAAATCCTAACATCCGTGACTGGCATTCCCAATAGCACAGAATCCTGAGCTCACTCTTGCAAATGATTAAATAGGTCTGAAGGGGATGGTATGATTACTTTAAAAAACCAACGTTGAGAAATTCTTGATAGAAGATGCATTAGGTAGTATTTACTTAAGGGTCAATGAGCTGATAGTTCTTCAGTTCACCAGGGTAACCTCATAGCACCTCATGTTGAACGGACCCCAGATCTTCATACTCACCCAAAGATGTCCAACTTTTCTGTTTGCTGGTTCCACTCCCTACTTGCCACAAGACTTGAAAACACAACAGTAAGGGTATGCCAATCTTGGAATAGACTCAGCCACCAAGACCTGCATTTTATTTTTCTTTATAACTTCTCTTGCTCCTGTTCCTGATTTTCCATTCTTAGAACCCAGCTTTTGGGTTATCAGCTTCTAATACCTCCTGGGTAGTTCAATTTATCTCCTTGCCTAAAATTTTCTGCCTATAAGCTCGCTCTCTCTCTCTCTCTCTCTCTCTCTCTCTCTCTCTCTCTCTCTCTCTCTCTCTCACACACACACACACACACACACACACACACACACACACACACACACACACATGCTTTCCCGTATAGGTAGGTCCCAAGTGATGTCTCAATTTCTGGAACATGCCTGGGTCTTAAAAAAGATGTTTACTGGGTTGTAATTCTAGAATTATAATTTAGAGCCCAAGACTAGAAAGTTTTAGTTTTTGTGGCATTCAATACCACTGCCTCCTAGTTTAGTGCATTTACTTTCTCATCGACATTCATCTCTTGTGAAAGGCTACAAGTGACTTCAACATATACAATCACACTTCAGGGTTTTTATATTCCTTCTACAAGCCGAGTGAAAATTGTTTTACATGAGATAGTTCTTGATGAATATAAAATTATGTTAAAATGCATGCTATCATTTAGGGGTTTTCCAGTATCTTGAAGTAGTATTTTATTCGTAGAAATTTTTTTTGTTTGATCTTTGACACAATGTCTCACTGTGTAGCCCAGGCTGTCCACGGTGTTGTTCTTTCAGTCAAGTGAAGGCTAGAATTAGAACAATCTCAAATGCAGATGTCACTCACTAGCTGAGTTAAAAATGATAGCCAGGAAGATCAAAATATTCCAAGTCCTTTGCAGGCCAGGTTTCTTCATATTCTTTGTTGTACGTCCTGGAATGGTTGCATAAAGAAAAAAAAAAAACTTTGCTCATAGGGCACCCTGTTTATCGAGTTACCACATCCTCCTGTGGTTCATTATGAAGAGTTAAAACCCAAACGAACACCACCTCCTGCCACGTCATCCAGGTCTGTTGGCCCTCACACTTAGGTATCACGCCCTAAGCCCACTGTAAACATGGGCTCATTCCATCACCGAGACTGAGTAGACCATCACCCAAATGCGGTTGGTGTCCACCCAAGGCTCAGGCATTGACGTTATCTTGAGACCATGCAGCTTGAAGTTTTGTGGCAGCAGAGGGGAATTCAAGCCCAAAGAGTAGGTCTCCTAAATTGCTTGTCACTGTCTCCATCAACACAGCTTTGACATGTCATCAGTCAATCTCCTGGAGGCCCAGTTTTTTCATTTGCAGGCATCGTCAGCTAGGATTTTCACATGACAGAATTTAGACTAATCCTAGACGTTGAAAACCAAGTGTTAGATAGAAGCTTCTCTTTCTATGGTCAAGTTCAGTGAGGGACAGTTTCTGTATTAAAAGCCCTTTCTTAGTCGGAGTTAATAACATCATGTGCCATTATTAATATCAGGGGACTCCTTCTGAAATCAAATTAGAAGATTTCACTTTTACTTGGCAGTCATAGATTTTCTTTGTCTGTTCACACTCTATAGTGAAGGCTGTGGGAGGTTTGCCTATAATAACATTTTGATATACCTGATTTCAGACTTTTATTATGATGCCCACGATAATATCCACACAGATAAATGAAAGCGTGAAGCATTGATTCAGTGTCTCTGTGTGACATAGATAGCCAGGTGTGATCATTGCAGCCTGAAGTCAGGTAATTTGTCTCTGGATAATTACCTCTTCTGCCCAGTTCACCTGAGAATTCAACTCTTATTTCCCTGCGGATTCTAATCCTGACTCTGCCATTTTCTGAGTCACTATCACCTCTGGAAAACTGTCAATCATCTCTCATGAAGGCTATTTTTTCTCTAAGATATAATTGTAACCAAAGAACTAGTTTGAATATGCCTTGCGATTTTATAAGTATTCCTACAGATTCCCCGCCCCCATATCTAAAGTCCAGAGGCTTTCACTATTTTAACACAGTGAATTACGGCAGGGATGCTTGTGGAAGAACACCTGTAGCCGTACTTCAAGTAGTTGTGAGTAGAAATTTCAGTTCTTAGCAAAGACACATCTGTAACTTATCACTTGCGGTTGTGTGTGGGTTCCTTTAAGAATGCAGTTCTTTTACATGTTATATGGATTTTTGATAGATCTTATCATCTCTTTCACTCTTTGACATCCCTTGGGGTTCATTCACTTATTTATTTATTTATTTATTTATTTATTTATTTATTTATTTATTTATTTATTTTTGTCTTAAGCCCTTTCTTTCTCCTTCTAAATGCAACCAATAGCCCAATCTTGCACTGTACTTTCAAAATAGATCTCAAATCTGTTTTTACTTAGCTTTCTTGCTCTTGTCTCCATCTTAGCCATTATAATTTAATCTCGTTATATGAATCTCTCCCTCTGGAGGGACACATGGCAATTACTAAACACCTCCACAGATGTCTGCTCTGTCACCCACTTTCATGTGCAAGTCCAAGTGGGGTATGCCCTTCTATTGTTTAAGTCTCCCCACAGCTTCCTGCTGACCCCAGAATAAAGAGCGAACAGGAGATCCAGCTCTTCTCCAGATTCACAGAGGCGTCTCCTTGCACTTCGGCCACACTGACCTTCTGGTGGGCCAAGTTCTTCTCCATTTTCCAAATGTTAGAGCTTCGTGCATAAATTAACCCTCTGCTTTGCCTGGCCTTTCTCAATTGTGCTATGTTTTGAACGCAGCACATTCTGTAAGGACTTGCACACATCTGCTCTAATCCAACACCTTCAAAGCCAATATGACAGCATCTATCCTCCTGTACGGAGTGTTGGATACTAGCTCCCAACTCCAAGCCAACCTCTCTGTCCTTGACTTTGTGACATTGGGCTGGCACACCGAAAGCCCTCTTTTCAGCAAATATGTTATGTACTTACTTACAAGAGGATATTAGCAGTTAAGTAAATGATAACCAAGCTACAATCTGTAGATGCAGAGAGGTTAGGTAATGAGGAGGGCCATAGGGGGACTCACGGATCTCCCTTGGAGGGGAAATAGAACAGATTTTACAGGTGGACTGGGGAGGGTGGGGATGGGAGCAGGAGGGATCAGGTGGTGGGGAGGATGGAGGGAGAAAGCTTGGGCAGAGACAGCTGGAATTGGGGAGCACTTGGGGGGTGGTGTGAAATCCTAATGAGTGGAAACTTCCTGGATTCTATGAGTGTGATCCTAATGAGGACTCCTAGTAACGGGGGATACTGAGTCTCAGCTGGCCGTCTCTTGTAGTCAGGCAAGGCTTCCAGTGGAAGGACTGGGTTGCATTCAATTGAGTTGTTGGCCAAGAGGGTCCTGTGGAAATCCCCAAACAGCCCAAGCTGATGCTAAGACAAAGAGTTGTACCTTGCAAGCTGACAGCTGGGCTCCATTGCTGAGGACAACATCTACCCAAGTCATGTCATTGACATGGAGAAGTGGAGTTAGAACATACATGGAGTCTTCACCCCTACTTTCTGGTCTCTTCGGTGCAGGAAGGTCCTCTGCAGGCCACTGAAAGAGAAACATGGACACCAGCCCAGCCACAAAACCTTTGACCTACAATCTGTCCTGCTTGCAAAATATGCTAGCAATGGGGGCACAGAACTTGTGACAACAGCCAACCAATATCTGATTTGATGTAAGGCCTACTCCCTGTTCCCAACACTGCTTGGGTAACCCAGAACCAGAGACTAGATAACCCCGAGTCCTAGGGTAAGACCAAACATGACTGGTCTAAAAGAAAATGATTCCTAATGAGAGTCTGCTATACTCACAGATCAGTGTCTTATCCAATCATCATCAGAGAGACTTCCTCTGGCAGCAGACAGGAACAGACTCAGAGACCCACAGCCAGACATTCGGTGGAGAGAGAATCTAAATGGGGGTCTCCATCAAATCCCTCCCTCCGAGTTCAGGACATCTTGTGGAAAAGTAAGTAGAAAGAGTGTAAGAGACAGAGGGTGGCTGGAGGACCCCAGGAGAACAAGGCCCTCTGAATCAACTCAGCAAGGTGCATGTGAGCTCACAGAGACAGAAGCAGCAAGCACAGGGACAACATGGTCTGCATCAGGTCCTCTGTGTGCATATTATATCTGTTAGCATAGTGTTTTTTATGGGGCTCCTGACTATGAGCATGAGTCGGTCTCACCCTATTGCCCGCTTTCAGGACCCTTTTCCTCCTGTTGGGTTGCGATGTCCAACTTCGATATGAAAGTTTTTAACCTCACCTTGTTATATTTTATTTTGTCATATCTGCTTGTTAATCTTTTAGAAGGCTGTTCTTTTCTAATGAGAGACAGAAAGGGAGTGGATCCAGAGGGGGATAGGAAGAGGGGGAGGAACTTGGAGGAGTAGAGGGAGGAATCTGGATACACTGTATAATAAAAGAATCTGTATTCAATAAGAAATTATACAAGTATTTAAAAAAAAAAGAAGAAAGAAAAGAAAAAAGAGAGAAAAGAAAGCCCTCTTCTTCCTGGGCTGGTTTCCTGTTGGGTTCTGCTCTCACACAAAGTTGTGTGCTATACAAACAGGATCTCTTGTTAGTTTCGGCACAGAAAGGTGAGTGTGTGTGTGTGTGTGTGTGTGTGTGTGTGTGTGTGTGTGTGTGTGGTGGGGAGTTGAACACACACCCAGCTTCCCTCAGTCTACACACAAAACGGCAGTCTGAATTCCCAGACTTCTATTTCCTGGCAGACGGGTCCATCGTCACATGACTGCCAGGAAGGCCATGTAGATCCCAAATTTGCATACACGGTACTTATTTGAGTAATGACAATACACACTGAAAACATTTTAGCGCCTTTTCTGGCTTGAAAGCTATTAAACCCTTGCGATACTATTTCAAATGAAGAAGGTAACTTTATGGGGTTAAAAAGCAACACTCAGACCCCTGGAGGGGGGCTGCTGCCTAGCAGCTGCGGGCATACTTAGGCTGTCGGGTAAAGTGAGGAGAAATTGGGGAGTTGAGCTGGGCCAAGCCTCACTGCCTAGTACAGAGGCGCTGTTGCCTGCCAGACAGGGCACAAAAACGGCCAAGGTTGGGGATGAGGACAAGGCCAGCACCCAGATTGTCCCAGACGTGTTTACAGCAATATGGAGTTGAAGGTTTAAGGAAGAATTGTAGACTTTTGGAAATGTGTTCACAAGTCGATTTTATTTATTGAATATTTATACACTATTTAGCTTGCAAATATTTTTCTAAGCACAATATATGGCTCTTAGGTTTTAGTTAGCCTTTATTTAAAAAGAGGGGTGCGTGTGATGTGGGTGTCACTGGTGCTGTGTTTTCAGAGACTGAGGAAGAATAAGGGGATGAAACTCATCAGGGTGGTCAGCATGCTCCGTAAGGTGGAGCTACGATTCAGTCCTGGAAGCCTGGCTCCGAAATCCAATCCTATAAGAGGAGACTATGTTGAGACTCACCATTTCAGCATAATTTAGGAATCAGTCAGCTTGGGGAACACAGGCCCTTCCTAAGTGTGGATTTCCTTTCCTACAAAGACAACCGAAGATGGACTGGAGTATGGATTGACTGAATCCCATACTCCGACCGACCGAAGTCGCACAGGTGTGGTGTTCTACAGCTCAGCTCCTGGCCACCAGGGAATGCTTTTACATAATTAAATTCCCCTCTGGTGATCTCACCCCTTAATGCGCTCTATAAACAGGAGTCAATGGGAGCTCTCTCAAAGCATGCCCACCTAGGGAACCAGTTTCTCCGCTTCTGTTGATGGCTGTCTTTGTTTACATGGGCTCTTCCCTTGTCTGGGAGCAGGAGTCCATTCTTGAGGCCACAGTCCCCAGTCCCCAGGGATACTATCTGTGCTGGAAGGCCAGTGTCTGGTTGTCTGCTCCACAGGGTCAAACTCCGCCTGGATTCTTGCTTTGGTTGTGGCAAAAAGACAAATAATTTCCAGTTTCTTCCTCCTTTCTGTTTTCCTTTTTTTCCACCACCAGGTCTAGGTGACCCAAAGTGTAACCTGATTTTTCTAACTTTGGTTTCTAGGACGACTAACAAAATTTGCTGTTTTTCCCTCCTTCAAGACAATGGTCCAACTTCTGGTCAAGGCTATTTACTCAATATCCAGGGCCTGAACTGGAATGTGATCTCTCAGCCTTTTCCCATCATGTGACAGGCGACTTTGCCGTGCTTCACAAGGAGGCCAGCAGCTGCAGGTTTGCAAAGGTTTTTTTTGTTTGTTTGTTTCAGTTTTGTTGTGTTTTTGAGACAGGGTCTCATACAGCCTAACCGGCCTAGAACTCACTATATAGAAAAGGACCTTGAATTTCCGATTCTCCTGCTGATGCTGGGAAAACTGAGGGGTTCGTTTATGCTCCCCGCATGTTACTAGGAAAATTGGGGCTTCCCTCTTTTGCGCTCTTAGTTTACTAATAAAATAATTTAGAAAAAGATTCTGAAGGATGCTCACGGACAATTTTATTAGCCTTTGAGAAAAACCAATGGGGCAGCCGAGCTGTGAATCTTGGCAGTTACCAGGGAGTGGGAGGAGAAGAAAGAGAGAGCCGGGCTGAAGTTAGGGCCTGAGAAAGCCCGAAGGGTCAGAGGAAAAGGCCCAGGCTTAAGGCAGTGTCTATAAAAAAAAAATAAAAAAAGGATGAAAAGAAGAAAAAGGAAAAGTTATACTTTTCCCAGAAAGGCCACACAATGGACACTCTACAAATAGCTTCATCAAAAAAGGAGCTGTGGAAGAATAAAGACATTATTTCATTACATGGATAATTAGCCCTCCTATTTCCTTAGCATGCCTTCTGATGAACCATCTTTCCTTGGAGTAGGGGGTGGATATGAGACCGGGCTATTGACAGGAGGCAATGGTGTATAATGTTTGGAGCAGTTTAGGATATCTTCGAATGTCAGAGGCCCCTCCCCTCCCCTCCCCTCCCCTCCCCTCCCCTCCCCTCCCCTCCCCTCCCCTCCTCCTCCTTTTTTTTTTTGTTTTTTTTTTGTTTTTTTTTTTGAGACAGGCTCTCACTGTGCAGCCCTGGCTGGCCTTGAACTCACTATGTAGACCAGGAACTCACAAAGCTCCACCTACTTCTACCTCCAGTGTTCCAGGATTGAAAGGCTTGGGTCACTCTGTCACTAAGCCCTCAGCAACTCTATTCTTTTAAGCAGGAGGAAGTAGATTTCCCTTCATGGGCCCCAACAAAGCCCAGACACCTCTGCTTTTTCATGTAGCAATTTAAATCTCAAGGAAGTGTTTTCTTTTTCAGTGCAACCAGAGAAACAGAAAGCATGGTCTAAACCCATGAGGGAGAGGTCCATCCTCACTGGCCCCCAATCTTGCTAATCTCTGTCTAGTTACCTAGGTGCTGGAATTATAGGTGTGTGCCATTAAACCTAGATTGTATGGTGTTGAGAATCAAATTCAGGTTTCCACGCATGCTACCAACTAAGTCACATTGCCCAGCCTGGGAGCTTGGTAGAATTACAGTCTCATCACCCATGTCAGGAATCTTTATTTGCACTGGATAGTTTGTATGGACTTTAAAATTTGAGAACCCTGAGTTAAGTAAGACCAAGCTGCATTCATATTTATAAATAATATAGATTGCTGACCTGATAGCAGCTTGCAATTGGCTCGCTAGTCTATGACATTTGCATTTATCTCTTCTCTTGTGGCTCTGGTGTTTTCCAAGACATCAACACACCAGCAGGCACAGGAAGAAAAATCGATTTACAGACACTCTTGCCTGGAAAATATAAACCTTACCCTTTTTTGGTTTCTCCATCAAGTGATATGTTCATACCAAAGATAAATTGGTGTCATTCAATTTTGGTGCTAATATTTGAGCTAACATGCTTAAAAAAATCACTTCAGTTCAGCCTTCTTTAAACCCTCAATTTAAATACACCCCCCGCCATGTATTTCTGCGTCTTATTTTTGTTTGATGTTGCCCCATGGGAAGTTACTTCATTGCGTTGGATGGCAGGATGGAAGTCCATATAGCTGGGCAGGGTCTCACACAAAAGGCTCACAAGTTGAATGAAGATAATCAAATGCCAAGCTTCTTAAATCTGCACTGAGAGAACAGTGGGCATAACTTCACATGCTTAACACAGCGCACAGCAAACCTGTAGCAGCGTCAGATGGCCGTCCCTCTGCCATACCAGCCTGCCTTGATCATCCCTGGGAATGAAGTTGAACTTGATCCTCCAGCTCTTGCAACAGACAAAAACAGCATCTGGAACCAACAACCCAGGGCCATGGCTGTTACACGCCGATTAGCCTGCTGAGCTGCTGGGAGTCAATTTGTGTTCTCTGAGCCAAGGTCACCAAGGGTCATGATTTCAAAACAAGTTGCCCAATATATGTGAAGTGCCTCACATACATACATTAATCGTATCTTGCATATCAGGTGTCCTGGCCCTGTACACACTCTGTTTAATCTTCCTAACATGACTAGCGCGGTACTAATTTGCTTATAGTTGCTCAAATGCGAGCCTCTTCCCTCTCATTTGTTCTCTTCAGCAGCAGAATTGAATGTTGACCAACAACACCGTCAAGACACGTGACACCTGCTCACATATCACCCCCGCCACTTGTTTACCGTCTTGTATGATTGGCATGTGTGATAGTCTCCCAAAGTCATGTTCTAAAGCTTTGGTCTTCAGTGAAGCAGGATGCAGAGGCAGGGCCTTGAGCTGTGAGTGACTCACTCATGAGGGTGCTCACATCATGACTAGATTAAGCCTACCTGGAGGAGGCAAGTGACTGTGGGCATGTCTTGAAGAGTGTCCTTTGTCCTCGGGCCCCTTCACTCATTCTCTGCTCCCTGCTTGTCTTTAGGTAAGCAGCTTTGTTGACAGAATGTGCAGTCTGATTGTGGGCCTGGAGCCAAGTGGCCATGCATTGACCTTCTGAAACCAGGACCCAAGACAAATCCTTCCTCCATTAAGTCTAGAAAGGCCGATTCATACACCCAGCTCATTACGAGTGTTACAAATACAGGAACCTTCTGCTTCTTTTCCACCCATGTACTTCAGCTCTTACATGTGTACACGATACAAAGTCAGTACTTTAAAAATAACGGTTGAAAAAAGGAGCATGATTCTGGAAAAAAAAAAAAAGCACCTGGTGTGTTTGGCAAAAGAGCGATAATTTAAAAAATTATCATTGCTAAAATGAGTGGAATTTTGAAAACCACAAGGATTTACAAGTAGAATACTGATGTTCTAGAACACCAGGGACAGCAGCTTGGGACAGGAAAGGAAGAGGAGAGTGAACGCCATCCTGTGGCTTTGACCTGCCCAGATGGTTGCCATCCCTTTGCTGGCTCATGGACATGGGAATGCTCAGAACACTGTCCCTGAAGCCATGGAAATCACCTCATTGCTGGAAATGTCCACAAAGTTTTCTACGGTCTCCAAGTACCCAGTTCTTGTGCCAATTTCACTCACAAACTGGTTTAAATGGTACCCTTGAAATATTTGTTTGGTGAATAAAATACGTATTACTGAGACTTCAGAGCCATTACAAAAACCAATATATTGGTTCATGACTTCTACTATTGACCCCGTGAGTGAAGTGAAGGTTGCAACCTGGAGAGCCTTGGTGACACTCAAGCTTCAGAGCATGCATCAGTCAGTTTGGTTGCTGTGACAAATAGCCCTCATGGCTAAGACCAGAGGGTTTATTTCTCCTAGTTGCAGAGGCCAGCTGGGAACTCTTCAAAAGTCAAGGTGCACTTTTGCTTTCTAGCAGCGGCTTTCTTCCTAGCCTGAGGACCTCCGCCTTCTCAAAACGTGCTTATTTGCCATGTCCAGCTCTTCTGTGAAGCCTGGGAGGAGAGGCAGGTGAGATAAAAGGGAGGAGGTGAGGAGTGTAGCGAAGTTGATTGCTTTTTGCTTACCTTTTATAAAGCCAGCAGCCTTAGGAGATTAGGGACCCAGCCTTACAACCTCACTTAACTTTAATTGTTACCTCCAAATTCAGTCATGCTGAGTTAGGGCTTCAATGTATCAACAGGGGAGAGGTGGGTAAAACTGAGTCCACGGCATGACTGGGTTTTGCCAGGCACATTTTTTTTCTTCCTTCTTTGACATCATCAACTTTCCTGAACGTGGGGTTACACACTGTAATCCTAGCATTTGAGAGGCTGAGGCAGGAGGATTGCTGTTAGCTTGAGGACAGTCTGGGCGACACAGTGACATCCTGTCTCAAACCTTTCCACATGATATATTTCTTATACAATCCCCACTGTAACCTACTGCTTCTCCTGGGCCGCTTCTCTCCTTTTATCTACCAGGGTCCCTTAAGACACTCAAATGTTTAACCAGAGAGTAGGTTTTTCTAAGCTAAAATTTTAGTGCATCATAAGCCTAGGACAGAGGAGTATGGGGATTGTGGGTACATGAGAATTGGGATAAAGATTAGTAAGTCTGAGTCCCTGTATTTGTTCGCCTATCTTTGAGGAGACATTTAAGTAGGTTTCTATTTCATGCCACTCAGTCCGTTTACGTCTTGTATCAATTAAATGACACTTTGGGGTAGCGATGGTTTTGTTGATGTTCAACTACAGATAACTACGCAGAGGCTAGAAGCAGACGGGGCCCTCCACAGCAGAACTAAGCAAGTTGTCTTTATTGTGGCCCACAGCAAGAACCGTTATCATCGGGACTCGGTGTACTGTGATGTACTCTGATCTAGTTGAAACCCATCCCATGATATAGTGCTTATTATGGCCTTAGAGAGTCGATTTCTCAAACAAAACTCTGACCTGTGGTTTATGAAAGCCAGCTCTAACGAGCCAGACTCAAGAGGTTTTGGTTTCCTTTCTCTTAAGAGATATTTGGTGTCACACATGGGAACTCACACCTGTAATTTTACCGCTTGGGAGGCTAAGACTGGCATCTTGCTGGGAGTTCAAGGCCAACCTGGGCTAAAGAGTGAACAAGACCCTGTCTTAAAACACCAAAGCAGTTTTTTTTTGGTTTTGTTTTGCTCTTATTATGAAGGCTTCTTGTCTATTTGTCTGTTGGGATCCTCTGTCTTGTTTTCCTTTTCTTTTTTGGCTTGGTATTTTGAGTCAAGGTCTCACTATGCAGCCTAGGCTTGCTTCAAGTTCATGATGCTCCTGCCTCAGTCTTCTGAGCACCAGGATTTCAGGTGTGGACCATCATGCCTGGGTTGGCCTGGGTTTTTTGTTTGTTTTTAAATACATACGAACAGTGTACTATGTAGAAGGGATGATTTTGTTCTCTCTTGGAGACCGATAGCTACTGTATCTACTGAAAATTTTCTACTCACAGTAGACACCTAGGGCTGGAGAGAACTGTGGGGACCAGGTCAGAAGCCTCCACTCCACATGTCCCAGTTCAACCTCTCCGGGTTTAGACCTGGGGATCTTGGCAGAGCAAGTCAACAAAAATGGAGACCTCTTTGCTCCTTTCAACACGCCCTTCTGCACAGTGCTGGTCTCCAGCTTGGTTTGCCGACTGTCAGCTGGCGGAGATCTTGATGTCCCTGCAAATTGCTGGGACAGTTTTGTTTTGTTTTTTGTTTTGAGTTTCCTGGTTGTTCTTTCCAGGTCCCAGCGGCATGGTTGATTTGTTGACTGTGGTTTGAGGTCGCCGAGAAGCTTATTCTAGAAACAGGAGAGAGAAAAAAAACCCCCAAGATTCAATTGCCCACGTCAAATAGCTGAAGAAGCTGACTGCCGTCAGCAGAAGCCAGTGTGAAGCCACTAATTGGTGAAGCCGAGTCCTGTGCTGCCATCTATTGGTAATTCCATGAAACAGCAGGGCCATAGCTTTTATCGCTGCTTGTTTTAAAAATTGTCTTGGAAGTGGGCTGGAGAACTTAAGATTCATTTCACCCGTTCTCCAAAACTCGACTTCCCAGGCATCCCGAATCTAGTTCAAGAAGCTATGGATGGGAATGACCTGTCTTTAACCCGGATGAAGCTCCTTAATATGGGAGACCAAAGGGAAGGGGGAATTCCCACGCAGGCTCATTACTGTCCAAGCTGACATACTTCCCCATTAGGATACTAAGGGAAGAAGGGCCCGACTGCCTGTCTGAGGAGTTTCAAAGAACACTCTGTTCGTGCCCTGCAGATCTCTGATTGCTTCATGAGCCTCCTGAGACCGTGTGCAGAGGGCAGCTTTCAGACCACACAAAGGAGCTCCTGGGTGTCGGAAGCCGGCTGCTTCTAAACGATCCGGTATCTGGATGATTTGTCCATGAGAGAAACAGGACATTGCATTCCAGCCACTTCCATTCTCACAGGGGCTCAGCTCATTCACAAAAATAAGTTGATGCCCAGATAAACACACAGGATTTTATTTCTTGAGACGTTTACACTGGAAAGAAACATCTATGTAATGGCAGATACAATTTATTTTAACTACTCAGGCATTACATACTTGTGAGATTTATTTAAAATGTTAACCTAAGAGAACTATTCCAAGAGAGTGAAGAGCCATGGTTCTGTGGTTCACTCTGTGTGTGTGTGTGTGTGTGTGTGTGTGTGTGTGTGTCTGTAGATAGATAGATAGATAGATAGATAGATAGATAGATAGATAGATAGATAGACAGATCTTTCATCTTACTGGATGCTCAGATACATAAATGAATAATGAAGACTAAAGTATTTAGCACACAAACATAGTGGGAAATGGCATTAAGTATGTAGGAAGACGCATGCAGGAAACCAGTGAGGAAGATGTGTGGAGGAACAGGTCGCCATTTTGTTTTGGGTGGTCAGAGTGCGCCTTGGGAAAGCTGCATCTGAACAGAGACTCCAGATGCATGGAAGAGTTAGCCTTGTAGGTGTGAGGAGGAGGAACATGCCAGATTGGGAAATAAGGGGGGAGGGGGGCAGAAAGAGCCTGTGCAAAGGCCCTGAGGAAGGCTGTGCCTGGAATGATAGGGAAGGATTGCACAACTCCTTGTTAGTTCCACGGAGGAATCAGGCTTTCCCCTTCCCCCTCTGGTAATAAGACTTACACCCAAGGCTTCATGCATGATGGGTGAGCACTCTACCACTGAGCTACACTCTGACTTTGGCTTTCAGTCTTAAGTGCGATGAGGAGTCACTGCTGTATCCTCCACATTCCCCCCAACCCCCCTGCTTCTCCAGACGAGGATTTCTCTGTGTAGCCCTGGGCGTCCTGAACCAGACTGGCCTCGAACTCGGAGATTCTTCTGCCTCTCACTGGTAAGTCTTGAACCAAGGAATCCTGTGATCTTGCACAGCTCTTGCAAGGGTTACCTCAGCTGGTATTTTTTGACTCAACATTAGGGAGCTAGAAAAGGTAGGACGTCCATTAAGGAGACTTGAATTCAACCAGGCTAGGGATACCGTTAGCTTGCTTTGAGTTTATGGTGGAGGTGATGAGAAGTGATGAAATTCTGGATATCAAAATTTAAGGACAGATTCCTGGAGAGCTGTGAAAAACAGCAGTCCAGGACACGAACATGCTAGGTCTTTGATCCTGAACCCTGGCAGATTGGGACTGGATGTTAGCAAAACAGCATTTACCCGCTGGAGGCAGAACACCACACATTCTCCAAGTCTCCCTGGAGAATCCCTGGTCTGGATGTCTAACATCATTTGCATTTTGCAGCCAAGAGTTTGCATTTTCAGCCCTTCTGACCACAAGCCTCCTCAGTAAGGGCTTCTAGCTGAGTGTGGTGGTACTCACCTATAATTCAAACACTTAGAGGCAGATACAGGGGGACTGTGACTTCCCAGGCCAGCCTGGGCTCTGTAGCAAGACCTTAAAAAAAAAGTCAGGTGAATAAAGGGGGTTCCTAGACCCATTTTCGCAGAAAGGATCTATTGTGTCCTCTCAACTGGAAGATGCTCCTCCATAGTGCCGCTGACCCCCTACATCCTTGGGGAATGTTCCCACAGCCCCGGGAATGCTCAAGTCCCTTGTAGAAAATAGCACAGTAGTTGTACATGACCTCCATACGTCCTCCTGTTACCTTCAGCCAGCTTGAGATGACTCATTCGGCAGGTGGTTGGATCAGAAGCCATGGACACAGGGCTGACGGTGAGCACGTACTGTGTGCCTGATGAGTGTGTGCCTGTCTCTTCTGCTTCCTTCTCTTCCAGGGAAGCCTTAGCCACCTTCATGGCAGTGCCCATCATGAGGGAGAACAGAGTCTACTCCCCATCCTTCCCAGGCACCTGTTGCCAGGCAACAGCGGACTGGCCTGGGCTTTGGGTCCCTCGTGCCTCTGCTCATTGACTTCAGAACTCTTCAGAAGGAGAGGAAGTGAGGTCTGCAGATGTCACCGTAAACTGAACCTGTTACTCTCCTCTTAGACTTCAATTTTCTCACCTTCTTCTTCTTCTTTATACCCTTCCCGGGTGTCTCTTCCTTCTTCCTTCCTTCCTTCCTTCCTTCCTTCCTTCCTTCCTTCCGTCCTTCCTTCCTTCCTTCCTTCCTTCCTTCCTTCCTTCCTTCCTTCCTTCCTTCCTTCCTTCCTTCTTTCCTCCCTCCCTCCCTCCCACCCTCCCTGCCTCCCTTCCTTCCTTTCTTTCTTGGGGGGGGGTGCTTTTGTTTGTTTGTTTTTTTGTTTACAGTTCTGGGGATAGAAGCCAGTGTCTCATGTGACCTGGGCAGGTGTTTTGCTTTAGTGAACGCTCTTCCCAGCCCCTCAAACATCCTTCGACTTTCAGTTTTCACTCTATTCCCAAATTTCCTCTATCTCTTTCCGGGTTTCTCTGCCCTAATACTGCTAATTTGGGGCTAGATTATTCTTATTTAGGAGGGGTTGTCCTGTAGATTTTAGGATGATTGTATTTTAGAGGAAACAGCAAATAGGAAAATAAAATTACCAAATTTACGGATTCTGTAGCTACACAGAGGGAGGGAGAGCTTCTCTCTACCAGATGGAGAAATTGCGATCCAAAGGAAGTTTACCAGCATGCCAGCCCTTCCTCCCTGTCAATAGATCTCTCTTCCAGGGTTGTGACAACCATAGAAACTTCCAGACATTGCTAAACAATGGAGCGCCTCCCCAACACACACTTTCGAGAGTGTGACCACAGTGTACAGTTACTTTTTGTAGCATGCGCTTGGATCCATTCCTCAATAAGGTTTTTGCTTCTGCCCTCCCTGAATCTCCCACGCATTCCGCAAATTTTTTTGTGGTCCTTTATGGCTTGATGGAGGGAGCCCCGCTTCCTCCTAACCATTGCATCTGTTACCTTCACACTCTATCATAGCCACCGCCGGCCCTCTCCTGGGTCTTCGAGGTTCACAGTGTGAGGAGACAAGTGTTCCTTTATGGACTGTCTGAGCCTTTCCTCATTACGTGATCTTGTCCCTGATATCTTGGTTCAGTACTTTCCTTGTTAACTTAAGAAATA
The DNA here is from genome assembly GCF_049852395.1 of Peromyscus maniculatus bairdii. Classification (NCBI taxonomy): domain Eukaryota; kingdom Metazoa; phylum Chordata; class Mammalia; order Rodentia; family Cricetidae; genus Peromyscus; species Peromyscus maniculatus. The sequence continues at coordinate 40,548,382 of NC_134867.1, read as the reverse complement.
TTGTTTTGTTGATGGTAAAACCGATGATGGAAATCTTTAAAAAAAAAAGTTGTTAGATGCCAAAATAATCTTTGGCAGAAAATCCTGGGAAACTCCCAGGTTAGTGGGAAAATTACTGGTTTTGTCTGATACTATAAACGGTCACTAATCCTCAGAGGAGACTGGGCTGCAAGTCGGAGAATGGGAAAAACAAAATTTGTTATGAAACATCATCCGAATGATGTGATTCCATGGTGGCGGAGTTGGAGCTCAGCCTTCCACATTATAATCAGAGAAAGAAAGTTAGGGCCCCTTAAGGAGTCGCTTAACATGACCCTTTTATTGGGAAAATAACAAGGAAGAATTCGCTCCACCCAGCACTTAGAAACAGCATCAAAATCCGGGCTTAAATTCAGATTTCTTGGTTCTCTGTCTGATTTGTGATGGCATTTCATTCAAAATGTTGCAAAATGAGAAGCAAAGTAAATAAGGACAAGTGTGGAACATTCTCCTAAGTGCACATCAGTCAAGTTTAAAGAGCTGTCTTTTATTCTGTCCTAAGATTCGTGTTCTGCTCCTATACTTTTCCTTCCTTCCTTCCTTCCTTCCTTCCTTCCTTCCTTCCTTCCTTCCTTCCTTCCTTCCTCCCTCCCTCCCTCCCTCCATCCCTCCCTCCTTTCCTTCCTTCCTTTCTCTACTTATGCTTATAAAACATTGTTCCACTAAGGAATAAAAACTCTGGATGTCCTTGGAGTTTGGGGGTTTTCTTAATGCCCCCTTTGGCTTGCCTCTTTCATAAAGGAAATAAAACCCTAAGAACCAGGACAATAGAGCACCTGCATCCATAGGGCAGACAACAGCAAGGCGGGGTACACCAGCCTGCTGAGTAAAAGAAGATCCAATTGTGAGTGACCTTCATAAACATGGCCTCCCAACCCCCAGACTTGGGCTTCTCTGCAACCTCTCTCTCCCGCTCTCCTCTTCACTCCCTCATCTCTCAGGGAATCAGAACTCCCAGGAATCCGGGTATGTAGTTCCTGTTAGGAGCTCTCTCTGGGTCACCGAGGTGGGAGTGTCTGCTCTGAGCCTGACCCCAGGTGTATCTAGGTGGAATTTGTGAGGATGCAGAGCTGAGACCTCGGCAGTCTGTCTAGCTGTGACTTACCAGAAAGGGAGATGCCCTGCGATATTATTTCCCCAACCCTCTGAAGTTCTGTGCCCAAGTCACCACGGGAGCTAGACTGAACAGGGCTGTCATGATGACCCGTTCACCCCCGACACGCATTCCTGCCCGTGGGAAACGGGAGACTGGGGTGACTCGTTACCAGATCAGTCAAATTTCACATCTCTGCTTCAGTTGAGGTTCCCAAGGTTAAGCTGAGATTTCCCCATCCTCCGTGAGCCTGTGTGCACATGTAGAGAGCATAGTCTTGCAAAGCCACACAGGCCTCTTGTAGAAAGAACAGGAAGGTTTTGAAAGAGGAAGGTAACGGGGAGGGGGTGCATTTCAGAGATCTGAAAGTTATTTTCAGTGGAAATGGAAACTGAAAAGGGAAAGAGATATGTCATTGCCATGTGTTTATACATCCGCATCTTCAAGAGGGATTGGTTTCCATCTCTTCCTTCCTCTCCTAGCTGGGTATGGGACCATTCCCTGCCTTCTCGGGATAGACTATTCTAGCAGTGACAGCTGGTCAAGGATGAAATGGTCCGGGCATATTGGGTGGCTTCGAGGACTCTCTTCTGAGCTCACCTGGAAATGCTGCGAGTCTAGGAGACGGTGGAGAGAAGGAACTGGACCTAAAAAGCTGAAACTGCTTCCTGAGAGGGTATGTTCTGTGTTCCGGTGTGCTTTCCATATTCACAGGAAAGGAAACGGCTTCTCAGGAAAGCTAGATGACTTACCCCAGTTCAAGGAGGACAAGCACTGGACCTGTCCACCTAGCATCAAAGTGATACTCCAACATAGATCTTCCTGTTTCTAGAGTGTATCTTCAGGCAGGTGAGATGGTAGAGCGGATAAAAATACTCACAGCCTGGCTGTCCTCTGGTCTCTACTGGCATGCCTTGACATCCCCATGTATACATGTGTATGTATGCTTGAGCACACACACACACACACACACACACACACACACACACACACGCATGCACACACTCACATACATACACACTTTTAAAAAAGCTGATGGGGGAAAACGAAGTGTATTTTCCCAAGACTTGGCTTCAGGACAATTGTTCACCTGATATTTCTGGGGAAGCACCACCAACTTGGAGTGTGGCTTCAGAGCCATGGCTGGCATACTGAGAGATGCTACAGAGCACAGACTGTGACACACTCTAGGCACAGTCAATATCAATGTCCTAGACAGCTGTTGGTGCCAGCCTTCCTCTGGGTCTTTCTCTGTCTTTACAGCTGTCAACTTGAAGGCTATCCTGAACAGCAGACACACTTGGGCTCAATAAAGAGGATATTTTGAATTTCATTAAAAAACAAGCCCCTTGAACCTTGCACTTGGGACTTTAATTCTCCATCCCAGACAGTGAGAAGATGGACAGGATGAACATGTGTGTCTGGCAATTTCTAGAGCTGGAAAACTTGGAAACTGTTTGTGTGACATCTTCATCCAGAATTATCTTTCATTCATTTTTTTTCCCCTTTTCGGTCATTAATTTTAGTTGATGTTGGTACATTGCATATTTAGATACAGAAAAAGAAATAGTCTTAGCAGGGTAAAACCACATCTAAAGCAAGAGGGAATTATCGAATCTTAGGGGTCTAACATGTCAGCTTTGCGCAGCCTTTGGCTTCCGCCTTGGAAAGCTGAAGACGGCTTACTTTTCTGTGGAATTCTGGGGAAAATCCAGAGCTCTCCCTGCTTTGCAAACAATGGCTTACTTAGATAAACTCTTGGCTATACAACCTAAGAAGTGGGCAGGCCAAGAGTGTCCCCAGGGTGGGGGCTGGGCCCCGATGATCAGCATTCCTGAGAAGCCTTGGCCTCTGGCTCCCTCCAGCTGACCCTGAATTCTGAGGGGCAGGCCTATGGCCTCCTGCCTGCCCAGGCCCACTGGGAAGATCAGTGCGGGACTTCCTGTCATCAACAGTTCTGCAAGTTGTCCATGTCGCAGCCACACCCTGAGCAGATCGGGCGCCCTTCGGTGTGGGGTATCGTCTTCCTTTGCCAGGGAGTCAAGGGGAGGGAGCCAGCAATGCTTGGCCTCCAGCTACACTAAATCCTTCTCCTTTTTTTTTTTTTTTTTTTTTTTTTGCAGAACAGGAAACAGGCCTTAGAAGTTCAATCAATATTTCAAAGTTACACAGTTGGTTAGCGGCAGAGTCGAGGCATGGGGCCAAGTTCCATTTATCTCTTCAACACGTATTAATCAACTTCTACTCTGTGTTCAGGATGTCAACCTTAAGTACTGACAGAGGCAGTGGCTTTCAGGAAAGTTGTGTGCATTCAGGGGTGAACGACAAAGGGTAGGAATTTGGGACGTGCACAGATGACAGGGCTTAGATGCATTAGGAGGGGCTGAGATGAGGGAAACTTTTTAAAGACATAAGGGAGAAATCTGCACACGCTGCACCCAAACACGGTCCCCTGGTCATAGACGTGCCCTGCAAGGAGTTGGGAGCGAAGGCTTTGAACGAACACCACAGCCAGACCAGTGTCTGTCTGCATTTCCGCACCATGCAGACTAAGCAAGACATTGGGGCACAGGCAGACTCGGTGTGTGCCCTGGGAAGGAATCTCTTGTGGGTGTTAGAAAGCTCTTCTGCTGGTTCATAACCCCAACTTTGTTTATTCTGGGTCTGACCAGAGTGACTTCATCTTGGTCTTGGCAACTTTCGTCTTCAGTTTTCAGAAGGGGAAGAGAGAGGAGTGAAACTGTGTGCAAAGGAGGGGTGCAGTGAGGGCGAGCCCATCCCCCAAGCTGTATTCAGTCCCCAGACTCCCCAGACAAAGTCCTTTCTCGATTCATCAAGGAAGCAGGCAAATGGGGAGATAGCATTCCTCTTGCCAGGAGTGGATTCCGGGGAGGGCATGTGACCCAGTCCTTAGTCAAGCAGATGTGAAGGGGAATTTGATCCATGGTTTCGATGTGCTCTTTTCTCTCTAGAATGTTGTCTTATGTGGATGTGCTACCCGGGGCTGAGGGCTGTAGCCTGTTAATGGGCTGAGGCTGCAGGGGAAGACAGTCGGGAAGTCACCTACATCCTTGACATCACAAAGCCACTAAGAAACCCAAGACTGAGGCCCTGCAACAGCCCATCTTGACATGTGATCTGATAAAATGATTTAGTGATTAAGTCAGTTGAGTCAGGTTTTGTAACACTCGAAACAGAAAGAATCCTTCAAAGAGATTAGAAGTTTTAATGACAGGTCATTATTGGAGTTTCCATCCAATGGCTTCTGATTTTTTTCCCCTTGGGAGAGTGTGTGGCAGGGATGTGAGATTGATTTGGGGTTGATTGAGCTGGAACTCAGCTCCTTAGGTGTCTTCAGGAATGCTAGGAAGTTTAAGATCACAGCAGGACCAATCCATCCAATGGCTGATCTTTCTGTAGCTATGTTCAGTAGCCCTAAGACTGTAGTGGAGAAGATAGGGTCACTACAGTCTGCAGGGTGTGGGGCTTTCCAACGATGTGCTTTCCTGTCTCTGATCCATTATATGATCTTCAAGATGCCAACCTGTTCTAAGGTTAATGAATGTCTGCTAAATACAGGGTGTTCATAAGTTCCTGTAAAAAAGAGAAAAATGTTCTCTGCCTTCCAGATTGATTTAGATATATTCAGAGAACCTCACTGTAGGCATATGTGAACATTAAGTAACCTTCAGTTGAGACTGAAATGGCTGGTGTGTCTTTAAAGAGTTGAAAGTTATTTGGAAGCATGTAGATATATTTTATATGTAGATGTATCTTACTGTGTATAGATATATAGTAAGCTAGTAAGGTACACTTTTTATTTAAAACAAGTATGTATATATAGATATGAGTTTCATACTTCAGTCTTAGTCTGTTCGTTATATATGTGCAGTGTCCATGGAAGCCAGAGAAAGGTGTCAGAGCTCTTGGGACTGGAATTACAGGTGGTTGTTAGTGGCAATGTGGATGCTGAGAATTCAACTCAGGTTTTTTGGAAAAACAGCCATTGCTCTTAACTGCTGAGCCATCCTCCAAGAAAGTCGTGTGTGTGTGTGTGTGTGTGTGTGTGTGTGTGTGTGTGTGTGTGTGTGATGAAAGTAGAAAAGAACCATGAAGTGAGGAGAAGTAGTCTTAAGGTAGGGTTGAGAGAGAGTAATGGAGTACATGGACGGAAAGGGTACAAAGCTAGTTCTAGAAACACAAGAAAAAACTTAGGCAACTCCTCCTCACAACTATGTTCTCCTAGAATGACTTCTGGCACCAACATCTGTCTTAGTCAGGGTTTCTTGTGTATGTTTGTGTGGAAGCGCACGTGTGTGTGTGTGTGTGTGTGTGTGTGTGTGTGTGTGTGTGTGTGTGTAGGACAGTAGTCAGTACTGAGTGTCTTCCTTAGTCACTTTGCACATTATTGAGATAAGACTCTTCTTGAACATGGAGCTCATGGGTTCAGCTAAGCTGGCCAGCAAGGCCCAGGGACCCTCCTTCATAGGTGCATACCCTGACCTTCCCACGTGGGCACCGGGGACCTGGATTTGGGTGCTGGTGCTTGTGAGCGAATAGTTTACTGACCGAGCAGTCACCTTAGCCTCCAGCTAGCAATCTTAAGATAAACTGCAGAGAGAGAGAGAGAGAGAGAGAGAGAGAGAGAGAGAGAGAGAGAGAGAGAGAGAACATGAGGATTGGTTCTTAGACAATGGAGACTACAGGTCCTCCAGTGTGGTGCCTATGGACAGGGGAACGGGAAAATCAGTGTCATACTTTGGGCTTAGACCTAAGACAGCGACACAAGTTTTGTTTGGTTGAAAGTGTAAGAACCAGGATCTCCAGTGTCCAAGGACGGAAGAATGGATGGCGGGGCTCACATTGAGGAAAAAAAAAAAAACCCTGACTTCCTCCTCTTTTTTATTTCTATCTTAGTTGATAACTAATCAGCTAGTGCCAGTTCCCATCAGTGAGGGAAGCCGTCCCTATTTAGTATATAATGGCATCCAAACACTGATTTCCTCTAGAAATACTCTCAGAGGCATACTAATCATTGACCATCCATCTAGGCATTTCTTAGTCCAGCCAAATGGGTAAGCAAAACGAACCATCCCATCCTCACTGACTGCGAACAAATATGGACCCTGTATTTCTCCCTGGACTATTTGCTCTCTTGAGTAGAGATGAGAAGAACATGGGGTCTGGATGCTGAAGTATCAAGATAAAGTGGAAAATCGCATGGGAAGAGGCCTGGAGTCCAAGGCAGCAAGGACACCTTAGACATGTCACTGTCCACATTCCTGGCATCTCCCATCCTTCAAACATTCCCAGGAAGGGTTAAGGCCTTAGGTCCTGTTTTCTACCTGGTGAAGGATGGAACAGTATTGCTTGAGATTGTACACTGCCAGCAGTCAGAAAAAAAAAAAAAACAAAAAAAACAAAAAAAAAAAAAACCAAACAAACAAATGGGACAACTCAGAGCTGAAAGTCAGTCTTCCCTCTGGACATGAGTTCCTTACTCTGTGGCTGATACTGGAAAATCTGGATGCATTATGTCATAATTAGAAGTTGGTACTACCTAATCATAGGAACTACATGGAGTCTTCTAGTGACGACAAGCAATACGAAATGTGCCAAGCCCTGAGACCATCTGCCTCTGCACCACCACCTGCTTTCTAGAACAGTCTTGTGTTGAAGTCAGTATCCCCGCTACCATTTCTTCTCCCGGTCGTTGCTGTCCTGAGTCGTTGGTTCTGCGAAGCACTGCTCCCCTTTCCTAAATGGCCCCTTGTGTCCAAAAGTCTGAGCAAAGGCTTCCTGTGAAAGCAGGTCCAGTACAAACATCCAGTGACTTCACGAGCAATAGCAAACTCAATGGGGAGAGAATAACACACATTGAACAATCCATTCCAAATTCCAAATGGCTTTTCGTAAAGCTTTTTTTCCCCCTCCTAATCCTAAAACTATCCAAAGGAGAAGTTTGTTTCCTTTTCTGACTTAAGGAGTTTATTAGAAGCAGCACCCCAGTGTCCTGAAAGCAAACAGCAGCAGGGTAAACCTGGCAGCGCTCAGTGAGGGTGAAGGACAGTTGGCATCTGACTCAGGGCACAGGAGGGTACACCCACTGGCACCAAGACCCTGGGTGTGTCTGCACTTGGCTCCCAGGCATTCCCTTTGCCGTCTTACTTCTTGAAGGGGACTTTCTCAGACTCTCTCTCTCTCTCTCTTTTTTTAACCTGCATGGAGACGCTGACATTATTCTCATGACCTTTCTCCTCCAGTCATTTCCAAGAGACTTTCCTTTGCCGTGGGATGCTGTGCTTATCGCCCAGCTCACATCTGTTCTGGTCACCACTTGGCATCAGACGGTGGGGAGTTCCATGCATTTCCTACAGGCCATTCATGTGCTTCCCTGTCAGTTCAGCCACATAGCCCGGGAACAAAACATCCACCCAGCCGTGACATCTGACCATCTATCCACTGATGCAATTAACTCCCCCCACCTACAAATTTTGCACATATAAATATCTCTTTGTTTGCAGGGATTTCTAACCATCACAAAGCCTGTATCGTGGCCTGAGAAGCTAAGAAAACCAGGAATATACTGTGTTGTAACTCTCCATTGCTGATATACTCAGAGAAGGCATGGGCCTTGGCCGCCTGCTATCATGGATGAAAGCTGTAAATTGGCACTCACGTTGAAGACATAATGAATGTGTTGGGGAGGCACTCGCCTAGTGAGATAGGCATTCCGTTGTGAATTCAAATTGTTAAAGTAGCAGGAATTCAAATTATTCAAATAGACCAGACCTGGGTACTAGTGGCTCAGGCGATGTAGAGATTATCATATCTATAATTGTAAGTTTGAAGGCTTATTTCTGAATTTGTCGTCTCGTTGAATTCATCCTGGTACTTTCTCAGAATGACACCACAGTTAATCTAGCGGTCAATAGCAATCTATGAAGCTTTGCTTAAAATTGTAAGGGGTGGGAGCACCCACCTTGAGGCCTTTCAACAGAGAATCTAAGTACATCCAAATTTTGCCTTTTAGAAAGGCATGGTGGTACATGCCTATAAGGTCAGTACACATGAGGCTTAGGCAGTGGATTCATCCAATATTGGAGGCCTGTATGGGCTACAAGGAGGGTTCTAGGACATATGAGCTAGAGGAGATTTCGTTTTTTTAAATCAGAAAGAGAGAGAGAGAGAGAGAGAGAGAGAGAGAGAGAGAGAGAGAGAGAGAGAGAGAGAGAAAGGAGGGAGGGAGGGAGAGGGAAGGAAGGAAGGAAGGAAGGAAGGAAGGAAGGAAGGAAGGAAGGAAAGAAGAAAGGAAGGAAGGAAGGAAGGGAGGGAGGGAGGGAGGGAGGGAGGGAGGGAGGGAGGGAGGGAGGGAGGGAGGAAGGAAGGAAGGAAGGAAGGAAGGAAGGAAGGAAGGAAGGAAGGAAGGAAGGAAGGAAAGAAAAAAAAGAAAGAACTTAATCTTTTGTCAGGTGTGGTAGTGAACACCTTCGTCTTAACTCTTAAAAGGCTAAGGCAGGAGGATTATAGTTTAAGTCTACACAGCAAGACTCTGTCTCAAAGCATCTAAAACAACACAAAATCACGTCTTTCATCAGAGACTAGTCTCACTTAGCACTAAAACATGCCACACATCTCTCGGGAGGATCAGGAAGGACGCGTAGGTCAGATGTCCAGCTGTGAGCGCGTCAATAGTCTACCAGCTCACAGAGGAACGTCTGTGAAAGCGAATTGGGGTCAGTGGTGAAGTCTGGAGGGGGCTTACTTGGCCTAAGTTTGCAGGAACAGATGAGGCAGAGCTCGGGCATGAGGATTTGTACTCCCTCCGCGTTTCCTGCTTCCTTCCGGGCACACAAGAGACGCACATTTGGACCAGAGACCGACCAGTGTGGTTTCCCCAGCAGGGAAGTGTAGTTTCAAACCTCCTAGGGATGGGTAGTCTCTGTTTGGATCAAGCTCACCTTGAGAAAGACGTAACAGCATCTGGGACATAAATCAGAAAATTATAAACAGGAAGCCGATTGAGAAGTAACGGATGTCTAATTCCGAATGCTGCCTCCATTTGAGGTCAGAAGGATGGGCAATGGGTAAGTACATGCAGGTGGGTGTGTGATGTATGCATATGTGTGTTGATGGGCTCATCTGTGCATATGTGCACACATGTGGTGTTTGTGTGTGTGTGTGGTGTCTGTATATGTATGTGTAGAGGAGCTTGTCTGTGTGTGGTATATATATGTGTATATGCAGCTAGGCTTGCTTGTGAGTGTGTGTGTGTGCATGTTTGTATATGTGTTTTTGTTTGTGTGTGTGTGTGGTATATGCGTGTGTGTGTGTGTGTGTGTGTGTGTGTGTGTGTGTGTGTGTGTACTTGTCTGTGTGTGCAGGTGTGGAGGCCAGATGTCAACATCGAGTGTCTTATTCCATGGCTTTCCACCTCAGTTTTTAAGATAGGGTCCCTTACTGAACTTGAAACTCACCACTTTGGCTAGACTGCTAGCTCAACAAGGCACCCGGATCTGCCTGTCTCTGGCCCCCACCCACCGGCACTGGGGTTACAGGCACTCGCCACTGTACCTGGTTTGGTTTTTTTAAACTTGGTTGGTGGGGATCCGAACTCAGGTCTTCATGCTTGTGCGGCTAATTCCTTGCCCGCTGAGCAATTTCCCCAGGCCCAAGGGTGGATGTATTTGTAAGTGGAGGAAATAGGCAGCATCAAGGAAGCATTTGGAAGGAGGGAAACCTTTCTACTCAGCCCTGGGTCTGAGAAAGAAGGCCCAGCACTGATAGGAGGAGCGGACCCGGAACAGTCCCGCTCAGATTTGCTCCTCAGCATTTCAGGCCTGGCTGAAGGAACTCTGTTTTCGTCTCAGTGGGACTTTTCCACCACTTGGCTTCCTTTGGGGTGAGCGCCAAGCTTTGTAATGTCAAAGACGAGATGCTCTGGAGCAGGCAACTAAAACAAGAAGAGGTGGGCGCAGACACCTGAACATGTTTAGGTGTTTTCTAGGTTTTTTTTTTTTTTCAGAGCTAGCAGTTTTCAGCACCTGACCAGACAGAGGAAATGATTTAGGTTTTGACCCAGATTGCAAAAGCAGCCATGAAGAACAAGGCGGTGCCACTGGGGGATTTCTATGATGCTGACAGAGCGGGATTCATCCAAGCTAGAAGCAGAAGCCTGGGGAATTCTTGACTCACCTGGCTGGGCAGTGACTTTCTCAGATAAGAGCTCTTGAAAGGACCGTCTACCCCGAGTGAACTGGGGAACAAGGGAAAGCATACTGGAAAGTCGGAGACAGGGAGGGAAGGTGAGGAGGAAATTGATAAACCTTCCCCAAGTGCCACGGCGTGTTCCTCAAGACACTTCACGCCTATGATCTCAGCTATTCATTTCAGCGATGCTGGGGGAAGTGTGCCACAGGTCCACTCAGCCCTGGGCAGAATAAGTAGCTGGCCTCCAGCCACCTGGCTCTTCTGAGGCTTCAGGCCAAGTCCTGACTCTTCCATGACCGTTTGACTTCCTTGAGAACTCTGAGAAGAAATACCCATATCCTCCAAAGGATGCCAGACATGTAAACTCGCTCTAAGAAGACACTTGAGATAGCTTAACTAGAGCTGTGCGTATGTCGATGTTTTCAAATAAAAACAGATGACTTGAGAAGCTTTGAGTGGCTAAGGAACTCTGCAAACTACCTTTCACCATGATCGCAGCTGGAGAGATCAGCCATGATGCTGAGCCAGTTCTGGAGGGATCAGCTCAGACTTCAGAAAGTAGCACAGTATGATAGGCAAATAAGCATTCAAGACCTGGAAGGCCGGTGGTTGGTAGGAACTAAGGCCTGTGAAAAGCGCTCACGTGAGGAGTGGAAACCTGTGGTGTGGTCCAACCAGGCAGCTGGATGAAGACACCAAAGACCTGTATGTAGGCTCAGGAGATCTGGAGAAAAGCAAACTCCCGTCTATTGAAAATAATCTTTAGAACTCCAATGTTAGCTAAAATTTGGCAAAAGACTTTTAAAACCCACTCATTTTAAACTTCTTAATTATTGAGGAAAGTGGCCCCAAAGGTTGTAAGGCTGCTTTAATCTGTGACATGTGAGCACTGTACAGACTCCAAAAAGATGGAGTCTGGCGTCTCTGGCGTATTTTTTTTTTTTTTTTTTTTTTTTTAGGAAGGTGACCATCTACAAGCTACCATCCGGCAGGCCCAACACAGGCAGGATGGGTGAATCAGCTTAGCCTCCTCTATGAGTGGCCCATCCATTTTTTTCAATAGAGTTCTGAGGACAAATGGAAGGTGGGTACCGGCAGACTACATTGATGGTCTTTAATATCCTTTGTGGTAAGAGGAAAATTTGGAGCTAGAACGTAATCAGTCAGCCAGCTAAGTGCACTGGTAACTGGGAAGGGCTAAGGGCCAAGGAAATACCACTCATGAAGGCAGGTCATTCTAGAGAGAAATGCTTCTGTCACTGGCCCTGTTTGAATTGTCTGTCTTGCTGGCTATGAATCTGACTGTTTGTGTTTTCAGAGAGAGTCTCAGGCAGGTAGTCTGGCTATGCAGATGAAGAAATTCCTGATCCTCCTGCCTCCTTTTCCAAAGTCCTGATATTGTAGGCACACATCACCACACCTGACTCTGAGCTGACTTTTTAAAGGGGTGTTTCAGTGATTTGAGACTGAGTGGAATGACTGAAGCCATGGATACCAGATTTAGAGTTCAAGGAGAACTTGATCGATTAGGACAAAGACTTAAATCCAATAAAGAAATGTGGAATGTGGACAACATGAAGCTTATGCTTATATTACAAAATGAGCTCCGTGGGCAAGTGTGCAAAACAGCAGCATAAGCGAAGTAGCTAGCTTTGAAGTTTTGGTAAATAGGAACGAATATAGAGTGACAAAATGCTAAAATGTCGCTATAAACTTTGGTTGCACAAATGGAATATTTTATCTGGATCAACAGATTTAAATAGTCTCTCTGACGTGCTCAGGTTATATGATATCTCCAAAAGTGTGCTCAGGTCTTGGTACACATTCCCCAAAAGAGAGGGACAACTAAGAACCTGGTTCAAGGAGAGGAATGAGGATAGAAAATTAGAGAGAGTTAAAGAAAATATAAAAGATCTGGCGGAGAGAGGAGAACAGGACAAGGAATTTAGTTGCCTCTGAGTCAGAGTAAGTCTAGTGAGACAGTTGGAATTGTCAGCAAAAACATTCCAGACATCGTAGGTACACAGCTCTGGGGGGCGGGGGTGGGGGGGCCCTACCTCAACCATCTCCTCTCACTGTTCTTCTCTACATATAAGTTGGGCGATCACTTGTTGGGTAAGAGGAGGCAAAGATTCTTGTCTTAAGATCACATCATTCTAAATGGCTAGCCACCCAGTTTTTCTTGAAGACTCTGTAGGAAGGAAAGACAACCACCAAAGGATGTTGCTTAAACATTGGGTAAAAGGTTATGGGCTGCTACTTTCACTTCTTCTGTCAATAAAGGTCTGAGGTCATTTGCTGTCCTGCTCTTGTGTGTTTGGAACTTTACCTAGGGGGGATTTACCAAGGTGAATTGCCCCGCCACCCTCTGCTCTGAATCTGCCATAATCATTTGTACAAAATGCGGCAAGTTTTGCATGAACGAGCTGTCCCAGCTCTTACTTTTATGTTCTTCCACAGCAGTCATCCCTCTGGACACAGAATTCATTATTAAACATGTGTTTCAGGAAGCCTCAAGACCCTTGGTGACTTGACTTCTGCAATAAATTTAAGGGATGGGACAGGACTGAGAACAAGGGACCCTACGACAGTCAAAAACCTTAAAAGGCTTAGCCACCTAAGGCAATGCTGGACCTTGGTGGGATATTGATCTGAACAAACACCAAACTTTTTATGTGACATAATAGAAATCCCTTGACTACTTTTTTTTTTTTTTAAAGATTTTTTTCACCAAAGCATCACCTTGCTTTTCTGTTGTCTACAAACAATCTAAAGTCAGTATTCTCCATCTTTGTGATAAAGTACACATGGAAAACACTGGCTGGACTCATCAATTTGTTTGACAGCTTTGAAATCTGTATTACATCTTCACAGCATTGAGCAAACTATATATATATAGAGAGAAATCCTTCACTCACTTCTTGGTTAGCTGCAAACTGATGAAGGCATACACAAATGATTTGGCCTGTGCGCATCACTACCCAAGCAATGTCTTAAAATCATGCTACAGAGTCCAAGGATGGCAGGAATATGGACACCGTCATTGATAAATGCTTGAGAAAAAAAAATGTTTTTCTTTTGACAATTGTTTCTAAGTTGCACTTCTCCATTCATGCAGATGGATGTATGAGTGTACTTTGGTGTGTGAACAAGCAGAAGACAATGGACAACTTCGGGTGTCAACCTCTGAAAGACATCCCTGAAGCTCACCATTTAGGCTCAGCTGGCCAGCCAGTGAGCCCCAGGGATCTCCTGTCTCCCCCACCCCCACCCCCGGCCCCTGCCTAGTGCACAATTGTGTGCACCATATCTGGCATTTTCATGTGGTTTCTGGGTATCAAATTCAGGTCCTTGCAGAGGTAAGTGTTTTGCTAATCCAGCCACCTCATAAACATCCCATTTCGAATTGTTCCTGAAAAACAGCTTTATTTTTCCATCCCCCAGTGACAACAACAAGACTTTGTTGGGGTTCATTCTCCCTCCTCCCCTCCCTCCCTCCCTGTCCTCCCCCCTGCCCCGCCTCTCTGCAGGTGGCTGAGATGATGACATGGGTGTTGGCTAGCCTCCCATAGACCAGTGAAGCAGAGGAAAACTTGTATGGAGGGAAGGGGGAAAGAATCGAGGGAGTGACTTGGTGACTCCAAGGGAGATTTTTGGAAGGAAAATCTGGAACTTTCCGAGCTTTGTGACTGTTTCTTCCCAAGGTCTGCCTGTCTTCACTCTTGGAATTCTTGAAGCGTGTCTCTAGTCTTAAAACAAATATCCACTTGTTGACAGCAGAAAAAGAAAGTGAAAGAGAAACCCAAAAGAGGCGACCTGATCACTATCTGGTCACCCTTCAAGCTCTTACTCCTTTTATGAAAACTTCCCTGATGCATCAGCGGGGAGATACTGGAGATGCTGTCTCTCAGTTCCCGTAAGTGTTCACTGCGTTCCCCACTCATCTCATTCACCCCGCTTACTGTTCTGGCACCATGAGTTATATTTCTACACTGCTGAGTGAAACCATGCTTTTGAAGCTCATTCATATGTCCCAGGGCACCAAGCAAAGCATAGAGCAGATAAGACCTTCAATAGTCATCCATCCGTGTGACAAGGCTGGCTCAGGCTGAACAGTTCATCAAGTTCACTGGTGAGTGAGCGATTGAAATAACCTTGGCTCCAATAAAACAGAACCAAGCCATGCTGAAAAAAAAATTAAGCAAGACATTAAAATTAGCACTAGGAGTAATTTTAGATTATATGCCACTATTGGAATAGTTTTAAGTGACATCCCCTCCTGAAGAGTGTGTAACCAGGGTTAGCCATCTTAAGAAGTTACAGTGTCTGACCAATTTAAGAAATGTTATGAGTTGCTGCATCTAGAGTGTATGCTCTGTAATTTGGATATACAGTGACCTAAATCCCATGTGTGAACAATACTAAGCCTTTCCTCATTTGTATCACCCAGAGGAAGGAAGAATTTGTAGGAATTCGCTTTGGGGGAGGTCTGCCGTGGCAGGCATTACTTTGAGAGTGGTCTGGAGGCTATCTTTGAGGTCGGGCTTAGTATGAAGCAAGGGCATGCTTTGACTTCTTAAACAGGCCAACTTAATATTAGATCAGATTTGTCAAAGAACCCCATAGACTTACAGTGAATGTTTGCATGGTGCTGGACTTCAGTTATCACAAATTATCCAGGCTTTCCTCTGACCCCATTAGTAACCCTCAAAGCAGGCATTTGTGATGAACTGACTCACAATGTACCAACTCCTTTTCTAGTGTGAACAATGCTGCACTACCAAACAGCAGAGGGCATGAAGGCTTACAAATGTCCAGGATATGCTATCAAGTGAATGTTCTCCTGCAGGGGGTGGGGGGGAAGTAAGCAAGCATAGAGGAATTGACTCTACTTTTCTCTTTAAAATATATTAGTTAATTTTAAATTATATGTGTGTAGTGGTTTGAAAGAAATGGTCCCCAAAGGTAGTGGCACTATTAGGAGGTGTGGCCTTGTTGGAGTAGTTGTGGCCTTGTTGGAGGAAGTGCGTCACTGTTGGGGTAGGCTTTGAGGTCTTATATGCTCAAGCAAGGGCCAGTGTGGAGACAGTTCACTTCCTGTTGCCTGTGGAGCAAGATAATAGAACTCTCAACACCTACCCCAGCACCATGTCAGCCTGCAGGCTGCCATGTCCCACCATGATGATAATGGATTAAACCCCTGAAACTGTAAACCATCCAATTAAATGTTTTCCTTTATAAGAGCCATGGTCATGGTGTCTCTTCACAGCTATAGAAACCCTAATAAGACAATGTGTATGTGTTGGGGGGGCAGGGGGTGAATTTGTACGTGTGAGTGCAGTACCTTTGGAGGCCAGGAGAAGGTGTCAGATCCCCTGGAGATCTGTGAGCCACCTGATGTGAGATCTGGAAATCAAACTCAGGTCGTTTGGAAGAGCAGTACACACTCTTAGTCACCGAACCATCTTTCCAGCTGCTGTTTCTATTTTTCCAGTTATGAGAAATGGTAACTTTTGAGGAATATATGATTTTCCAGAGCAACAATTCTAGGTGAGTAGTGAGCATTCTAGATTTAAATTTGTAGCACATTTAATAGGGCCTTACACAGTCCTATTCTACATGGAAAGTTTTGTTCCTCTGTCTGTACTTATCATCTTAAAAGCATATACAAGCACCATATAGCCCTGAGAAATAACTGGGTACTGTTTTGCCTATTTGTCTAGGAATAATATGCATGAAGAGACTATGTTTACATTTATTGTAAGTGCTGAGAACTATGAGCTGCTGAATCATTTTCCCCAAGAATCCTGGAAATGAACAGTTATGGTTTGACTGTGACTTCTCCACAGAGCAGTTCGAGGTCACTGTGTTCTGAGCCTTTTTACAATTTAGTCATGCTGGGGGTTAAAGTTGACATGGGTTCCCTCCTTGATATTTCCTCTTGATTAGCTCTCAGATACAAAGATTACATGTCCCGTTTCATTCTAGACTTGAGCAGCAGGGAAAAAAAATGAAAGAAAAAACCCACCAAACTTCTGCTTTTCCTCTCTCCACGTCATAAATCTGGAGTCCCAGGAGAATCACACAGCAGATGTTTCTGGCATGTCAGTCACCCATAGGGACTTTGTGCATATCATTTCAGGAATTTTCCAGAGACCTTCAGGGTACTATTCAATACATTAGAACCACTCCTTACCTATTTAAATTTATCAGATGAAAAACCATGGGAATTAGTCATTTTTTTTCTTTGCAGTGAGCCTAAGGCCTTCCATGTGTAAAGAATGCACTCTACCAGAGAGCTACATCCCTAGCCCCAATGAAGACCTTTTAATCTACTCTTTACAACCATGGCATTATAATAATTCCAAACTCCTGAGAAAAGTACAAGACTAATACACAAAGTTTCTATCTATGCTTTACCCCCATCCCCCAAATTTCAGTATTTTGATCACATTTTTATTTTTATCATCCTGCCTTTCTCTGGTTGCACATATCTGTGTCCTGCGCTTCTTTTCTAAACCACTGGAGAGGTTTTCCCTACACTTCCCTTTACCTCTTAGGACGGTAAGGATTTCCCAAGAGCATTGTCTTACGCAATCATGTGGTATGGTTATCCAATGCGGGACATTTCCCATTGATGAAACAGCTTAGGCCACTCATGCTTTTCCAGTTACAGCGATGAAGGGCAGCCTGAGCACTATTTGTTCTCTTCTACCCAGGTGCCAATGCCGCTGTCCTATCCATTTTATCTGTTGCTCTAAAAAAAAATTTTTTTTTTTTATCTTTTCTTTGCTCTTCACAGTGAAGCCAATGGCTTCCTGTGGTATTCTCCGGTTAGATCTGCCGATGCAGCCCAGTCTATCTCTGGCCGGAAAAAGACACAGGGATGGGGTGAGCTTCTCGGGTGTCCCTGGTGTGAGACAGCTGTGATACTTTTCTTTCATGACAGTGGTCCTGAGCATCTGATCCCATTTGTCCATTTTCTCCACTCTGGAGTTTCTGTGTTGTTCTTCGAAACTAGTGAGCAGCCTATGGGGAGACTCTCTAAAGCCGTGCCAAGATC
This sequence comes from Peromyscus maniculatus bairdii, assembly GCF_049852395.1. Lineage (NCBI taxonomy): Eukaryota > Metazoa > Chordata > Mammalia > Rodentia > Cricetidae > Peromyscus > Peromyscus maniculatus. The sequence goes on along the minus strand of NC_134867.1, from coordinate 40,530,977 downwards.
CTGCTCCGCATCACGTTTCTCTTCCCAACTCATCCCATCAAGCTTTGCTACAGAGCTTGTGCTGCTTTCTGCCTCCGCCCACTCTTTCCACAAAAAGCAAAAGTGTTCACCGTAAAAAATGCCCCTCACTGTCTCCCCTTCTGTTCCTCCTTCCTTTCCTTTCTTGCCTAAACTATTGTTAGTATTAATTTATATATTCTAAATGTATTCTGTGTGTTTATAAGCCATTCCTATCATTGCTATTACCTCTCATGCCTAAATAACCCCAGATCTAGTAAGTTGTAAACCCTTTTAAATGGCCCCTGTGTGCTTTGTATGGGCTCCTGTCCTTTCAAAAACCATCTTACGTTCTGGGTCAACAAGATGTCCCAGGTTGATCCTGTGTCGTCCCTGTTCCTACCAGCTGCCCAAGGACCTCTGTTTCCTTTTCATGTGGAGTAGTATTTAGAAACTAAGATCTGAGCACTAGATATGCTCACGGCTACCTTCGTGTCTTTGTCTCTAGATCCCAACAGCAGACATAACCAGAAAAAGTCTATACAGAGACAGATGCACAAGAAGGCACACACAAGAGAATGTCTTTCTATGTATTAGAGACACTTCATCATCTTTCATACCTCATTTTTTAATGATTTTATTTTTGTTTTATATCCTGACCACAGTTCCCCCTCTGTCCTCTCTTCCCACTCCCTCCCCTCTCACCTCTCCTCTGCCCCCCTCCTGACCCCACTCCTCCTCCTTTTCTATTCAGAAAAGGGAAAGCCTCCTCCCATGGATATCAACCAACAACCATCATCAAGTTGCAGTGAGGCTAGGCACCTTCCCTCTTACTAAGGCTGGACAAGGACCAGTATGAGAAGCAGGGTCCCAAAAGCCAGCAGAAGAGTCAGAGACAGCCCCTGCTCCCATTGTTAGGAGTCCCACAAGAAGACCAAGCTATATAACTGTAACGTATATGCAGAGGGCTTTGTCCATTCCACGCAGGCTCCCTGGTTGACGGTTCAGTCTCTGTGAGCCCAGGCTAGTTGATTCTGTGAGTCTTCTTGTGATGCCCTTGACCCCTCTGGCTCCTACAATCCTTCCTCCTTCTCTTCCGCAGGATTCCCTGAGCTCTGCTTAATATTTGGCTGTGGGTCTCTGCATCTGTTTCCATGAGATGCTGGATGAAGCCCCCTGATGAAAATTTGGCTAGGCACCAATCTATGAGGATGGCAGATTATCATTAGGCATCATTACATTGACATTTATTTTTGCCAGTCATGCCTACTTCATCTTTTAATTTCCCTTCCTCTACCGTGAGAACCCTGACTTTCAATGACATAAGGATACTGACTCATTTTTTCCATCCACTAACAAATGCATTTAGAGTCACTATACTGTATCCATCAACTAGACAATCAATAAATAGCTGCGATTTCCCTAGTGAGGTTTTATTGTTAAAATATGGTTAAAGTTACTCGAATTTGATCTTCAATCCTCACCTCCACTTCAATGCAATCATATCCTTTTCTAATGGTATACTCAGGAAAGGGTTAACAACCACTTCTACCTGTTTTCCCATCGCTCTTTGTAGATAAATGATTTCATTATTTCCTGGGTTACTTTTCCTGTGGGTTTTTTAGGGGGGGGGTAGAATAAGTAATTTATGTTTCCTCAGTTCATCTTCTTGCTTACCAAAAGGTAATATAATGTAGATTCTCTTTTGCATAGGCTACTTTAAAAAAAAAAGCTTTACTTGGTAGATGTATTTTTGCAGCTGTATGGCACTCTATTGTTTGAATGAAGTATTCTCAAGCTAACAGATAGTCCCAATAATGGATATATTTTTTTTAAAAGTCTGGAGTTAAGAAATTGTGTGTGTTTATTTTCAAATTCTGAAGGGAAATCTTCAGCATGGACTCCTAGGAAGAGAACTGTTAGTATAAGACTAAAGATCTGCTTTTGTCAGATGTGAAAAAAAAATCCCCTTCATGGGTGTGTGCCATTTCATATTCCTGCTGTGTGAGTGGGCACATGTCCCTACAGCCTTACCAACAGGGTTATCAAGCTTTGAATACTTCTCAATCTGATGAGCGAGAAGTGGCTTCTTTGTACAGTTTCGATTTTATGAGTGAAACCATGCATCTTTATCTGTGCTTAGTTTAAGGTCACGGTGATTTACATCTCTTTTTTGGGAATGGATCATGTCTTTTGACCATTTTAAAACTATAGTTTCTGAAGTGTTTCTTTTTGTCTGTAATATGTATCTTAAATAGTTTCTTCTAATTTGTTATTTACCTTTTATGATTTTGCCCTTAGTTTTTGTGATTAGATTTATTAACTATTTGTTCTTTTGAATCCAAAATTTAAGTTGCTATTCAAAGCCTTCTGCCTACACTCAGATTTGAGAGGAACTCACCCTGAGGTCTTCTGGCACTTGTAAAGTTAATAGACTTCTTTTTCCATGTGGAATCTTTGAAGGTTAGAGAAGTGGACATAATTTTACTTTTCTTCCAAATATCTATCTAATTGTTCTGCTGTGTTTACTGGACAATGTTTTCTACAATAAAATCTATTGTTTTTCTTATAATGAATGCCTTCTTAATAGTAAAAATAAGTTAAAATTCTCTCTCTCTCTCTCTCTCTCTCTCTCTCTCTCTCTCTCTCTCTCTCTCTCACACACACACACACACACACACACACACAAAACCACACACACACAAACTTCAAGAAAATACACATTAAAGCCTTCCATCAAAAGCTATGTATTAATAAGAAATAATGTCACTCACTGTAGTTTGACCAGGTTAAATATCATTTAATAAAAGATGAAATTAAGTAAAGGAAACTGTTTCTTAATCTGAAAACAAACTCCATCTGGAGTTCAAAGACTCAAGATAATCCCCCTTTACCATACTCTAGATTTTCTGTCTCTGGTCACTGTATTCCATCTGTTCTTGTGTGAATAACACACTGTTCCAAACAGAGACAGTATGGGAGCAGGCCAGGGCTGGACTCTGTCTTCTCCCACAATATCCACCTCATGTCTGGTCTTTATCAGTGTTTTCCTAGCATGTGTACTTTTCCATGCCAACTTCAATGCTCATTTATCCAGTTCTGGAGTTTGGGGTGAAAAGGGCCTTGTTTTATTGGAATTTCATTAAATCTGTAGATTTAATTCACTAGATCCCATGAAAGTGGAGTCACAGACAGCTGAGCCACCCAGCATGGGTGCTAGGAACAAAACGTGGGCCCTTTGGAAGCACAATACATGCTCTTAAATCCTGAGTCATCTTTCTATCCTTTTTTTCTTATTTTTATTCTCAAGTATCTAATCTCTTAATGGAATTGTAAATGGAGGTTTTTTTCAATTATATTTTTAACTGGCTTTTATATGTGTGTATGAAATCCACTGACTATTTTCACTTGATATTTTCAAATATAAATCATTGCTTATCATATATGATCCTTATAGGTTTTGTTTTTAATTTAATTTTATTTTATTTTACAATATAATTTAGTTCTACATATCAGCCATGGATTCCCTTTTTCTTCCTCCCGCCCCCCCTCCCCTTCTCCCTAGCCCACCCCCATTCACGTCTCCTCCAGAGCAAAGACTCCCCCGAGGGTTGAGATCAACCTGGTAGACTCGGTCCAGGCAGGTCCAGTCCCCTCCTCCCAGACTGAGCCAAGCGTCCCTGCATAAGCCCCAGGTTTCAAACAGCCAACTCATGCACTGAGCACAGGACCCGGTCCCACTGCCTGGATGCATCCCAAACAGATCAAGCTAATCAACTGTCTCACCTATTCAGAGGGCCTGATCCAGTTGGGGGCCCCTCAGCCATTGGTTCATAGTTCATGTGTTTCCATTCGTTTGACTATTTGTCCCTGTGCTTTATCCAACCTTGGTCTCAACAATTCTCGCTCATATAAACCCTCCTCTTTCTCGCCAACTGGACTCCCGGAGCTCCACCCGGGGTCTAGCCATGGATCTCTGCATCCAGTTCCCTCAGTCATTGGATGGGGTTTCTAGGATGACAATTAGGGTGTTTGGCCATCCTATCACCAGAGTAGGTCAGTTCGGGCTGTCTCTCGACCATGGCCAGTAGTCTATTGTGGGGCCATCTTTGTGGATTTCTGTGGGCCTCTCTAGCACTTTGCTTCTTCCTATTCTCATGTGGTTTTCATTTACCATGGTCTCCTATTCCTTGTTCTCCCTCTCTGTTCTTGATCCAGCTGGGATCTCCCGCTCCCCCAAGCTCTCTTTCCCTCGACCCTTGCCCTTTATTACCCCCACTCACGTCCAGGCTGTTCATGTAGATCTCATCCATTTCTCTGTCATTGGGCGATCCCTGTGTCTTTATTGGGGTCCTTTTTTTCCAGGTAGCCTCCCTGGTGATGTGAGTAGCAGTCCAGTCATCCTTGTTCCACATCTAGTATCCTCCTATGAGTGAGTACATACCATGTTTGTCTTTCTGAGTCTGGGTTACCTCACTCAGGATGATTTTTTCTAGATCCATCCATTTGCCTGCAAACCTCATGATGTCATTGTTTTTCTCTGCTGAGTAGTATTCCATTGTGTATCTGTACCACATTTTATTTATCCATTCTTCAGTTGAAGGGCATCTAGGTTGTTTCCAGGTTCTGGCTATTATAAACAATGCTGATATGAACATAGCTGAGCAAGTGCCCTTGTGGTATGATTGAGCATTCCTTGGGTATATGCCCAAGAATGGTATAGCTGGATCTTGGGGGAGATTGATTCCCAATTTTCTAAGAAAGCGCCATATTGATTTCCAAAGTGGTTGTACATGCTCTCACCAGCAGTGGAGGAGAGTTCCTCTAGCTCCACATCCTCTCCAGCATAAGGTGTCTTCAGTGTTTTTGATCTTAACCATTCTGACAGGCGTAAGGTGGTATCTCAGAGTTGTTTTGATTTGCATTTCCCTGATGATTAGGGATGTTGAGCAATTCCTTAAATGTCTTTCAGCCATTTGAGTTTCCTCTGTTGAGAATTCTCTGTTTAGTTCTATAGCCCATTTCTTAATTGGACTGTTGGGCATTTTGATGTCTAATTTCTTGAGTTCCTTATATATTCTGGATATCAGTCCTCTGTCTGATGTGGGGTTGGTGAAGACCTTTTCCCATTCTGTAGGCTGTCACTTTGCCTTGTTGACCGTATCCTTTGCTCTACAAAAGTTTCTCAGTTTCAAGAGGTCCCAGTGATTGATTGTTTCCTTTGAAGTTTATAAAGCATTTGTGCAACAGACGTTTTGGTTAATGCATGCAACGATTTACTTTAACAAACCAAAGACTTTCTCATAAAATATATTGCTTCAATGAAGTGAGCCTATAATTAGGTTATTAATTGCATGTTGTTTCTAGTAAATGTAACCAGGTATTAAACATAGCATGTTTTTCAAGGGAGTTTAGAATTATCTACTTTAGTGGTGTTAAATTTTAATTTCAAGCATATAATTAAAAGGGCTTACATTCAGGGATACCTCAGCTCAGTTTCCACTCAGGCTGCAAAGCTGAGCTTTTTAACAGCAAAGCTCACTGGCTAATTCTCTATAGACACCATCCAAAGGGCATCAAACACAGGTGCTTGTTTCCTGGGCTGGAAAAGCCAGAGGGAGATGTACTCCCCTGTCTGTAGACATTACTTTGTCCTTCCTGTGACAAAATGCCTCCCAAAAGCCACTTAAGGGAGAAAGGATTCATTGGGACTCACGGTTTCAGTCAGTCCATCAGAGACAGGGTGGAGGTGTGAGGTGGGAATCAGTACCAGAGGCTCCTCACACCACTGTGAAGCAAGAAGCTGAAAGCCTAGCACCAGAACCAGTGGTGGGAACAGCCTTCCAAAGCCTGGGCCTAGCGACATACTTCCATGAGCTGGGCCTCAGCCCCTTGGCTAGGCCAGTAGCCAGAGAGCAAACCTCCGGGGCTTGAGATGGTGGTGGTGGGGGAGCATTGTCTTCTCCAGTTCCCTTCAGTTCCTATCATTTTTTTCCCCACACACTAACCCCCTCTATGCCGGCTCAGTTGTGAATGTGTATTAATAGACAAATCCACAGTATTTGGAAGTGCCACAAAATCCATAAGGGTTTTAGACAAATTAGACTCCAGTTTTAACTTAGTACTTGCATGTATTTATGAAACACAGGAGTGAGCACAATCGGACATACACACCATGTCGTATCTGCCAGAGACAGAACACGTTCCCGACAGTGGCAGGCCCCAGCCTCAAGTATATGGTGTCACCGCATACCTTGATGGCAGTATTTTCTCATGTGTTTGAGTTGGTCCTCACGTGTGTGAGTTGCCCATCATGACCCAGAAGCCTATAAAACCCGCTGCCAACATTGCCAGTAAGAGGCCCGCGGAGGCACCTCCGAGCTGGAAGTAAAACTGAAAGTAAACGATGACCCCAGGGTCAAGTCAGTGACTTGTGTAGGCGTGTCCCAGTCCACCGCAGCGGAGACTGTTGAAGAAGAGCAAATGGATAACAACGGTTAAAAGATTGGCTTCACTGAAGGCGGTGACATCAGCCAAGTCCCAGAAGCACCCGCATCAGCCCTGGAGAAGGTGCCAGTGACGTGTGGAGTCCAAGCAATGAGACCTTCCCCTCTCATCGCTGTGATGACCCTGATCAGAACCAAAGGCTTGTTTACGATGTTCAGTGAAAAGGCTAGCCCCAACTGTGATGTGGGACCTGCTACTAGGGCTGGGTGGTTTCAATGACTTAAGAACCATGGTTTGCTCCACAATCTGAAACTGAGCGCTGAGTCTGTCCGTGCGGGCACGTGGTACTTAGGCCTTTACCATTTAGATTTGTGTCAGTACATCCTGGGAGTTCACATGACGGTGGGATGGTAAGCTTGTTTAACTGCTCATTTCTCAGGAGGCTCCCCTGTTGCTAAGTGACTGTCTATGTGCAAGTTACTCAGCCACGGACAGTGTTTAGACACAGATAGATTGAAAGACTCTTTGGAAGAGCTCCTTACCTGATCCTTCTCTGGAGGCTCCAAGATGCACAGGATCTGTTCTTGCACTGCATGGTGACCAAGAAGCATAAACCACAGCATTATTAGAGAGCAGTGTGGCCACGACACCTTAACCTTCCTATAATAAGAATGTCCTCCACATGTGAAACATACAACTGCTTTTGAAAGTTTTATAGGTGAAGCTGGAGAGAGAGACGCTCAGTGGTTAAGAGAACTTGCTGCTCTGTCAGAGGACCTGATTTCAATTTCCACCCCTACTGGGGTGCTCCAGGGGATCTGATCAGACATACATGCAGGCAAAATACCCTAACACATGAAAATTCATAGAAAAATAATTTTAAAGTTTTATCCTCTCTCTCTCTCTCTCTCTCTCTCTCTCTCTCTCTCTCTCTCTCTCTGTGTGTGTGTGTGTGTGTGTGTGTGTGTAGGTAGGTAGGTATGGGTGTGTGCTGATCAAATTGGGGGCTTTTTATATGCATGCTAGGGAAATACACTGCAACTTATCTGCTGTAGCTAAGCTAGCCCTCCAGGAAATAAAAACAACCCTGGTGATCATGAATCTGAAGAGTGGGAGAGAAGTGGGAGGGATCGGAGGGAGGAGAAGGAAGGAGAGAGTCATGTAATACCATATTCATATATGATATTCTCAAAAACTAAACTACATATTGTTGAGACCAAGATTGGAAAAAGCACAGGGACAAATAGCCAAACTAGTGGAAACACATGAACTATGAACCAATAGCTGAGGAGCCCCAACTGGATCAGGCCCTCTGGATAAGTGAGACAGTTGATTGGCTTGAACTGTTTTGGAGGCCCCCAGGCAGTGGGACCAGGACCTGTCCTCAGTGCATGAGCTGGGTGTTTGGAACCTGGGGTCTATGCAGGGACACTTTGCTCAGCCTGGGAGGAGGGGACTGGACCTGCCTGGACTGAGTCTACCAGGCTGAGCTGAATCCCCAGGGGAGTCCTTGCCCTGGAGGAGATGGGAATAGGGAGTGGGCTGGGGGGAAGGCAAGGGGGGCGGGAGGAGGGAGGACAGGGGAATCCGTGGCTGATATGTAAAATTAAATCAAATTATCAAATTTAAAAAAATAGGAAAAAAAAAGGAAGAAAGCCCTTGGGACTTGTTTTTAGGTCCATACCTTTTCAAATGTAGAAACCATAAATGAATAAAAGCCACATTTTTAGTTAGACTGTGAGTGAGAGTTGATTGTCTATTTGACAAGAAATTAAAGACATCTCAGTACTTCAATTTTAAAATCCATATGGCTGTATGGTATTGATTCCATCCACTGATGAACTACACACTAACCATGTCTGGTTCCTGAAGATCCCAGTTTGAAAAGACTCATTCAAAAACCTCTGTTGTATTCCTAGTACCATATAATACCCAAATAATACCACAATTTAAAGATTAAATGAGAATCAGAATTCTTTGTTGTATTTGTTCATTCATTAATTCTTTCATTCAATATGTATAAAATCCTTAGTCCTATATCAGAAAATACCCTAGATGTTAAAGATTCTGAGACGAGTCATACAGACAGTGTTCCCAGAGATCACAGTGTATATAAGATCAGTCTTGTTTTGTTTGTTTAAAATATACTTTCTTAGTTTTTGTGGTAAAGAAGTCTTGCAGGATAATTTCTCATGACCATAAGGATAAAACACAAAAACAACATATGAATAGTAATATCTCAGTCCACTGGAAAGAGACACTAGTGTGTAATGCCCCTATTGCTAGGCTGTATACCATGGTGGGTTTTTTTTTTGTTGTTGTTGGTGGTGGTGGTGGTTGTTTGTTTGAGACAGGATTTCTCTGTGTAGTTTTGGTGCCTAGCCTGGATCTCGCTTTGTAGACCAGGCTGGCCTTGAACTCACAGAGATCCACCTGGCTCTGCCTCCCGAGTGCTGGGATTAAAGGCGTGTGCCACCACCGCCCGGCTGTACACCATGTTTTACAACTATTTCAGGCCATTTGTTGCACTGGCAAATAATTTCCTCCTTGTGTTCAGTTTATTTACATTTTAAGATTCATTTTATTTTTACTTTACATTATGAGTGCTTTGTCTGGTATGTGTGTGAACTGGGTACATGCCTGGTGCCCACGGAGGTCAGAAGAAGATGTAGAATATCCTGGAACTAAACCACTCTGTGGGTGCTGGGAACCAAACCTGGGTTCTCTGCAAAAGAAACAAGTACTGATAACCACTGGGTTATCTCTCCAGTTCTTCCACATTCATTTAAAAAGAAAGAAAGAAAAAGAAGAAAACTAAACAAAAACTCTAATAAGGTGGATGTGGAGACACGAGAGCAGCTTTTCTACGAATAAACACGGCTAGCTGGTGTTGCTAGGAAATCTCATGAATATCTGGCTCAGTAGGAACTTTCTAGTCTCCAGGTTAGGCAGTTGGGATTTTTGAGCTGACTTACTCACTAGAATCCAGTACTGTGCCTTTGAGCACAATGAGACAGATGAAAAAAAGACCATTTATGGCACGATCTCTGCCTCCGAAAAAGGAAAGACTTGGTTTGAACAAGTTGGGAGTCAATGTGTCTCCAGAATCCCTGTCTCAGAGCAGTCAGAGGGGAGAGAACTTGACGAGACAATAAAAGAATACAACTGCAGCTCCTACTTCCTGTCAGTCGGCCCCATGCCCAGACATCTATCCTAAGAGGGCTTCGCATCCAAGGACATCACATAACCACACAGGAAGCCATGAAAAGTGCTGAAGCCAGACTTTCATACAGTGACCCAAGGCAAGCAGAGCAGCTAGAGAGACGATGCAGCTTGTGAGCAATTTCCTTCTCTTTAATATGAAGATGTGGGTGTCATTTTTGATTGATGTCCAACCAACACTCCACTTTCATCTCTTCCTTCCCCACAACAGACCAAAACTGTTTTACAGAGTCCTCAGGCTACATGTAAGGGAAACCAAATAAAGTCGTCTACACAAAGAAGGCATTCATTAAAAAAGTATTAACATGTATGTTAGAATCCATGGAAGAAGTAAACCTCCCCCCCCCCTTCTTCAGCTTCTAGAAGATCCAGAAACTTCTACAAAGAGAAGTTCCTTCCCTCTGCCACGAACTTCACTCAATCACTAATGCCTTAGCTGGGCGTTTCAAACTCTTAAGAAGAAAAATCCAATTGACCTGCCAATAAATAGCCCCCCCCAGACAGACAAGGTTGGCTTTTGTTCAGAGTCCCACACTTACATAAATGCTGCCGATTACAAAGCCATGAAAAGAGTACATTTATCAAAACCAGATCTGGTGCCTATCAATTTGTCCTCTACACAACTCGTGGTATAACATAAGCTAAATTCCTAAACCCCAAGGGAAGCAATTCCTCAAATATCCTGCCATAGAATCTGGAGTGAAAGGCAGCCATGTTTGGACTTTGTGGGTTTTGTGGGGGTATTCTGACACTAAAGCAAACATTGCTTTAGAATACAGGGGAGATTTCAGTAGTACTTATGTATCAGGAGAAAAAAGACATTAACTATCTCGTCACTATGGTACCAGCTCAACAGAATGCTCATTCTTTTTATTGGTGACTAGCTGGACACTGAATGCTAAAATTGCAAATAGTTTTCACTAAAATTCAGTTCAACTTAACTCACTTTGTTTAGAATGGTAATTGTTAATTTGAGAATTTGTCACTTGAGACCAAGTGTCCGCTGTGTTAATAGTTCACTAGTTGGGCCCAATGAGATGGCTTGGTGGGTAACAGAGAGCTTGCCCAGCAAGCCTGAGGACCTGCACTGAGTCCTGGAAATCAGGGTTAGGAGAGAGCCATTGAAAAGAGTGAACACTCTGCTTAACTGGTATTTGTGGTCCAGACGTAGTCTAACGTGAAGAGAGAGTTTAATATAATGAATAATACACTCTTGTGGATTGTTGTTTTTTTTAATAATGATGTTAAGATTTTTGAAAGAAGAGAGACAAGAAATACTGTACAGACGTCACTGTAAGAGACTATGGGAGTTTTGTGATAGTGACATTTGGACTTTAAATCCCTTAAGAGAGATTCTGTGATCATGATAATTATCTGGAGATCCATCAATATGATTAGACATCACATGTACATTTCAGTGTCCATTCAGAATCTAAGTCTTGTTTTAAGAATGCTATTGACAGTTCCCATCATCACCTCAGGAGAGGAAAGATGACCCAACCTGAAACCAGCACAAACCAAGAACTGTGATTCAGCACCTTCTAACCGGGCGTTACTGTCGATCCAATACAAACCTACTAAACTATGAATCATAGAAAGATAGTTATTCATTTGACTAAAATAGAAGGAAAGAAAGTTCTGGGATCACAGGCATATGCCACCAGGCTCAGCAACCTGTCATCATTTTCTTGTTCATCCAGACAACGTTGAACCATTGGCTGAATGCGTTAGCATTCCTAACATTTTCAAGTTAAAGTTCCTTCATTTTTTCCTTCACACACAGTTATTAATACATTAAATCCTATCTTTACACACACATATAGGTGTTATAATTGAGGGACGTATTTGTCCTACTGTACTGAGCCCACAGAGGAGGTGTCATGTAATTAAAGCAGGCACCGGAGGAGAAGCCCTGTGAGCATTTCCAGAGGAGTTGATGTTGTAAGAGACCCTGATACACTTATCAAGTCTTTAGCTTCCTTATCTGCCTCGTTCTGTGCTGAAAACTTTGATGCAGCCATTCACTCGTCCTGTGCTGTTTATTTTTGCCTGAAACGCTCTTACCCATGTGCTTTGCCCTGGGAAAGTATCTGTCTCACAAGTTCAAGTTGGAGTCAACAACTAGGAAGCTCCCTTGTCCTCCTTCCCACGGGGTGGGAACCCCCTCTGCCCCGTGAGACTTTTCTACTAAACCACTTCTCGAAGTAGATGACTTTCTGTGTGCTGGTCCTTTCCAAGAGAACACCAGCTCTTCAAGGAGAAGACTTTCTGTGTGCTGGTCCTTTCCAAGAGAACACCAGCTCTTCAAGGAGAAGGACCTTGTTCATCTCTAGCATCTTGCACAGAGCCCAGAAGGTACTCAAATGCACACCCAATGGGCAAAGAAGTTCCTAACGATGAGACAAGTGACAAATTCAGTCCCTGATACTCAGATCACCTGCTCTCACGCATACTACATAACGTTAATGTTGAGTTATACAGGTTGGCATTTTGTTTTTAAATCTAAATGTATGCAAAGAACTGTAAAGGGGATGGCTTTGCAGTTAAGAGCAGTTGCTCTAGCTGAGGATCAGGGTTCAGTTCCCAGCACTAACACAATGGCTCACAACCCTATGTAACTCCAGTTCCAGGGGATCTCCCATCCTCTTCTGACCTTCTCAAGTACCACATGCACACATGGTGCATATACATATGCATAGATAAACACTTACACACAAAAAATAAACAATCCATTTTTTTCAAATAGAGTTTTACAATACCATTGATGTTGAAATTTAAAATAATTAATGGAATCTTAATGATAGTCACATGAAAAGAAATTCCAAGTCAGGGGAGATATGTAATGTTTTAAAGTTCAGATAGCTTTTTCTCTTAATAATTGAGCCTTTAAATAATAATATAACAGTGTTCTTTATTTTAAAATGTAAACATTGCTGGACGGTGGTGGCGCACACCTTTAATCCCAGCACTTGGGAGGCAGAGGCAGGCGGATCTCTGTGAGTTCGAGGCCAGCCTGGTCTACAAAGCGAGTTCCAGGAAAGGCACCAAAACTACACAGAGAAACTCTGTCTTGAAAAAACCAAAAAAAAGAAAAAAAGGTAAACACAGAGGGGCACAATGTAAAAATATGAAAACCTCTTGTCTCCTCAGTTACACAGTTGGAAGGGTGAGTCTGATGGATTTTCTTGTTCAGATATTTTTATAATTAAGAAATATTTTTTGCACACACGGGCAACCTCCCTCAGGTAACTTTTTCCTTCCATTTGTAAGCAAATAAGGATTTTAACTCCATATTGTTATTCAACTTGTTTTTGCCACTTAAAAATATAATTGGAAGACTGGAGAGATTGTTCGGTGGTCTCTAATCTGGATTCTCGGCATCCAGGTAAAAGGTAGGCACAGAGGTGCACACTTCAGATTTCATATTTATTTATGTGTTTATGAGTGCTTGGCATGCATGTATGTGTGTGCACCACATGCAGGTCTGCTGTTTGCCTGTGTGTATTCACTACATGCAGGTCTGGTGTCTGCAAAGGTAAGAAGAGGCTCTCAGATCCCCTGGAACTGGAGTTACGGATGGTCTAAATCACCATGTGGGTGTTGGGAACTGAACCCGAGTCTCCTACAGAAGCAACAAGTGCTGTTAACTGCTGATACATCTCTCTGGGCCCACAGTGCACAATTTTCACTCCAATGCTAGGAACAGAGACACAGGACATCCAGGGGCCAGCTACCCTAGTTGACGGAGTAAGCTCCAGGTTCAGTGCAAAATCCTGTCCCAAAAATGAGGGTGGAGAAGGACAGGGGAAGACATAGACAACATCACCCTCTGGCCTCCACATGTGTACACAAAGGCAAGTGCACACACACACACACACACACACACACACACACACACACACACAGGGGAGGGGGAGCGAGAGCTTCTTATTGGAAACTTTTGTAAAGACTCTTCCCAGGACATTTAAATACCATGTACAAAGGCATTTTCAGAGTTTGTTTTTAATATATAATTACAGCATTGAACAAAACCAGTACTGTATCATTTCAGTAGAGCATCTCACGGAAATCTCCCATCTGCATCTGTAGGTGATCTCTTGAAATATAGGCGTGGTCTCGGAATGCTTGGTTATCTTGTTCCTACTATGACATCATTTGGGAAGTCCAGGCTTATCCAACTTATCCAAGGACAGAACCTGCCCTGGGGATTTCAGCACTACCTCATTTGGAAAATTTAGAAAATTATGCAGGAATTACATCAAGAAAACCTTTGATTTGAAACTTCATCAAGAGTCATTATTAACTTTTCCAAACATTCTTTAAGAGGAGTGTGTATGTGTATATATATAAGCATCAACTTTATAAAAGGGAGCTGCAGGGCTGAAAACACCATTTCATTTTCAGTCGCTTTGGCAAAGTGTTAACCCACAATAAACACGCTTCCATGTTGCTAAGTAAACAGGAGACAGTCAAGTTTCCTCACAAGTTGTTTTTAGCATTTTATCTTGGCTCACTTGAGGAGGAGGATAGTTGTGTGGTACACAACCTTCAAAGTAGCAGCAGGCCAGGCTGGAGCCTACTATAATAATTACTCAGACCTGGTGCAAATGCCTGTTGGTGATGTTCACTATGCATGGGGTCTGTAGTTCGCCAGGCTCTTAGGATAGCCTAGCCGTGGAAATCGACAGAGCGGTTCCATAGTCAAACTCTGTAGCTTTCTTGGAACCATGCTAAGTATGGTTCTTTTGGCTTCTTTTCTGATTTGTCAAGGTTTTCACTTCTAAAAGGAAGATATTGAACTAGGTGGTCTTCTAGTGTTAAAATTGTAATTTAACCAAATGATGACTTCAGTCCAAATTTTACATCTTTTGCCAGCCTGGGTTTAGGGTCAGCTGTGAGATATCTCTTAATGAACTTACAATTAATGCTAGGCTCCTATTTGTCTCTCGAGGGAAAGTGTGAAAACCACACTAAATGGACCATGGAGAAAGAAGAAATCTATTACTATGTAAAAAAGGGATCGCTCAGAAGAGACGTTTTGCCACCCTCTGCCTTCTCCGCTCTACACAACCCAAAACAAGAAAGACGTACGGAGTGGTGGGGGAATAAAAAGAATCAAGGTCAACGTGGGTTCAGCCAACCTGGTCGTCCTGGCCCAAGGGTCCCAAACACTGGAATCAACTAAGGACCTTGCTCTGGTGGATTACGACATGCTCAACCAGTCTGCCAAGGCAGTCATTGCCATCCCTTGAGAAAATAAAAACATGTACAGACATTCATCAAGATGGCACAGTAGACATGATCAGGGCAGCAGCAGAGCTTCTGGGAAATTTTTTTTTTCCCAAGGGCATGCCCAGCTCTCAAATGGTTGCTAACTTTTTCTTTGGGGATTACTGCTTTCTCGGAGAAATGCTTTCCTTAACTGTTACTAGCCACCAAGGACTCGGATGTTTGAAATTCCTCAAGGACAGATGATGCATCCCATTGCCCTGTCCAAGGGTCCCAGTCACTCTGACACTGTGAGGGAATTCCAACTTCTGACTCAAATGGAGGATTTTGGATCAGAGGGAGCCAGACACCTGCAACTTCGTGGTTTCCAGCAAAGCAAAGTGTGGGTTCTGTGTCGTGGTGCAGGGGCTGAAGTGGAGCCTTCACGGATCTGTTCTGTCGTTAGCTCATCGAAGCACTACTTTGCTCAATATTTACCTCAGCTCCTCCCTTCCATAAATCCTGCAGTGAGTCTTCTCTTTGGGGAGGGTTTGATAAGGGTGATCCGCAGTCTTGGCTTGTGTTCCATGCAGTCCTCGGCCACCAGGCAGATCCCATGGGTCTGACCTAGTGGATCTTGGTCTGAGTGACAGTCCTAGTTCTCGTTTTCAGTTCATGCCACAACTTCAAAAACAAACAACTCTCGCTTAGAGTAGATCTTCCTCATGAGACAGATCCTCTATTGGTGAGCAGTAAAATAACTTAATTTTTAAGCCCGCGGAGGTGCCAAGGGGCTGTATTACTCAGTAAGTAACAGAGGACCACCTGGTGGCCATGATAGAAGACATCTGCGGGATGATCTTGTGGGAGCAAGCACATAGTCCGCTAACTTCTATAGATTCTAGAATCTTCTATTTCCTTGGACAATGTAATATGTATACTGAGCCGCAGAATTGGAAGAATTTTTGTTGGTGGAAATAATAAAATTGCTAGCCCAGTTTGGGGTGAGAAAACTTCTTCACATTTGGTTAATCAGTTCAGCTTAAAAAAAGAAGCTTTAAATTGAGATAAAATGTGGACTAAACACTTTTGGCCTTATCTAAAAACAAAGATCCTGAAATTTGTTCACACACACACACACACACACACACACACAGTGGCCTTTATTGAGTACTTCGTTTCTTGGAAATATTGGGAAACTCTGGTAGCAGTCCTTGTGACATTTGGCTTGTGTGTTACACTCAGTTACCAATCCAGAAAACTCAAAAATCATTGCTTAGAGTTGCTTGTATCCACCTACTCCGTAAAGCAGGATGCCCTGGCTTCAGGTCAAAATGGCGAATAGCATTTGCAACTTCTGACATGGGGAAAACATAATTCTCAAAAACCTTGGCTTTTTGTAGATGAGGGGGAGCATGTTGAGAGCAGAACTCTGTTCAAATTGGCTAGCAAGAAAAACAAGACACTACACTGAAATGTTATCACTGTCCAAGAGAAGGCAGTTCTATGAATGTCATGATAACTTAGATGGGGTGGAGCCAGAAAGGCCGGATGGTCATGCTAAGAGTATGGACTGGAAATGAGAACTGGGCACGGTGGCACAAGCCTGTGATCCCAGCCGTTGGGAGACAGATGCAAGGATCAGGAGTCTAAGGCCAGCCTCCACTACAAAGTGAGATGGAGGCTAGCCTGAACTACGTGAAAGTTATAGATTGTTCCTAACCTAGCACAAACATATCAAAATGAAACAGAATAAAAACCATAAGCTAGTAATGAGCGTAGACATCCTTTGCTTTGTCTTCTGCTTAGAAAGAAAACAGTGGGGACCACACTGCTCGGCTCACTCCCCAGCACTTCATGCTTCATGGTCATTCTTTTCCTTGTCTTTCATCCATCAACCGCCTGCCTATATGACCTTCTTTTTATGTGGGAAAGCGCAATTTTCTCTCTGGAGATCCAGGTCAACAGCTGTTTGGAAGATGCCGAGTCTCTGATGGGTCACAAATCTCGGTTGTTTCTGAGCTCCCCTACCTTTCTGGGGTGCATCTCTGAGATGTTCTGGGAGACTGAGTGGCTAGACCACACTGGGGCTTTGCACCCAAGACCAGGAAAAAATAAGATAGGAGTCTGTGTCCCTTCATTCAAAATTAGCAAAGATGATTTATTTTCCTTGAGTTGAATTGACCTTGTTTCAGACTTGTACTAAGATTGTGAGGTAGAACCAGCAATTACATGCAATGGAAGCATGCCTTAGGTTTTCTTTGTAATTATTAGCTGACTCTCAATTGCTGCCCTGCCTGGGTCCTGTCCTCCGTGTTTTTTTTTTTCTGCATCTCTTGGAACGGAAATTAAAATGCTGAGACTACATTAGGGATTCCAACAAGTCAGCATGCTCTTCTTTTATTTGCCCAAACACGCAGTGTCCTCATCAGTGTCTCAGCTTCCTGTCTCTAGACAGAGCGGTATCTCGAGACTACCGGAAACTACACAGCCCGACACTGCAGGTGTCACAGAGGTAGTGAGGTGGTGACCGTTTTTTTATCTTGCTCTTTTCTGAACTGTAAATCTTGCTTGGTAAGACCAATCAATTTGCAGTTCTCTGGGCCTCTTCTCAGCTTTGCAGGATGATTCTCAAGTGTTTAACGTAAGACATAAAGATGGATGGGTGGATGGGTGGATGGGTGGGTGGGTGGGTGGGTGGATGGGTGGATGGATGGATGGGTGGATGGGTGAGTGGGTGGGTGGGTGGATGAGTCTAAGCCAGCACCATATGCATCCTATCAGTAAGAAATCACACTGGCCTTAAACTTCCTCTGGGTTCCTGTCTTTTCATTGGCTAGAACACTTACTGGCTCCACCTAGTGGCCAGCATATTTTTCTAGGCACATGACTCCCCTAAACAAAATTAAGAAATGAGAGACAGAATCAAAAACTTAAAATACATGTTACAAAATTCTATAACTATTCTAGGAGGGGAAAGTGAATCACACGCACAAACATGAGTATGAAAGTTATGAATTGCTGTCAACCTAACAAAATTATTTATCAATTCAACAAATACCTGTTAAATACCCCAGAGTAAGAATTCTACTCTGGGTCTATTCTGAGTTAATAGGATCTAGTGCAAATCAAATAATGACTTTAATCTCACTGTACACTGTGGTAAGCGTGGTAGGTTTGTCAAACTTAGCCAGTTCTTTTGAAGGGTATGTTGACGGAAGGAAAATACACAGATAATCAATGATCTTATTTAGTGTAGTTGACACAGAGGCCTTCCTCAAAGGCTAAAAGGAAGCTCTCCTCCCTGTCTTTGACTTTGGCGACACAACAAAGAGACCAGTGGGAATTTCACAGATGTGACGTGTTGTCTGCCTTTCTCTGATAGCAGATGAGTAAACCGGATGAAATCCTCTTCCCTCCTTTTCCAAGCCTCCCGTCCTCCTTTTGGATGAGGAAATAATCATTTACCAAGAGCAATGCAGCCTTCTTAGGTCAGAAAGGTTTTTCAGATTCAGAATGAACAAGATGAGAGACAAGTGCCTACAGGACTATCCAGATGGTATTAGGAGTCTTAGAGCCACAGAGTACACATTAGACATTCCGTTGTCATGACCTCCAAGGGACTGTCCAAACATTATCACATTGGAATTTAGTTATATTGGCTACTTTCAAATTGATGAGTAATTACTTGGCTGAGGACCACAAAAAAGCATTTTGTGGTATAATAAAGACTTTCCCCATGAAGTATCTTTATTTAATTTCACAATTAAACTTGTATGTATAGGTGATTTGCATGTATGCATGTCTGTGCATGGCTTGTATGTGTGCCTGGTGCTCCAGAGACCAAAAGAGAGCATTGGATCCTCTAGAACTAGAGTTATGGATGGTTGTGAGCCAGCATTTGGGTGCTGAGAATCAAACCCTGGTCCTCTGGAAGAGCAGCCAGTATTCTTAACCACTGAACCATCTTTCTAGCCCCTTGAAGTATCTTTGATAGGATTCAATCGGTCTATGACTGTACTGGTTAGAAAGTCAACTACACTTAAGGATTTTACCTTCACTCTCTTTTCTCGCTTCCAAGGCTTGGCTACCTTAGCTGTAGATGATGTCTCTCCCAGGATGCACAATGATGGATCGTTGCTATTGTTTGTGTATGGCTGGAGTGTGCCCTCCGAAGGCTTACAAGCTAGAAGCTTGATCTCACTGTGTTGATATTGACAAGCGGTAGAACCTTAAAAAAGGGGGGGAGGGTCCTCATTGGTAGTAAATTTCAAGTATCAGTGAAGGAAAGGGTTAATGAGTTCTTGAGGGACTCTGGACAGTTGCTGTGATAACAGTCATTACAAAGGGAGTGGACTGGACTCTGAATTTGTCTGGTGTAGCACGGATTGTTAGAAGGTCTTATCAATAAAAAACAAACCCAGAGCCAGGGATTGGGGTGAATGCTGAAAGATCAGAGAGACAGAACACAAGCCACAGCTAACCTCATTTTGTCAACTTCTCAGCTGATCCTGTTTCCTCAAACTAGAAGCCTCTGAGTCCTCACTCAAATGGATCTCAGCTGACCTGCTGCTAGGAGCCTAACCAGCTCTAGTTCCTGGTCCTCATGCCTTATATACCTCATGCCTTATATATTTCTGCCATCACTTCCTGGGATTAAAGGCATGTGTCACCATACCTGGCTGTTTCCAGTGTGGCTTTGAACTCACAGAGATCTGGATGGATCTCTGCCTCCCAAGTGACAGGATTAAAGGTGTGTATGCCACCATTTTCTGGCCTTTATGTCTGTCTAGCAGCTGTTCTGTTCTCTGATCCCAGATAAGTTTATTAAGGTGCACAATATATTGGGAGACACAATATCACCACAGTCTGGCTTCCTGTACTATCCCACCTCACCTCTTCAGCATGGGGCTTCCCTTTCTGCTTCTTTACCACTTGTGACATAGCTCAAGCTGACCTCTCTAGAGGCCAGATAGGGCTGCTTGCCCTTGGGTTTTTGACATCCAAAACTATGACCCAAACAAACCTTTTTTCTTTGCACATTGTCCAACCTTGGGTATTTTGTTACAGTAATACAAAGTAGACTAATACAATAATGGATTGTTTTTCTACAAACCCCTAGCCCCTGGGTGGAGGTGGGGTTCTCAGTGAAGGGAGGAATCAGAAGCTGCAACATTCAAAGAGGCATCAGATTAGCTGGGAAGCCTTTAAAAGGCCAACATGTGACTCCAGACTGCTCAGTGACTGCAGTTTGCTTCACCAGTAAAGGACTAAGACTGTTTAATAGAATTGTAAATGTATTAATTAGCTGAAGCATAGCATTTCCTTTTATGTACATAATTTGCATGACACCCTTGAATGATAATTTATTAATTTCACAAGGTAATTCATTTCATTTCCTAGAAAAATGTAATCATTTAGAATACTACTCATATGTTGAACAACCATTTCCCTTTAAACTTGCATGGTGTTGCAAGTCTTACCCTTTGGAAATAGGGAAAGTAAGTCTCAACAACACTTTGTCTGGTGGTACATTTCTTACCTTAAATGCTGAATGACTGTTTACTAATCTTAGGGCTGGAGAGATGGCTCGGAGAATAAAGGGCTTGCTGCACAATCAAGAGGAGATAGGTTCAAATCCCTCATACTCAAGTAGAAAGTTGGGCATGGTGACACCCCTGTAACCCTATCAATGAGAAGGGGAGACAGGTGGATCCCAGGGCCTTAATGGCAAGCCTGTCTAGCCAGCTGGTGAACTCCAGGTTCAGTGAGAGACCTTGTCTCAAAAATTAAGGTGAGGAATGATCAGTGAAGATATATTAATATCTGCCTTTGACCTCCACACATGCACTTATGGCACCTGTACACATGCATGCACACAGACACACATATGCACACACACACACACACACACACACACACACACACACACACACACTACATACACAAAAATAAATAATTTGTAAAATCTCTTAAATGTCCGAGCTTTGAATCTCATCATGGTGTTGGACAGAGCTCTGTAAAGAGCTCTAAACTGTCAACATTTGTTTAAAGAAGTGGTCAGAATTCTGCTATCCTTGTTCTGGGTGGGGCCCAAGAGACACTGACTATTACCTGAGCTCTTCATGTGATTGTCACGTCCATTAGAACTCAGAACCTTCAGTGCAGAGACAGCTTCCAATGGGGCCAAGGGAATTACACATCCCTTGTTCTAGAGCAGTGGTTCTCAACCTTCCTAACGCTGTGACCCTTTAATACAGCTCCTCATGTTGTGCTGACCCCAACCACAAAATTCTTTTCATTGCTACTCCATATAACTGTAATTTTGCTACTGTTATGAATTGTGATGTACCCATCTGTGTTTTCTGATGGTCTTAGACGACCCACATTTTGAGAACTGCTGTTCTAGACACTCCAATTCTGCCGAGACAACTGAAGTCAGATACAGACGTTCAAGAGCAGATGCATCTGAGTTCATATGTGGTTCACGATCAGTCAGCAACTACATATTCTTCCTACGAACTTCTCCTAAGTCATGCTGTCCCAATTCTGTACACTCTGCGTCAATTTATGAACCCATGTCCACAGGGATTTTTTTTTTGCTGTTGTTGTATTTTGTGTTCTTTACTGACAGTAATTGTATTAATAGTAGAGTATCAAATAAAGCAGAAGTTGAGCACTAGACACGTGCCTGGAGTTGAGTGTATTGCTTTTTAATCAGTTCTTTACTGGATTTCCATAGCAGCCATAAGAGAAGAATAATGCTATTCTCATTTTATAGGTAAGGGATTTGAGGCTTAGGGGCAGATTAGGTCGGTTCTCCTAGTCTGTCCAAAATAGTTTTAGTCCCCTTCCTCTATGATTGGTCCAAATTCTGTCTGTATGTGAACATGCTTTGTCAGCTTTTCATCAGCACGCACAGATATGGTCTGCGCATTTCATAAACTGCTTCAGACAGCTATAAAAATATGAAGGAGGAGGGAGTCTCGGTACTGAGTCCCATCACTGAAGATCTCCACCCAGATGCTGTAACCAGCATGTAGGACAGACGTATCGGTCACGATGGACACCATTTCTCCTTTAGTTCCGATGTCATGGGACCCTAGTTGGGCATCACCACGTTCACCTGTGTGCACTTACTGTCTCTGCTTCTCCAATGCTCCCCTCAATCAGTGCGACGAACTTGGTCCATAAACAGTGGCTTTCGTGAACCAGCTGCTGGCTCCAGAAATGACCTCATCTCTCTGGGGTCACCATACCACCACATTGTGGCCATCCTTTCAAGATGTGATCCTACAATTTTGTCTACCACTAACATCAGTTTGCAGAGTCCAGCTCACTGTGCAACTCACTCTACTTTCTTTTTGGGATAGCTTCCACATTGTCCTCTTCTGGCCAAGAATTATTTTTTTGGCAGGTGAGAAAACTCAGGTTTTTTTTTTTAACCTAATTTGCCTCACTCACAAAAGAACGGACCACCTTTGATCAGCTCCATGTGATCAATTTCATCTCTTTCAAGAATTCCCGACAAGCCTTGGGCTTCCACTGACTAGCCTTTCTCTAAGCAGCCTTGTCTGAGGAGACTCCCGAGGTGGGAGGATGCTCCACTTGTCTCCGAATCTGTCAACATTACATCACCTGCCCCAGGCGGTGGGCAAATCGCTTCCTTGTTCTTCTTGCTCAAATAAAACTCAAAACCCCTCTTGTAATTTCCCTAATATTCAGTTTTGCATCCTATTCAAGTCTCAGCTCATTCTGGGCGGTAGCCTTTCTGACACCTTAAGCTCATAATTGTATGCTAAGTGGAGTTTTGGCCCACAGCTCTGAACACACAGATAGCTATAAAAAAAAAAGTTAGAAATAAATTCCAGCACCAAGAGGAAATGTATTATCTCCTCCATCTCTCTCCTTTTGTGAACAGGCCCACCGACCATCTCTCCTCTAAATTCAAAATTCGCTCCCATGAAGTCACTCTTCTCAGAACTTTCTTAGGACACACGAGTCACCGTTTTTTGTTTTATGTGTAAAGGAACAAGTCTCCCTTGTCCTTCCCAAAGCCAGAGAGTGGTCAGGGTTGTGAGTCACACCACAGATTCTGATTTTGGGTTGAGTCTCCGTTCATTCCCAGATAAGCTGAAGAAGACAGTGGTCTCTCCAGTGCTCCAGAGCCTGACTGGATAAACCACCATGGCTTTTCTCGTTGACAGGATAGGAGAGGATCACAGGCAGGCTGGCATGAGTGACTCTGCCTTCCAGGAACCCAGAGCAACAGGAGGAAACACTACAGGTCACTGTGGTTTGTGAAACCCAGAAGACTTCTCATTTTACAAGGAAGAGCTTTATTCCAGAGAAACCATGTCATAACCACTACTATTTCTGACTCTCTCCAACAGCCAGACCCAAAGTTTCTGGGAGAGTGGGCCATTTTAGGTTCACTTCATAGACCAAATAACTGAGGAGAAGACAGGAATTGGGGATGGTAAATATAAAGTCCCAGAGAGATAGCTGACTCTCCAGCCTCCATTCTCCAAATCCAAGAATAAACGTTTGTACACCACAATCAACAGGGGTCCTTCCTAGAACGATCGATCCTAAGCCACAGGCTCTTGGCACCATCGCATCTGTAAAATTTCCTCTCCCATCTATCTGCCATCCCGTGCCACACTATCTGGGATGGATTTGCACAGGTCTCCTTTCCTGCGTGTTTCTAAGGTCCCATGTGGTTCTTTAAAGAAGGAATAAGCTTCATTCTGTCCTCCTGCTCTGGGGGCTGCTAAGCAAGTCATGATACTTTCCCAGGTAGCTTGATCTTTGATTGAAGGATCAGGCATTCTTCTGTAAGGTTCAAAAAAGTTACTGAAGTACAGAGCATGTGCAGAAAAGTGCACATTTATAAATATATTGCTCAACAAAATTTCATCAGCTGATATAGCACGTGATCATTGCTCTTTTTTTTTTCTTTTGTTTTTTTGAGACAGGGTTTCTCTGTGTCGTTTTGGTGCCTATCCTGGATCTCACTCTGTAGACCAGGCTGGCCTCAAACTTACAGAGATCCGCCTGGCTCTACCTCCCGAGGGCTGGGGTTAAAGGTGTGTGCCACTACTGCCCGGCTTGATTATTACTCTTAAACAAGAACCTCCAAGGTCTCCTGAATCCTTTCCAACCTTCAAGGATGCTAAGTGCTACCCTACTTTCTCCAAACATACATTTGTTTGGCCTGTTGGCGATCCCTGGATGCTTGGATTCATGCAGTTCACATGCCTGTGTCTTGATGCTTTTTTTTTTTCAACAGTATCTTTATGAGATTCATCCATGTTGCTGTGGGTGGTAGTATACCATGTTTTCTTATGGCTCGATTACCTTCCATGAGATGAGTATTCTGGATTGCTTTATCTCTTCACCTATTGATACACAACGGGCAATGGTAACGTCTAGTTTGGGTTTATTAAAAGTAACTCCGCTATGCATCTACTTGCCTTACCGTGACCATACATATCCACTTCTGCGGCAAAAATAATACTTGGAAATGGAATTGCTAGATGATTGATAGGATATATGCATGTTCGGCTTGTATAAACATTGTTCACTTTCTCAGTTCTTCATATTACTCCCTCCTTTTTGCCTTCAAATGTCTTTTTAACAAGACAAAAACCACACATGCTAGTCTCAAACATTTATAGAGGAAGGTCAAACTTCTATAAGCTCAATGGCAAGAAATTAGCCAGCCTTGAGACATCCCTTCGATGCCCCGGGAGGTCACTAAAGCCCAGCTTCTTGGATGTTGGATCATGATTCCACATAGGGTTGTGCAACTGGATGTGGGAGCTGCAAAAATTCGGCAACAGTAATGGGTTCTCGAGGGTTCGATGACCCAGAATTAACTCTAAGTCAAGCATGCCATGAATCCAGGGTATTTAGCGAAGCCCTCACCTGGTTTTCCCTCTCCAGCCTTGATTTGGAACACACACTCTGCACCTGCCATCTCACCATCCAGCATCAACGCTTTCTGTCTGAAGCAGCTTGGCTCAGATTAGGGACGATTGTGCTGGGAACTGCAATATCTTCACTGTACCCAAAAAGACTTCTGCTCTTTTTTTTCTTTTCCTTTTAATTTATGTTTATTAAGAGATTTTCTATTCATTTTACATATCAACCACAGATCCCCTCTTCTCCCTCCTCCCACCCCTCAGCCTTCCCTCTCCCTCCTAATCCCCATTCCCACCTCCCCCAAGTCAAGGCCTCCTATGGGGAGTCAGCAGAGCCTGATACACTCAGTTGAGGCAGGTCCAATCCCCTTCCTCTGCACCAAGGCTGTGTAAGTTGTCCCACCATAGGCAGTGGGCTCCAAAAAGCCCGTTCATGTCTTAAGGATGAATCCTGATCCCACTGCCAGGGGGCCCCTTAAGCAGATCAAGCTACATAACCATCTAGCCTATGCAGAGGGCCTAGTCCAGTCCCATAGAGGCTCCACAGCTATTGGTCCACAGTTCATGTGTTTCCACTAGTATGGCCTGTCATCTCTGTACATTTCCCATCATGATCTCGATGTCCCTTGCTCATAGAATCCCTCTTCTCTCTTTGACTGAGCTCCTGGGGCTTGGCCTGGTGTTTGGCTGTGGGGATCTCTGCATCTGCTTCCATCAGTTACTGGATGGAGACTCTATGATGACAGGGTATTCACCAATCTGATTATCAGGGTAGGCTAGCTCAGGCACCCTCTCCATTATTGTTTAGTCTAAGGTGGGATCATCTTTGTGGATTTCTAGGAACTTCCCTATCCCCATGGTGTCTCCCTCTATCATGGTATCTCTTTCATTGTTCTCCCACTCCATCCCTGTTACAGTTCGACCATCCCTTTCCCTTATGTTCTCATCCCCTATCCCCTACCCTCCATTGTCCCCTTCATCCCCAGTTTACTCATGGAGATCTCATCTATTTCCACTTCCCAGGGTGATTCATGCATCACTCTTGGGATTCTTCTTGTTAGCTAGCCTCTCTGGAGCTGTGGGTTGTAGTCTGGTTATCCTTTGCCTTACATCTAGTATCCACTTATGAGTGAGTACATGCCATGTTTGTCCTTCTGAGTCTGGGTTACCTCACTCAGGTTGGATATTTTCTAGTTCCATCCATTTGCCAGCAAATTTCATGATGTCATTGTTTTTCTCTGCTGAGTAGTACTCTATTGTGTATATGTGCCACATTTTCTTTATCCATTCTTCAGTTGAGAGGCATCTAGGTTGTTTACAGGTTCTGGCTATTACGAATAATGCTGATATGAACATAGTTAAGCATGTGTCCCTGTGGCATGATTGAGCGTTCCTTGGGTATATGGCCAAGAGTGGTATAGCTGGGTCTTGAGGCAGATTGTTTCCCAATTTTCTGAGAAACCACCATACTAATTTCCAAAGTGGCTGTACAAGTTTGTACTCCCACCAAGACTTCTGCTCTTATACAAACATTATGTTTTAACTACGAAAAGCAAAGACTTTTAGTATTGTCTTATCATCATTATAGACAAGCATCTAAATATCAAATTATACCTTTGATATATTTTGTTTTATGTTAGAATGTTTGACTTTTTTAAAATTGCCATCTCAGTGGCTGACACTGAGTTTTGAATTTAAAAAAAAAAGCATTAAACACATTTTGGCTTGAGATTAGAGTAGAATTTCCAAAACAGTCCTAAACATATTTCTTTCATTTTGTAGCATTTATTTATACAAAACAGTATTCTCAGCAATGATAATTACAAAGCAAAAATGCTGATAAACTCTGGGGAACATTGAAGATTCTCCATACCTGCACTATCAAACATTCAGTTTGAATCTAATGTCACATGTGAAAACGAACAAGCATATCTGTCTTAGTTACTTTTCTATAGTTGTAATAAATGCTATGAAGAGTTTATTTGGGGCCTACCATTTCGGGGGGGGGGGGGGTCAGAGTCCACACTCATCATGGCAATGAACACGGCAGCAGGGAGGCGGGAGGTGTTGGAATAGTATCTGAGAGGTCACATTCTGAGACACAACCGTGAGACAGAGAGAGCTAACTGGGAACAGTGTAGTCTTTTGAAACCTCAAAGCCCCTCCCCATAACACACCTCCTCCAACAAGACCACACCTCCTGATCCTTCCCAAACAATTCCACCAACTGGACCGATCATTCAAACAGATGAGCCTGAGAGGCAGGGATATTCTCATTCAAACCACCACAATGTTTATCTCATTAGTATACTTTCATCTATCTCATTAATATACTTTCTTAACTTTAATGGCAAAATTACATATATATGGCTTATAATTTAAAAAATATTTTAATTAATTCTTTGATGATTTCATTCATTGTGTTTTGATCCTGTTCATCCACCTTCCTGGTCCCTCCCAGGTCCACCCTTACTTCACACCCACTCAACTTTTTTCCCCTCATTTTTCTCAAACCCACCCTGTCCCATTGATATTGTCTATATACATTTAGGAGTGTGGACATGCAGTGGAGTATGTAAGACCTAACAGGGGTCACACCCTTAAAAAATACCAATGTTCCCTTTCCCAGAAGCTGTCAATTACCAATAGTTGCTCAGCGAGGGGTAAGACTTTGTACCCACCTCTGTACTCCTTGTTGGAATTTCGTCTTTCACAACCGCCATGAGTTCCTATGTTTGAATTTCCTGTTGTGTCTAGAAAATAGTCATTCACCACCTATGACTCTTACCCTCTTCTACCCCCCTCTCCTGAGATGATCCCTGTGCCTTGAGAAGGGGGTGATATAATATAGATGTCCCGTTTAGGGCTGGTCACTCTGCAGTCCCTTATTCCCTGCACCTTTATGACTTGTGGGTCTCTATGTTCATCACCATCTACTACAAAAAGAAGTTTCTCTGTTGACAGTTGAGAGATGGACATAACGTATGAATACAATTGTAATAAGAAGTCTTTAGGAGTCAGTCTAACACTGTCTCCCATTGGCAGACAGGTAGCAGTCCATGGTCATCATGGTGGGAAGCGTGATGGCAGTTAGGTGTGCATAGCGCTGGAGCAGAAGCTGGGAGTCTACATCTTATCTGCAAAACGGAAGCAGAGACAGCAAGACTGGGCCGGGCTTGGCCTTCGGAAACCTCAAAGTTTATTCCCAATAACGCACTTCCAACAAGGCGTTATTGAAACCGAAACTTTTATCAGCTAGGGACCAAGCATTCAAACATTTGAGCCTATGGGGATTCTCCCACAAAAATCCACCAAAAGAGGGGAGAGCAGATGGTGCCCTTGTGCAGGATCTGGGTCTCAGGGCTCCCTAGCCTGCTCTCTTGAACTTTGCCCTTCATGTCTGTAGAGTTAAGACAGTCTTATCTTCCTGAGGCATGCTCTGTGGCTTAGATCACAGACACATCAGTTGCCTAGCTGAGCAGATAGAAAACCTTGCAAGTGTTGCTAGACGATGTCTGCTCTGCTTACCTCACAATAAACCAACCACAGAACAGTAAGTTTCCGTCAGCAGAGAGAGTGTTCGAGAGGTACCAATTTTCAAACCTCAAATTCAGCTCCCCAAGGACAGGGTTTAGAGATGGTTATGGGATAGCACACCACCGGTGGTCTGAGGGGTGCAGAAAGATGGTGGGTGTAGGGAAATGTGAAGGAACTGGGGGGTCTTCACAGATGTGTAGGGTTTTGTCTCTCACACGAACTGAGGGTGGTTTTCAGCCCTCAGTGTAGAAATCTTCCAAGTGAGGGCATTGGAAGTGTGAACCTACCTGAACTGGACAAAACTACCTCCAAATTCCAGCCAAACAACTTAACCAGGTGCTACCACAGCTAGAGATGTTATCTGAGGCAACGTTCGTGAGGTGTAAGTCAGCTGAGAAGATTCTAAAATCTTGACAGAAGCAGGAAACTCGAAGCCAGTGCAGCTGTGGGGGTTATTCGGGTTGTTTTGTTTACTTCTTACTTGGGAGGGGGATAAGGGAGAAAGAGAGAAACAGAGACAGAGACACAGAGAAAGACAGAGAGAGCCAGGGACATACACAGAGATAGTTAAGTAGGTAGATAGATAGATAGATAGATAGATAGATAGATAGATAGATAGATAGATAGATAGATGGATGGATGGATGGATGGATGGGTGGGTGGGTGGGTGGGTGGGTGGGTGGGTGGGTGGGTGGGTGGGTGGGTGGGTGGGTGGATGGATGGATGGATGGATGGATGGATGGATGGATGGATAGATAGATAGATAGATAGATAGATAGATAGATAGATAGATAGATAGATAGATAGATAGATAGATAGATATCATCCCTGATGAGACAAAAACATAAGAATCTGTTAGGATCCAGCCCCTGTTAGACCCCACTCCCTGCTGCAGCTTCCTCTCACAGACACCAGCAGGCACCAGTCTGAGATATTTTTATGAATCTCTATCTAACAGACTTCCCAATTTCAGGATCTCTCACCTGGGAAGTGAGTTAACATCAAAGTGGGTATTGTACCATACCCTGCTCCCCACCCCTCCCCTTGCCTCCTGCCTGAGGATTGGAGGGGCCTGGCTGCAGGCTTATGCTGCCAGGTCTCCACCATCCTCAGGAAGGTATAAAACCAAGACCTCACTTTTGCCACATGAGCTCTGATTTCTGTCTTCAGAGACATTGACGTGCTGTCGGACTCTAGTGCTGGACCTGGGCTCTCCCTGGAGCACCCAGCACCTCTGTCTAGCTGTCTGTGGGATTAATAACTTCCCATAAACACCTTAGTCCCCAGTGATGAGTCTCAGTATCCCTCCTGAAGCCTTGTCCTAGCAGAAAACAGCACTGTAGGAAGCACTCTTCTCATTTCTAACAGGATGTGCAGAGTACCCCACAGGGTGAGAGGAAGCACACAGTGTTCCTCTGCGGGGCCACACCCTAGCTGCAGAAACTGTCATTGCGTCCTCAGAGTTCTGGCTGCTTTCTCACAGTGACTCTGGAGCTGGGATGATGAGATTTCTGAAGTGACCACTTTCTTGGCCACATTTAAGCCAGAACAGCCTCTTATTCTCACAAAACACCTCAGAATTCCTCAGAACTCTCTGACGGGGAGGCCCTATGGTATTGCTGTGGGGTGTTCTTCCATATTGTGCAGAGAAAGAAGACGCCTTTCTCAAGGCTACAAAGGGAAGACTCTGAAAAACAGAGAACCAAACCAGGACTGACATCTTTCAATTGATGGCCAGCTCAGTACAGATTAATAAAGAAAGACAGAAACACGTTTCCATGCCTATACTGAGAGAGAGAGAGAGAGAGAGAGAGAGAGAGAGAGAGAGAGAGAGAGAGAGAGAGAGAGTTATTAAGAAATAAGATAAATGTTCTTTAAATTTATATTTTTCTATTTTTATACCTGCATATAATATGTTAGGTGTGTGCTTATTTTCCCATGTCTCCGTCTCCCACCCCAACTTTCCCTGTGCTCTTCCTTGTAGTCTCCCCTTTGGAGTCTTCCTCCTTGTGTCTCATGTGTTCTTTTGCTCACTTTCTGTCTTTCCTCATCACCTAATGTTACCCCATGCGGGTCTCCTCTTAGACGTTTACAACTTTACCCACACGTAGGGAGAACATTGCAGTTTGTATCCTTCCCAGTTTGGGTCACCTCACTTAATATTATCCTTTCTAGATCCATCCATTTTCCAATAATTTTCATTTTTTCACACCTGAATAAAATTCCTTTGTATGCATGTATGCAGCAGGTTTCCATTATCCATTCATCTGTCCACCAACATCTAGACTGGTTCACTTTCACAGCTATCATACAAAGTGCGGTAATGAACATGGATGGGCAGGTGCCTTTATGGTAGGATATGGAGTCCTTTGGGTATAGGTCTCAGGCATGCTATAGCTGGATCGTTTGGTAATATTATTTTTAATTTTTTGAGGAACATCAACACTGATTTCCATAAGAATTTACTAATTTTCACTCCCACCAGCAGTGAATGAGAATTCCTTTCCCCCCACACCCTCTCCAACATTGGTTGTCAAATTTCTTTATGATAGTCATTCTGACTGTGGTTGGGTAGCATCTCAAACACTTTAAAAATACTTATTGGCCATTTGCATCTCTTGTTTTGAGAACTGTGTTGGTTTCATTAGCCCAGTTATTGATTGGCAATTTGGGTTTTGGTCTTGAAGTTCTTTCTAATTCTGGATAGTAGCCCGGGCCCTGTCTAAAACACATCTAGTAAAGGTTTCCTCCCATTCTGTGGACTGTCTTTGTTCAATTGAAAATTTCTTTGGCTATCCAGGACCTTTTTATTTTCACATAGTCTGATCTGTGGCTTTGGGGGCCTAGCTCCTGTGATAATGGATCTAACCCAATGTCTTGAAGAATATTCTCTCTTTTCCTTTAGCAATTCAGCATCTCAAGTTTTCAGTTAAGTTCTTTGACGTACTTCTGTTTGATCTTGTACAAGGGGAATGGTATGGATCTAATTTCATCCTTCTACAGGTGGACAGCCAGTTTTTGTCAGCAGCATTTAATAAGCCACTTTTTGTTCCCCTTCAGATTCTCATCACCTTTGTCAAAATTTAGATGGCCATGGCTTTATTGGTTTATTTCAGGTTCTCTATTCTGTTCAGTTGGTCTACCTGTCTGTTGTTACGCTAGTCCAAGGAAGTCCTTGTCACTGTGGCTCTATAGTATTATTTGAGGTTAGATATTGTGATGCCCAAGCTCCTTAAGATTGCTCTGGCTACTTGTAGCCTTTTGTGTCCCATATAAATGTTCAGATTGTCTTTCTTCCTAGTTCTGTGAAGCAAGCCATTGGAACTATGATGAATATTACATTGAACCTATAGACTAACTTTGGTAGTATACCTATTTTCATGATCTTAATTCTATCAACCAAGGGACAAGGTATTTCCTTCATCTATTAGGGAGACATATACTTTTACCTTCCAGTCACTTCTGCTCTGTACATTGGACTGACCTATCTTCAGTCTCATCCCTGTCTATTTTTCATACTCTAGCAACAGTAACATAGTTGTGTAGTACTTATTGTGTGCAGGTAATGTTCCAAGCCCTGCTTCTAGTAAGTCACATGACCATCTCAACAGCCCTAGAAAATGAAAGCAATGCCGTTATCATGTCTTAGTGGGCTGAAATTGGGTCACAGGCTAAGCATATGCTTCATGTTGCTCAGCTAATAAATGAGGCTCCCCTTTATCCCTATATCCCCGATCCTTGCAACCTGGGAATGATGGTGGCCCTTATTGAGGAAGATCTTGAGTGTGGGAAGTGGGAACCATGGGTCAGAGAGTAAAGGGCTTTTGCTGTACCATCATGAATACCTGCGTTGGGATCCTTAGCACTCACATTAAAGCCAGCTATGTGGCTGGCAAGACAGCCAGGGGATAAAGACACTTTCAGTCAAATCTGATGAGCTGAGTCCAATTTCCAGAACCCACATGGTGGGAAGAGAGGAACTACTCCCACCAATTCTTTATTTAAAAAACAAAAACAAAAAACTTTTGTGCGATCTATTTTGATCATATTCTTCTCCCTCCTCTAACTTCTTTATCTTTTCTTTCCCTACAAACCCAAGCTCATGGTCTCTCTCTCTCTTTTAAAAAACAAAACAAGACTCAAAATCAAACTTAGCTACCAAACAAACAAGCAAAAGCACACAATGATAACAAAAATAACCCCACAAAAAAACCCACGTTGAGTCCATTTTCTGTTGTTTACTCCTGAGCCTGCCTTGAAGTGTAACTGATATACCCATTGTCACTCCATTGGAACACACACACACACACACACACACACACACACACACACACACACACACAAATAAAACACCAACACCAACACCAACAAATCCGATTTTCCCTCTCCCAGCAGCTATCCATTGCAAATAGCTCCTTTAGTTAGGAGCATGGCTTTGCTCTCACTTAGCTTCTCCGTGGTAGAATTTTGTCTGTCTTGAATTTGGATAGGTCTTGTGCAAATTGTCACAGTCTCTGTGAGTTCAGATGTGGCTCTTACAATCTCCCCACCTCCTCTTCCACACAGACCCTTGAGCCTTTTTAATAAAGGCCTCCCATTTGGGATGAGTCCTCCAAAGCCTCTCACCTTCTGCATGTTGTCCGGTTGTGGGTCTCTGTGTTCATTACCATTAAGGCAAGAAGAACCTTCTCTGATGAGGGTTGAGCAATGCGCTGGACTATGGGAACAGCAACATGTCATTGGAGTCATTTTTAAATTGCTGTGTTCATTTAATAGAGTAATAGTGGCAGGTTTTCTCTAGGGCCCGTGATCTACATGGTCTCAGGTTCTTGGTCTCATTAGCAGTGTAAGTGTGGGTTCTTTCTCATGCTGTGGATCTTAACTCCAATCAGACATTTGTGCCACTGTGGCAGCAGACATATCTTGCGGACAGGTTGTTATTGTAGCTCACAGGGTGCAGAGCTGGGTGAGATTGATAATTGCTTTTCTCCTCCAGCATTCCTTCCAGCACTACGAACCCTAGTTGATAATGGTTCCTGCGTGAGCATCAGTTTGATTTTTCCATGTCCAGTAGAATAAGTACATGTTGTATTCAGAATTTCCACCAACTCTTCTCAGCCCTGAACACTGATGATTTCCGTAGAGATGTACTCTCTCTTGAATGTACATGATCCGGATGATTCCTTTGACCAGAATATCTTCATGAATAGTTACAGGATAGTCTGTCATCTCTCCCTCCCTTTACCTCCATTTCTTTCTCTTTCTCCTTCCTTTTGTCTCTGTATTTCTATCGAAGTCCAGTGTAATGGTACATTGGGATGGGGCCAAAATCTAGATCCGGGAAATCTGCTCTAAGGGAGTTTAAGCAATCGATGGTGCTTTCTAGAATGATTTATTTACCTTCTAAAGATTCTGTTGCAAACTCAGACTTACAGTATAGAGGTACTTAGCTCCTTTGGATGCTGGGGATGAGGAAAGAGAATGTGTGAAATTGAAAACTTTGAGAGGAATTTATTTATAAAGGGAAAATACAGTCTGATCCCCTGTCAGGATCCCAGGGCCTCAGGGCCAGTACATCAGAGCTGGCATCAACCTCAACCTCAGACTGGTGCCCAGAAAGCCCTTCTCAGAAGGCAGTGGGGTGAATGTTTACCGAAAGTTGATTTGCTCTTGAGGTGAAAGAAGTGTTGGATGAGTTTTCCGAACTGGCTCACATCCCTAATCTGCTCAACAATGTTGCATCTTGGATGTGTTTAGGTCCTACTGTGACTAGGCTAGGGCCCTAAGGCAAGGTATCTGTAATCACTCTGCATTTTTTTTTAAAGGCCACAGTGTCTTACACTGGAGGGTCTTAGTGAAGACAAGAGAGCATGTGAAGTTTCTGCAGCATTATATATTCTTTACTAGCTCAATGTTGTGTTTCTATGCTGTGTCAGCTTTAGATGAAGGATAGCTTATATATTCTTTAGAGGGCACTTAGTGTATGCTTCCCAACAGGACTCAGGGATATGAAAAAGCAGCCCAGGACCTGAGCGTCTTCAAGCATCACTCTATCTTTACTACATATGGTCATTTTTCTTCAATTCATTATTCCTCATTTTGAAAACATTCTTAGAGAAGTTTACATCACTCAAAACACTTGAAAGTAAAAATGCCATACAGTTTTTAAAATTATACATAGAATATACTTTTTTCTCAGTTTACTTGGTGAGAGTATTTCATTTTCTGTTAGCTAACAGATACAATGTCAATTCTAAGCTCAAAAGAGATTTGGCATGGAGAAGTAGAGAGATGATCCCTGCCCCCCACTCCACCCCCTGACCCAAATCAAGCAATTGCTTGACTGCAAGATTTCACTTTTTCCCTTGGCATTTTGTGTGTGTGTGTGTGTGTGTGTGTGTGTGTGTGTGTGTGTGTGTGTGTGTGTATGAGTGTGTCCTTGCTAGATGAAGTGGCAGGCAGGATTTTTCTGTGAACATAAAGTGCTAAAGTGTGTTAAGTCCATTTTGTGTGGTCCTAATGACAATCAGCAGTGGGGTTCTGGAGGCCAGCCTGAGCTACAGAGCGAGTTCCAGGACAGGCTCCAAAGCTACACAGAGAAACCCTGTCTCGAAAAAAAATCAATCAATCAATCAGTTAATAAAGATACAAACTCTAGTCAAGGCCTACAAGCTACCTTTAAATAAAATACCAATTCTGTGTTTAAAACAATAGAATTCTCGGGCTACCAGTGTTCTCTGAACTTTAAGGCCAACACCCTGTCTTTCACTAAGACTGCATTGGAAATTGTTCAGGAAAGTCATTTTTATTTACTGTTCTGAGAAGTTCCAGGGAAGCAAAAAACCCAAAGAATTTTTTTTTAGATTTATAGCTATTTAAATATTTTCATAATTTTAAAAGATCAAGGTTTTTTTTTATGAAATTGTACTTCACTGGGTCCTACAACATCTAGAACTCTTATTGCAAATGTCTTCGTGGGCACAGTGAGATTGCTCAGTTTGTAAAGGTGTCTGCCACTAAACCCTATGGCCTGAGTTAGATTTACAGAACCTGTATCAAGGAAGGAGGGGCCTGATGCCTGCAAGTTGTCCTCTGATCCTCCACACCCTGTGTGGTGTGCGAAAACACACACACACACACACACACACACACACACACACACACACACACACACCTATGTACATAAAATAAATGACTGAAAGTAATAACAGTGCCTTTTATGTGGAAATAATCATCATAGTCCATGTGCACGGGGTCCTCTGGGTTTTTCAAAGCCCTCAAGCACAGCAATGCGTTGGTACGTTGTCATCCTTGGTGAGGAAGGTGGGGCAGGTATCTCTACAGGCACAGGCAGATGAAGTAACTAAATCGGAGAGCTGAGACAGTTTGTCCTGGACCCTGGTCACCTAACTAATAATGGCAGAGCCTAGGCAAGACATCACACTGCTAGTTCCAGAGCAAATTGCTCTGCCCCCACAAGCTTTCAGGGGAGCAGGAAAAAGCCAGGGATGCCCCTAAATCATTCTGGCCGCTCAACACATTAAATGAGCTTCAGCAGAAAAACTATGAGACAAAATGGAAAGACAACAGTATTTTGAAGTTTAAGAGCAAGAGGTCAGGGAGCCTTGTAAGGGTCTGATCTACGTTCTCTGCATAAATGTTATGGCTGAGTAGCTTTGTGTTCTTGTGGGATTCCTAACAGTGAGAGCCGGGCTGTCTCTGACTCTTCTGCCTACTTTGGGACCCTTATCCTCTTACTTGGTTGTCTTGTCCAGCCTTGGTGTGATGGTGTGTGCATGGTCTTACTGCATCTTGTGATGCCATGTTTGGTTGATGTCCCTGGGAGGCCTGCTCTTGTCCGAGGTTAAGCAGAGGTGAGAGGATGGGGGGTGTGGATCTGGAGAGACCGGGGGAGGGGAGGGAGGAACAGTCAGGATGTAATATGAAATAAAAATAAAAAATAAAATAAATTTTACAAAGAGTAATTGCCAATGTTTGGGACTAATGAAATAATGGACAGCAGTGTTGCATACTTTCATGATTTTAAATGTCGGGATTATTCATAGTGGAAGGATTTTATTTCTCCAGACACTGTCACTTATTCTCCACGTGGAGTCTTTATTCCGGATTTTGTTTTGTTTGTTTGGTTGGTTGGTTGGTTGCTTGGTTGGTTAGGTTTTTGTTGCTGTTGCTGTTTTTTTCTACCCAGCCAGGTTTTAAATCTGCACAGAGACCAGAAGAGGGCAGTATGAGCTAACAAAACACAAGCCATGCACCAGCGCCCCTGAACCACACCCCGGCTCTGTTCAGACGCTGGGTCCTTCCTGTGTTTGCAACACTGATTAAAAACTCACTAAAAGCATGGAAGGGAGAAGGCGGAACGGCTGAGAGATGCAGGGAGGGAGGGAGATGGCTTTTAAAATCGGCTCATTGAAATAAGATGAAAGAAAACGTGTTTAAGCACTTGCTGGCGAAGACTCTGAACTAAACGCCACAAAGACAAAATTTCCTCCTGGAAGGAGAAAACTTAAGAAATGAGACTGCTTTCGATTGGATCTGTTCTTTGCAGCATTCACCTATTTATAAAATAGATGCTTTGGACGAGAAGGCCGTGCCAGGACCCACCTGGGCTCCAGACCCTCCAGACCTTACACAGTGGTCACCTGGTAACAAGAGGCAGACAGAATGAAACCGAAGGATGAAAATGCCCATGTGGTGTGTTCTGTGCTTAACAGGCCTGCGTGCCTGGATTAAAGCACGTCTATGCCCTGTACTCTTAAGGACTGAAAGACAAAAACAAGTGCCCACAGATCTATTTATAAATTATAGGAAATACAACTGGAGTATTTCCTCTCTGTGTAGCTCCAGCATGCACGTTGGCTTAGACCCCAGCTTCGCTGAGGACCTGCGTGTTCAGGAGGAGGCTGCCGGAGCCCGAGGAGAAAACAGGAGTGATAGAGTCAGTGTGGTGAACTGTCCCAAACGTGGAGATAGTGTTCGGTGCTACGTAGTGAAGGGAACACATCAAAAGAAAGCGAAAGTGGGCCTTCTGAGTCGGCAACGGGGGAAACTGAGGCAGGTTTGAGAGGAGACTTGTGGGATTTTGATGGTGGCAAACAGTAGAACGGAAATGCTCCAAGTGAGTGGGAATTTTCGGTAGAGGAAACTTAGGTAGGGGTGCGGGTTTTGTTTAGCATTGTAGGAGGAGGCCATTTCTAGGGTCTGGATCCTGGGTCCTGAGAAGGATGCAGAGGGGTGGTCTGAGGGAAGAAAGGTTTAGGAGGGGCAAAAGCGTGCGTAGGAATCGAGGAGACAGAGCCCAGACATCTTCGAGTGCACTGCGAGTTCAAGGCTTAGATTGGATGTTGAACCAATTGCATAAAGACCCGAGCCATCTGATGTAAACCATAAAAAGCAGGGAACACCACAGAAAAAGATGCTTCCATTGTGTGGACGTGTACATGTGTGTGTTGCGTATGTGATATGCAGCCATGCAACGATGATGAGGACGGCGATCCCGACGTCAAAACGCATTGCGTCGGTGGTCCTCCACCTTCCTAACGCTGCTGTGAACCTTTACTACAGTTCCGCATGTTATGCTGACCCCCCAGGCATGAAACCAGCTACTTTTGTTGCTACTTCATAACTGTAATTTGCTATTGTTGTGAATCATAATGTAAATACCTGTTGTTGTTTTTCGGATGGTTTTTGGGGGTCTCGAGCCACAGGTTGAGAACCACCGCATTGCACCCTCTACTGCTGGTCCAAATAGCCATGTCACAGGAGCTGGCAAGACAGGCCCACAAGACGCAGTTTTGTTGTGATTTTTCAGCCTGCAGGAGGTGGGGACATTGCGGAGACAACAGTGAGTTGCGGCTACAGCAATGCAGCCCAGCTTTCTTCTCCTTCTGCTGCATGCCCGTGTGGAAATCGCTCTCTCTGCCCAAGCGTGTGCATCCTGAGCTAACCTTCCGACACTGTATGCCATCAGTGGCCAGTTCAGAATTATTTGGTTAATGTGAATGATAAGATTTGTACCCCCGCCCCACCACCACCAAAAAAAAATAAACTTCTTGGTATTTTTCCACGTGATACATAAGTGGGATTATTTGGTCTGGGATTCAGATCGGTGCTGGTGAAAACCCAGAAAATAAAAACACGGCCTGTACTTGGGCAATACTACTGCCCTGCGGCTGAGCGACCACCTGGAAATCTCAACAGGACATTTGAGGGAAACACAACACAGAAAAGGAAACCATATGTGTTCTGCCTTTTCTGTCTTTCGTTTGTTTGTGTTTGAGATGGTGCTAGTCCAGTTGATCTTAACAATTTTGCTAACAGGCACCTTTAAAAAAAATCTACTCAAAGCTTAACTCCCTGCCCTGCTTAAACAAAAAAAATATATATATAAACAAGCAAAAAAAAAGATATATTTAACATGGTACGTTTATGAAGCGCAGTAGATCCAGTTCAAGGCTCTTGTCTTAAAAGTTTCAGGAAGCAGTAGATGGCTTTTGTTTTATTTGATGATGGAGGGTGCCCTGCCCCAGACCCTTCTGTTCTGCCTTCAATGCTTCCTCCATTTTTCTGCTTAAGACAGCCATTGTGTGCTACTTAGGGAAGGAATTTGAAATCCCTAATGTGTTTTATTTAGCACTGTGGGCAATGTGTGTGTGTGTGTGTGTGTGTGTGTGTGTGTGTGTGTGTGTGTGTGTACATGCATGTGGGCATATGTGTGCGCATGTATGTGCATGCGTGTGCATGTATGCATGTGTAGCTCTGTGTGTGTGCGTGTGTGTGTGTGTGTGTGTGTGTGTGTGTGTGTGTGTGTGTGTCCTCCATGGTAACACTAGAGAAGAACTTCAAATCCCCGAAACTCCATTCTTTAATAGAAACAAAATAGGATTGTTTTTCACAATAAAAATTTGCAGTTGCATCTTTTTCTTGTCTTTTTTTTTTTTTTCTCCTGACTTTTATAAAGTTCTGGCAAGAGCAGGCTCAGGTTCACGTGGTGGAATGAAGTCACAGCCTTCTTTAAGGTCTAAAGACAGGATGCCCTTCACAATATGCTCTTAAGACAGGACCGAAAAAGTCCATGTTTCCCATCCACTTTCCAGGTTTCTCAGCTGAGGTCTTCTGTTGACCACTAGTACATTCAGGTCCATGTTTACTACACACATGTATTAGCTGCAGTTCTGAACCCATCACCGACAGAAACCATGAGAATAAGAATGCTGTTCTGCCTGTTCTGGAGAAAGGGAAGTGAGACACGGCGTAAGTTCTCTGTCTCAGAACCCACAGGGTGGTACCAAGGTCTGTGCTCTGCTGCCTTACACCAGAGTCTGTGCACTTGACCTCTAAGCCTCATATAGAAAATAGTGGCCTCAGGTATCGATGGGGAACTTCTACTATGAAGGGAACTGCTGCCATGGAGAAGCTATTTCTCTATTCCTCTGTCCTGAATTCTTTCTTCCGGTCTTCCTTCCCTTTTTCCTTCCTTCTTTCCCTCACACAGACATCCTTCTCCCTGGAGCTGCGATGGATGTTCAGCTCTGAGTTCCGCATAAAAAGAAGTCAGGAATTGCACTACTTCCGCTTAGGGAAAAAAATGAGCTTTCATAAATACTGTTTCTCCTTCCCAAGACATCTTGGTTTTGTTTTTATTTGTCTGCTTTGTATAGTCTGTGTTTCTACCCTAAGTCCCGCTAGATTTTCTGCATCGAATATTTGAAGCTACACTTGGAAACTTCTTTCTTCTCTTTTCCTGTGGGATGAACATGTCCCCCCACAGTAGAACTTCTCTAAGGGTCTCTCTAACTTCAAGATCAACATTAGCATCTGAAGAACTCAAAAAGACCAAGTCCCTGCCAGAAAGATACCTGCACGTCTGTATTTACCTCTGCACTACTCACAAAAGCAAGAAAATGGAAGCCGTCTCTGTGTCCACCCAAAGATGAGTGGAGCATCAAAACGCGGTCCTTATGTACAACGGGATCACAGTCACTTGTAAAAGTGAAAATAGAATGCTTGCAAGACAGTGGGTGGATACGGGACAGTGTTAGGCAAGGTAACACATATGGAGAGAGACCAATGTCGCATGTACTCTCTCCTGCGTGCTTCTTAGCTTTTCATGTTTACATGTTTGCATATGGATGCTCAGGAGTGTAAGTACAGGCTACGAAACTTGAAAGGAGAGCATGTGATGGGGAGGGATGGTAATCAGACACATGTAACATGGAAGAAGAGGAGGTGAGAAGGCCCGGGGAAG
The DNA here is from genome assembly GCF_049852395.1 of Peromyscus maniculatus bairdii. Lineage (NCBI taxonomy): Eukaryota > Metazoa > Chordata > Mammalia > Rodentia > Cricetidae > Peromyscus > Peromyscus maniculatus. The sequence goes on along the minus strand of NC_134867.1, from coordinate 40,490,372 downwards.
GGGAGCGGGGAGGGAGGTCAGGAAGACAGGGGAGAAGTAGAGGAAATGATTTTTTTTGAAATTGTTGTAATGCCATAATGAAACCTTATACTTTGTATGCTACTTTTAAGATACCTTTTTAAAAGCCAGACCCTTCTCTACGTCTAAACTCACAGCGGTATCTAGACCCAAGCAGTGATGAACACAGCGGCTCGATCAATAGCAAACAGTTATTGTCTAAAGCTCCTGTAAACATAACTCACAGCTAGCAAGGAGAAGAAAAGAGTTAAGAACTAGAATCCTTCTCTCCTAATAATAATTTCATATCTGCATTTAATTTCAAAGGGCAGTGAGGAAGCGGCATTAGATAAGTGTCAGCCTTTGGGGGCGATTTTTTAAAGCTTCAGGTTTGATGAGAGCCGTTTAACGTGTATTTTGTTCTTTTCTTTCTTCTTCTTCCAGCGTGCGAGTTGGGGTCATAGTATGTGAACAGATGGAATATACGGCAGGGGCCAGCTGATTAACATTAAAGACAGGACACCCGTTGTCTCCCTATAACTCACATCCATCTACCCTCATTTCTGCCGCCTAGCACTTCTGTGACCGAGGGTTGTGAATCCGCCACTGAACACAATCAACTTCCCAGAATGCTGCCTCTTCATGGGCAAGAAGCTGTGTCTGCATTTGCGCCGAGTCACTTGGGGATGTGGGCAGCTAAAGTTGCCACTTTTGAGGGACATGAGAATGCAGAGATCTGAATTAAAAAAAAAATGGGAATATTTTAAATCTCATTAAGGACAGTCTTGCATTTCTAGCTACAAATACCAAGACTAGGGCTACCTACCCCAGAAGTTTAAAGCGGGAGAACATCAGGAATTGCGGCTTTCACAACCCTGCGTTCTGTACAGTGTGTTGATGGCTCAAATGGAGAAGTCATTCCCCCAAGACCTTTGTAATTACTGCTTTTTTCTTGGAACTTCCTTATATGCTTGGGTGGAGTTTCCTTATAGACACAGGGTGTTCTGAGTTGTATGGAAGTTCTCCAATGTAATCATTGAGTTTTTCCCTGAAAGTCCTGTGCAGCCTGTGGCAGACCATTGACAAAAAATAGCCAGATGTGGTTGAATTACTACACAATCCAGTGATAAATCATGCCTAGGTCTATACCTAGAAGACATATTCATATATGACTATGTCCACCACAGCACCATTCACAATAGCCAAGATATGAAAGAAACCCCAATGCCTACCAACGGACGAGTGGGTGAAGACTGTGGCCTAAAATAAATTGCTATTACATCTTTAAAATAAAATCTGTCACATGTTGCAGCATAGAGAACCTTAAGGACATTCTACTAAAGGCAATAAGACAGTTTAAAGGTCATTATTACTTGATGCTACTTACAGGCATTATCTAAAGTAGTCAAACCCATAGAAATAGAAAGTGGAATGGCAGGTTTCAAGGGCTGGAAGGAAGGAAACCGGGAAACTGGTGTTTGTTGGATGGATTTCAGATGGGCAAGATGAAAGCGTTCTAGATATCTGATGCACAATAAAGTGAACATACCGGATTCTAATGGATTGTGACCTTGAATATGCTAAATTTGATGTTATGTGTCATAATGAAAACAACAGGTGCCGTTGGCCTTTTGCTCTGAACCCATGGGTCTCTGTGGCATAGGGTGAGCTCCACAGCTGGTCTGGAAAGGTCACCAGAAAGGTCGTCCTTATGGAAGAAAGCTGTTCCTCAGCTAAAGATGCATGCATTAGAGTTGGCTGGAATTGTCAAAGTCTGCCTCCCAGAGTGCTCCTGGACATCTTGGTGCCTTGTGGGCTACTTGTGGGCCCAGCATCTTCTTTCTGAAAAGGTCTCATGTGAGAGGTCATTCAAGGAAAAAAAATGAATCAATGGACTAGCAAGGATGTCGAGCTTAGGGGAGTAGTGTTTTTTCTTTTTGATTCATTTTTCCCGCACACACAACAAAGCTTTCTTCATCCTCAGCGACTAAAGAAAAGGCGAGCTCACTGGCGCTTCACTTGAGTATTCTGCCATCTTGAGCTTCTGCCAGTTCTCAATCCGTTTCAGCTCATCCAGTCTCTTCTTTTCCTCCACTGCCACCCTCCTCTCCTCCTCTGCCCAGGGTTTTAGGTAACTATAATGCTTGGCTCCATGGCCATGCCGAGGACCAGGGCTGAGTATCGGCCAAGCTTGATGAGTGGAGAGACCTGAACTGGGGGCACCATCTTGTCCGTGACCTTCGCCTTTGATTCATTTTTTTAAGAGAAAGAATGAAAAGTGACGGACCGCACTGAGATGTTTTTATGCTCATGTGTCATTATACTTTGTCCTTGTCCATCTCTCTCCCACTGCTCTCCCATCCCCAAGCCCTTGCCATCTCCCTTGTCTCACAAATAGTGCTCTTTTCAGCATTCCATTACCAGCCTACCCAGGGGTCTTTAACTGGAAGATGTCTCCTTGCGGTGCTTGATCCATCTTTTTTTTTTCACATATCGCCCAATAGGGAAGACTTTATACTGGGTGGGACAGTAATAATTTGTTAGAGGTAATGAGTTCAATCAATTAAGACAGCAAGGAAGACATCTCAGAAGGGATGGACTTGTCAACCAAGGTAACATTTATATATTTATTTTGTGGTGAGTTCTCACTAGGGAGGTCAAGCTAGCTTCCAGTTCTCGATGATTCTGCCTTCTCTCTCAAATTGCTGCTGCAGGATTTCAGGCAAGTGACTGGCTCCATGGTGATTTCAGAGAGAATTCAACCTTGATGCAACATGACGGGAAAGGCCAACACACCAATCCCAGACAAGCCCCCTATATCCTTCTCTGAACCCTGGCACACGTGTGTGGGCTGCAGCTTGAAGAGCTAGTCTCCTGCCTTACTCACTTACACTATAACACATCCATATTTGCTGTTTCTGCTTCCTGTCTACAGGAACTCCACAACAGTAGACGCTTCCCCCTTGTCCAGCTCTTATGATCTGGCTAAGCGCTTTACAGGCACGGTTTCACTTGAGTTGCCTAAGGTAGCAATTGTTTTGAATCTTATTTTACATGGAGAAGAAACTAAAGTTGATGTAAGTTAATCACATCAGCTATAGACCAATTTCCCTGATGGCTTTCTTAGTGACTAGAAAGACGGCAGGGGAGGGATTTGAACCCATCTATGATCAAAGGCCTATACCAGTAACAAACATGGCTATCTGCTATGTGACTGATCTGTTATCCGTAGCCCACACCCAGTGCAGTTCATAAAAATTGGTTGATTGATATTCTTCTGGTTCACGGAAATCTTTTTAAGATGCAAAGTTCTTGAGAAAACTAGTGACGATTAACTGTCCTCACGTAAGTGTGAAATAGTTCAGTGTAGGTATTTTAGCCATTAACTCTTTACAGAGGGTAATCTACTGTGGTCCCTAAGACCATTGATTGGAGTCTGTGGTGGTTTGGAAAAAAATGGTCCCCAAAGGAAGTGGCACTCTTAGGACATGTGGTTTTGTTGGAGTAGTTATGGCCTTGTTGGAGGAAGTATGTTACTGTGGAGGTGGGATTTGAGGATATGCTCAAGCCATGCCCAGTGTCTCAGGTCATTTTCTGTTGCCTGCATACCGAGATGTAGGACTCTCTGCTCCAGCACCATGTCTGCCTGCACACCACCATGTAGCACGGTGATGTTAATGGACCAAACCTCTGAAACTGCAAGCCACCCCAATTAAATGTTTTACTCTGTAAGAATGGCTGTGATCATGGTGTCTCATCACAGCACTGGAAATCTTAACTAAGACAGAGTCCTATTATTGGGCTTTATAGATTTTCAGCATCACTTAGCAGCTATGTAATACTGGACCAGGTATTCGACATCTCTACCTCGATCTTCTCATCTCTAAAATGGACATTTAAATTTGTTCTCTCAACTAGATGTGTTCCTACATGGAATGCATTTATAGAAGTGCACGGGATATGGGAGGCACTCAGTTGACACCCATGGATACTTTTTAAAACTACTGTGAAAAATGTTAAACTTGTGGTTTAACCACTGCAGTGGTCCCCACTATTAGTGTTTGGAAAGGAGGGAAGGAAGGTAATTTTTTTTTCGAGACAGAGTTTCTTCGTGTAGTTTTTGATGCCTGTCCTGGATCTCTCTCTGTAGACCAGTCAGGCCTTGAACTCACAGAGATCCACCTGCCTCTGCCTCTCAAGTGCTGGGATTAAAGGCATGCGCCACCACCACCAGGCAGGAAGGCAATTTTAAAGCATGGACCAGGGGTGTCTGACATCTGATGGAGGACTGCCCCATGCCAGTATCCAGCTGGGGACGTCGCCCCCACCAGGTCATAATACCATTCCCTGGAGAGGCACCCTGAGAGCTATCTGAGATGTGCACAGGACGTGGGTTAACACAGAGTGGGGTGTGGAGGTGGAGGTGGTGGAGGTGGAGGTGGTGGAGGTGGAGGTGGTGGAGGTGGAGGTGGAGGTGGTGGAGGTGGAGGTGGAGGTGGTGGAGGTGGAGGTGGTGGAGGTGGAGGTGGAGGTGGTGGAGGTGGAGGTGGAGGTGGTGGAGGTGGAGGTGGAGGTGGTGGAGGTGGAGGTGGTGGAGGTGGAGGGTGTGGAGGTGGAGGTGGTGGAGGTGGAGGTGGTGGAGGTGGAGGTGGTGGAGGTGGTGGAGGTGGAGGTGGTGGAGGTGGAGGTGGTGGAGGTGGAGGTGGTGGAGGTGGTGGAGGTGGAGGTGGTGGAGGTGGAGGTGGTGGAGGTGGAGGTGGTGGAGGTGGAGGTGGTGGAGGTGGTGGAGGTGGAGGTGGTGGAGGTGGAGGGTGTGGAGGTGGAGGTGGTGGAGGTGGTGGAGGTGGAGGTGGTGGAGGTGGAGGTGGTGGAGGTGGAGGTGGAGGTGGAGGTGGTGGAGGTGGAGGTGGTGGAGGTGGAGGTGGAGGTGGTGGAGGTGGAGGTGGAGGTGGTGGAGGTGGAGGTGGAGGTGGTGGAGGTGGAGGTGGTGGAGGTGGAGGGTGTGAAGGTGGAGGTGGTGGAGGTGGAGGTGGTGGAGGTGGAGGTGGTGGAGGTGGAGGTGGTGGAGGTGGAGGTGGTGGAGGTGGAGGTGGTGGAGGTGGAGGTGGTGGAGGTGGAGGTGGTGGAGGTGGAGGTGGTGGAGGTGGAGGTGGTGGAGGTGGAGGTGGTGGAGGTGGTGGAAGTGGAGGTGGTGGAGGTGGAGGTGGTGGAGGTGGTGGAGGTGGAGGTGGTGGAGGTGGTGGAGGTGGAGGTGGTGGAGGTGGAGGTGGTGGAGGTGGTGGAGGTGGAGGTGGTGGAGGTGGAGGTGGTGGAGGTGGAGGTGGTGGAGGTGGAGGTGGTGGAGGTGGCTGGTTTGCTTGATGGCAGTGCCCAGCCTGGACAGCAGCAACAACCTGCTGACCTGGGTGAGCGGTCACTGCCAGGGAACAGCTCACAGCAGCGGCACTGGGAAGTCTAGACAGAGATTTGAGCTGCTGAAAAGCAAGCACAGAGAGCAGATTGGAGCAGGGTAAACGTGAGAGTGAATGGCAGGAGCGTGGCTGAAGACTCTGAACATAAGACAAACAGACAGACAGACAGACAGAGAAGATGACTCCCCATCTCTCACCATTGCCAAGTGCCATGGAACCCAGTGCAGTATCCTGATGGCACACAATGGTTTCCAAGTGGGTGGGCCTTCCACAAAATAGAAAGGGGGGTGCACCGGCACATTCATTTTATGAAGCCAGTATTACCCTTACACCCAAGTCAGACAAAGACACAACAACAAAAACAGACCAATTTCCCCGATGAGCATAGATGCAAAAATTAACATATTATTAACATATTTTGTGAACTGAACTTAAGACTTTATTAAGATCACACATCATAACCAGGTTTGTTTCAACATAGAGATGCAAATTTGGTCCAACATATGTAAAAATAAATGTTGTGCACTATATAAATAGACTGAAGGATAGAAATTACAGGACCATCTTGGAAGCTACATGGTGGCTCAGATGATAAAAGTCCTTGCTGTGCAGGCCTGACTACCTGAGTTCAATTTCCAGGGGCCACAGTGAAGGAGGTAACTGAGCCCTGAGGGTTTTCCTCTGGCTTCCACATGTACCGTGGCACATGCAAAGCCTTGTTCATACAGCACACACATCATCACCATGCATATATTATGTACACTAATAAATAAAATGGAATGAAAATTTGTTTAATAGTATAGGCATCTAGGTAACTTCAGAGATAGGCCATTTCAAAACTGTGCTTAAGAGTTGCTTTCTATATGAATCAGGAGAAGAAATTTTTCTATTTATCTGCCTTCTCTCTGTACCTCCCGACCCTGATATGACTTCACACGTTGACTCTATCATCATTTAACTATCAGTTAGAATTTTTTGAACTTAAGTCAGGCTCTGGCCATTAAAAAAAGGGGGGGGGATAATACAATTTGTAAATTAATTTTAAATGAGTAGATAGGCATTTGACAGGCATTTGTCATCTAAGTCTCAGGATTTGAGCTGTATAAATGAAGGCCAGAGACATAAGAGAGCGGGCAGCCTGGCCTGTGAGCATTGAGGGTAGATGCCCAGTGCATGATTTCTGGAAAGGGTTGAGATGCAGCTCCCTCAAGGAGTGACTTCGCTGTCTGTGCTTCAAGAGTTTCCAGGTTACATCTGGACAGATGCTCTGGACAGAAACATCTAAGCCCCTGTTTTCTTTCTCCCTCTCTCTCTCTCTGTTTTGCTGATGCTATGCTTTTATGACTCCATTTTATGATCAATTCCAGTTAATTATTTAATCTTAAGCACCCAATTTGTTCTTGGATCACTAATTAAACATGAAGGGAAGATATAAAGTGTAGAAGCATATACTGTATCAATTATTTTTAATTCCATTAGGATAAAACTTGAAACTTGAAAAAGAAAGTCAACCCTCTTTAGAGAGGGTGGCACTCGGATGTAGAATTTCCCTGGGATCCTTCCCCTTCCCCCCTCCCAGCCTACTGTCAGAGGGGCCTACATTTCCCAGAATTCTTTTCCTCTCCCTTCCTTGGCCAATGGGAGGAAACAGTGAAAGGAGAGCAACACAGGCATGGTGCTCCCTGGCTCCAACTGCTCCAGACATCCTTCCCTTGATTCTGACTCCTGAGGGACACCCAGGGCACATTCACCTGATGCCAGGCCTCCACTTCTCCAGTGCACCCTAGCATCCACAGTGGAAGCAGTCTGCAGTTGCTATGTTCTGGGTGGTTTCACAAGGCTGGCTTTTCCATCAGTGGTGTGACAAGTTCTGAACTCCATCACTAGAAAATCTACAGAAGGTTTCTGGACACACACACACACACACACACACACACACACACACACAGAGAGAGAGAGAGAGAGAGAGAGAGAGAGAGAGAGAGAGAGAGAGAGAGAGAGAGAGACAGAGACAGAGACAGAGACAGACAGAGAGACAGAGACAGAGACAGAGACACAGAGACAGAGACAGACAGAGACAGAGATAGACAGACAGACACAGAGAGCCATGACAGCTGTATAGAGAAAAGAACACATTTTGGAAGCGATAAAGAGGAAGTTCAATTTCTATCTATATATTTTAAAAATTATTTAGGGCACATTATTTCGTTTTCATGTCAAAAGATAACCTCATGAAGCCAATGACAAGTCTGCAAACATTATCTCGAGCTCTGCTTTCTGTGGTGTATTTTAGTGAGAGTCACCTCTACGTGCAATCTGCCAGCGCAGTCGCTCCCAGCTCACTGTACTAAGAAGCCAAGACACCTTCATCAAGGCAGATGGCGATCGAAATGACTGGGCACTGGCTCTCTTCCTGAGCTTTCTGTGCTGTGCTCTCTCACATTCAGACATGAAAGAAGTCGCTGGGGGATTGATGGTGAACCCTAGAACCTTCCACGTCCTGCCTAAGACCTTCACCGACCACCCTGAAGCCAGGAATTGCCACTGGAGTCAATATAACCACAGTAGCCAGAAGGTGCACAGAGAGCAGGTCCACGTTGGGCACTTGCCCATCTGCTGTGCCGTTCATATTTTTCTTTTTTTCTTTTTAAACAGATAGCTTTAGAGACATTACCACAAATGAACATCCATACTTAAAAGGCCGTGGACAGCCTCATTAGTGGGGACCTCAAAGATGACCCTTGCTTCCAACCCTCTAAGAGAAGTGCACATGTATTTTCTGACCTTCAGAAAATGGCTTTTATGTCTGGACATGTTTCTGTCTTAATAACCATATCTTATGTGGCTCTGAAGGGCTAGGGCTATTCTAATAGGAAGTTTCTCTGATGAACTGTAAGAAAAGAGGCCAGAATCAATGTACAAGAAAAATGGTACTCACAAACCTAACAAGGTACTTAGCAATAGCAGAGTATTTTCGTAAACATTAGGTCATCCTTGCTGAAGTCTCGGACAGACTTATGGGGTGGGGGTGGGGGGTGAGGATCTGTGAATGCTATCCTCAACACAACTCCAGAATTTAACTGTTTATGTACTTTCTACCCATGGCAGTGCTATTTTCTTTTGATACAAGCATTTGTTGTCCTTGGGGGAAACTGTCTGTGGTATGCGTTTGAGAGCTGATCTTATTGTCATGGTCATAAAAGCCACAGCTTGAGACAGTCCAGTTGTGAGTCTTGGGTCACTTTTACCTGAGCTAGAGGATTTTTCCGTCATTTGTCTCACATACAGTTATCTCCTTTTACTTCCTTCCATGGCTTCAACCTCGTCCCACCAAGAGTTCTTGTCACATGTACTTTGAATGAAGACTTTACTGTCTTCCCAGCCAATAGTGTTAAGGTTTGGGTATAAAATGCCCTCTAGGCTCATGTGTTTGAGGCCAGGTTCCCAGAGGGTGATCCTGACGCTGTAGTGAGGACTCTAATCTCATCAGTGGGTTCTCCAATTGATAAACTCATCCTGGGACGGGCGGGACCTGTTTGGGGGATGTGGGTCACTGGCCCTTTCTTCTCTCTAAAGCTTCTTGGTGGCCACTACAGTGGCAATTATGAGGCAATTCAACATAGTTTATCTGGTAGTTAAAAGAGGTTTATTTCAGGGTAACTTACAACCAATAAAGTGGTCAGTTACAGGATCTGGGAGAGGTAAGATGCTGTCCAGCATGTTTCTCTGAATAACTCTGACTTGGTCTGCAATCCAGTATCCAGGATCACAAGGAGCCAAGAGAGCTGGCATGTCCACATCTCAGGTCTTTAGTGGTTCCATCTCAGCCACTCCCCAGGGGCAGGTCATAGGCAGGGTGGCTGCCTCATTAGGGGCAGTGCTTCAAGGTCAAAGCTGGAACAGCCCACTACAGGCCACTTATGTGAACTTAAATATAAATTGTATTTATTTATCTTTTTATTTTCAGTGCCGTTGTACATTATAGAAGGAAAGTGATTGAATGAGGAGATAAATGAATGAAGCAATAAAATGAGATCAGCAGCTGGGCCTGCAGCTCAGTGGTAGAGTGCTTGCCAGCATGTGTGATGTCCCCAGCTCAATCCCTAATGCCACAAAATGAGATCGGCAGTGAGATAGCAGTGCTCCAGCGGCTCCTGTGTGAGAGGAGAAGAGTTGAGTGTAGAAAGGCTGCAGACTAGGAACAGAACTGAACTTGGGTTTGAAGATGGTAAGAATCTCTAAAAATAAATAGCTTGATGGACAGTATCATCGGGAGGAAGGGACATGGGGTGTGAAAGGAAGTTGTTGGCTGTGGTTCCCTTTGGGAAGTGGAGGCAAGGGGTAGGTTGCTGCTCATAGTTGATGAGTGAGATCTCTTCCCTTAGTCGTTGACCATGGAGGACACAGATACTGTCTCCTTCTAGTGTCTTAGAACTGGCAATTTCTTCTCTTTCTCTTTCATTACTTATTTCATCTGGTTCTTTCTTTTGGATAAAAGTAAGAAAGTACAGAAAGCAGAGCCTGTCAGAGACAGGATCAGATGGGGACACTTGTGGAATATTCCTTTACACTGTGGGAAGATGTGTCACTGTGATTGGTTTAATAAAAACTGACCAGCCAATAGCTAGGCAGGAAGTATAGGCAGGACTTCGAGGGGCAGAGAGAGCTCTGGGAAGAAGAAAGGAGGAGTCACCAGCCAGATGCAGAGGGAACAGGCATGCAGGAGGAGAGGTAAAAGCCACTGGTCACATGGCAACATGTAGATGTGTAGAAATGGGTTAATTTAAGTTATAAGAGCTAGTGGGACAAGCCTAAGCTATAGTTCTACCTTTCATTATTAATAATAAGTCTCTGTGTCATTTTTTGGTGAGCTGGTGGCCCCCTCAGAAAATCCATTTACAAAAAACTGGTACCCAGAATTGCCCAGTGGTTTGTCAAGAATCCCCCAGTTAACTTAATTCTGTGTTTTACATGCTTTATTCTGATGTGCCCATGGAACTTCAAGACTGGTTGGGTCATCGCCAATTTAAATAAAATTGATCAAGAAGGACTGAATTAAATCAAGTTGTTCATGAATCAAAAATCTCCCTTCCTGTCTTTAAATTATTATTTGTGGATCAATACAGAATGCGCATCATTCGCAACAACAGAACAAAGCCAGGGCTATCGACACCCAATTTTTTTATTAAAATGAATTTTAATATACAATTATGACAGAAAAATCACCTTTGTATTTATTTTGGAAGATGAAAGTGTGTGGCTGGGCTCACCTTGGAATGAGTCAGATCATTTTTGAATAATTACCTATATGCTGTCAGTTGCTATTTCATAACAAGCATAAAGTTAACATTTTAGGGGAAAGAACAATTTCATGACTGATATAACTATGAAGAAAAGATATCCAGCCTCCTAATAAAATAGTAATGCTGCAAGCTCAGCGGCTCATAAAACATTTATGACCTTCAGCCAGTAAAGTGTGAGCAGAGATTTAAATGTTGCTGCTTGATGGCGTGGAGGAATGTGTATGTAAGCATCACCAAAAAGCTCATGTATTACCGCAGAGGGTAGGGAACAAGAGTACCCAATGTCTACAGGTGTCCATTTTGTAGCCAATCAAAACTATGGTGGCCACTATCCTACATTTGTGGGGAGGGTCTCCTAGAATGGAAAGATAAGAGGGAGTAGGAAGGGGGAGAGGGAATCAGAACAGGAGGACTCCTCAGCAACCCGTGCTACAACTTAAAGGGAAAAAATGCATTTTCCCATGCTGTCCAGAGTGAAGCTGGGTGGTAGTGTGAGCCTGTAATCCCAGAACTAGGGAAACTGAGGCAGAAAGATTGTAAGTTTGAGGCCAACCTGAGTTGCACATGACCTTGTTAAAGGGGTTGGGGATGAGGCGGGCAGAGGGAGGATGGAAGAAAAGAATGAAGGAAGGGAAATAAAACCACATGCTTGGGAAATTTCCGAATTGTGTCTTTACCGCACCCTACTCTCTTCCAAAGGAATAAGCTGCTAATGAATTACAAGACACAGGGAGATATTCACTCAGAACACAGAATATGTTAGAAACCGTGAGGGGGACCAAAAGGGTGCAATCAAGATTCAGCATAGACAGGATATAAGTTCTGAGAGATGAGGACATGGTGGGTTTCCAGTACTCTGAGAATCATCCACAACCGAAAAGCAGCCCCTTGGATTGGCAGCATGTATCAACCCATTAAGAGTGTGATAGAAACTGTTCAAGCTGACCTACACCTAGCTTCTGGCCTAAAGGATTAGCAGAAGGATGCAGCTTGCACTTCAGTAACTCTCCCTCCCTCCCTCCCTCCCTCCCTCCCTCCCTCCCTCCCTCCCTCCCTCCCTCCCTCCCTCCCTCCCTCCCTCCCCTGTCTCTTCCCCCTCTCTCCCCAGCCTCACTCAAAACAGGCAAACTACAACAATGTACATAATCACCCGTGGATAGTTTGGGGTGTCTGTTGATGGCAGGTCTGTGACTAGTGAGAGGTGTCATTCCTGGGGATGTGACTTGGTTTTCTTAGCGTCCATCTGTTCTTGCAATAAGCTGTGCATTCTCTCATTTAGGGCCAACGTGTCTCACAAAGGTGAGTTTCAGGCATGGAAGCTACATATGTGGGTGTGTTGTAGGGGTGGTTGTTTTTTATGTTTTTATTGTTCTGGAGTGGAAGTTAGAAAGTGAGCAGATTAGGCCTTGCTTTTGATGATCTTGCTGCTGACAGTGATGAGGTAGATGTGTGATGACTATGCAGATAAATGTTACTTCCCAGAGGACTGTGGCTGTGACTTGCCTAGGTCCCAGGATCCCTGCGGTCTGTCTTTGCTTTTTAACCTTTGCTCCCCGGCTCTGTTACTTCCACCTCTCTGCTAGGTCACCTTTGTGCACCTGTTATATTTGGTCAGATCCCTTTCAAAAACCAGACATGGCCATTTGAGATCCCATCTGGGCCATTCTGTGTATACAAATGTCAAGAAGGTTCTAGATTAACATTTGGGGACCAAGGTTAAAACTAAAGAACTATGAACCTACTTCTAGTGCTTTCCAATCTGCTCTGAGAACAAACAACTCCCCTCCATCTCGATGGCTTGATTATAACGGGTGGGCAGCAGCTACCATCCCCAGTGGAGAGCCGGGGGAGGAGACCACAGGCAGGCACTCAGAAGAGCCATGGGATGGATGGGGGATCCAGAAGAAAGACCTAGACACTAACACATGGCCGGACAAAGAAAATAGGAATAGTCCATAAGGTTCTCCACCTAAAGTCATTCTTCCAGTGTGGATAGAAACATGGAGGGAGGGAGGGAGGGAGATAGAGAGAGAGAGAGACAGAGAGAGAGAAAGAGAGACAGAGAGACAGAGACACACACACAGAGAACAACTGTTGCAGAGTTTAAATGTGAAAAATAAAATAAAATAGTCATGAGATAAGGGAGGGATATGCGCAGTGTGAACCTTCTGATCTTGAGAAAAGCTAAGTCAGAGAATCATAAAAATGAAATGTTCACGTTCCTGAATGACAGGTTAAGGGCAGGATAAAGGGCGTGACTAGTCCACAGAGCCAAGTAATTCTTTCTGCTAGGCTTTGGGTCAGGGGAGATTAAGAGTTGATACTGTTGGGAAGAGGGGCCCTGACAGAAGAAGTGAAATCTACTTCCAGTCCAGGAGTTGGTTTCTACTTCCCTGGGTTCATATCCACTCATTGTTCATAAAGCCAAGGCCATGTATGTTTTAAATAGTGAGGTCCGTACTGGGTACTTCCTCTGCCACAAAAGTTATCTTGATCACTTGAGATTCAGTTGGTAAAAACCAAAACAAGACAATGCCTGCCTTCAAGGGACACAAAAGCTAACTGGAAACATACAGCAAAAGCTACATTAGCAAAGAGATAAGACATGTGGGAGATGAGCAACCCAGGCCCATTAATTCCTGAATGTATACAGCAAGCATGCCACAGAAGACTGGGATAGTACAGGAAGGGAAGGCACCCCCAAATCTAGCGATGTGGTGGGCATTCTACAGCCCACCAATAATGCTTGTTCACAGAAGGATGAATGGTTGATGGCAATGGAAACGGCTCCCTCACGAGACCGTGGAAAATGTATCTAGAAACACGATAAAATGGAGAGTCAAATTATGAAACTCTCTTAGAGTATCAAAAGAAATAACTTTAATCTGATGGGGTGAAAAAATAGAACTCCTCTAAAACACTATTTCAGTCTTAAATTAACATAGATTTATTTTGTGCATCATAGTTCTAGGACTTTTAAATACTCACACACACACACACACACACACACACACACACACACACACACACACACACACAGTGTATGTACAACTGTAATCTGAAACAGAACAAAGCCATCACTTCAAAGATCTCCCAGTATTATCTCCTTGCACCTCCAAATTTCTCCCATGCCTAACTAACGAAGCATAGATTAGCTTTTCCTTCCTCACCATACTGTGTCTTTGGGAGACTGGCATGTACATGCAGTCCCTCTGTAGTAAGCATGTGAGAGGGGCTTCTTTCACTTAGTGTAATGTCTTTGAGACTTTCCCAAGTTGTTATCAATATTCTCTTCCTCCATAAGTAGTGTTTCACACTACTCAACAGTTATATTAGGGTATTTCAGTTGTTCCTATTTTTTCATTTGTCTTACAGACAGATCTATTATAAATATCTGTGCCTATTTGGAAATTCTGAGATATTGTTCTTGAGAGTCAATATTCCACATTTTAAAAAAAATGGCTGATCTTGTTTCTGAAGTGATTACACTGCTTTGGATTACCACCAGCAGCTCTGTAGGAGACTCCCAGCTGACCTGCATTCGTGTGTGTTATTGTTGTTTAATTTGTTGTGGTTTAATTCATCCTGTTCACTGACTAATGGAATTGAAGGCCTTTTTTTTTTTTTGGTTTTTTGAGACAGGGTTTCTCTATGTAGCTTTGCGCCTTTCCTGGAACTCACTTGGTAGCCCAGGCTGGCCTCGAACTCACAGAGATCCGCCTGCCTCTGCCTCCCAAGTGCTGGGATTAAAGGCATGCGCCACCACCGCCCGGCTGAAGGCCTTTTTATACACTTATTTTCTTCTGCATATTGTCTTTGGTAAAGAGCTTACTCAGGGATTTGTTGTTTTGTTATTGCTTTAGGGTTGAGTTTTGAGAACGTTATATATCCTGGACACAATTTTTTATTGCATATGTAATTTGGGAGTGTTTTCCTGTAGTTTGTTGCTTTGTTTTTTCTGTCCTTCCTGAAAGAAGTTTTTCACTTTGATGATACTCAACATCGCTTTTTTAAATTTGTGGACCTTGTTTCTCATGCTGTAGAAGAAACTCTTTTGCCTAAGCCAGGCCATGAAGATTTTGGCTTATGTTCTCTTACGAAAGTTTTCCATCAGAACCATTTTGTCACATTCCCTGTTCTAACTGACACCTTTGTCTTTTTGTAACACCCAGTGTGTTGATTTCCATAACTTTAAGTCATAAAATTGAATAGTGGGCTCATCTAGCCTCATCTTCTTTTTGCAAGCATATCAGCTTCTTTTGTTCTTTGCCTTTCTGTATAAATATTAATAGCTTGACTATATCTTCAAGAAAATCCTGTTGACATTTTACACACAATAGCTTTGCATCTGTAGATTAATTTGTGGAGTATTGATAGCTTTATAATTGCTAATATTTTTAATAAAAAGGAGTGAAGCGATTGTTCTTCATTTCTGGGGAATCTTTACATAGGAAGGCTAGATGAGGGCCATTTGTGCTTTTATGCTATTCTTACCTAAAATCATTCCTAAGCTGATAAGCCTACTCTGATGGGCGGTCTGTCAAGAACAAGAGGCTTGGGTGTGTACATTTTATTTGTATCTACCATTGAATCATATCTTCCAAGTGTGACAATTCTCAAATACATATTTTTCTTCTCTTTTGCCACAGGAATTTTGCTGTAGGAATCTTCAAACTTTTGTGGACATTTTTGGTGCTCTCAGCCTACGTGGTCTCCCTCTCTGTTCGCTGAGTTCCTAGTGTCTCTCCACTAGATTTCAACAGTTTCCTAAAGCACTCGGACACCAGACAACCCAGAGTTCAATGTGTGATGCTCAGAGTACAAAACAGTAAGCTTGCATCTTGATTTCCACCAGTCAGCTTGAACACTGGGCTTGTCCTGCACAGCCTGCTTCTGTGACTGATAGATAGAAAGGCGAGGCGAACTCAGTCTACCTGATAGACCAACTGTGGTGATATCTTAGCTCACCTATATGCCATGCTGTGAGATGGTACAATGTTTACTCACGCTGAAATGACTTCCTGCCTGGATTCTTGGGTACCAAGTAGAAACCAGGGAAGAAGAACTGTTTTTTTTTTAAAGATTTATTTATTACGTACACAGAAGAGGGTGCCAGATCTCATTACAGATGGTTGTGAGCCACCATGTGGGTGCTGGGAACTGAACTCAAGAACTCTGGAAGAGCAGTCAATGCTCTTAACCCCTGAGCCATCTCTCCAGGCCAGAAGAAGAACTCTCACGTGTGCTGTATGCTCTGCCCAGGATGATACCTTTTAGGGAAGGAATTTCTTCATCTTAACACAAAAGTCTAAAAATAGAAGTCACATCAATTATTTGTAAAATGTTTATAAGAATTACCAATAAAGGTGAGACAGAAAATGTACGTATGACTTGGAAGTTCAAAGTCTTCATAAAACATAATGAACATCTGGCAAAGGAGAAAGATTAGCAAAGTGTCCTGGCTGCACAGCTACAAGGAGACGATTACCCAGTACATGTAAGGTGGATTTTGAAATGCTTGACTTCCTATAAACAAAAGGGCAGATTACTGATTAAATCTCAGCTATTCTGAACTTTCGTTGTGCATCAATTCCCTATTTGCATTAATACCTCATGCAGATGTGTGTTAGTACAGGACTGTAATCCCAGCAACTACAATCTTAGGCAGGGGGATCAAAAATTCACAACCAATTGGGCAATGTGGGAAAAAGGCTACTGGGGACAAAATTCAGTAGTAGAATGCTTATAAGTCACACACAGGGTCTTAGGTTCGATTCCCAGCATTGGAAGGAAAAGTGAAAGCCCATTCAGAAATGTAAAGATTGTATGTAATTCCATTAAAAAAAAACCCCTCAATCTGTCTTGATATAAGGTCAATATCATATCATAATCACTACAATCCACTATGATTCCTGTTCATTTTCAATAGTTCATGGACTCATAAATCTGGAAGATTAATGTCAAATGTTATGGGAAAGTCTCATCAGTCGACAGTACTAAATGGGGCATCAGGGTCGTTACAGCAGTACTGGCTTATACAGAGAAAGTGCACACTAGTTTATAACCATTGGGCACAACCACTTAACCGATCATCTAATGTTGGACATTGCTGTACTTGACAGACCCTGAAATGTAACACAGGGAAAACAGCAGAACCCCAAATCTCCCTGAGCAAAACCAAACATATATTCACCTTCTCTGCACTGATTCTTTTCAAGATTGTATAGTTGAAGAAAGAAGTTAAAGAAGGTATCAGAAGATAGAAAGATCTCCCATGTTTGTGGATTAGTAGGATTAATACAGTAAAAATGGCCACCCTACATAAAACAACCTACAGATTCAATGCAATTGCCATCAAAATTCCAACACAATTATTCACAGAAATTGAAAGGACAATTTTTAACTTCATATATGGAAACAAAAAAATCCAGGACAACAAAACAATCATGAATAATAAAAGAACTGCTGGAAGTATCACCATCCATGATGTCAAATTGCACCACAGAGCTATAGAAATTTTTAAAAAATGCATGATATTTGTACAAACACACACACACACACACACGCACACGCATACGCACACGCATACGCACACGCACACACGCACACACCAAGTAGATTAATGGAATAGAACAGAAGACCCAGAAATAAATCCACACAGATATGGATACCTGTTCTTTGTTTTTTGTTGTTGTTGTTTTGTTTTGTTGTAAAGAAGCTATAAATATACACTGGGGAAAAAACAGCATCTTCAATAAATGTTGATGGCCAAACTGGATGGCTACACGTAGAAGAATATAAATAGATCCATATTTATCACCCAGCACAAAACTCAACTCCAAATGGATCAAAGACCTCAACAAAAGACTGGATACACTGAACCTGATAGAAGTGGGGGATAGCCTTGAACTCATTGGCAGATGGAAAGACTTTCTGAACAGAACACAGATAGCACAGGCACTAAGATCAACAATTAATGAATGGGACCTCATGAAATTGAAAAGTTCTATATGGCAAAAGACATCATTAAGACAAATTGACAGGCTACAGAATGGGAGAAGATGTTTTACCAACTACACATCCAATAGAGGGCTAATATCTAAAATGTGTATCAAACTCATAAAACTGGACATCAAGAAAACAATGTAATTTTAAAATGTGTTATGCATCTAAACAGAGAGTTCTCAAAAAAGGGAACTCAACTGGCTGAGAAACACTTAGAGAAATGTTCAACATATTTAGCCATCAGGTAAATGCAAATGAAAACTACCTAAACTACACTGAGATTTCCTCTTAAGCCAGTTAGAATGGCTAAGATCAATAAAACAAATGGCAGCTCATTCTGAAGACGTGAGGAACACATCCATTGCTGGTGGGAATCCAACCTTGTGCAGCCACTACGAAAAACCACGTGGCAGTTCCTCAGGAACCTGGGAATAGGTCTACCCCAAGATTCAGCTATACTGCTCTTGGTCATATACCTGAAGAATGCTTCATCCTACTGCAGAGACACATGTTCAACCATGTACATTGTTTCTCTATTCATAACAGCCCAAAATTGGAAATAGCCTAAATGTCCCCCAACAGGTGAATGGATAAAGAAAATGTGGCACATTTACACAGTGGAATATAACTCAGGTGCTAAAAATAATGAAATTATGAAATTTGCAGGTAAATGGATGGAGGTATAAAAAAATCATCCTGGGTGAGATAACCCAGACCCAGAAAGACAGGTACGGTAGGTACTTGCTTAAATGTGGATGGTAGCTGTTAAGTCTTCAATAAGCAAGCTACAGTACATACAGAGGTCAGGTAGAAAATAAGGCACTAGGCAGGGAGGTGTGGATCTCTCTGGGAAAAGGAAATAGAATAGGTAGATATGGATGGATGGGGTGGGGTGTGAAATGGGAGATTCAAACAGTCAGGGAGATGGGCAGTTAAAACTAAGGGCTATTTGAGGGGTCATATGGAAAACTGATATACAGTAGAAGTTTCCTAAAATACATAGATGTGTGAAGGTGATCTGAATGAAATTTCCAAATAAAAAGAAACACAGTGCTCCATCTGGACATCTCTCACCACCAAATGAAGTTTCCGGTGCTGGAAGTGGGTTCCACTTCCTTGAGTTGTTGGACAAAGAGGTGCCAGGGGAACCCGCAAACAGCTCAGGCTATTGTTTGATCTCCACAAACTAATGGTAAGGCTCTGTTGCTGAAGACAACACCCACACAACACAGTGAACAAAGAGAAGTCTGTGTTCTACCTAAAACCTTCACCCCCTATGGACTAGTGTCCGTGGCACTGGAAGGTACCCTGTATACTACAAAAGGGGAAAGGTAAACATCAACCCAGTTACAAAGTTTTTGATCGGTCTGCAAGATGTGCTACTGCAATGGTGGCACAGAGCTTGAGGGAGTAACCAACCAACGTATGACTGGATTTAAGGTCCACTCCATTAGATGGAATCCATCCCTAACACTGCTCCGGTAGCCAAGAACCTGAGATTCTTGTATAATATTAGCGGGACCAGCCTTAATATACATCCCAAGGGCTCAGGAGAGAGAACTACTAACGGCAAGGACTATTTTCAGGAAATAGAATCTCAGCACACCGAGCTCTATAGTCCACTTGCTTTAATTCCTCTGGCATAACATCCTTTATACACAGCTTCAGTTCTGTTCTGCTAGCCCTTCAATCTAGTTCTTCCCCGTCTCAGTTTGTTCCTCTCAAGTTCTTCATCTGGGCGGTGTCTCCTGTTAGTCCTTGAAAGTGGCTAAGGGAGATAATCTGATTCCAGAGAAAGCCTTTCCTGAGGCTGTTCTCCAAATTCCTGGAATGTGTATGACCAGAGAGTGATCATTCCACACTGTTAGCCCTTCTAAGGAAAAAGTCAATTGGGAAAACTATGAAGGCACACATGATTTTCATAACAGAATACGACTGATATATAACAAGCCAAATAACACCAAAAACTCCTTGGAATTTGGCTTCCTCTGGAGGAATTCCCTGATCCCTCCAGGTAGAGACTTTGCCATAACCAGCTGAGTTCGTATGATATATTCCTGTGGCCTGCAGCATGAGATAAGACAAGTCAAGGACCTAGGGGAAAGCCAAATACTTCTGTCCTTCTTACAGAATGCAGACATAAAATGACTCCTAATGATATCTTGTTATGCTCATAGATCAGGCTTTGCTCAGCCTTCATCAGAGAGGCTTCCTCCTGTGGTAGATGAGAACAAATCCAGAGACCCACAGCTGTCCAATATGCAGAGAATGAGAGACCTTGAGCACCCAGTCATAGATGGGATCTCTCCATCAAATTCCTCCACTTGGGGCTCGGGGGACTTTGCAGAAGATGAAGCACAGGGTTTGTAAGATGCAGAGGGGATGGATGATATCAAGGAAACAGCACCCTTTAAACACAGCAGGACCAACACACGTAGTAGAGACTGTGGCACTATGTACAGGACCTGCTTGGGTCTGTGCCAGACAGGATTCTAGTGCTGAGAGGGGAAAGGGACATAAGGCCCCATCCCTAACCCAGAAGCTATGTCCAACTGATAACCACTCACAAATGAAAACTTCATTCCTTCTGATAGATTCTCACTGGTTTTACAAACCACTCTTAAGGGCTGGCTCCTTGCCAAGCAGTAGATGACCAATACAAAATGAACTCCATGGCATCTTTTGAGGTTCTTTGTCTCATAAGGTTTTGGCAAGGTATTTTTTTAACCTTACAGGTCCTTTGCATGTGTATTATGGCTTCCAGTTTGTGTTTTGATTCCTGTGTATGAACATATGTGTCTCTGCATCTACATGTGTTTCTTGTGCTTTTTCATTGGCTCTTTCTCTTCTGTTTGTTTGTGTGTTTTGTCCTATTCTGATGTGTGTGTCTTTGGTTTATCCTATTTTATTTTATTATTATTCTTTAGATGCCTGTTTGTTTTCTAAGAAGAGACAGAATAGACGTGGATTCCAACAGAAGACAAGATAGAGGGAATCTCAGAGGAGTTAGGGTAGAGGACAACGGCCATTAGAATATATTGTATGAAAAACATCTATTTTTAATAAAAGAAAAACAAAATTTATTTTAAAACACAATTGCAAGACTAAACCAGCCAATAGGACATGGAAATGAAAATAACATTTTTGTATATCATTTTGGGTACTGAACTGCACAACAAATATGCAAATTCATTTCATTCTTGCAACAACTCTGATAGTATTTTCATTGCAAAGTTCTAGTCTTGGAGCATTGGGTTTGGACCCAGGGCCACTCAGATAATGGCAAACACTGCACCATGGAGCTATGTCTGCAGTTCCAGGGGTAGTTTTTTTTTTTTCCCCATTCTTCCAAATGAGGAAAAAGATACTCCCAGAAGTGAAATCACGTACCAGTGTCTTCAAACAGTGATGCACGGATTTGAGACCTGGATTGCAAGATTACAAAAGTCTCCATATTGATTACTTTTCTCTTGATGTGATGAAATATCATGGTCAAAAGCAAAACTTATGGAAGAAAGAGTTTATTTGTGCCTAAGGTTCCAGAGGGAGAGTCCGTTATGGTGGGGAGGTGTGGCAGCAAGTGGCAGCCTTGGCGTAGGAGCAGGAAGCTCTGAGATCCCATCCTCAGCCACAAACACCAAAAACAAACAAGGAGAGCCAAGGGGAAGTGGGATGAGGCTGTATACCCTCAAAGACTGTCAATGGCGGACTTCCCGCAGCAATACCGCCCATCCCCAAACATGGCCGCTCACTGGGGACCAACTGTTCAAATGCCTGAACTGGTGGGAGACACTTCCCACTCAAACCATGACCTCCTTGTACTTGGTTTATGTCAATGATGCCCACCCCTCACGAAAGTCTTCCAAACAAAATAATGAAGGCAGCGGAATCCAAGTGGCCCTTATTAAAGCCAGAATTGGAGGCTGAGGACGTTCCCGTTATGCAACAGACTTCTCTGCAGAAGCCCCAACAGCATACTCTAGAATACCAGAGTCCTAAATATCACAGTTAAAATCATCTACAATTTCCAAGAAAATTGAAAGGCCCAGGGCTAAGGAAAGAGCCTGGGGAGGAGCCTGACTAGTGTCCAGCATATGAGGACCAGTGGATATCAGGGAACCTGCATTCAAGGTTCAGAAAGGTCTTCATGTTTATCTCATGGGAAGGCAACTCCAAATTAGCAAGGATCCTAGTATCCCATAGTTCAAGAGAATGTAATCTGAGGGGTTGAATTTATAGATCTTGGACATGGAAGATAAAGCCACAAAAGACAGGATCTAAATAGAGGGAAACATGTGGCCTTCTTAGACCAAACAGTTCATGAGAGTTATGTGATTGACTCACCGGATAGAAGCACAATACTAGAATCTTCCAGTAACTGAGCTGTAGGGAGAACTTTGTCCAGTCAAGCTTGCCCAGAAACTATGTCAGACCCAGAAATCAGTCAGTCACCATCAAAGCCTGTAGATAAAATATAGGGATAACAAAATCTCTCAGCTGAAGGAGGTAGTGGGTAAGAGATAGGAGACACCTGTGTTTCAAAATCTACCCGAAACTCACTCCATTGGCATTTCCCTCTGTAGCTAAAATGCCATTGATTATAAAAGTCATGGATTTGCCAAGTGCCAAACTACTTGACCTTCGAATTGTTTAGTAATGTGCACTGGAACTACATTATGAGAGCACGCTGAGTTAGAATGTAAATGTAAAGTCCACCTCCGAGCCTTTTAAAAAAAAAAAAAAAAAACAAAAAAAACCTCTAATTTTGGACGACCCGTTAATGTTTGGTTCCTATGAGGTTGATGTTTTGCTTGGGTCGGCTGCCAATGGCATGCTTACTTGCATCGCTTGAGATACCCTGGCTCTAGGCTGCATCCTTACAGAATAGAGAAACCTTATAGTAATTGTTAGTCTTTTTCCAATCAGACACTGCAGACAAACACCATCTCGTTTAAGGTCAAACAAAAATGTGATCTGTAGATATGGGAAGCCTCCGAGAAGTGCTGAGGGATCTGAGGGAAGATCAGAGAGAGGTTCACCTGTAACTTTTGCAAAGGGAATAAAAGACAATATTCCAAACAAGCTCACTATGGCAGAAAGGGTTATGGATTTTAGGGAAGAGTCAATATTCAAACCATAACCTTGTTTGGGCTCACCCTGCATTATCAGGGATACACTGCGTTTAGAATGAGCAAGTTGAATGGATAATAAATCTACCCCAATTTTATCATGACAAACTATGGCCACAAAAAGCATCCTTCCAGGTCACAGGAGGATGGTAACAGCATAAAACAAGAGTCTGCAGTCACTGTTTCAAAGGCAAACGCTACCTGCAATTATTTCCTCAGTGGGGCTGCATAAAACTTAGATTCCATTCAATCTTACACCCAACAGTTTCGATATTTCATGTCACGGGTGAAAATGAAAACGGAGATAGTTCATCAACACCAATCGACGATATAAAAAAGAGCGTTGGAACCGAGGGTATGAGAGTGCATAAAAATGTTTTGTGTTCTGACCAGCACACTGCTTTAAAATTTTTTTACAGTCAGGCCCAATTGTTCATTCTCACCATGCAGAAGATACTCACACATTCATTTTTAAAAGGGCAAATCAACCATAATTCAGTTTATAAACTGTGAAGCTGGTTGCGAATGTCTGGATGAATATTCATTAGCATCTCTTAATCTGCCATCGACTGTGATTCATTAGGCATATGTAAATATCACTCACTTTAATTGCCCCTAAACTGACTTAACATAATATTGTCATTAGCAAATTATTAGTTATTTGTGTAACTAATGGTACATTATGGTATGCACGCTAAATCTCCAAATATATGATTATAATTAGGGTGATGTTTTATGTGGTGGGCTTTCTAAACTATTTGATGAAATATAATGGAGTCAAATCAAATCCAGTATGTTAATAGGACAGTTGCATAACTTTCCTCTGCACCTTGGTGCCGTTGGTACAACCCTCTCCTCATTCTTCCTGACACTGAGTTGCCTGTTTCTTTTCTCATCTGTCTTCACAGTCCCAGAAACTTCCCTGTCTCTCTCCTGCATTGCACCCAACAGGACTGAGACAAGTTTGCCGTTAGCTAAGGTGATTTCCAGAAACATCCACTCGTTGCAAACGGAGCAGTGGATATAAAACTGACAGGGAGCATAAAGGAGACCTTCTTGGAACCGATGAAAGGGACCGAGGTGGGCACACCCGGAAGTTCTAGTCTGGGTGGTGTTATTTGGAGACTGGCATTTGACTTCCATGAAATGAGCTGTGTTGCAGCCATTTTCTCCAGAACTATCATTGTCTGTCACAAATTTGATATCACTTTGGAGCCCTCCTGCACTCTTGGCATTCCTCTTTGGGAAAATTTTACTGGCCCCTCCATCTCCCTAGTGGATTTATTTTACAACAAAGTCATGTAAGAAAGGCCTTTTTCCAATCTCCATTTCCATAGAAATATCAAAAGGATTGCTGTCTTTCATCACTTCTAATGATTACGAATCAACTACCGAGCTCTCAGGAACCAAGTTGACCTGGCATATTGGCAGGGAAGGCTACAATTAGTATTCCTTTAGTCTCTGTTAATTGCCTAACTGGTGACAGGAATATGTTAATACAAAATGAGCTAGCAGAGGCAGGAAGCCTTTTATCATGTTGCCCTCCTAAATATTAGTACACTAACTGGCCATTGATGTCTATAATCGGAGATTCAGATAAATGCACCTTCCTGTCTTTGATAATGTTGTAGATTAATTGCCATTTCATCTTAATTTAATAAGAGAACCTTTTTTTATATATAAAAGCTTAGGCATAAAAAGAAATTATTGAGATAATGACGGTATAATGAGTATAGATTGTGGTACAAATCTTCTGGAGAGATGCGGACATTCTAGAAACATGGTCAAGTATCACTGTATTAAAGACAAACCAAATGTTCTCAGTCCACCATAGTTCAGGTTCATCGTCAGGTTTGCTATAAAGTAAAGTAATTGTGATATTTTAATTGATGGAGAGTCGCTGACTCTCATCCCTAAGAGGTTTAATTGTGAGTTTCAGAGATCTTTTTAGCCAGTGTCACCCCCGCCATTTCAAAGTGGCCCATTGAGGAGCCATGTCTATGTTTACCTACATTTCTGATAAACCACTTATCAGGCTGCAGTTAATAATCAGGCCTGCCTCCTCCACAGACTCCAGGTTGCACAATATCAAAGACTTTGTGTCTTGTATAGAAGCTATCTTCTACCTGTCACCTACTGTAAAGAGAGTCTACTTAGAACATAAACATGTCAATTCATTTACTGCCTATGATCGCATTGGGCTGTAAAATGGCACTGTTGAGTGTCTATCAGTGTTCACATTATCCCTCGAAACCTGAGATCTTTACTCTCTGGTCTTTTGCAGAAAGTTTGCCGAACTCATTAGGGGTCCTGGTTAATACATCATGGATAGCAGGCTTGAGTCACAATCACAGCCTGGTCAGGAGAAGTGAGATTAGTGAGTTCCCTATCTTTATAGTAAGCACTAAGTGAGCCTGGAAAGGAAACTTTGCTCCAAAGGAAACTATCAGCCCATCCATTGGGACTGCTTATTATAGGCACAGCCCTGAGAAAACAGCTGGATAGAGAATGGTCCATGTCGTGCCCATCAGGCAAACCCAAGTATGCCATTCAGTGACCCATCCCCAGGACTCGGGAAGGATTGCTTCCTCCAACAATAGCTTCATGGTGGTTGTGATAGCAAGTCAGGTGGAGAAACCCTAAGGTGCTGCTGGTTGGTACTCAGTGGATCCAGTTGCCACAGTCAAATTCATGCCTAAGATCTGAAATTCCAAAGAAAGGAGATGAAGGAAGGAAGGAAGGAAGGAAGGAAGGAAGGAAGGAAGGAAGGAAGGAAGGAAGGAAGGAAGGAAGGAAGGAAGGAAAAGTTTGAGTTCTCCATCTTTTATGATCCAAAAAAAGCACCAGCGAAGAGGAGAGGATGAAGTTGGTGTGGTATGTATTCTCATTTCTGCCCTTGAGAATAGAAGTCCATGCTAATTACTTGACAAATCCCATTTTGTCAAGTAGGATTAAGAGATTTTATTATACTGTAGGAAATTCAGTCAAGATTAAGAGAGTTTCTTATACTGTAGGAAATTCAAATGGGCTCTCTTAGGAGACTTTTAAAGTTTCTTTGCTCGAGTTCATGATTTGTTGTGGAAGTGTGTCAGGGAAAATGCATTTGGAAAGATCTTCCAGGAATCTCCTGAGCCTTGCATGGCTTACACCAAGGTTCATGTTTTCTGATCTCCATGGTTTCTGATCTCTACTCCTATCTCAATCTCTTCTTTTTCTAGAAAAAGGCAATAGAATACCTTTCCATCAAAGATAATGTTTGGCTTTTTTGTTTGTTTGTTTCTCCTAGACTTCTAATATTTTCCTTAATTTTAAAATTAGAAGCAAAAATTAAATATAACCTTTCTAGTCTAAGCACAATAAAATTATTTTGAAGTGAGCAAAAAAAACTAAAGATGAGGGACTTTCTGATGGGGGAATCCTCTTACTGTGTGTGAGGTCTTTGTGATAATGATCCACACAGGAAGGGTGTGTGGTATCTGCCCACCCCTCATACTGAAAAGGAAGCTCACCCTCCATCATGCCTGTGAACAATAGGGAAATAGGCTGGGAACTAAAATTCAGTCAACACGGACTCCCAATCCAGAGACCATCTGCAAAGTGGGCCAAGCTGATGGTCCCTTCAGAGAAAGGTCATGGTCAGTGGTGATGGCGGTAGTGCTTAGCAGTGGGAAAGCTACTGGTCTTCTGAGAAGACTTAGAATACCTACGGGCAGAGGACCTTTTGTTTGTTTGTTTGCTGCTTCCTTGAGGTGTCTTGATTTCTTCTTATTCTCCAGGAGATGGATTTCATCTCCAGTCGTGTGTCATCTGGTAAGCCCCAGATGTCAATTAATTATTTTCCTCGCGTTTGGTCATGTAAGCTCAGTGTTAGAGGACGTGCCTGGTGATCCTGAAGCCTTGGGTTCAATTCTCAGATCCACAAAAGAAAAAAATCTTTCCTACTCAGGGTCTGCTGACTCTGTTGCTTTCAGTCAACAAACCTGACTAAGAGAGACTCTCTCCACAGTGCCTGAGAACCTCAGCACTGTCTCCATTTAACTAATAATTATACTTGACCGTGAGCAACAGGAAGAGGCATCTACCCAGTCCACACTCAGGCCGACCTTATTTTGAATATCTCACAGATAGGTTTCAGAACATGCATCCGTTAGCATATTGATAGAGAATAATTCATTTTCCCACTCTGCTAATGGGCAAAAATGACCCATGCTTTAGATAGAAAACGATTAGTAAGGCAAATACAGGATATTGCCGTGCAGAGGACCTCCAAGCTCAAGTTCAAGTTGTACATTTTCATTCTTATTTCACATCAGTGATAGCCATTGCGGACTGTGATGATCACTGGTCATTCTCTCTGCCAGAGATGGCCATTCTAAGTGAGATCTGATGGACTCTGACAAACGCTCTTCGGAAGCTTGAACTGAAACACCCTTGGTACCAGATTCATGTCCTCATAATGCTGCTTGACTCGTGTTATGCTAACCCCTTCTCTGGATTTAATGTCTTCATCTTCAGGAATGAGTGCCATGGCTTTGGACCGTCAGCACTAGCCATAGTGCCTACATGGTAGCTATTAAATAATGCTTGGCAAGCAGAGCTACAGAATGACCATGCTGAGTGTGTTCTGAAAATATTGATCTGCCCTTCATCAGCTACTATTCCAATATTAGCAATAGGGTATTTGGGAAACTATATTTTCAGTTTCTGAGGTAGAGGGTATATTTGAGAAGATTGCCATCACTTGTCATGGTGATCAAAGAGATATTGGAAGACACAGGGGCTCTGATTCTTCAAGTCATATAAATAGATTATATGTCAAGGATGACCATGAATCCAAGAGTTTCCCAGAATTCTGAGCTGATATCACTTTCATACTGCAGAATGCATGGGCCGGTAGCAAACCCATCAATTTCAAGTCAAATTAAAAAAGAATAATATGAAAAAGATAGGAATGTTCAAAGGAACACATTTTCAACACCTGACAGATATAATTAACCAAGTTTTAGACTCCCTTAAGCACCCAAAACTGGGTGGTGAGTGGGCAAATCTCCTGATGTCTCCTTCAATTTACTGGATCCAGTTACCCTCTACCACAAACTGATTCTCTAGGACTGTAGCCATCCATGACAGTGACACTTCGTTCCACAGGACTCACAAAATCCAGCATTAGGAACTTTTTTCTTAGGACTCTTTCTCTCTGGTCACAGCTTAATTTCTTGATTTATATGGATGTCTCCTTGGACTGAGCATGATCTATAGGTGTATGTTACAAAGAGTGAAAATATGTGATTGAGATGTCCCTGATAAGGATGGAGAAGATACAACTTAGGATGTATATGGGATGAACAAGAGAGAATAGTTGTAATGCAGATGTATATGGCGCAGCAGGAGGTTGAAGAAAGACTATTCATTTTGCATGGTGTAGGTTGGGGCAGTCAGGGCTCCTTGTGGAAAGTTGAAAATGATAGAGGCCCGTTTCTGTTCAGATGGTATGATGCTGACATCAATATCCAGCATGGGCCAGGACAACTAACACTAGCCCTATGGGGACCCATGAGTCAGCACAAAATGGCTGACACTGACTGCTCAGAACACCTGAAAGTGGACAGTAATGTAATCTGTTATGTGTCTGGCAAAATGCCACTTTTGTTAAATTGTGTATGACCTTGAGGTTAAAAGTTCAAGCCCTTCATATTCATCAGCTTGCTTGGATGTATCTCCCTGTAGCCCTGTGTTCCTACTGTGTGTGGCGGGGGAGGGAAAAACAGCTTGACCACACAGCTGCCATGACAGGTTTAGAGGCCCAGACACAGCTTCTAGCAGGCAACACCTGGTTGAGCAGACCCAGGAAAAGCCATAAGCTGACCTCACCCAGTGGGGCCTGCGTCTAAGAGGAAATACCTGACATTCTAAACATTCCCTACACCCTTAGACAAACGTCCGCCAATCAGGGTCCTGAACCCTGGAAATCACCTCACTCCAATCTCTGCTATGATTTAAAAAAAAACAAATAAACAAACAAACAAACCCACCCTGCCTGGGCTCTGGGCTCTCTGCTCTCCCGGCTGCATCGAACAGAGAGCCCAAGCTCTAAGTTTGAAAATAAAGGCTCTTTTACATGTGGAATTCAGTCTCCATGGCGGTCTTTGGGGGGCTCCCACGATCTGAGCATAACACTACCTCTCATCAGCCTGTGTGCCTGCCAGTCATTGTGTGTGCGTATCTGCTTCCCTGTGTGTGCTAACATGTGCCAGGGTCTGCTGGCATCTGCCAGCCTAGTGGTGTGTGCTGGTAAATAAAGCATGTCCTATCTGTCTACAGTTCTTTGCATTCCCCGTCAGCCTCCTATTGTCCTTCCCATGACCATCCTCCATTGCTGCTTACGGAGCTTAGACCTCACTCACACTGCCCTGCAGTGTAAGCATGCATGGGAGTTGGAGAAGGGCGGGGTTCTCCTAGCAGTGTGAGGTAGACTTGAGGAAGGAGGACAGAGCCTGTGAAAGAACAAAGTGAAACAGGAGAAACACCATGGCAGCGTAGAGACATCACACCAGGGGGCAGCGGGAATCAATCAACACCCGTGAAAAGAATCTGTATCTCGTCGTAAGAGGTTTGGAAGGAGTTCCATATTTAGTCAGGATGCAACATAGTAAGATTGAGGTTGCAGAAACGTAACAGCAGAAGCAAGAGGGAAGGTGAGTTAGGAGTCCAGAGCAGAGAGCCAGGCATGCTGGTTCACACCTGGGAAAACCAGCGCGGTCAAGGGAGGCAGGAGAAACGAGAGCTCGAGGGAACCTGGGCTACATAGAAGATTCCTGTTTCAAAAAGCCAATTCATCAAAGAGAAATCAAGGCATGAAAGCTGTCGAGCAGCCAGTCAGGAAATGAGACATTTCCAATACTCTGATAGAAGGCCGGGTGAAGAATGCTTTCATGCAGTGGCTGAGTGACAGATCAGAAACTGACTGTGACAATGGGGAGGGAGTGTTTTATAGGCGAAGTCAGGGGCAGGAAGAGGGAAGGAAGACCTGAATGTCTGGGGCCCTGGTGACAAAATTCCCAACAGTGACATCCACAGGATAAGCAGCAAAAGGAAGAGGGGGAAATGATGGTTCCAGCTGGACTGTTTTAAATAAAAGGTGTCCTTGGGATACCCGAATGGAGCAGGAGACCAAACCTCTGTACAGATGGACTCAAAAAAGACCTGGAGTAGAGATGTGTGTTTGCATCCAACACTTGCTAGGTGAGTCTCACCCTGTAAGCTCAGGGAGATCAGTGAATCTCTTTGAGTATTCCATCCACCTCTAGGGATAACACAGTACCCACTGCTGGTGCTAATGTACCTGGAATCTAACAGGATGCCAACCAAGGAGGGTGGTGGGTTTGGGGTCACAATGGTTCCACGACGAGTTCCCTGCCACTCTGGGCTAAATAGGTTATGCAAATATTCAATGGCTTGTCCTATACTAGCTTCTCAGAATCATGCCCAGAGCTATGGAAAGGGGCCAGCGACATTTAGCTTTACTCCTAAAGCTTTGGACCAGAGACCATGATTGTATCTTTTTTCCCCTGTCACCTTCTTGCTGTCTCTTCCAGGTGAAAAGCACCACAGTTCAGAAGCTGTTCACAGCGGCTTTTATCGGCACATGCTTTGCCTTTAAAAAAAAAAAAAAAAAAATGAGTCCTGCTTCCTGCTGATTGGGAGACTCCCTACCAGGAGCTGTGGTTAGGTCTCTGTGGCCTTACTGCTAATAGTCTGGGTCAGCCTTCCAGCCTGGGCCCTCCTGATCAATGGGTGCCACTCACTGGAATCTCTGTTGCCGTCACTGAACAGGTCTCCTTGCATCCCAACTCTGATGACAGAGGAAAAGCAAGAGAGCATAAAGAAAGGAAAAATGCTACAGAACCAGGGCACAGCCACCATGCACCCGTTTATTTTTGTTCGTTAATCGCAGATTTCTTTCTTTGTGGACCACACCAGTCCCGTCTGCTTTTGACCCTGCTTCCTTAGACCCATGCAGGTGACTTCAGTCACCTCTCAGTGTGACCGCTAGGTTTCATCAAGTTGGAAGTAAGTGACGCATTTGTGTAGGGTCTTGGGGAAGCTCCGGTTGAAATCCAGTGTCTTGGGGTCTCTATTGTTGCTTCAGCTGGGTCAGTTCTCACTCTGGGTTGAGGGGTGCAGACCTGGGTTAATGGGCTTTTAAGTGAAGGATACCTCTCAGAGTGGGTTCTGTAAATCATCCCAGCCATATATATAATCAAAGAGCCAAGGAAGGAACATACATTGCTATGAGAGTCTCTGTGTCCACCCACAGTAGGTATTTCTTCCTTGGAAGGGCCCAATGCCAGGGTGTTTCTGTATTGCCAAATCTCTACCTGGCACTGAGAACAAGTGTACTTCCTGAGCACCTTGGTTTAACCCTTGCCCAAGGTTTCCAAACATGTTCACCTATTTCTTGTGAAAGAGATTTGGCGGGCACACACTCAAGCTTGCCAGTGCAAACTAGCCGGGTGGTGGCAATTTGATAATCTAATCAGAGGCAAAATTGAGGAGACGAAAATCATTTTATTGTTCTCATACACATTGGACAGGAAGATGAAAGCTTTTCAAAGAACCCACAGCCCAGAGACCAAGCTGGTGGAAGATGTTGCTTAAGCATTCCGATCCTGGAACCAAAAGAGAATACAAACACATTGAGTCCCAACCATATTCCAAACCCTAATCGCCACTGATTTGAATCTGGCCACATATTTTTGCATGATACCCATAAGTGACCTTTCTTCATGGGTGCACCAGCATGATGCTGGGACCTAGGAAGAAAGACCCAGTGCCATTTAATGATGGAATGACATATCTCTGATATGCAAATTTTTACAGCACAGCAATTAAGCAGTTTAGAATTTTACGACAGTCAGGGCTCTGGCTTTCTGTGAAAACAGAAAGGAAAGGGGGAGGGGACCAATAAAGGGGCCGTGATGGATGGGCTAATCCCCACTGGAAACATACCATGTAATGTGGTGGAGACAACGCATTAGGACAGCATTGTGAGGATTGGTCGCGAGCCTGCCTTTGCACCCTCCTAGCTGAGGTTTGGGCTGAGCCCGGGTCCCTGCCCTTCCGCACAGCCTGGGGCTGAGGGCTGAGTGGCAGCCACGGTGGTGAAACAGGAGTCTCGAGTACAGATGGGAAAGTTGGGGCGTCGCAATCTGCTGTGTGCGTGGAATACAGAGCGAAGGGGGCTTGCAGTGAGCCAG
Organism: Peromyscus maniculatus bairdii; assembly: GCF_049852395.1. NCBI lineage: Eukaryota > Metazoa > Chordata > Mammalia > Rodentia > Cricetidae > Peromyscus > Peromyscus maniculatus. The sequence continues at coordinate 40,458,270 of NC_134867.1, read as the reverse complement.
TCTGTCAGCAGGGGACAGAGCGGGGGGCCATATGCTGCTCTTCTCCCTTCTGTCGCCGAGTCTGCTGCCTCATCCTTCTGTCAGGGGACACTTTAATGATGAACATGTTTTAAACAGTTTTGTTTACCTAGCAACAGCTTTTCTAAGAGGGGGTCTTAATTAGTCACCTTAACCCACTTTTGGTTTGGATTTTTTTTTAAAGCATCCATTCATTTGTTCATTCATCTGGAAGAATCTCCCACTTATTCATTACACACACACACACACACACACACACACACACACACACACACACACACACACACCCTGTCCCACCCCCTCCCCTGGAGGCTGTTGTTACTGTTTCCATGAACAAGTGTGTCTGCATTGCAAAACTACTTTAAATAACTATATGCCATTTTTCTCTCTTTCATGCATACTTTAATACCACAATTAGCTTTGAAGGGTGGATTTTTTTCTCCACTCGTCAGAGGCAGTAAGCCTTTGTGGGGTTCAATAATGGGATCTGCATTTTAAAATGGAACTTCATTTGGTGAAATTTCTCTCTCTCTCTCTCTCTCTCTCTCTCTCTCTCTCTCTCTCTCTCTCTCACACACACACACACACACACACACACACACACACACACACACACACACATACACACTCACTCCTTTTTTCAAGATTTTGGTACTATAGGTAGCCGGGCGGTCATTGCCACAAGAAAGGAACAGGCCTCTTGCTGATATATATAGCATTCCACTTCATCGTGATGAGGAAACAGAAAATTCACAGTTTAATTCCATCCATTGTGTTATTGGTTTTCATTTCAAAATTGATTCCCACAACCTAGAAAACTGCCTTTTGAATTAATTCCCTATTGGTTTCCCTTTGTTCACGGAATAGCATTTGAACACTAATCTGTAAGTTTCTACGTTTAAAAATGGCTATTTTTAGAAGCACATTTCAATGCAAACTATTTCATTGGAAACGAATTGAATTTCTAAAGTAGCATCATCCAAAATGTTGAGAGTAAACCGCTTTCCTCCCCCGCCCCCCACCCCATTTCTTTAGTAACAAAACTTGTTGAGTGCTTTAACAACCAAATGACAATCAGGCCAAATGTACTTAATCATTAACTCTCATTAGACAATAGCCCCCAATAAAAGCCAAACGACACAGGCTAATTCCTGAAGGACTACATCTGCTTTTACACCATTGAACCAGATTCTGCCTTGTTGTGTGGAACAACCTGTCTTTTAAGACACCCACTGTTTCCAGCAGAACCCAGGACCAGCTTAAGCTACAGTAGTGTTCACCACGGAACACCAAGCTTTGTGTTTACTCCTTAATGAGGGTGGGAGGCACAAAACGGGGGTATGATGGAAGCCAGGAAGAGTCAAACCCGGAAGATGCTTCTTAGAATGAATAGTACAGGCCTCTATCTCTTGTAGTAAGCCAATGATGATCTTTAACTGGACATTGTCTTGTGCAGAAGTCCACAGTTTTTATTTGGAATTTTAAGAGCAGGCTTTTCATAACTGATGTGTCCCTAAAATATTTTCAAGTCACAGAATTTTTTTCTTTAGAACAGCTTTATATTTGTAGAAAATTTGAGCAAAGTGTGCAGAGAGATTCTCTCTAGCCCCTCCCCCCTTGAACATTTCCTGTGTTCCCATGTTGACATTACTATGGAACATTTGTACCAACAGTGAATCGTGACTGTCTTATTACGAACTAAAATCCATAGTTCACTTGGGATTTTGTGGGACCCCCTCCGTGGGTTTGGACTAGTGAGTGAGGACACATGCCGCACAGGGTTCTCTCTGTGTCTTCAGTGTCTCTGTTCCTTCTGTCCTAACCCAACTCCAGGAAATCAATCACCTTCTCTAGAATTTTCCATAGCACTTGAATACAAATCCACAGATTTCTAAGTCTAAAAAAGCTGATTAAAAACTGTTGACATGTAAAATTTTAGTTAGAAATGCAGCCTTAAGGATTTTTTTTTTTTTCACTTTGCAAAATGGATTTTTTTGTTTCTGGTTTTTGTCTTCTCATGGCTTAAAGGCCATTTCCATTTGTTTGGGTGGGAACTCCACCTCAATCCCTGGCACCCTGACATCCATATACCCAAAGAGACTGGAATGTTTGGGTGGGAGCTTCACCTGGCACCCTGGCATCCTGGTGTCCCTATACCCAGAGAGTCTGGAATGTTCTTGTGGACGATCCACCTCATCTCCCCTTCCTTTTCCCCAAACTGCCCCTTCAAAGCCCGCCAAACACAGCTCCTCCCCCAGAGAGGCTCAAGACCACTCCCACAGGGTGTTTAAGCTTCTTCCCAGAAAACAGACACATGGTTTTCCAATCTCTCATCCCTGGCTCCTCTCGGTGGGGCTGTAGAATCACCCAGGAACTCTCCACCCATTAAACAGGGGCTTTTCCTAATATGGTCGGATTTGGTTGGATTTGGATTGCTGCATCAGCAGAGAGGCCTATTGGGATGAAAAAAAAAAAAACCAACAACTTATCACCATTCGGTGGGTATACCATGATGAAAAACATGAATGAGAAACACATTATTCACAGCTAGCAGCATGGGTAGATACAGAGGATATAGATGTCTAGGTAGCCATTGATGGTATAGATAGCATCTGCTTTATTTGATTCTTAAATCTGAAGACAAATTTGAAAAGGTTACTGTATGAACTGACAACATGGCTGCTCCATGGTATGATTAAAGGGATGGTTTTTTTATTGTAGATATGAGAGAAAGAAAAGCCAGAGGCATCAGGAAAAGTCCAGAGCAGAGAGAGAAAGAAGTAGAGGAAGAAGTAGAGGAAGAAGAGTGTGGCCAGCAGACTGACTTGACCAGAGCTGTCTGTGAGAGAGGGGAGAACAGCATCAGACAGAGAATAGAGAAAACAGTGAGAGAGGCAGGAGCAGAGGTTGGGATGGGGGGGGGGGGGGCATCATAGCAAAAATAACAGGGTTATAAGGAGAATGAGTAGCTGTGGGGAGGGAAGCCCATAAGCTGGGGGAGTTTAGGGGAGGGGAGGAGAGGAGGACAGGAGGAGGGGTAGGGTGTCAGCATGGATTTTGAAATGTGTTACAGGCACTGGTGATACTGAGGGAGCCTGGAGGCCAGCATGAGCTTTGATAAGCTAGTAGGCACCACAGGGAGCCACAGGCCCCTTCTGCCAGAGATAAGGGAAATGACTCTTCTTGGTAGAGGGGAACCAGTTTCACAAGTACCTAACCACAAGAAATTCTCCTGTAGATCAGGTTGAGTACATTTCTGGATATATAGACCTTTAGGAGTTTGGGGAATTGGAGTTTCCTCTGGACCTGGCAGTTATTTATTTTTAAAAGTTTGAATGAGGCTAACTAGTAGTAACATGTGTATTACAATTACTAACTATAAGATATGTATGTATGTATAAGATACATAAAATATAAACTGGGAAAAAAATTTTAAAATTCTCAAAGTGATTTTGGTCAAGAAGGATGTTTAGTGAGGTTTATGACTAACCAATAGTATCATACCATCCAGTGCGTATGCCAAAACACAATCATTTTACATGCACGTATTTTTGCATATGTGAGTGCATGCATGCCTCTGTGTGTGTGTGCATGTTTTAGAGGGTGCCTAGTGAGAAAGAGTTTATTGATAAAACTTGCCAAGAATTCTGTGTCAAGATGAATACAGTCACATCACCTATGTGGATGCTTAAAGACTCAGTAGGAGCCTATCTCTAGCCTATATACTCTGTAGGAACGTGTCTGGAATAAGAAAGAGGACAGGCATTAGTGGTCGGTGGAGACTAGCCTTTCCCATATCATGTAGTGCGCACACAGCTGGTCCTGGAGCAGCTCAGAGATGAAGTCTGGGTGGACATGAAGAGTCTTTAGGGAAGAAAGGAATGGATAGCCACACCCACACTTTCCATTTTTAGAATGAGATGGAGAGGTCAGGATGGCCCCAGTTCAGGTACACAGGGCAGACAGAAAGGACCTCATGCCCCCACAGAGGAAAGGGAAGTCAAGTCCCTTGGACTGCCCCAACCCAAGAGTCCAATGCATAGAGCACTGCATGGACTTGGTCTGTACAGCAGACCTGCAAGCCTCTTGTGATGCATTTGCTCGGTGTGGCCTGAACAGGCCAGGTCACTCTCCTAGGGGGTCTAAGTCTGTAAGCATGAGCTCAGAGAGGTGGGGGAAGCATATGGGGGAACTGTGAACACACGAACACAAAAGTAAGTGTCACAGACCCAGCAGGTGCCACGTGACCAGTGCCAGCTTCCAAATGGACTCCAGTTCAGACTGACACTTAGGAGCACGGTGACCTCTATTTAAAGTCACTTTACCCCCAGTGATGTTGGATGATTTGAAGAGAAGGGGAGGACTCTTGTTTGCATTGTTAATTTTAAAAAGCCTAGAAAAAAATCTAAAGAAATATAGCTTCATATGAAACAAAATGCAAGTGTACATGTTCCAGCTTCAAGGCGAATGGAAGGCTGACTCTTCTCTTACAGTAAAAGCACAGACAGTGAACACAGCCACAGTCTTTCTTGGTCTCTCCATCGAGTCTGCTACAGATACTGTTGGAGGCAGAACCAGACCCTACAGGGTTCTGAACTCACAGTTAATTTATACAGAGGGACAGACTGAGTCACATACAGAATAACATTAATCTTCATTCATGAATAATTCAGCACAAACATTTGGGAGGGCATATTATAGGACTACAAAGTCTCTGCTGTAATATTTTTAACTTTTTAAAAAAAAATTATCCATTGTTAAAAATTTTATCCGTGTGTGTGTGTGTGTGTGTGTGTGTGTGTGTGTGTGTGTGTACGTGGTTATTTGTTTGTTTGGTTAGTTGGTTGGTTGTTTTTGTGTGTGTATGCCTATGGGGGTCAGAAGAGGTTATCAGATCCACTGGTTCTGGAGTTGCAGTTGGAAACATCTAAGGTGTGTGCTGGGAACTAAATTTAAGTTTTCTAGAAGAGCAGTATGTATTCTTACACTCTGAGCGATCTCTCCAGCCCTCGGGTGTACATTTTTAATAGTGTACCTTTTTTCTTGCAGAACTGATATCAGGTAGTATGTTATAATAACGTATCTTATATGTGAGCATCTTTGAAGATCCTTGAGAGCGGCCTCAGTTGCTTACATTTTCATAGATTCACAGGCCTTTGGTACCCTGAGAGCTGAACTCATGTCTAGTCATTGGAGAGCTTTCTCTCTGCAGCACCTAACAAAATTTTGTTGTAGAAAATCAACATCAATGAGATGCACTGACTCAGAAGGAATCCTCGAGGGACTTTTTAAAGAAATACCAAATGCCAATGATCCTGTAAGAAACGCCGGTACTGTGTGGAAACCAACCCCAGACAATGAGACACTAGACTCTGATTTGGCTAAAGCTCCTCTCATATTTTGGCTTTATTATGAAAAACTATGCAGCATTTTCCTGTAGAGAGTGTGTTGTTCAATAACAGGTAACCTGTGTATCAATCACTCTCTCCAGGAAGGCATGTAGATACCCTTCACTACAGCCCACTCAATGGGTTTACTGTGTTCAGCATCTAAACTTCTAACGCCAGCACTAACTGCTTTATTAATCATTTCTTAACCCAATTCCTTACTTATGAGTTTTTCTTTGCTGTTGTACTTTTTTTTTTTAATGCTGGCCTCCAATCCAGGATCTTATGCATGTTTATTGTGGAACAATCACCTGAGACCTTGTTAACAAAAAAAAATTTTTTACTAACCTATTTTTACATACACTCCAATTTTGGGGTGTGTGTGTGTGTGTGTGTGTGTGTGTGTGTGTGTGTGTGTGTGTGCGCACACGTGCACCCATTCCCATGTGTGAGTGTAGGCACAGGCACCATGGCTTGCACGTGGAAATTAGAGATAACTTTGGTTGCTCATCCTTGCCTTCTACCTTGTTAGAGAAAGAATCGCTGTTGTTTTTCAACTCTGTGTGCCAGGCTAACTAGCTCTCAAACTTCCTGGGTTTCTCCTTCGCCACCTTCCATCTCCTCTTAGGGGAACTAGGAATCCAAACAGTGACACCATACATCCGGTTTGTCATGTGAGCTCTGGGGATTCGAACTTCAGTCCCCATGCTTGGATGGCAAATGCTATTGACCACTGAGCCATCTCTCGCCAGCCTTCTAGAATTGTTAAGGAAGATGTGAACCAAATCCCATCATTCCCAACAATCATCTGTCTGTGAGACATTCTGGCATTGCTTCTCTATGCACACATACAGTCTAAGTTCCCACTGGTGTTCACACGTGACTGTATTATAATTTTAATAAGCTCCTATGGTAAATAAATTTGTGTGTGATGTTGTAGCCATATTACTGCTATCTGGACTGTTGGATTGAGTCACAATATCTACAGAGTCAGTTTTGGGAGTGTGGAGTCTGAAGAGTCTTATCTATAGGCAACATTTTAAGGTCTCTTGCATTTATTTCTGTGTTCAGCACATATTAATGAATGCCTTTTATGTAAAAGGCCATTAGGAAAATGGAGGTGGGCAAACATCTATTGTGTGAGCACAGGATCACTCCCTATTCTTTTTTATTCAGTAGTAACTGGTAATGGTGCTAGCAAGTGATAGTATTTATTATTAATGTGTTATAAATGGATGCATAAATCTAATTAATCTTATCAATAAAAATTTGGAGTCAGATATCAGGATAAAAACCTGAAAGATCAGAGAAGCAGGGGAGCAACCACGGTCGCTTTCTACCTCTCTAGTTCCTTTGACCAAAAGGGGCCAAGATCCTGTCTCAGGTGTACCTTATCACTTCCTGTCCCTCTCTCTACTGTCCTCCAAACCTCTATGGTTAACTAGTGGCTAGTTCCACCCTCTGGCTCCAAGCAAGCTTTATTTGTCAGAACACAAACAAAATATCACACAACAATAAATAATATGTGTTAGGTAAATTATCGGATGAACACAGAAGATCCTTTTAAAAGTTAGCTTCGGGGTGGAGGCAGGATGGCTCAGTGGGTAAGAAGTAGCATGCAAGCCTGATGACCTGAGCTTGCTCCCTGGAGTTCATGTGAAAAGCTGGATGTGGTGGCAGGCGTCTGTAATCCATGCATTGATGTAGAATCATCAGAGACAGAGACAGGAGACTGACAAAAGCTTTGGGGCCAGCCAATCCACAGCCCAGCAGCAAAACATGGGAGGCCCTACCTCAAAGAGGTGAAAGGCAAGACGAGACTCTGAAAAGTGGTTCACTGGCCTCCTGTGTACGCCATGAATATCTGTGCCTGTGCATGCGCACAGGTGCGTGCGTGCGTGTGCGCGCACACATGTGCAGACCTATATGGAGTGTGATTATATCTGTATGGAGTATGATTATACCTATATGGAGTATATCTATCTATATAGAGTATGACTATATACTGTGTATGGAGTGTGATTATATACTGTGTATGGAGTGTGATTATATACTGTGTATGGAGTGTGATTATATACTGTGTATGGAGTGTGATTAATACTGTGTATGGAGTGTGATTATATACTATGTATGGAGTGTGACTATATACTGTGTATGGAGTGTGATTATATACTGATATCATAACTGATTGTGCTACTGCTTGTTATAAATCCAGAGGGCAGGGTGTGATCATAATACTAGACTTCTTGAATGAACTCCTGACATTGCAATCCCGTCACCATATGTGCTGTCGAATCCTCAGTGATGCTGGCTCCATTTTCTATTGGTTGTCCCTCCCGGAGAGGGAGGCAGTTGTACCCCATGGAAGGGAAGCCCCCAGACTGAATGATGGACAGTCTGTGGGCACCGTTTTCCGTGCCTTCTGAGTCTTATCAGTTTGACTTCTGAAAGTGGCGAGTAGGGTGGTTGGTGAGGAAGACCCCTTCTCCACGAGGCGGTGGCTCTTCTTTTTCCCTGATACCTTGATGTGGCAGAGTAGGCCAGAGCCTGAGAATCCTGATGGGGGAGACTTTCACCCCCTTACCCTAACATCCTGAGCAAGGCAAGCTTTCACAATTTATCCTCCACTCACTTCCCCAAAACCCACAAGAACTTTTTGTTTATTTGTTTGTTTATGGATTTGTTTTATGTTTGTGTGTTTTTCCCATTTTATGTGTACGGGTGTCTTGCCTGCATGTGTGTCTGTGTGCCATATGTATACAATACCCAAAAGACCAGAAGAGGTAGTCGGATGCCCTGGATCTGGAGTTACAGATCCTTGGGAGACAACATGTGGATGCTGGGCATCAGACCCCAGTCCTCTGGAAGAGCAACCAGTGCCCTTAACTACTGAGCCATCTCTATGGAGCCTTTTAAAGTGGGGAGTATGCTTCCATTTCTTCCCAGATGCTTAAGGTGAAAGGGGTAAGTTTCACACACACACACACACACACACACACACACACACACACACACACCCATCCCTCCCCTCTCCCCACACACAGAGAGAGAAAAAGAAGAGCAAAGTGTTGGAAATAAAGGACATTACAGCTTCTGGTTCCACCCACGAAGGAACCATACCCTGGGCTTTGTCTGCACACAGTAAAAAGCCATAAAGACAGAAAACCGTCTGTGAGGCGACTGTTTTAAGTGTCCGCTAGCAAGGCAGGGTTGTAATCCTCAAAAGGCAACTCCCTTCTGCTGAAGCCACTTCGGAGAGGGAGCGGCATTGCCCCTGGACCTGGAACTAAGATTGGTATTTGAGGCTGGTGAGTCCGCAGTAAAGTGCTGGGCAGGCAAGGGGAAAGGAGGGCGGTGGGAAGGAAAAGAGCAGCAAACGCCACCACACCAGAGGTCTTGCTACTCTCCAGGTGGATGCAGTTTTAGTGGCAGCTGCCTGCTAAACAACCTTATTGGTAAGTATTGGGTATCTTGTTCTGAAAAACACTGGACTTCCAGCCCAGCCCACTCGAGGAAATTCTCTATCCGTGCTGAGCTTCACTGGGTTCAGGGTAGGCTTTCCTGATCCCATTCTTGTCTTAAATCCCCCACTGTAGTTAGGGAAAGGGACAGAAGGCCTTAGGCTGGTCTCCAGCATAGCTACCCCTGGACCGGCTAAGCGCCCTCCCCTGTTGGGAGTGTCTGAGCTCCCAACAGCACCTGCCGCTGCTTCTCTCTGGCCTCGGGGACTTTACCATGCTGTTTATCCTAGGATGCTTATTTTATTCTATCTAGTTAGGCTGGGTTAAAAAAAAAAAAAAAAGCGAGTCCACATGCATGTTTGTTTAAAGTCTTACATTTGCAATAAAAAGGTAAAGAGAGATGGAAAGCCTAAGAACAGAAAAAGAAGCCAGGCGGTGGTGGCACACGCCTTTAATCCCAGCACTCGGGAGGCAGAGCCAGGCGGATTTCTGTGAGTTCGAGGCCAGCCTAGGCTACAGAGTGAGATCCAGGACAGCCAGGACTGTTACACAGAGAAACCCTGTCTGGAAAAAACAAAAAACAAAATGAAACAAAAGCAAACAAAACAAAACAAAAACCAGAAAGAGGCTATCTCCCACACACACGCTAAGAACTAAAAAGGCAGAGCGGCTACATTCACACCACAGTGAACTTCAAAGCGAGGCAAATTAGCTGAGAGGAAGAAGGCTGTGTAATAGTGGTAAAAGCCTAGTTTGTCAAAGAGGTAGTAATCATTAATGTGTTTGCATACGGTAAATTATCTTTAAAATGCTCAAAGAAAAACCCAAAGATGTTAAAAGAATTAGACAGCCCTACTATTACACTGTGACTTTATTTCTCTCTCAGTAATTATATCAACAAACAGACAAAAAAAAGTTCATTTAAGTATATTAAAGACTTGGCCAAATATCTGCCACTCTTCTTAGATGTGAGTATTTGTTTCTCATACAGTAATTGTTACAGTTAGAGTATGACATGTCCCTCACAGGTCTGTGTGTTTGAGTACTTGGTCCCAGCTGGTCGTGGTGTTTGGGGTGTGTGTGTGGGGGGGGGGGCATCTGTGGAACTTTTGGAAGTTGATGCCCAACTGTTGGACATATGTTGCTAGAGGTGGGCCTTTAACCAGCCCATAGAAGGTTCCAGACTAGCTCTCTCTGCTTCCTGTCTGTTGTTGCCACATGCTCAGCCTGACCACACTCCTGCTCCCGTGAATCAAGCAGATCCAAGAGCAGTGATTCCCCCACCAGGACAGACTATACCTCGTCAAATGTGAGCAAAGGTACGTCCTTCCTCCCTGATGTCACTTTCATGAGACATTTGTCACAGGGGTGATACAAGAAACCAATTCAGTATTTCTATTTTCAATTTATATTAGAATATATTAACCAAAGATTGAGTTTTATCATCTTTTTCATACATGTAAGTCATGCACTTTGATCATATTTAATCTCCTTGTCTCCTCTACCTTGCCTGTTTCTGTCCCAATCGTCTTTACCTACAGTAACCTCTCCCCCATTTTTATGTGTTTCTAAAAAAAAAAAAAATTCTAGATTTCACATATGAAAGAAAACATGACATTTTTGTCTTTCTGAGTCTGGCTTACCTCACTTAACATGATGAGCTCTAGTTCCATCCATTGTCCTGCACTTGACATGATTTTGTTATTTTTATGGCTGAATAAAACTCCATTGTGGGTATGGACCACATTTATTTATACAGAGTGGACATCTAGGCTGGCTGCTTCCCTTGGCTGTTCTCAAGAGGCCAGCAATGAACATAGTTATTCAGGAATCTCTGTCGTACGCTGGCTGAAAGTCCTTCAAGTTTATGCCCAGGAGTGGTATATCAAGATCTTACAGGGGTTCTATTTTAAGTGTTTTGTGGAAGGTCATACTAATTGCCATATTCTGATGTCATCTGCAATTTCTTTTGGTATCTTCAAGCGTTCATCGTGTCAAGCGTTCATCGTGGAAGTCTTTCTGTCCATGGCAGAATTGTTGCTAGGTGTTTTATTTATCCAGACTGCTGTGAATTGACTTGTTTCCCTGCTTTCATTCACAGAATGCTCATTGTTGATCTATAGAACAGCTGCTGATTTTTACATGTCAATTGTCTATCTTGCTACTTTATTGAAGGCATCTGTCAGATATTAGAGTTTTCTGGGAGAATCCTTAGGACATTTTTAAAGATGCAGTTATTTCTTCTGCAAGTAGGGGTAATTTGACTTCCTTCCCTCTTTATTTCTGTCTTAGTTAGGGTTTCTATTGCTGTGAAGAGACATCATGATCACGGTAACTCTTATAAAGGACAACATTTAATTGGGTGGTTTACAGTTCACAGGTTCAGTCCATTATCATCACAGTGGGACATGGCGATGTGCAAGCAGACATGGTGCTGGAGAGGTAGCTGAGAGTTCTGCATCTTGCAAAGGCAGTAGGAAGTGATCTGAAGCATTGGATATGGCTTGAATGTATAGGAGACCTCAAAGCCCATCTCCACAGTGACACACTTTCTCTAACAAGGCCATACGTACTCCAATTAATAATAACACCACTCCCTATGAGAATATGGGAGCCAATTACATTCAAACTACCACAATATCCTTTTTATTTCTTTCCCTGTTTTGCCAGTATGTATGTCTGTGTGAGGGTGTCATGCCCTGGAATTGAACCCCGGTCCTCTGTAAGAGCAGCTAGTGTTCTTAACCACTGAGCCATCTCTCCAGCCTGTATTCCTGGTTTCCTTAGAGCTTTTATCATGAAGGAATGTTGAGCTTTCTCAAAGCCTTTTCTGCATCTGTTGAGATAGTTACTCAATTTCTCTCCCCAGGTCTGTTTACATGTGAGATTTCCTTGATTGACTTGCAAAGTCCATGCACACTTGTATCCCTGGGATAAAGCCAGCTTGATCACGGTGCTTTTTCATTTTTGTTGTTTTGCTAGTGTGCTAAGAATTTCTGCCTCTGTGTTCACCAGAGATTTCTTTTTCTCCTATATCTTCAAGATTTGATATCAGAGTCAGAGTGGTCTTGTTGGAAGAGTTTGGTGATGTTGCTTCACTTTCTTCTTTCTGGAACGGTCTGAGGTAACCTGGTGCTATTTTTCTTCAAGAGTCTGTAAATCAGTAAATGTGGCTAGTTCTGGTTTTTTTGTTTTGTTGTTGTTGTTGAAGACTCTCTTCAGTCCTGCTTGGGACTTAAACATTTTGGTCATGCTTGATGTATGTTTATTTACTGTTTGAATGTAGTATTTCTTCAGCCTTGTTCTTCCTCCTACTTGGTCTAGTCTGTTGGTGAGGATTCCTACTGGGTTTTTTCATTGATTCTTTGAGTTTTTCCTTCCCAACATTTCCTTTTGTCTCTCTTTTTTTCCCCCAAAAATTCAGTTTCTTTCTGAATTTCTTGACCACCTGGAGACGTTTTCATTCACATTGCTGGTTTTCTCAGCCCTGTGGTTGGCTTTCTCCTTCAAGTTCTGAGTTGAGTTCTGGTCTTCATCCATCGGCTTCTTTGCATCCCCCTTGAAATCACTGACCATCTTTACAAGTCAATCTTTAATTCTCCATTTGGCATTTTACTTATTTCAGTCTCTTAAAATCTATTAATTGATTACAATCTTCTGGAGGATCCATGTTGTATCACTTTGTCTTGTTTCTTCTACCTTTGTGTTGTAATATCCAGGACTGTTGGTTTTCCCAACTTCAAGTTTAGGGGAAGTAAGTTCTTAGCTGGAAATTGGTGATGACTAGGACGTGCCATACTACAGAGAGGAAGCACCCACGGAAAGTTTCTAGGCTATTCCTCTGGAGAAGGATGGTTGTCGGCTATTTTTAGCCTATTAGTACCGTAATGTGAACAGTTTTATTAATATAAAAGCTCTATCTACACTAAAGTGATGAACTGCATTTTGGGGGCTGCTATTGTGAAACACCATAATAGAAGAATTGATTTTAAAATAATGCCATTTGCCATCTTTGTACAAAATTTAAATGGATATTATTTAGTTACATTATAGCTATTAGTTAAGAAGAAAATCTCCTGATGTTGAAATCATTCCCTTTAAGATTGCTGCAAGCTTTCTAGATGATTAGCTGCATAGCAGTTGTTTCCACAAGTACACTAATGGGCGATTTAGTGACGTGTAAGTCAAGACAGGAAGTAGTGGGTTAGTGCTATTAAGGAGTCAGCAGTGTTTCTAACGGTCCTGTTACACCCAAGGAACAATAAGAGTGTTGGGAACATTTAAATTGGAGGAAATAGACATCATTTTAAAAGTCTGAAGCTCTAATCAGTCTCGAGACATGGCTAAAGACTGTCTAAGAGACTTAGGACAGAACAAGACATCCAACACTAAATCTTCAGTTAACTTGGAGATATTTGGTGTCCTTAGCTTTGGTCCTGGTTACCATTTAGCAAGTGTTTGCTGTTCCAAACAGTGAGCAGCCTTCCAGTGAGAGGAGTAAATGCATTTCTTCATAGAGAGGATCGGGGTGCTGCGTGCTTGCATAACACAGAATAGACAGGATTCAACTAGTATATCAAATGCTGATCAATAATTAAACGGTTTGGGGTCTTTTTTGACCATATGTTTCAAGCAATCACTTCTCTCTCAGTTTATCAATAATATCCTTACTGTCATTTCAAATGGAAAGATTTGGGCCTAGTGGAACTGATGCCAAGAGCCTTGAGTCTTTCTATAGACACACATTGATGAGTAGGATGCCCAAGGGTAACTTGGAAAACTCATTTCACTTCATCTTCCATATTAGGTCCTTGGGAAAACTGTGTGGCCTGGCCAAAGGATGTTTGTTTAGACAGAGGTGACTTCCATGCTGCATTCTCTACAATAGGACTCCCCAAAATACCACGAGACAGAAACAAAGGGAGGCCTCCCTTCCACTGTGACTAGGTCATCTTTTCACAGACATCTGAAATGACTGTCGTGTTGTTACTGGGGGCACTTGGGAAGTGCTCTGTGACCCTGCTGTAGATCTCTTACTCTCCCTTGTCTTCTGATTTCACAACTCTCTCTCTCTCTCTCTCTCTCTCTCTCTCTCTCTCTCTCTCTCTCTCTCTCTCTCTCTCTCTCTCTCCTTGACCTTACTTTCTTTTCTCTCTATACTTTACATATATCCAGATCAGGCAACTACCGAGTATCAGTGAAGAGCACACTGGCACTTACTGTCTTACTATATTTTATATGTTTACATTGTTTCAATGAAAGTAATATTGAAAAATTCTCACGGTAATAAGTTTTGCTTCCTTCATTATGTATAAACATTAAAACTAATCTTTTTGAAAATTTTAGATAGCACATCACAAAGTTCATTATCAAGTATAAATGATGTTAGATGAAAGGCTAACCTGTATAATTGATGATAATGTCATGTGTTCTTGTTTCACAGGATAGATTTTATATAGTAAAACAGATATATATTTTGTAGACATACACGTGTGGAAAGACATATATACCCAAAGGGTCTCATATGAAGGTATGAAGTTGTGAATGTTTTTTTCTTTTTGTTGTTTTTTAATTAACTTGTATTATATGTAAAATAAATATGTTGTTAAATACTTCTTTTCCTCTATGAGTGCTAACAGACGTCATTTTTACATGCAACACAAATGGCAAAAGCAAAATGAAACCTTGGTTTATATCAGTAGCTGTCAAGAAATGCTCATGAGTCAAAGATAAAGAGAGACGGGAAAGAAGCAGATGCAGTGGGAGACCCTGTCAGCACTGTGGTGGGAGACCCTGTTGGGACTGCACAGCGGGAGGCCCTGATGGCACTGTGCTTCTAGTTGGACCTAGATGCTAATTCAAAGAAAACTAATTAAGAGTCATTTATGATGAGTTACATCCACATATGACTTTAGGAGTCAGAAAGGTCTTTGTTTTTAATTTTGAAATGTAGATATGTGTATGTGATGCTTAGATGAATATGTGAAGGGCAGAGAATAATTCTAAGGAGTTGGCTTTCTCTCCCACCATGTGGGTTCCAGGGATGCAAGTCAGGGAGTCAGACTAGGCAGGTTTGGGGGTAAACATCTTTCCCTGCTGAGTCATCTCTAGGGCCCTGGGTCCTTGCTTTGATATCCGGCTAACTGAATTCTCACAAGAACCCTGTGACTGTGTGTCCCAAATTTATAGTCATCTATAAATGAATTCATGCATAGCTCTTGCTAACATTCAGCATGACCAACACAGTTCCAAGATTTTCATAGACTTCATGGAAATTTTAACAAAAGAAAATTATCTTGCCAGGCGGTGGTGGCGCACGCCTTTAATCCCAGCACTCGGGAGGCAGAGCCAGGCAGATCTCTGTGAGTTCGAGGCCAGCCTGGGCTACCAAGTGAGCTCCAGGAAAGGCGCAAAGCTACGCAGAGAAACCCTGTCTCGAAAAACCAAAAAAAAAAAAAAAAAAAAAAAGAAAAGAAAAGAAAATTATCTTTGAGCATTGTCCATAATAAGGACTCTCTAAATTCAAAGAACGTTGATCTCCTCCTCATTGTGAGATGTGAGCTGAGTGCCCACAGAAGCACTATACTTGAGCCTGACTCAGACTTTCTTTGGCAAAGAGGTTCAAAATCCTCCTGTCATGAGCTATCCAGGGCTAATCCAGATTTCACAGTAAGAATAACATATTATTAGTCTTAGAAAGCATTATATCATTGAAAATACAAGTGAAAGTGAGGAGCCTGGATGTTATGAAGTTCCTAAAATACAGTTGCACAAATGGTTAATGAGAAGCATCACAATAAACCGTCACAATATAAAGTAGGCCAAGACGGTGGAATCTAATGGAGTCCCATGTTTGTGGTTCCTCAATATGCTGGAGTCTTCATTTCAAAGTTTACACCCTTTAGTGGAAAAATTAATTTCTCTTTCACAAGTTCCACTCACATTTTGTTGCTAATAAAACCAAGGATGTAAATACTATTAAGTACAAAACAGCCTGCTGCATAATTGTTTCAAAGCAATTACAGATTATGTTGAGCCATTCAAGGAGCAGAAACAGTTTCTTCCAAGACACCAGCTCCCTGTACCTTGAAATTTTATTAGCCTAAGACTTTCGTGCACCATATGTTAGAATATGAGACTAGCTGCAATTGTACAAACAACTTTCTGATATATAAGTGAATGATAACCTGATTTTAAATGTGTTTATCTAATGAGATAGTAACTGTAATTTACAGCACATATAAAAACCCCCACTGTTACTCCTGGTGCACCTTTTGCCTAAAAAGGGTGATGCTGGGAGATATGCTAATGATGATCGTCTTGGATTTTACCAAGTCAGTAATAAAATTTGCATTTGATATTGTGCACAGTAAACTGGGTTATTAGCCTTGAAAATGAGTCTCATAAAATTTAAATATAGGCTTAAATCATATTAACTGTCGTGCAGGTTTTCTGAGAGCCTTTAAAGCATTGTGTTGCTTCGTAGTGTGGGGAATGCAGATGTTTGTGTGGCTCCAAGGAGGCCCCCAAAAGGATGCAAATGAGAGCCCGAAAGATGCTCCACTTTGAGAGCATCCACTATGATGCTCCCAGCTTTGAGAAGCAGGCCTGAGTCAAGTGCCTGTAGACCGAGGAGGCTGGAACTGGGTGGTCCCAAAGACGTGGTTCAAGGAGTGTCTGGTTAATGATCTGTCATTCAAACCCTGCACAAAAGCAACATGGAGCATCAGCAACAGGACTTGAACCTCCTCCTGGTGTCTCCAAATGTCCCTCTCTCAGTGCTTGATGATACAGGCAAGATAGCAGCTATGAAGTGCCACTTGTCCCAATGGAAGAGACAGAGGTACAGTTTGAAAGCTGGGGACCTAGTGGTCACAGTTCCTCCACTAACTTTCTGTGGCCGTGTCCTTTTCCTTCCGCGGATTATAAATCCATAATTACTTCCCTAACAAGGAAGAAATGAACTCGAGGGCACACACAATACATTGTTAACTCCATGACTGAGTTGATGTCCTGCTCGGGCACCCTTGTTATTGGATCTCCTAACTCAGCAGGTTGTTCAGTCTTGGGATCTTTGGGGATTCCTTTCTCTGCCCCTCAGAATAGAGTCCCTGAACTGTTCATCTTTCCTTAGTCCTTGCTGCCCCTGGGTGTTCTTGTTTAACTCTTCTTGCTCAATGCCTAGTCTGCATGCTAGTAACTCCAAGAAATAACTCCTTAGTCATGCACATGATTTTCCAGTATAGTCAAGCTCTCTCTCTGGTTACCAGCCATTCAGTTTAGTGTAGGAGACTAATTACAGTACCTGCATTTAGCTTTGCTATGGAGAATCAGCAGTTGAATTCAGGCAAGCATCTAGAACAGCGCTTGGTGCTTGATAAAACTCACTGATATTTTTACCTTTGTTATTATGGCTTCTATGCAAGTTCTGTCCTTGGATGTCCCATAAGAGCCTGAAATTCAGGCCCAGGGAAGCCCTCAATACCTTTTATTCAAGCCAGAAATGATTAGCTTTTCTACTTCCATTCACATTTAACCAGTCACCAAGTCTTACAAATCATGCTTCATCTAGTTTCATTGTATTCCCTAGCCCCTAAGCCAACTATCTGTTCCTTAAATCAAGCATCATCGTGCCTGGATCCCTGTAGCGGCCCCCTAATCAATCTCTAGGTCCATCCAATACTTGGCCACATTGTACTTGCCAGAGTGATCTTAAAAACAAAAACAAAAACAAAAACAAACAAACAAAAAAAAAAACCATTACTGGCCCTCAAACAGACAGTATTTCAATAGCTCAAAGAACCCTCAAGACCATATAAACCCCATGCCTTGTACTCTATCTTTGTGTGGATCCTCAGCTCAGACTCTTTCATTCCTACTCTGCTCAGGATAAGCAAACTACTGTCTGTGGCCAAATCTAGCCACTGCCTGTTTTGGTCAAGTTTGCAAACTAAGAAACATTTTCACAGTTTTGCATGTGAACTCTTTCACAGCTGCAGAGATGTCTCAGCAGTTAGAAGCGCTTACTGATCCTGCAGAAGGCCTGGATTCCCACAGGATAGCTCACAATTGTTGTTTTTCTTCAGTTCCCGAGAGTCTGATGCCATCTTCTGGCCTCTTCAGGTACCAGGCATGCATGTGGGGCACATACAGACGTGCCTAAAAAACTCACACACAAAATAAAAGTAACTAAATATCTAAATGTGAATTACCAAAGCAAATAAACATAAAAGGAAGCCAATTCACCTTTCATCAAAAACAGCTACTTGGGAAGTTTAGAAAGACATCCCTTGACCAATTGCACAAAGAATTTGCCATCTGTCATCAACAGAACAAGTCTGTCAACCCTAGCTTTGTGTCCATTTGTAAGCATCTCAGCCTCTGTACTGCCTATACTTGTGATTCGTAGCATTTTTTTTTCTTCACACAATAGGTATGAGCTTTACACATCCCCCTTGCCAGCTAAAACTGCTTCTGTAAAAATCTTATTAAATATCTACTCTGGCTGCTCCCAGTGGAGTCAGTTTTTTCTTTTCCAGCACTGAATACACATGAAGGGACACTGTTTATTCTTCAGTCACAGCGGGCACTCAGCAACTGTTTGTTCCCTGAATTCATTCGAAAGATCAGCCCACGCCTCTCTCATCATTGCTAAAACACTGTTCTATATAGCTGGCTACTTCCTGAATGTGTGTTCCTTGACTGTATGCTTAATTTCTCTGTCCCCGGCATCTAATACAGTTTGGCGCGTGCTAAATTGTAAATCATCGACAACAACTAGTTACATGCCTTTAATAACAATAAATCAATAAATTCACTGCTCAGATAATCCTGTGTACTGTGGATGCTCAAAAGATGAAGAGGGTTCCTTGTAACTGGTGGTTGAAATTAAGTTAGAAAGTCCTGTGGTACAGGGGAGTTTAACATCTTAGCCATTCTTCTTGCAATTCCAGACACTGCCAGCAGGGGTCAGTTGGCAATTCTTTAGGAGGTCGTCTGTAGGTTTGTACATGAACAACTAACTGAATGGAAGGATTCAAAATACGTGCAAACTAATTTTTTTTTTTAGGTAAATACGATTTGTGGGGCAAAATAAATATTTTATAAATACTAATTACTAACAAAAACTCTACGTGTTATCTATACTTCAAACACCTTATCAGAATAATATGAAGGGGGGAAAAGAACAGTCACACACTATTCACGCCCCCTCCACTATAATCAATGCGCAACCCTTCAATCAATGTAACACATCAATATGACCCTTCAGATCGGTTTAGCGAACAAATGCTTGCTGAATGCCTGTTGGTTCATTTCACTTCCGTAGGAGCTACAGAGCAGAGTCCCTTCATTGAGGTCAGGGAACAACACTTCCTTTAGACCTGTCGTCCTGTCCACTAGAGGAGACTTTATGAAGTTCTTGCAGCTTCCTGATTTCTGCATCCCATGGCCCATTTAGGGATGCCTTTAGCTCTTTCTTTCTAAATATGAGAACAGAAACGGAGTCTTTAAAATATATCTTGCAAGGCAGTGGTGGCACACACCTTTAGTCCCAGCACTTGAGAGGCAGAGGCAAGTAGATCTCTGTGAGTTCAAGGCCAGCCTGGTCTACAGAGCGAGTTCCAGGACAGGCTCCAAAGCTGCACAGAGAAACCCTGTCTTGGAGGAAAAAAAAAAAAAACAAAACAAAACTCTGCCTTTTTCCCTTTCTCTGTAAATCTTGTCCAGATCTCTTTTTTTGGACAAGATTTACAGAGAAAGGAGAAAAGAGAGTTCAGAAAGGCTCTTAGAGAAGTAGCAAGAGTGGTGTAGGAGGCTCCCATAAACAGTAAGCAGTGCATACCCTTTAGCTGATCCCCATAGACAGCTGGCTCCCCATCAGCCTCTGGTATCCCACAGACTGACAAAGGGCTGTGATGGAGAACCAGCTACAGTTAACTTTCACCACTCATCTGCTTCATGTGCCTTCCCAAAGCATCACTAATCTAAGTGGTCCTGCTTTGATGAAATCAGGGAGGCAGGGTAGAGAACCTGTTCATTCTTTAAATCAGCAAAATGTAAAGGACATTAATCTTCCTTTAAAAAGAACATGGCGATGAGCTGGCTGTGGTGATACGTGCCTAAAATTCTACCACTTTGGAGGCAGAGACAAGAGGATCGGGAAACCAAGGTCACCCTTGGCTCCACATGAAGTTTAAGGCCATACTGAGCTACACGAGACTGTGATGTTCAAAATAAAACCAATTGACCTAGAGAGATGCTCAGTGGTTGAGAGCACCAACTGCTCTTCCAGAAGACCCAGGTTCAATTCCCAGCACCCATAGGGCAGCTAACAACCATTTGTAGCTATAATTTCAGGGTATTGGACTCCCTCTTCTGGCCTCTGTGGGTGCTGGGCACACATGGTGCACAAAGGTCCATTCAAGCAAGATACCCAAACACATGAAAAATTTAAAGTCTAAAATTCAAACAAAAATACATCAAAAGCCTCAAAGCTTACCTACAATTTGTTTTGTCTTTATTTAATAGGCATAGCTGTGTGTGTTGACATTATGTATTTCTTAAATAGCCAGGAGGA
Source organism: Peromyscus maniculatus bairdii (assembly GCF_049852395.1). Lineage (NCBI taxonomy): Eukaryota > Metazoa > Chordata > Mammalia > Rodentia > Cricetidae > Peromyscus > Peromyscus maniculatus. Next base: position 40,437,826 of record NC_134867.1, on the reverse strand, counting down.
AAGCTAATTTTAAAAGGCTGAAAGAAGAAAGCGGTTTCAAAGCTTGTAGCCTGAAAACCTACATGTCTTGTTTTTTTTGTTTGTTTTTTTTTGTTTGTTTGTTTTTTTTGCTTTGTTTTGTTTTTTCTACCCAACTATCCCTACCAAAAACCAAAACCAAAAGAAGACAAACCTCGGAAGAACAACCAGCTAAAGACTGTCATGGCTTAACGATTGCTTTTTGCTGTCTGAGGCAGGGGACTCCCCATCCTGGCAGCCATCAGCTTGGCTTGGGTGGCCATGCAATTTCCCAGCCTAGGCTGGTGTGCTGGGTGTGTTTCTCCACTCAGGGTAGCCTTTCACTTAAGAGCATTTTAAAGAGCAGAATGTGTGTGCAAGCATTTTGTGTCAACACCATCCAGTGACAGCTGCTTCTGAATAAGGGCCCCGCTGTACCTATTTTTATTCCATTCTGAAGGGACACAAGTGGATTGCTGTAAACACCAGCCCTCTGAGAAGCTCCCTCCAGTCAGGCTCAGCCGGACATGGAAGTGAACCCTTACAGACATGCCTGGGTCATGCCTGTGACATATTGGAAATAAGTTAGGAAGCAAAGTGTATCTTCCCGTGATGGCAGGAAGTATTCTGGCTCTAGAGCCACACTCTGGGACGTAGTTACTTCTAACTTCAAAACACATCCCTGGTATTTTTTCAGAAAATGACATTTTTTTTTTTTTTTTTTTTTTGCACAGATTCTGGCTTTACTGGGGGCCAGAATAAAAGCCTTTCTACTCTAGGAAATCTCTGATGGTCAACCCAAAAAGAAAAACTCAATCTCAGTTTTTTCCTACCCCCTTACCCTTTTGTGTTAACCCAATGAGGTTTTCAAAACTGTCTGTTTATGGACAGACTGAGTCCATTGCTCAGTGGGAATGTGGTAGTTAACCATTTAATGCCAAATGAGGTTGTGGTTTCAGCCCCATTATTTTCCTTGTAGAATGGTGCAAATTTGAAGATTTTTTCTGAGCCAAGCGGATGAGTGATTTTCTGTATTTTACTTTCATCTTTCCTTATTGTGCAGCCTTTTATTTGGGAACAGTGATTGCTTTCTGCCATTTGCTTAATGAGTTTGACGTCATTCCTTTGGGCATCAGATCGGAGTAATAAAAGGAACAAAAGTCACGTCGCTTCATTTCTAGTGCCATAAACAAAATTGCACGAAAACTAAGGCCAAAAAAATAAGTACTTGAAAATGCAAATGCTTTTCCAAATGAAAACCAAATTCCGGAGATGCCGCTCTGTTGTTTTCCAATTTGTGCCATTAAATTTTGATTCTGGAGGAAGAGAGGAAAAGGAAGTAGGACAACTGCTTTATAGCCGGTGAGCGTCAATGGTCCCCACCCTGTGTGCGCGTCCTCCGGAATACGGAATTAATTAGCACAGACTGTGAGGGCAAGCAGATGGGCAACTCTGATAAAGGAATAAAACTTTGGGGTGGACAAATAGATGAGACAAAGCACTTACTGCAAGACATTCTCTGCAGTAATGTCGCTCGTCGGGTTTCGCATAGGATGCTTGGCTGTGATTCTGCCCGCTGTTTGATGAGTACACAGTGAGGGAGCCATCCTCATGTTCGACGCTCTGGCACATACCACCATAGTAAAGTGCCTGTTGTCCCGTCATCCCCCTCTTCTCCACCCGGAACTTCTAGCAATACAGCTGGCCTTTCGAGTCTGTGGCTCCCGTCGCTCTGAATGCCGCATGTGTGGATTCAATCAACTTCTAATGAGAAATGCTTGAGGGAGGGAAACTTGTATCAATACTGAAAAATGTACATTGCTCTTGTTACGATTGCCTGTGTGTTATTGCCAGTAGTCTATAGATGACTGAACGTATATGAGGGCGATGTGCATAAGTTTATGTAAGTACAACATTATTTTACATAAGGGACTTGGGTATCACAGATTTTGGTACGCTCTAGTGGCCTTAAAACTAATCCTCCATACAGAGGAATGGCTATAATTAAAAGAAAGAGAACAGGGCAAAAAAAATGTGGTCCCTCGGGTCTTCCTAATTGCTCTTCCGTTTGTATGGACAACAATCCACTTACATCAGAAAATCTGTATGTTATACTCCAAGACCCATTGAGCTGCCTGTGAGAGGGCCAGGGATGGGCAACAATTTAGTTGACCAAGTCGTCTGCAGATGGGCTCAGACGTCTATCCTATTGCCTGAGTCTAAAACCATTGAAGTTTCCTGAGTTAGTGTGTGGCCTCACCTTCTCCTGCCCCTGGATTTCTGGGTGGGTTGGCCAGGGGAGGGTACTGCAGAATCCAGAGGAGACGGAAGTCAAGCAGAGGACTTCACTACAGGCTTCTTGGCTCTCCCCTGAAGGCATCGTAAGGGCATCCTGAGGGCATAGCTTCTGTTAGGCACCCCTCTCCCTAACCCTCAACCTCTAGTAACCAGTAGCAGGAATCTTAAAAGTTCTTATTAATAAAAACAAACCTGGAGCCAGGTATTGGGGTGAATGGTGGGAGATCAGAGAAGCAGAACAAGCCATAGCCACCTTACCTTGTCAGTTCCTCAGCTGATCCTGTTTCCTCAGACTGGAAGCCTCTCAGTCCTCATCCAGAATGAATCTCAGCTGAACTGTACCACTCAAAGCCTAAAAGCTTAACCAGCCAAATGCTTCTAGTTTCTGGTCTTCGCACCTTAAATACCTTTCTGCTTTCTGCCCTCACTTCTTGAGATTAAAGGCTCACTTCTTGGGATTAAAGGCGTGAGTCACCATGCCTGGCTATTTCCAGTGTGGCCTTGAACTCACAGAGATGCATGCCTCCAGAATGCTAGGATTAAAGGTGTGAGTGCCACTATTTTCTAGCCTCTTTATCTAGTGGCTGTTCTGTTCTCTGACCCCAGATAAGTTTATTAGAGTGCACAATATTTTGGGGAACACAATGCCACCACAGTAAACTTTCCTTTGCCTCCTCTGACAGAAGTAACCATTCAAGAGGGGCCAGATATCACTTCTTCTCCCAGGGTGTTGCAGTACCCATTGTTTTCTTGAGCCCAACCCAAACTTCTGCCAATGACCCCTTTTAAAACTCTCTTCAGACTTCTCTATTGGCCTATACTGTGTCTTTCCTCATAGACAACATTTGATTACGTGCTGCAGAAGTTTGCATACAAAGGTAGGTACTAATGTAGGTACTCCCTGAAGCTACAGTCTTATGGACCAAAACCAGACAGGATATAGTAGCAGAAAATGCCTTTCTGATTAAATGAAATGACACCACTTTTGATCTTCACAGCTTGCAAGCTTTCAACTTCCCCCACCCCACCCCCCTGCCTTTTGCCTCCCATCAGGACCAGATGGTGAAAGGCTGGGTGCTTCCTTGTTTCAAATTCCTGGCTGCTGGACGTTCCACCAACTCTACTCCAGGCCCTGACAAAGCCACAAAGCTGACCCAGTATCCCTACACTATTCTAATGCTGCCTTTGGACCTGTGGGGAACCCGCCTACTCCCTCCAGAAAGCCCCATTCCGTGAATCATAAACCTCCCTTTGCCCTCTGTGTGCGCCTAAGTCCCTAAGTCTCTACCAGAACCAAGTTTAGAAGGACGGAATGCATTCTGTCTCCATGGCATGACTACGGTGGTTCTCATCAATTTGCCGTGAGTGAAATCCCACTGAACTCACACAGATGCAAAGCACCGAGAGCTAACAGAAGAGGCTTGAGGGAGAGCAGCCGGTGCTCCGCCACTCCGGCCAGTGTACGTGTGGTTTGCTGACCTCCTCCTGACGTGTGTGATGATATTGTGTTCCCCAAAATATTGTGCACTGATCTGGGGTCAGAGAACACAACAGCCACTAGATTCAGAGGCTAGAAAATGGTGGCACACACGCCTTTAATCCTAGCATTCGAGAGGCAGAAATCCCTCTGGATCTCTGAGGTTAAAAGCCACACTGGAAACAGCCAGGCATGGTGACACGTGCCTTTAATCCCAGAAAGCAAGCCTTTAATCCCAGGAAATGAGGGCAGAAAGCAGAAAGGTATATAAGGCGTGAAGACCAGAAACTAGAAGCTTTTAGCTGGTTAAGCTTTTAGGCTTTTGAGACACAGTTCAGCTGAGATCCATCTGGATGAAGACTCAGAGGCTTCCAGCCTGAGGAAACAGGATCAGCTGAGGAACTAGCAAGGTGAGGTGGCTGTGGCTTGTTCTGCTTCTCTGATCTTCCAGCATTCACCCCAATACCTGGCTCCGGGTTTGTTTTAATTAATAAGTCCTTTTAAAATTCATGCTACAGACATAGCTCAGTGTAAGTCATGGATGATCTAAGAAACAGACCAAGGAACCATGGACAATGTGAGAATATTCTCACCGTTGACTTTATGTTTAACTATATCTCCAAAAAATTTAAACCACCACATTGACGTTTTCCTGTTTGTTTCCCTTACCTGTAAGTCGTTAAATTTACCCAGGCTAACTTAAGTAAAAGCTCTTGGAGAAGAGTGATTCTAGGACTGAATATGTGGATGGGCCTCACTGGGAACCTTGCTGTCTCCCTTCATGTAAATTCTTCACGTATGCAACAGCTTACCTTCCTCCTTGAGAACCTTTTCAAAGGATGATTCCTTTGCCTGAAGGACCATCTCGGGCTGCCAGAATTCCTTCCAGCGTTTCCTGGGGAGTTTTAAATGCTACTACTACCAGGATACCTGCCCTCACCTGCTCTCAACCACACTGTGCAGCAAAGGCTCAAGAGACTCTAGGTCATGTCCTTCAGCTGTCAAAACAAACAAACAAACAAAAAACACAACCGAAGACAAAGGCCATGACCTAAGACCGCCAGACTAAAAGCAGACATCCAGACAGATTTTACTTTCAAATACACAGTGAAAACTTTTCCAGAATAATTACGTGCTGTGCAATATTTTCACACGCTGTCTAAAAACTCTTGCATGATTTTCTTCATAGAGCCGGTACATAGTGGTCACTCAGGAAACATTTACTGAATACACACAAGCGCAGGGCTGAGAAGTTAGGTGCTGAGTCAAAAGGGATGCAATATAAGGAAGTACAAGCAACATGTCTCACATACTTCCTCACTACAGCACATCCGTGAGCAGCAACCTGAGCAGCAACTGATGCAGGTGAATGTTGCCAAGCAGATGAACAAGGAGGTAATCAGTAGGTTTTCTAAAATAAAGCTCAGTAACATAATGGTGATTTAAAAAAAAAAATGTTATTCCATGTGATAAATTCCTAATAATCAAATATTTCCTAGCCAAATGAGAGTTGGATAAATGACCCCCCCCCGCCCGCCGCCGCTGCCTGTGTTTGTATACACATGCATAAGAGTTTTGTTGTTTTCATTTAAACACAAATTAAACATGTACACAAGCTCTCTATTCATTTATTCACTACACAAGGCCTGGTGACTTTGATGGTCCAAACAAGGAGATTTGTTGCTTATCAGTAACACTTACAGAGCCTGGATGTTGTGGATCAGGACCATTAGTGGTGGTGGTGGTGGTGGTGGTGGTGGTGTGCCCTGGATTGTGTGGGACGGAGAAAGTGAGTGGGCAACGACTTGCACACATCCCTCTGTTTCCCGATTGTGTGGTTTGATGTGACCAGCTGCTTCAAGCACCTGATGTCTTGATACATCTGTCATCATGGACGGTATCTTGAACAAACTCGTTCTCTTTTAAGTTGTTCTTGTCAGAGCAATGGGAAAAGGAACTATTTATACAGTAAGGGGTGGCTGTCCATCAATGAAGACGTACTCTGGAAAAGTTGAGATCTTGAGTGGCTCAGTTCATGAAGCTGGAGGCCTGGGAGCTGCAATCTGATGCTGAAAGTCTACAAGTTCCCTGGAAAGTCACTGGTATTAAACTAACAATGGGAATCCAGAGAAATTCAAATCCAGAGATTTGGATACTGAAGAGGGTGGCGGCAGCGGTGGTAATGGGTTCACCTGCTCAGAAGTACAGAAGACCACGTTTTCCTTGGACCGCTTTATATCTGGGCTGCCCATTAAGATGCCGCTTTGAGGGAGGGTCTTCCCCCTTAGTTAATCCTCTCTGGAAATGCTCTCCTGCGTGATTGTAAGTCCTGTCCAATGGATAGCCAAGAGCAATCATCACTTCAGTCACTAATAAGCATAGCATCCAGGATCCTGAGATTAGATCATAAGACTGTTTCACAACATGTTACCCATAGTCTCATGAAAGAGAAATCAAAGTTGAAGTTTGCAAACATAACTTACCTAAGTCACCAGAGGCAATAATGGCCTTAGGATCTGTGTCTACATAGCCAAATCATCCTACCTACATTCTTGACTTTCTAAGGCTTAAGACACTACATATGAAATAGCTGTTGGGTTCTTCCCTCAAGAACTCACTCTTCTGTGAGAAAGCGCCATTAAACCTCAGATAAAGATGTATAAAATACTCCATAGCACCAAGTACAATTTCATTATTAGAGTGTAAATGGCTCTTATAGGCTGAGTGAACATAACCAAGATTAAAGGGTCCATTACCACACTAGCATGGTAAAGTAATAAGTTCTAGTAGGAGGAAAATATAAGCACTGTCATATTTACGGGGTTGTTTTCCAGTGCCCTTCCCTGTGTGTTAGAAACCTGACCTTCACATTTGCAGCATCTGAGTGCTTGGAGCTTCATTCCCACCTCACCAGGACTACTGGGTCCTCAGGTTGTGAGCATCAACACAGGAAGGAGTCAGACTTATGTACTTAGCATTTTTCTAGGAGAGTCGGGAGCTTTGGGGCTGGGAAAGAGGATACCAGAAACGTGTTAGTTACTTTTACCATTTCTAAGAAAAGCAACTTCTATAATAAGGGCTGACTTGGGCTCTCGGTGGGAAGAGCATGGTGGCAGGAGCGTGAAGCGAAGCTCACACTCCTTCTGCAGTCAGGACATGGAAACTGCCCACCATGATAGACAGCGTAAGCTTTAACTTCCTATCCGGCGTGTGGGTGGGCTCAGTGACTGTTAGCGAGGAAAGAAAACCCAGGCCAGGAGATCAGAAAGGACAGGACTCCGTACTTTCTCCACCCGGAAGTACTGGCTCATACTGAGAAGGCCAATTGCTCAGTTTTCATGGATTTTATAATTGCTTGACATGAACTTTGTTAAAATTAACTTCTATAAAGTGATGGGTAAAAATTATATTAAAAATAAAGGAGACATGAATTCACAAGTCATCATTTCCCAATGTGGTTACTGATACTTACGCTCTTGGCTTATTGATGTTTTTGCTATGCATTCAAACCTACGTCATGTGTATCATCATTGTACAGGTCTTCCCCACGCCGCATTCTCTGAGCTGGTAGCTTGATGGTGCCCATGGTAATACACATAACCTATGTGCACAGGCAAACACTATAAATTGTTCCTTGTTTATTGTTTTGTTAATTCCCTAAACTTAAAAAGGTGACGGATGGAACGTTAGTTAGCCATGCCAATTAAACACAAAATTGTGTTTTATCTGCCAGTGGTACAGAGTGACTATCAGAAAGAAAAGAGGAAACATTTATTCGTTGTTCAAAAATTTCCACGCAGCTCAGTGAAGAGATGCAGGTGAGGCAGTTTCCAATACGAGTTTATTATGCCTCATTTCTGCCTGACTTATCACAAAGATATTATCCCGCGTTCCTGTTGGTCATATACACATGGTCCTACCTGTCAAGATTCCGTCAGCATCCTCATTGCTTCTACTTCACACTCCACACTTAATGCCTCTCAGAGCATGGTGATGGGGAACAAACTCATCACGTACGTGTAGGGCAGCCAGAGCAGGTTCATCTACGTGAGGACCTCAATACTCACACTTCTGTTTCTTCTTGGACCACCATCAGCCCTGCTTTCTTAGATTTGGACTTAATTTCTGCAGAAGATTGTCCACATGGCAGGCATTCAAAGATAAATTGTAAATACTGGAAACCAGGCTCACCAAATTATCCCCAGACAGGAAGTTCTTCTCTCCAGTGACACATACTACTCTATTTTTGGATTTTTCTTTCCAGATATAATTTAGGAAGATACAAAGCACATGCCAATGAATGGGGTGTGTGTGTGTGTGTGTGTGTGTGTGTGTGTGTGTGTGTGTAGTATAGAGTAGTGTATGTGGGTGCAGGTGTTTATACACGTGTGTACAGGCATGTGGAGACCAAAGGTTGACATCTAGTGTCTTCTATGGCTTTCCATTTAGTAAGTTTCTCTTTTGTTGTTGTTGTTTGTTTGTTTTTGAGACAGGGTTTCTCTGTATAATAGCCCTGGCTGTCCTGAAACTGGTTTTGTAGACCAGGCTGGCCTCGAACTCACAGAGATCCACTTACCTCTGCCTCCTGAGTGCTGGGGTTAAAGGCGTGGGCCACCACCATCCGGCTCCACTTAGTTTCTGAGATAAGGTCTGTCGATGAACCTAGAACCAATGACTTGGAAGGATTAGCTGGCCAGCAATCTCCAGGGATACTCCAGTCCCTGCTCCCCCAATGGTGGGGTTACAGCCCGTACTATCACTTATGTGAGCACTGAAGCTCTAAATACAGTCCTGGTGGGTGGGTGTGAGTCACATGCTTGACCCACTGAGCAACTTCCCCAGCCCTTTACTATGTATTTCAACACAAATGTGGGTGTATTATAAATATATATATATATATATATATATATATATATATGTATATATATATTCCCTCATCATGCTTTCCTGACTAAAAGTATATTACAGAGCTTAAGATAATGTGGATAGTTCAGTGAGAACCACACACAGTATCCTAATGAATAATCTATTAGATAATCTAAAGATCAGTATACTATAGAACCTATCGGTTCCCTATTTATATGCATTTAACTCGTTCTTTTTCTTGTATTGATATTATGTAATATTACTGTAATGAATACTTTTATAGCTGTCATTTCCACATCTCTACGGCTTGTTTGTTATTTTGTTGTTAAAATATTTATCCAATGATGATCAGAGCTAGTTCAACCAATTCACTAACATATTTACTGAGTATTGACGGAGACCAGCACTATCATTTCATTTGAGCATTAACTATTAGTGAAATGCATCACGTTTTACTTCAAAAGTAGATGAATAACCTAAGAGGAAAGAATTCTTTAACTTTATAAAACAAGACAAATATGATACTTGACAATGTGAAATTAAGAACCCAAACTGAAGCAATTTAAGCAGTCTAGGCCACTCGGATCATATATGTGAATTACTTTTCAAAGTGACTGTAAGCAAACCTTCTCCAACACAGCGTCACCACAGTGAAACGCTGTCCGTCTTACTACAGTGGCAATAGGCAGCAATTATTTGCTGAAGTTATGACTACATGGTAGCCTCCTCCCTTCTAACTTTTAATCCTCAATGTCTTTTACTCCTCTATTTGCATAACATCCCATAGAAAGCAGCTTCATACCTCCACACAAGGAATTTACTCTAACGTGAAAATTCCTGTCTACTACATGCCCTAGACGTCACCCTGTGATAGCCTGGGGCCCTTTCCATGGAATCTTCTGGAACTCCTTGAAGAAAGCAAGCCTTGAATTAGTGACAGCAGTGGCCTTCTCCACTAACAAGACGACTGACATAAAGATGGCTGTGGGCATGGATAAGCTTCTTGGTGTGTTTATAGTTTGGAATTGAAGGTCTAGAGAAAGTTTTCCATTACACTGGTGTCTCTAAAATCAAATAATAAGTAAAATTAAAACGAAGCTGCTTCTGAGCAGGGAGCTGAAGGAAAGCGATAAGCTCGGGGAAATAGTTGTGTGGGACGTGGGGGTTGGGGGCAGTGTTGTGGATCCCAGAAAACCATCTGGAAGATGCCATGAGCCCTCTGACTGCAGCCTCGTCCCCACCTCACCGCCACACTGCTGTAACTTCGCTCCCCTCTTTAAATATCCCTCAGCATCTCTGCTACATTTCGAAAAGAGAGCTCAGTTTCATTGATCTTGTACTTGCGGCTCTTTGCAAATGTCCCCTGGAGACCTCTCTACTTTCCCACATAGACCTTGGTCTCTACCACAAAATGCATTCAACCCCGAGACACACCTGTCTCATCCATACTGCTGCACGAGCTTGGAATGTTCTTCCAGTCATTGTCCATCTCAAATCCCTCAGAATTTACGTCGAATTTCTCTAGGAGGAATGCTTCTACCTGCTTCCACATCCTGTCTCTATGTTCCTACAATTTCCCGATGTGATGTTTATGAAGCAACTCTAATTGCTAGTTGTTGTGTATCACTGTTCCTGGGGAGATGTAAACAAATAAACCTCTACTCATCTCAGCTAGGATGCTTCCAGAGTCCAGCTTGGGGAACCAGTATATTTTGGGGGGTGGGGTACTTATAGGGATATAGGGGAGAGATTACTTACAGGAGAAGAAATAACCCAAAGACAGGTGCATCACCAAAACTCACCCCCAATATAAGTGTCAGCTTGTGAAAACTGGAACCCTGGAGCACCCTGCACAACCTACAGGCAGCTCCACAGGTAGGAGGGTGTCCTTTCCAGGTAGGTCTGAGCCTTTACCGAGAAGTTTGGGTGCTCTCTGCTTTTTCTACGCAGTTCAGCTGGTTTCTGCTAAGCTAGCCTCCTGTTGCTTCCAGGATCTCTGCTGGCCTGAACATCTTCTAGCTCAGTTTATATTGACATCTCTCAGCAGTCTTTACTGCTAATATATGCTTCAGGAGAAAAGGACCTAGTAACCTGGTCTGTTTCAGTGGCTTCCAGAAGCTGTTTCCACCTCCCGAGCTATTGTTTTACCTCCATGTAAATATCCTGAATTTTAATGAACTTCCCTCCAAGATGGAAGGTTTTAATCTCAGAAGAAACTGCCACAAAATATGAATGAATTCACGTGACTCTCTTGTCAAGCTTTGGAAGACTATGATTTACCAAACTTATTCTTTCTCAGGAGGGCTCTTAATCAGCCCTCAGGAGCATCGGGCATGCATGCACACTGTGTGTGTGTGTGTGTGTGTGTGTGTGTGTGTGTGTGTGTGTATGTGTGTGTGTGTGCTCATGATTTACTGATGGCTGTGGATGTGGACAAACTTGTTGATGTGCTAATAGTTTGGAGACAAACGCCCAGAGAAAGCTTCTGTCTATTCCATTTTCTCTGTGAAGTAAAACTAAAGCTGCCTTCTGAGCCGAGCTGGGGGAAGAAGATGAATTCTGGAGACAGTTGTGTGGGAGCAGAAGTTGCATACTAAGGCACGGACATGCGGAAGAGGCCTGCCTTCAGGCCTGGCTTGAAGTTGAAGAGCCTGGATTTAAAGGGGCTGCAGCTTTTCCATGGACTCCATGCTGGGTCCTCACTGGAACCTAAACTCCTGTCTTCTATGTCCTTGCAAAAGCCTGACATCATATTGGTAAGTTCAGACCTGGCAGCCATCATTTGGGAAAACCTATACAGCTTTCCACAGTCTTTGCTCCTTACAGTCTCTGTGGCCTGGCCCGGGCTTCCCGGAGCTCCCCAAAATGGCAGCCTCCCGTGATCTGGCTGAGTAGGACGTTTCATGTTTGGTAAGCAGAGCCACACTGCCTTTCTGACTTTGAACTGTTTCTCTGAATGACTATGATAGTCATTCAAAACTTATGTTGATAGAAGAACAGCTAGAGCTCTGTTTAAAATAACCATCAATTCCGCCAAAATTGGCCATTAGAAACTGTAAGCTGCCTGGCCCGAGTGCTGCCCTCCTCTTTGAGAGCATGCAGTGGGATAGCATTTGGCACAGAGCCCCAAATCCCTTTATGATGGCTATGTAAGGTCACAGACAGCCGTGTACAAAAAGATCCCAAAGAAACTGAACTTGGAACTTTCCTAGGTGCTGGGCAGTACTAGGAGTCAGGAAGAAATGGCATTTAATTTTACTGGCTTACCAGGATACGGGGATGGCCACTTCTTTCACATTATATCTAATAGTTTCCCACTAAAATATTCATCAGGCTCGATGATGCAGCATTGATGTCTCAGATTTCTCAGGGGTCACAGGATTTGGCTAAAGTGGGGTAGGATGATGCCTGACCCTACCCGTGGAGCAATCCTTTAGCGTCTGACTGGCTTGGGTAATCTGGGTGAGAGAATTAGGTATCGTATTGCTTAGGGTTCTAAAACTGGCCTGTGCCGTGTCAGTGAGGACATACCTACATACGTTCCTAGGCATGCAGGGTCATTCCAAAATGCAAGAATGTGTGAGTCAGTGAGTGTGGGGGTGGGGGAGGGGGCAGGTGTTCACGGGAAAAGAATAGTCAATGCACAATGAAATTATATTAAGGAGAAGTCAAGTGGGGGGCGCGGATTTCAGTACTCCTCCCCATTCCCTCTTAACACCCCTAAAGTGGGTTTCAAAGCCTCAATACTGCTGCTCGGCCTTGGGGCTCCCCTGGAGCAGCATTAGAGCATACCCACTCTTCCTGGGCATCCATTTTGGAGTCGCCAGGAAGGGGTTAATCTGAGCCCGTGCACACAATACTTACTAGAGGCATCCCATCCGCGCAGAGGCCTACAGTTGCTGCATGGGCACATTTGGCGCACGTTTCCAAAGAGGCCGGAGCTGTTACTGCGCAGAGCTCACTGCCTGCCGCTGCTGGACCATTAGTATGGAAATGAGGCATGTGTGTGACAGGTGGCCTTACAACCAACACAATTAACTTTCTCCATTAGCTGATGCGCTGACAAAACAGATGCAGCATCAATAAGTCTCCCCCTCCCCCGCAGAAAGGGAGCGACACATTGCAAAGCCCTTATTTATAAGGAGGGGTGACATAATTTCTTCTGTACACACCAAGTGAATGGCGCCGAAGTTTGCTTTGGTCCTATTGCTGCGGTTTATTTTATTTTTTATTTATTTTTTTATTATTATTATTTACATTGGCCTCCCATTAATATTGCAGTGCCTCCCCGTGGGCTAATTAGGGTTTCCCAAAGTTTTCAAAGCCCAAGGCCTCACAGAAAGGAGAGTGAAGTTGGGAAAAGCAAGCTGGAATCCTTGGTTTCAGGAAGGAAATACAGAGGTGGTTTCCCACTCGGGTGCAAACGGAAGGGGGCGGGGTTTGCTTTTCCTGCTCTCTCTAGCAGCTCCTAGTAATTACCAGACTCTCAGAAGCCGGGATCTTAGAGAAGAAAGAGTTGGGAGTAAAAAGGAATGTTATATTCTAGGAAGGCAAGTACCTTCCGAAATTTTATCTGTATTTTATTAACAATAGCGCTGAGAAATCTAAGAAGGAATTTTTTTGGATTCTGGAGCCCGAAACATTTACTTAGAAGGGATGTACCGTTTCTGATTACTCTCACCTTTTTATCCGAAGAGCCCATGTCTGGTGCTTTAGGATTGGTTTGGACACAGAGCTGCATTTCAGCAGAAGCAAAATGGAACTCTAGTAGTATTGCTATCATTCCCCAAAACGTTTTACATTTACAGACCATTGTGTATCATAAGGGAGAAATGTGCCTCTACCCCATGAGCAATTATTATATAAACAGTGTAAAATTCTGACATGCTTTTCTTTTAGATCTATACTATTGATTATTTCTCTGGTGTTGCTGGTCTCACATGTACTAGATCAGTCCTTTAGGAAAGGCCTAGTTTGTTTCAACCATGAGATCCAGGAATGGTTCAATACATGTAAGTGAGTAAATGTAATCCATCATATAAACAAACTGAAAGACAAAAACCACATGATCATCTCCTTAGATGCAGAAAAGACATTTGACAAAATCCAACATCCCTTTATGATAAAAGTCCTGTTGAGATTAGGGATACAAGGAGCATATCTCAACATAATAAAGGCAATTAACAGCAATTGTTGGCCAATAGCCAACATCAACTTAAGTGGGGAGATACTCAAAGCACTTCCACTAAAATTGGGAACAAGACACTCTCCATACCTATTCAGTATAGTACTTGAAGTCTTAGCTCGAGCAATAGACAACTGAAGGAGATCGAGGGGATACAATAGGAAAGGAAGAAGTCAAAGAGTCTTTATTCAAGATCATATGACAGTGTACATAAGTGACCCTAGAAATTCCATCGGGGAACTCCTACAGCTAATAAACACTTTCAGCAAAGAAGCTGCATAAAACTAACTCACAAAAATCAGTAGCCTTCTGTTACAAATGGCAAACAGACTGAGAAAGAAATCAGCAAGATACCTTCCATAATTAGCCTCAAGAAACATATAATATCTTGGGGTAACTCTAACCAAGCAAGTGAAAGACTTGTAGGATACAAACTTTAAGACACTGAAGAAAGAAATAGAAGAAGATATCAGAAGATGGAAAGATCTCCCATGCTCATAGATTGGCAGGATTAACATAATAAAAATAACCATTCCACCAAAAGCAATCCACAGATTCAATGCAATCCCCATCAAAATTCCAACACAATTCTTCACAGAACTTAAAAGAACAATTTTCAGCTTCATATGAAAACACACACACACACACACACACAGAGAGAGAGAGACAGACAGACAGAGAGACAGAGAGACAGATTGGGACAGAGACAGAGACAGAGAGAGAAATGTAGGAAAGCTAAAACAATACTGAATAATAAAGGAACTGCTGGAGGTATCACCATCCAGGACAGCAAATTACAGCACAGAGTTGTAGTAATAAAAACAACATGGTATTGGCACAAAACAGACAAATCAATCAGTGGATCAAATTGAAGACCCAGACATAATCCATACACCTATTGGTGCTTGATTTTTTTTTTTTTTATAAAGAAGCCATAAATGTCCACTGGAACAAAGACAGCCTCTTCAACAAACAATGTAGGTCAAACTGAATGCCTGCATGTAGAATGATAAGTACTTTGAAGATTCCTGGTAGTGGATAACTCCTCTGATGTAATAAGCCAAATCAAACTGAATTAAAAGTCCAGATTTAATGAGCAAAGCATCCCTAGGTGATCTCAGAAGGAAGAGAAGAAATCAAGTGGAAGGTCTATGGACTGGACCTTAAATACCCTGTAAGAGGCGGTTTTGAAGAGTTCCAGGGGAGGGGATGCTGCTTGCCAGGGTTTTCTGAGGGCTGGGTTTGGAATGGGAGAAATGGGACCAAGTTCCCAGATGATGAACATCTGGGCAGAGTTTGGAATGGGTTGGGGGCTGGAGATTCCCAACACAGAAGAACTTAAATAGATCCATACTCATCACCCTACACAAAACTCAACTTCAAATGGATCAAAAACCTCAACTAAAACCAGAAACTCTGAACCTGATAGAAGAGATATTGGGGAATAGCCTTGAACTCATGGGCACAGGAAAAGACTTTCTGAGCAGAACACCATTAGCACAGACACTAAAACCAACAATTAATAAATGGGGCCTCATGAAACTGAAAAGCTTCTGCACAGCAAGGGCACCATCACTCAGACAAACAGCAGCCTTCAAAATGGAAAAAAAATTGCCAACTACACATCCAATGGAGGGCTAATATCTAAAATATGTAAAGAACTCAAGAAACTAGATATCAAGAAAACAACCTAATTTTAAAAATGGATACAAATCTAAACCAAGAATTCTCAAAAAAGAAAACTCAAATGTCTGAGAAAAACTTAAAGAAATATTCAACATCCTTAGCCGCCAGGATGATGCAAATGAAAACTATCAGTCAGATGGTTAAGATCAATAAAATAAGTGACATCTCATGCTGGCGGGGATGTGGGAGCAGGGGGAACACTCATCCATTGCTGCTAGGAGTACAAACTTACACAGCCACTACAGAAATCAGCGTGACAGTTCCTCAGGATGATGAGAATCAAGCTACTTCAAGATCCAACTATCCTGCTCCTGGGCATATATCTAAAGGACAGACACTTCATCCTGCCACAGAGACACTTACTCCACCATGTTCACTGCTGCTCTGTTCGTAATAGTCAGAAATTGGAAACAATCTAGATGTCCTTCAACAGAAGAATGGATTTTTTTTAAATGTGGTACGTTCACACAATGGAATATTACTCAACTGTTAAAAAACAAAACAAAACATGAAATCATGAAATTTGTGGGTAAATCAATGTAACTAGGAAAAAATAATCCTGAGTGAGGTAACCCAGACCCAGAAAGACACATATGACATGTATTCACTTATCTGTGGACATTAGCTGTTAAGTCAATGATAACCAAGCTACAATCTGAAGAACCACAGAGGTTAGGCATCCCAGCCACCAAACTGTCCCCTCCCTCCTCTCCTCCCACTCCCTCTGCCCTCCTCTCAATCTACTCCTCCTCCATATTCACTTAGAAAGGGGCAGGCCTCCCCTGGGCATCAGCGAAGCATGGCATGCCAAGCTGCCAGAAGACCAATGCTTCGTCCTGCATTCAGGCTGGGCAAGGCAACCCAGCATGGTGAATAGGTTCCCAAGAGCCAGCCAAAGCACCAGGGACAGCCCTGTTCCCATTGCCAGGAGTCCCATAATAGACCAAGCTACACAACTAACTGTCACATACATGCAGAGAGACTAGGGCTGATCCCATGCAGGCTCTCTTGATTGTTGGTCCAGACTCTGTGAGTTCCCATGAGCCAGGCGCGCTGTTTCTGTGGGTTTTCCTGTGATGACCCTGAACACCCCCAACACCCCCAAACCCAACCCCCACCCCCCCACCCCCCCCCACCCCCACGCGCACGCGCACACTCTCCTATAATCCCTCCCTCCTCTCCTGAGAAGGACTCCATGAACCGGTCCAATGTTTAGCCATGGGTCTCTAAATCTGTAGAATCATTTTCTTAATTGAGGTTCCCTCTCAGATAACTTCAGCTTGTGTCAAATTGACATAAAACTATCCAGCACAACTATTGTTCTAAACAAACAAACAAAGACAAAAAAAATAAATAAATAAAAAAAAAACAACTCCTAATGACGTTCCGCTATACTCATAGATCAGTGCCTTGCTCAGCCATCATCAGAGAAGCTTCCTCCTGCAGCAGATGGGAACAAAGAAACCCATGACCAGATACTATGAAGAGAGTGAGATAGCATGGAACACTCAGTTCCAAATAGGATGTCTCCATCAAACCGTTCCCCCCAGGGCTCAAGGAAGAGGAGGCACAGAATGTAAGAGAGTCAGACAAAACAAAGCCTTCTAAACCAACAGGCTCAATGCACGTATGAATTCACTGGGGCAGCATGCACCGGACCTGCAGAGGTCTGCACCAGCTGGGGTCCTAGGACTGTCCCTAATCCAGAAGCCATCTTCAGCTGATAACCCCGTGCAAGTGAAAGTTGAGTTTTCTCTGAGGCAGTCTCACTGTGGAAACAAACTGCTCTCAAGAATCCTCAGCAGTAGATGGCGAACAGAAAAAGAACTCAGTGGCATCTTTCAGGTTCCTAGCCTTGCCTCCAATGTCCTGTCAGGGATTTTCCTTTTTTAAAAAAATGTTATCTTATTTTTACTTTATTTATATATTTTAATTTTTTTTCTGTTTTTACTCTACAGGTCCTTTGGATATATATTACAGGTCCTTTGGATATATATTACGGCTTCCATTTTAATGTTTTAGTGGGATTTCTGAACATATGAAGAAATGGGTTCTCTATACCTTTTCTCAGGCTCTTTTCAAGCTGTTTGTTTTGTTCTATACCCATATGTTAGTTTTTGTTTTGTTTTGTTTTGTTTTGTTTTGTTTTGTTTTGTTTTATTATTATCCCTTAGAAGTCTGATTGTGTTGTGGGATGTCTTTCTGTGCGCTGTGAATAAGTGTTGCTCTGATTGGTTGATAAATAAAGCTTTTTGACAAATTATGAGGCAGAATAAGGTTACATTCCAACTAGAGTGAGAGGAAGAGGAGAGGAGAGGCAGGAGAGATGCTGTGAGCTGCTGGCAGGAGAAGCAAGATGTAAAAATACCAGCAAGCCACAGGCACGTGGCAACTTATAGATCAATAGAAATAAGTTACTTTAAGATATAAGAGCTAGCTAGCAAGAAACATGAGCCATGTTCATAATTGATATAAACCTCTGTGTGTTTACTTGGGTTTGAGCGGCTCCAGGACTGGGTGGGACACAGGAAAACTTGTAGCTGTGTTTGTTTTCTAATGAGAGAGAGAAAGGGGGTGGACCAGGATGGAGATGGGAGAAGGAGGAACCAGAAGGAGTAGAGGAAGGGGAAATCATTATCAAGATATATATTATATGAGAAAAAAATCTATTTTCAGTAAAAGGGAAGAGATCACCTATTCTCCTACCTCAGTGGGACTAATGACTCTTGCTATGTGTTCTCTGTAGAAGCTTGACTATAATCTTTTTAATGCATTTATTATTCTTTTATTGTGAGTGTGTCTGTGGCAGCACACATGCCCAAGTATGCCTGTGGTGGCCAGAGGACAACTTCGGGAAGGGAATTCTCCCTGTCCACCTTGTGGGACCTAGGGATCAAACCCACATCGTCAGGCTTGGTGGCAGGCACCTTTGCCTGTGGAGCCATGGCCCCAGCCTAAAGAGGGTAATTTTAACAAATGTCTGCAGGTGGAAGAGGGGCTCTGAACGTCCCCTGATTCAGACAAGGCAACTCGTGCCTTTTGCCGTCTACTGCCCCAGGCTGTGGAAACAGAAAGATACTGTCTGAGGCAAAGGGATGGGATAGGTGGGGCTTTGCTCCATGCTCTCCGCAAGCTGTGTAAGCCTCAGTCTCTTCACTTAAAAGATAACAGTAAAGCATCATGTCCTGTGGGAATCTTCAGAAGAGAAAACCCTGAAACAGTGCCCAAACCATGACTGGTTCACTGCAATGTTTGGTGACTGTATCATTGTGTCAGAAGGAGGCAGAGTGTCTGGGGTTAGACATTATACGTAGGTGGTACTACTGGGAGAACCTGTGAGATAAGATATCTCCCATTCATTCTCTCTCTCTCTCTCTCTCTCTCTCTCTCTCTCTCTCTCTCTCTCTCTCTCTCTCTCTGTCTGTCTCTTTCTCTCTCTGGCACTCACCCCTGTCTAACTCTCCCACTAAGGTAACTGACATTTTTTTTTTGGGGGGGAGGGTTCAAGACAAGGTTTCTCTGTGTAGTGTTGATGCCTATCCTGGATCTTGCTCTGTAGACCAGGCTGTCCTCGAACTCACAGAGATCCACCTAGCTCTGCCTCCTGAGTGCTGGGATTAAAGGCGTGTGCCACCATCACCTGGTGGTAACTGACCTTTTGAAGAAGCAAAACATCCCATAAAAGCCCAATAAAATATCCCCAAAGCTTTAAATAAATGGGTTTTTGTTTTGTTTTTGCCATTTTGTTATTGCTTGGTTTTGAAGGGTCTGTCTGTCTGTCTGTCTGTTTGTTTTGAAACAAGAGTGCACCAGGCAGCCCTGGTTGACCTTGCACTTCCTGCTTCAGCCTCCTTTGTGCTAGGATTACAGACCTGCAGCCCCATACCTGGCAGTTCAAGGGTCTTCGAACTTGACTGCACCTGGGGAATGGTTTCACAGCCATATTGTAACAGATCCCAGGTTTAGCTATCAACTGATGCTCCTAGGGAAAAGGTCCAGCGCTGGGTGTTCACAAATGATCCTCTGCAAGTGGATGGATCTACCTCCAGCCTTGAGACATAGTCTTCGCACATGCTACCATCTCTCCTCGTTCTTTCCTCCTGCTCAGCACATTTCCTGAGTGTTCTTCTCCAGACATCTCTGCTTTTCCTTTCTGCTGCTGTTCTTTACCTTCTTCCCGGCTGCCTCATGATGAGGATACATTGTTTCAAGACACAGAAGCTATTCCTAAGAATAAACACCTTCGATCTTGTTTCAGCCTTGTTAACAGATGTCAACCACTCACATCTGGCAACTGTGGCCCCCAAAACTAGGGATCAAAAAAGTTATAGAAATACAGATGAAGGGCTGGAGAGATGGCTCAGCAGTTAAGATCACTGGCTTCTCTTCCAGAGGACTCAGGTTCATTTCCCAACACCCACATGGCAGCACACAACTGTTCATAACTCAAGTTTCTATGGATCTGACTCCCTCATGAAGACATGCAGGTCAAATATCAATGCATATAAAACTTTTTTAAAAATTTAAAAAGTAGAAATGTAGATGAAGCCTTCAGAAATTATAACTATCAGAGGCCATGGTGTTGAGACTATGGAAAAACAGATTTTAATGTACTTGTTTCTGATATCTCCTTGACTTTGGAAATCAAGCCCACTCTCTCCTACACAGCTTCCCCATCTTGCCTTCTCTAGGTCTGGAGGCTCTGGGCTGAGACAGGTTAACCAGCTGTCTCGGCTTGCTCTGTACTGAGGGGCTTCTGTGGATGGAGAATTTCTGGGACTAAAACCAGGGCTGGTAAGGTGGCTCTAGGGTTAAGAGCACGGGCTGCTCTCTCAGAGGGCCTGGATTCCATTCCCAGATCCTACATGGTGTCTTATAACTCCATCCCAGGGGATCCAGCATCCTTCTCTCTGTGGGTACTGGACATGCACATGGTCACAGACATATATGCAGGCACACCTATTAAAATACATATTTTTAAAAGGGAAGTGTCAGGAAATGTGGATCAGGTTGTTTCCTCCAAGCTGGGATTCAATCAAGCCAGTGCACCAACTTCTAAGATGTGAGTTCTCCATCACAGAAAGCATGTGAGCATCTTCCCAGTGAGCTCACCGTCCCTCTCAGAGCACGCCTCTTCCAGCAGTCCTTAAAGGGCCAGCCTGTCTGAGCATGAAAAGGCTTTCCCACTACAATGTTCTAGGTGGTAAGGGCCACAATTGATATTGAGAAATACTAGTCTCTCCCCTTAAATGACAAGGCTTGGAGCAAAAGCTGTTTTTGTTACTTTTTTTCCCCATCACTGTTCTCTAGGACTCTGATTTCCTCATGTAAGATAACCGCTTTCCTGTGTCGCCCCAATGCCTTGGATGGTATATATTTCGTAGGGATGCTTTCTTGATCGACTATGTAAAATAACAAGGTATCGGACCCAGGAAATAGTATCGGTTCTCAGGGATACAAGAGGTTTGGGGCTGGCTTTCACAAACTGTGGTGATTTGTGATAAAATAACATTATTATAATATGGTATGCAAATGATCAAAGTCACTCAGGGCAAAACTGAATCCTCTACGGAAGGCCCTCGACTCCACACAGTGTGTATTGTCATGGTGATTAGACAGAGCTCAGATCAGGAAGGATTAGAAGATCTCATAGAGGGAAATGCCGTTTTTCTCTTTCCTCATGGTTCTTGCTCAGAATGCCTATTTCTGAAATAAGCTAAAGGCTAACGGCTTCCCTCCCTCCCGTCAGCTCTCAGAAGGCTCAGAAAGAACATAGCTATTATCTTTTCTTTTATTAATTGAACATGTCATACTTTAATATGGTTCACTAACAAAAACGTCAAAAATGGGTTCTCAACCTTTCTAAAGAAAATACAAATAAATGATCTCCAAAGCAGAACTGTGCCATGTGATAGAAAGCAGACACGGGAGGTCACGTGCTATGTGATTCATTTATGTGCAATAGAATAGCACTGGACGGGGGATGTGTGTCTACCTAGTGTGCACTGGATAGAGAATGTGTGTCTACCTAGTGTGTGCAGTCCTGGCCCTGGGAGGAAAAATTCAGAGTCAATGAACCTATAGACAGAGTAACTATCAATCGTGCCAGCACAGGAAGAGGGTAATAGAGAGGAACTAGTGAGTGAGGAATTTTATTCTGGAGCGATGGAAATGTCTTTTTTGAACTAGGCAGATGTGGCTTTGAAATCTAGGTAGTTTGACCATCATAATAAATATTAAATACACTAACAATTTTGTCAGACATTATTTCCTGGAAACAGATTGTAAAGCCGTTTTCAGCACAACTAATTTCAAATATGTTAAGTTTACAGTCTGGTAGCATTTACCTAACCTGATTTATGAATTACAAAATACACCATCAGCAATTTCACATATATATACCAACATAACCCAGTGGATATGTATCTACCGAGCATCTTTGATTGGGGGGAACTGCATCAGGTCCTGTGAATGGTACAAGGAAGCAGAGAATGTAGAATGTGCATCTGGAACAACCGAAGCATGGAAAATGCTTGGAGGGGGGGGGGTAACGCCACATCCATGTTCATGGCAAGGCATAGGAGTGTCATGGTGAGTGAAGACGGGACCAGTGGAACGCATATATGAATGCATCGCTGACACTTAGACATTTTATTGCATTTTTGTGTATCTGTGGTGCAATTCAGTCTTTTTGAAGTGCCTCATTTGACCATTCAGGTTTTATCTATTACTCTTCACTAGCAGTTACATGAATTTGCTTCTGTCTGCTACCTGAAAGGCTCCCACTATGCAGATGGCAATGAGATGCCTCTGAGCCCAGAGAAGTGGATTTATTCTAGAATGCAAAGCCTTTGATGTATTAGCTTGTAATATATGCATCACTGAATTTTCATGGTTAGTATGAAATCAGGACAGTTTTGCTGAATATAGCATAGAGGACCACATCATATAAGGAATCTTACAAACATACAGAATCTTTCCTAGAATCATTCATCGCTTTCAGAAAAAAATAATATGCCAATAAAACCAACAAATTCATAATTGGCTCACACAATTTAGTGAGTTAAAAATAAGCTCAAAGGTTAAAGATGATGATAAGAGCATTTTACAGAAATGCATTTAAAGTGCAGCCTTTTGGCAAGAATTCACCTGGAAATGCAACTGCAGCAGATTAGAGTATAGTCAGTTTTTAAAGCCCAGTGCCAATATGCCGGGCATTGTGTTGGTCCTTAGGGTTAAAAAAAAAGTAATCTGAAGCTAATCATATTGGGAAGATGTTCACAGCTCCAAACTTGAAGGAAAACTGTAGGGACTCTGAACTTCTGAACTCAATGTTTCGTACCTTTTATAGACAAGGGTCTTAAAGTAAGACTAGACTTGGCCAGATCAATGAGCTCCAGGTTCAGTGAGAGACTCTCTCAAAAAATAAGTTAGATAGTAACACACACACACACACACACACACACACACACACACACACACACACTTGGGAGGGGGAGAAGATGTAAAGAAGACAACCCAAACTAATTTTTAAAGATCATTACCTAGAAGATTAACCTTCCCACCTCCGGAACATCCAAAGATCATATTTAAAACGTTTGTTCCTCCTTAGGAGTGGGAGTGCAGCCAGCTGAGATGGGGGAGGGGCTCGTGCCTCCAGCTCCACACAGAGGCCAGCACCTTTCTGTCCCTGCTTTACCTTCTTTCATGGTGAACAAATCCAGTCTGCGATTACCGGAGTACAGACCTGTTATCTCTCCCCTTCAGAAAAGGGCTATATCCACCTATCCGTCAAGTCTAACTTTTTTTAAAAAATATGGTTAAACAAACGTAACATGAGATTTACCATTTTAATCACTGTAAACATATAGTTCTAAGGTGTTAACTACATCCATGCCGTTAGGCGGCCAACCCCCAGTACTTGCTCATCTTCCAAAGTGCAAATTTCTATCCCTTTAAAAATAGTTTCATGCTCACCAAACCCAAAATCTGGCAACCCCCAACCTGCTTCTTGATGCTATGAATTTGACTGGCCTATGTTCCTTATGTAAATGGAATCATAAAGTATGTCTTTAATCTCCTATAATGTCTTCAAGATTTATACTAGCATAGCATGTCTAATGCCCTACCTTCTCAAGGTTGAAAAACATCCCATGACCCAAGCAGACCACATCTTGTTGAGCCATTGGAGCCCTGGGTAAATACGTGGCTGGATTCTATCTTTTGTATGTCGTGAATAATACTTCTATGACCAGGAATATCTTTTTTTTTCTCCTTTCCTGGAACTCACTCTGTACCCCAAGTTGGTCTCGAACTTGCCTCCCGAGTGCTAGGATTAAAAGCATGGGCCACCACCGCCGCCCAGCAGGAATATCTTTTGAGTTCCACCTTGTTGTTATTTGTTTGAGGCAGAGCATCTTAGAGCATAGGCTGTCCTCGGGTCCTCAGACTTGCTATGTAGCTCAGGTACCCTTGAGCCCTTGACATTTCTTCCTCCATCTGGGATTTAAGGTGTGTGCCACCGCACTCAGCTGCGGCTGTTCTTGACTGCAGGCTCGGGCCCCCCCTTTTGGTACACGTTTTTGTTTGTTTGTTTGTTTTGTCCTTTGGTTGCAGTGAACTCAGGGCTCTCTCAGTTTTGGAGGCACAGCGAGCAGGGCACTTGGTAGACATAAAACTTGCCCCCCTTTCTTGGGGTCCCAATCTTATTCCCATATCTGCCAGCAGAACAGGATGGCGCCTCTGATGCCAGCCCGGTCTCCTCAGGTCCAGAGCAAGTTGCCCAGGAGTAGCCAACCCTCCGGCTACTTTTCCTTACCTCTCTGCCCTAGGAGGCTTCTTCCCACTTTGGAGGAGCATCAGATGTGTGGCAGAGGAAACAAATCACTCTTTAGCAAAGTTGTTCATCTACCTATTACTATTAGCACGTCCGAGTCTGCAGAAGAACAGTCAGCGTTTGGGGCACTGTCGTCCTGGGCTTCACAGCCGTTTTAATGAGGATCCCGCTCCCGTGGGTTGGTTGGCATAACTCAGCCGTGCTACTTTAACATGCATGACTCAATTACACAAGAGTTAGCTAATGAGCAATGGGAAGATGTTACAGGTTAAAACAAATGGCGGCTAAATGAATCAAGCGCCGCCTTTCAGATGCCCACTGTTCCACAAAGACTTGGCACGGCACTTTCTTCACTGGGTATGAATCATCCAGATGAAAAAAGGGGGACCAGGGCCACCTACGTTCAGAGCTTGTACAGTATGACCTCGAGGCCTGATGTCTACCAGAAGCTTCCTTGCAAAAGGCCAAGCCCCAAAGAATAAAGGGCTTACACATGGGCATTAAATAATTCTCTTAGAGATGCAAATTTCTAATTAGTTACTGTGGCAACTGGAGGAGCCTAGAAGTAAGCCCCTGACACAAAGAACCTGGGAGTTTACTTTTTTGATTTACTACAGGCCTGCCTGCAAGAAGCAACGAGGAGGAAAATAAATATTGCTTTAACTGTGGCCAGAATAAAGTGCAACATCGGAGAGATCTCATCCCCCCTCCCCGCGCCGCCCTCCCCCCACTTCCATTTTAATTCCTACAGGTCTAAGAAAGACGTTATACTTGACACACTGTCTTGTGCCAAGAGAGGCCACATTCTCCATGGCTTGGCAAAGTTGTAGCTGCTAGAAACATGATCCAAATATAAACACTATTTTTTAACTTACGCTGAGATTTTTACATCTTTAAGGAGAGTAGAGCCTGAGACTGTTTCCAAACAGCAGGGTTTGGTGAGGGCATCATGTCACTTTTTTGTTTTATTGCATATGATTGACTTTTGTTCTTTAAAGATTATGCATAGTTTTTCAAACATTTTATTGAACACGAGGGAAGGAGAGTCTTTTGTGTAGTTGGGATATCTACTCATTCAAAAGTAATCTATATCCTTTGAATAATATATGAAAACAAAGGACAGGAGCATTTACAGAAAATTCTGGAGCCTTAATGATTAGTACTAATTTTTATGAAAAACATGAGCTGAGAAAATGTATCCCATTAGAGTTTTTAGGACTAATTAGGTAACATTCAAGAAATACAGGAATAAATATTTCCTCTCATCTCATTGACAAAACTAAGTACTGTCAGCAAATCTGGGTATACTTTCTGCATGCGATCCCATCTATGGTCTTTCCAAAACGCTCTAAGTCATATTTCAAGTTCCAGCGTTTTGGTCGGTAATTCAAACAAAACTCAGCTATCTTACGTCTGTGCCTTGCTTAGGCTGTGAATCACCAGAGTCATCAAGTGGAAAGTGAGGGGAAATACTAACGGCTTTGGGGAGAAGTGAGGGAGGAGAGAAAATTCTGTGCTCTTCAAAGTCTTCTCTTGCCAGCTTCATCCACCCTCTCTAAAATTCTCCTACTCTTGCCCCGTTTTTTTCCCAAGCCCTGAGCCTTTCCAGGTCCACTGTTCTGGGTCTCTGCCCCCAAGTACCTACTGTGTGCTGAATATGGATCTTGTGTCTCCATTCTCCAGGACCTAATGTGTGCTGCAATAAGAATCCTGGGGGGCGGTCTCTGTCCCCCAGTACCTACTCTGTGCTGCTATGTGGAAATTTATGTGGTCTATTGAGTTGAGGGACAGGTACTGGCTTAATGGTTAATCCTCAGGTTAACTACTTAGTTTTTTAATGAGAGTTTTTACAGACAGAGTACTCTCCCCCAAAGACATGACCCCATTTTATTTAGAATAAAAACAATTTTAGTGCCAAACATGATGGGCATGCCTGTGATCCCATCACTGAGGCAGTGGGGAAAAGGGGAGCATGAGTTCACTACTAATCTAGGTTACAGATGAGATCCTATCTCATTTTGAAAAAGAAGTCACAGTATTTTGTTCATGTACCTTCTCCTCACTGGCCCATGCAGGTTCATTTTTTTATTTGCTTACTTGCTTCCTTATAATGAGTAATATCACAAATGCTGTGAATCTGCCATAAATCATGGAAACTAGAATTTTGTCAAAAACTTCTATGGGCCAGTTCAGTTCTTCTCCATTCTATTCCCCTACCTCATCAAACTCTATCCCTGGGTACATGTGTATGTTACCATACCTTTGCATTATTTTAGAGTGTGTTCCTTGTACTTGCAAAAGGAGTCGGCTGCTATAGAAGAATACACCAAGCCACAGGTAACTGCCTCATCCACCTCCTGCTCATTACAGCTCTTGGTGTGATGAAGAAGTCACACTGAATGGCTGACATAAACCCCACAGGTTTGTGTAAGCATGCTCTCGGACAGTAGTTCTCAACCTGTGGGTCGTGACCCTTTCACAGGGGTCCTCTAAGTTCTACGAACATGGACCCAGCTACACTTTCCAGTCGACCTTGACGTCTGATTGCTTGGTTAACTGGGTTCTCGTGTGCGTTCTGCTTAAATTTGGTGTCTCTCCTATTGGCTCGCATTAACGCAAGCTCTCCTTTCCCTCTGCCTCAGAACTGAGTCTACAAAATGCCACACATTCTCCTGAGCTTTGAGTTTTGTACTCCTGGGTCAGCAAGGCCCAGGGGTGGGGTGGGGTGTGTGTGTGTGGGTGATGCTAGTACAAATTATGATGATTTCCTCTCAGAAGTTCTTGAATTACCTTCCACAGAGAGAACTCTGTGTTATGTCATCTTCTATCTCACACTTTATTATGGCAGCCTTTTAGACCAGATATCAGGTCCAAAAGTTTATGCGGCTGTCAACCTGTACAAATTCAGGTGCCAATTATATGCCAACCTTTCCATAAACATACTCAATATCTTCTGTATTTTTACATAAGTAGATAAATAAGGTGGCCTATGTTCACAAGTCTGCTGAGAATTATTTAGAGTTCCATAATTAAAATGGTATAAAATACTGTTCATAGTTAATGTTTACCCTAGCAGAAGACCCTGAAACGTGTTTTATTTGGTAAAGCATTCCATCTACAGGTCTAATGCTTGTCTTTTTTTTTTTTTTACTCATTACTCTTCCTATATTTCAGTTACCTTTAAGCAGTATATAAAGAATGGATAGCATAAAGTTTTCGTTATGACAAAAAACAAAGGTTGTGACATCTTCCAGTATAAAATATTAGGGTCCCACAACAGGTATGTCTTTTCTAAGTTAATTGGAAATATAAACATTTGAACTATTCACCGAGTCAATTTTTTTTCAATTAGCACTATATAAATCAATGTGCACAATATCCCAAAGAGGCATAAAGACGCACAAGACAAAAGCTGTGCCCGCAGGACCTTCTAGCACAGTAGAATCATGCAAAAACATGTAAATAACATTTAAGGGAATAAAAGGAAAAACACATTGTAAATTCCAGGCCCAGAAAAGTACCCGTGTTCGGTTGAGAAGGACAGAGTGAATCAAAATTCAAAAATCTTTATCTCACAAAACCAATAATATGAACAACAACAAAAACAAACAGCTAAACCCAGGTGAAAATATACAACTAGAAATCCAAGAAAAGAAAGTCCTCGGTCCTCGGGCCTCATAGGTAGCCCACAAGGAGGCACACGTGCCCCCAGCCCACCCGGCCCACCAGACTTGTAACAGTCTCATTAAGCATCAAACTTTTCCACTCTTTGAGGAAGTCAAAGGCTCTGCTCGGTTTCAATCAGGAAAAATCATCTAAAGAGACTGTTAAACTCTAAAGTGATAATCCACAGCTTAGAAAAAGATAAGGAAAATGTAGGCCATCAGAGGAGGCTCAGAAGTGACCTGCAGGATGAGGGAAATGGCTTAATTTATAAAGTGCGTGTCACGTGAGCACGAGAAGCTGAGTTTACGTCTCTACGTAAGAATCCTGTGATGATAGTATGTGTGTCAGTAACCACGGCACTGGTGGGGAAGGGCAGAAAGGCCCCCAGAGTTCACCAACCAGCTGGCCTAACCAAATTGGTGAGCTCCAAATTCAACCAGAGACCGGGTCTCAAAAAGTAAAGTAGAGAGCAACAGAGGAAGACATTCTATTCTACCTGTGACCTTTAGACACTCATGCACATCCATGCACATCCACACATGTCCACACATACACATATGGACACATATACGTGCACACACACATACAAACCCTTACACATGTATACATGTATACACACATACACAAATATATATATATATGCACACATACATGCACATGCACATGCAAATACACACACACACACTCACACATGTACAAAATTACTGGTAGATGCATAGGACCCTTTGATGACCTATTCTGATACCTAGTCAGAGAAAGAAAAAGCAAGAACAAAATTCACTGCGTCTAAATATTTCTGCGGGATTTGTTTGTTTTTCTAAAACATTTTATTCATTCTTTAGGTCAAGAACTTCAATTAACAAATAAGAGTACTATAAGATAAGATGTGAGGAAACAGATGCTAAATGAAATGCCTCTGATCTTAGCATTCTATCAAATGGGACCTCCTCCCACTAAAGCAAAAAGCGCTCGCGCTCTCGCTCTCCCTCCCTCCCTCCCTCCCTCCCTCCCTCCCTCCCTCCCTCTCTCTCTCTCTCTCTCTCTCTCTCTCTCTCTCTCTCTCTCTCTCTCTCCCTGAATCTTATCTTGGGGCTAATGAAGAGGTGACTGGGAGGAAAGATAAAACCAGCAATGTGAATATCCTGGCTTTAGCTATCATCTCCTACCCCTATTCTGCTCATGATAAGGGTGAGGGGGTCACCTTTCCCTGGGGCTCTGGACAGGCAGGGAGGTGTGGATAGGGAGCTGTTGATGCTGGTAAGTCGCTGTAATGATGGGACTTGGCTGTAAGCCCCCCTTTTGCTGACTATTTTTCCTTCAAACCTCTAAAGCTCTTAGGCATCCAGGTGATTTGGTGTGCTAACTGACCCCTTTGCAGGGTCCTCACTGCCTCCGTGAGTACCAGCCAGGGAACCAGCTGACCGCTCTCAGGCCATGCCCTCTGCTATGAACACTTCATGGACCCTTCAAAACCCTCCACTGTCAGCCAGGGCAGCTTCAAACAGCTTGCCATCAGACTTTTTGTTTGTTTGTTTGTTTTTGTTTGTTTGTTTTTTTGCCATTGCAAGTCTCACTGAATTCTAGATGACCCCGCAACTTGTTCCACCCAGGCCAGAGGTGAAGCACCCCCAAAGCACCCACTATGGATATAAACATAGTCCTTCGTTTGTATGTAAGTCCGCTATAACTATTGCGGGTGCCACTCCCTTTTCCGGCTCTTCAGCCCACTTTCTTTCTTTTTTTTGATTTTTATTTATTTATTTATTTATTTATTTTTTTGGTTTTTCAAGACAGGGTTTCTCTGTGCAGCCTTGCTCCTTTCCTGGAACTCACTCTGTAGACCAGGCTGGCCTCGAACTCACAAAGATCCGCCTGCCTCTACCTCCCGAGTGCTGGGATTAAAGGCGTGTGCCACCACCACCGGGCTTCACCCACCTTCTGAGAAGTCCCTTCCTGTGCTGTCTCCTGGGGCTACACCATGAAGCCCCACGGAAGATTCTCCTGAATGGTCTTTTCCTGCTTATTTCTGCTCCGGAACCGGGAGGAGAGCAGGCTGAGAAGGCAACGCTCAGGAGCTCAGGATGGACGGAGAAAGCAAACAAGCCGAGCACCAGCCAAGGCAGCCATGGAGAGGAGGGTGGCACCCCTGTGGCGGCAGCGACAGTAGCACCAGGAAGGCAGCGGAAGAGTGCCATGGTGTGTGTGTGTGTGTGTGTGTGTGTGTGTGTGTGTGTGTGTGTGTGTGTGTGTGTGTGTGTGTCTGCACAGCGAAGAGGTGGCACGGGGCACCGGCTTATGGCAGAAGGAGAAGGTGAAAGGCGCTGCTGATAGCTCAGGCTGAGGAACTGTGGGAGGCTGTGAAGAGCCAGGGAAGAGAAACTGCAAATCTCCCACGTGGTTAGAGGACCAACAAGGAGGCATCAGTCCCCAAGGCCAAGTGTCTCAGACATCCTGTATCTCTTAGGAGGCAGAGAATGAGCCAGCAGGCAAAGGCAGTCCGCTGCGGATGGATGCTAAGAAGCAAAGCGTAGAGAAGGCTGCCGCAGACTGAGGGGTACTGTCCTGGGAAGAATAGAAAGCCTTCGCTGCCGAGGTGGCCTTAGAAAAGGTGGGTCTGAGTTGACAATGCCTCAACTCTACAGTTCAAGTATTCCAGCAGCCATAGAGGGAATTTAACATTTGGAAATGGCCAGATCTCCCTCCCTCTCTCCTTCCTTCCTCCCCTTCCTCCCTTTTTCCTCTTCCTCTTCCTCTTCCTCTTCCTCTTCCTCTTCCTCTTCCTCTTCCTTTCTTTCTCTCTCTCTCTCTCTCTCTCTCTCTCTCTCTCTCTCTCTCTCTCTCTCTCTCTCTCTCTCTCTCCTTGCTGTACTTTACAGATTACTAACTAGATGATGGTGGCTGGTGGCCTGGTGGCTGCAGGAGAGATGACAGGCTCTTGAAGTAACACCCAAAATGCCATGGCAACAGGACTCACCAACAATGTGAGAGAAAGAAATCATGGCTGACTCTAAGGTGTTTTTTTTTTTTTTTTTCCCTTGAAATAATCGCTCTCAGAGGATGGTTTCTCCCTACAGCTAGCTCTACAGGCCGTTGAGTGCGTGAGGAAACACATTATAAAGGATTCTGCTCACATTGCAGGGAGGGTCAGGCTATTGTCATAGTTTTCTGTTAGAGGACACTGTTGTACTTTCTATCAAAACTGTATCTCATCCCAATTTTCCAAGTGTGGAAATAAAGTATCCTGAGAAAGAAATTCCTTTTGCTAATTTACAACCTATTTTTTCTCTGCTGTCATGGTAACTGACTCTAATTTCATAAAAACCATGGTTTATTTTTGTTTTCTCAATACTTCTAAGATCTCTGAGTTCCAGTGAAGTGGTGTGATTTGGGGTTATATAAATGTTGGTGTAACATTAATGACTGCTTTGTGAATTTGGGTAAGGTAGATAGATAATTTCTCTTTAATTATTTACATTATTTGAAATAACTTTTCTAAATAAATCACAATTGGGTTGATGCAGACTCTGAGTCCTATGGAATCACAATGGTGCCATCAGCTTCCAGGACATATATGTACCTTACAACACATTTTGTGTTTAATCTTGGTCTTTGGATGCAATTTATATTAATGGATAAATATAATTATTGTTTCTTAAAATCTTATCCATATACAAAATTATGTTGCTTGTGGTTGTCTTTCTCCAGTAAATCAGTCAATTGTTTAGCCTGCCAACTACTTAATTAGTTGTGATATATGTCTACATTAGTTTTAAGGAAATCATTTCAAAGTGAAAGTGTAGTTTACGAAACTTCCTAGCATAGCCTCAACATATTAATACTCAACTTAGAAGTAGATACATCACTCCAAAAGGACTCCTATGCCAAGAAATAATGTGGAATGGAATATTTTGCCTTAATAACTGTTTTCAATTAAACTATAACTCATGAGACTTAATTTTTGGACAACTAGTGAGACAAACGTGTGTGTGTGTGTGTGTGTGTGTGTGTGTGTGTGTGTGTGTGTGTGTGTGTGTTCAACAGTACTGTTTCCTTAGGACAATGTCCATCTAACTACAATTTTTAAAAGTAACTTTGTACTATCTATTGCTAAATCTTCTTCCAAAGAGAATGCTTATAATTCCTTTTAAAACAAGCATTTTAGCTCATGAAAAAAAGAAGAGTGGGCATGTGAACATATGAATATTCCTCAAAATAAGCAAATAAGTTGATTTTTTTCAAAGTTTATTCAAAATTTTGTTAGCTTTTACATGCCTAGGACATGCCACCATGTACAAAGTATCAGAACATCCTCTCTGAAACACATTCATTGGAAATCAGGTAAATTTGTTTTCTTTCAAAAGTTTGTTTGGAAATTTTTTGGCTTCACAATATTTTATAGATGATTAATATTGCATTTATAATTTGTTGAGTGCTGTAAATGAGATCTGCTTTCTGATATGACATTGATAATCTTCATATTTAAAATCTTTTCAATTCTGTGTTTCTGATAGTGGCTTCCTGCCACAGCCAGAGCATGTTCAATCTGAGGTAATAGTCATGTGTTTTCAGGTTGTAGAGTAGAGGCCAGGGAAATAGTTTTTTAATCTCTTTGCCCACTCTTCAATGTCCTAGAGTCTTTGGGATGATAATTGGCTTGAAATGTAATAAAGATTATATTTCTTCTTGCTAAAGAACTATTTTAGATGCCATAAATAAAAAAGAAAATAATATTTAATTATACTAGCAACAAAAAGAATAATGTGATGAGCTATACTCTCAAACTATGAGAAAATTTCTTTCCTTTTCAAGTTACTTTTATCAATTATTTTACCACCACAACAAGAAGAGCACGTAATAAATTAGGCTCAAGGTTTAAAATAGTTTGTGACTCAAAGGTCAATGTTAACAATGTAAAAAGGCAACCTACAGAATGTTAGCAAATCATATGATATAAGATTAAAATCCAGGATATATAAAGAATATATAACTTAACCAAAGAGAAACAAGCAAGCCAGCTCAAAAGGTGGCAAGAAATTAGAATAAGGCATTTTTCCAAAGAAGATATAACACACACATACATACATATATCCACAAGGAAAGATGTTCAACCTCAATAGTCAAAAGAAGTGTATTATCAAATCCATAATGGGATATTAGTTCACATCTGTGAAGATGGTGGTCATTACAAATGGGTTGGCAAAGATAAGTAGAAATTAGATCCCTGTGCATTGCTGGTGGTAATGTAAAAGGTGTAACTACTATGAAAAGTTCCTTGAAAAATTAGGCATAGAATTACTGCATCACACAGCAGTCCCCCATTAGTCATTGTGTTGGTTAGTTTTAACTAGAATCATCTGAGAAGAAGTCTTAATTGAATAATTGTCTAGACCAGGTTGACCTATGAACACATCTCTAGGGGTTTTTCTCGACTGTAAATTGTAGTAAGCTTTTTCACTGGACATTCTTGGACCACCAGCCACAAATAATGACATGGAGACTTACTATTAATTATGAAAGCTTGGCCTTCAGCTTAGGCTTGTACTCAACTAGCTCTTATAACTTAATGAACTCATATTTTTTAATCTGCATTCTGTCACATGGCTTGGTTACCTCTCCTCTGTATGGCACGTTTGACTTGCCCCGAGCCTGCTGGTGAAATCCCTGTGCCTAGATTTCTCCCCCCTTTTTCTCTCTCTGCCTAGAAATCCTGCTTATCTTCTCCTGCCTAGCTATTGGCCATTCAGCTCTTTACTAAACCAATCAGAAGGTGCCTTGGCAAAAACATATCTTCACAGTGGACAGAAATATTCTACAACAGATAATTGATGTACATAGATCCATCCAAATGGGGGCAGCACTATTTCATGGGCTGGTCCCTGAACCATGTAAGAGTAGAGGAAACTAGCTTTGCATTGAGCAAGCCAGGATGCACATTTTGCCCCTTTGATCTTGACTTTGGATGGGATATGATTAGTTGCTTGAGTTCTTGCTTTGCTTTCCTCAAAATGATGGACTTTGGCATGGAATTGTGAAGTTAGATAAACTTTTCTCCCCTCTGTGTTGCTTCTTGCTAGAGTATTTGTCAAAGTAACAGAAATGAAATGAATAGTTACATAACTCAGAGATTCTGAAGCAAGAACTGTATTTGCACACCTAAGTTCATAGCAGCATTACCAACAATTGCCTAAACGTGGAAGCTGTTCATGTGCCCATAGAGAGATGAATGAATAAGCAAGTGGCCCATATACATAAGGGAATATTTTTTACCTTTAAAAGGGATTACTGACATGTGCTATAACATGGCTAGATCTTGAGAACGTTATGCAAAAAATGAAACAAAGCAATCACAAAAGGCAGACATTATATGATTCTACTTATATGATGTATCTAGAGTGCTCAAATTCACAGAAGGAGCTCAGAACATGGTACCATAAACCATGGCATTTTGGCAGGCTGTGCACTTGGAACTGAAGAACTGTGAAAGTTCTCTGAAGCAAGATGTCTCCTGCCCTGTCTTGTATCTCTCTTCTTCTCCCCAAGCTAATCTTAAACCAGACTCCCTCCTCCTCAAGGAAGATGATAAGAACTAAAAGTACTCTTCTCCAGGTCCAGTCATAAAACCTCCAAAGTTCACCTTCTCCTTCTTCCCTTGAAGGCTCTCGCTCTAGAAGAGTCTGCCACATACCCAGGACTACACAGAACTGAACAAAGAGGCCTCCCTGAGTTTCCCTCTTACTTTATTACCTGTAGCACGAATTGTTAGAAAGTCTTATTGATAAAATCAAACCTGTGCCAGGTACTGGGGTCAATGCTGGAAGATCAAAGAAGCAGAACAAGCCACAGCTACCTTACCTTGCCAATTCCTCAACTGATCCTGTTTCCTCAGACTGGAATCCTCTCAGTCTTCATCCAGAATGAATCTCAGCTGAACTGTTGCTCAAAAGTATAAAAGCTTAACCAGCCTCTAATTCCTCATCCTCATGCCTTAAATACATTTCTGCCTCCTGCCATTACTTCCTGGGATTAAAGGCATGAGTCACCATGCTTGGCTGTTTCCAGTGTGTCCTTGAACTCACAGATATCCAGGCAGATCTCTGCCTCTGGAATGCTAGGATTAAAGGCATGTGCTAACACTGCCTAACCTCTATGTTTAATATTGTGGCTGTTCTTTTCTCTGATAAGTTTATTAGAATGCATAATATTTTGGGAAACACAATACCACCACAATTACCATTAAATCACATACTGTTGTTCAGTCACACTTCTTTACAGCAGTCTATGCTTCATGGAACCTAACCACCAAACAGACTGGTACCCTGGGCCTGTGGATCTTCATTCAGAAGGGTCCTGAGATACACAACTTTGATGAAATAAACTTAGTATGTCTTTCTCACTTTCCTGTTTGTTTTCAATTTTCATTACAGGACTGCCTTCTGTGACTTGCATGAGGGATGAAGAATGGCAAGGCATCTTTAACTCCACACTAAATATGAAGAGTAGGATGGGTGGGTACCCAAGGGACCAGGGAAGGTTATTCAATGGGTATAGTCTCAGTTAGGGAAGATGAAAAGTTATATGGATGGATGGAGATAATGATTACGAAAAAGTGTGAATATCATGCATGATGCTGTTATATATGCTTACAAATTATTAATGGCAAGTTCTATGTCGTGTGTATTTTACCATCCTAAAAAATATGGACAGCAGCTGGGCAGTGGTGGCGCACGCCTTTAATTACAGCACACGGGAGGCAGAGGCAGGCGGATCTCTTTGAGTTCGAGGCCAGCCTGGTCTACAAAGCCAGTTCCAGGAAAGGCACAAAGCTACACATAGAAACCCTGTCTCGAAAAACCAATATATGTATGGACAGCAAGATGGCTCAGTGGGTGGAGGTGCTTGCTGCCAATCTGATGATCTGAGTTCAAGTCCTGGGAACGGTATGGTGGAAGAGAGAGCTGATGCGCACAAGCTGTCCTCTGACTACCATGCATAGACTATGTGACACTCACCAACCAACACATACAAAGTAAATGTGAAGAAAAGGAAAAATTGAAATTGTGACTATCTCTCTTTAAAAAATAGAACATGGTAGCAGTAGGGAATGATGGGATTCAGATGTCACATAAAATGTTCAGGAAAAAAAAAATAATAAAGTGGAAAGCTTATTAGCCCACAGTTGAAAGTTAGAGGAGAATGTGGGAGAAGAGTTCCAGAGGAATGGGAGGATGATAAAATATGGGAGATGCGTAAAATAAAATACATTATATGCATAGATAAAATTGTCAAAGTATTATTTAAAAAATTACAGAAAAGAAAGCCTATCGTTTTGAAGTCAGTGGATGTACAGGGTCTTCCTGGGGGTGGAACTGATCCAGTTTCCTCCCTAAATCTCACCTCCTGGTACAAACGGTGTAGTTAGGCTAATGATAGGAGGGAGGAGAATACGATTCCTTTCTTTGAATGATGCTAAGGACTCTCCCACAGCTCTAGGAAAGAAGAGAATTCCATTCCCAACCTGCTTCGCTAGGTAACCTTCCCTTAGGAACAGCCGAAAGTACACCAGCCAGTGAAACATGCCTGAAGATGAAAGAGAGCACCCACTGTCTATGAAACTGTGAAGATCACTCTCCGGGTCGAGCGGGGCCTGGATGGAACTGCTTACAACAAAAGCGATTTGAGCACACTAACCTGAAGGGTCTTCCCTGCCTTTGTGACTTGTTACCATTGTCGCCTCCCAATTCCCTAGGGCCCTCGCCTGTCCCCTTCTTTTAGTGTTCTCCCCCTTGGCCAGGTTGGACGGCCCATTGGTGCGGCCATGACAATGGATGCTCATTTCACCACTGAAAGGGCTTAATGATTAAAAGGCCACACCACAGCGCTGGGCCACAAAACTCTTTCTCTGGCTCCCATGAAGCCCCCTTTGATTCCAAATGTTCCTTTGACAGGATCAGGAGCGACGCTCATTCTTCGGGGCTACAGAAACATCTGCATTTTCCCCTCAGCGCCCATAGTTACCGTGCCATTAATGAAATTCCCTCCCTGGGAGCAGCACACAATTGAAGTCAACCTCCCACCACTCACCCGGTATCCAATAGGAAGGCTGCTTTGCTAGCTCCGTACCCCGTTCAGAGCTATAAGAAGCCAGACTATAGATTCACGCAACCCGTTTTGCAGCATGATTTTTCTCTTCCTTCCTTCCTCCCTCCGTCCCCCTCCCAGTCCTTATCCCTTCCTTCCTTTCTTACTCCCTTTAAGGCTGAGTCAAGGCTAAGAGAAAATATGTGGGTCGGGGCGGCAACCCAGCACACCTTTGATTTAAGAGATGAGCAGGACAGAGTTTAAGGCTGATGTGGGCAGGTCCCTAGCACAGGCCCTGCTCAAGGTTATACGGTCTGAGCTTCCTGTGGTGGAACCGGACCGGAAGTGGCAACAGTGATTAGCAACTCCGAGGGTGGATGACAAAGTCGTTTTGAGGATTTTGGAGTCTCTTTAAGTATCCACATAAGCTCAACAGCAGACAGCTGGACCAAGGAGCCTGTGTGTAACTTAGGCTAGGATAGTCTGGGATGTATCTATAGAGTGTATTCATGCAGTGTGCCAGAAAATGTGCTTTCTCCCCACATTTTTCTTAGGCATCGTTAACTGTGTGTTGATGCAGAACATTTACAGTTACTCCTTAGAAATTCTTGGACGCTGGTCATTCCAAGTTGAACACTCCTAAGGAAACTGTAATGGCTTATAGTAATTGTCAAGTAAATAGAATCTAGAATCACCTGATAGGCAAATGTCAGGTCATGTCTTTGGAGGGTTTTCTTGATAGGGTTAACTAAGTCCCTAAAACACAGTCCAAATGTGGGTGGCACCATTCCACAGGGTAAGGTCCTAGGCTGAATAATACATAGAAGGCAAACTGACCACACACCAGTGTTCATCTGTCTTTGATTCTGATACAGGTGTAATGTGGCCATGGGCCTCCACTCCTACAACTGCGCCCTCCCTGCCTGCCACCATGACTCCCTACCAGGACAGATACATTCTTTTGGGACTGTAAACCCAAATAAACCCTTTCTCCCTTAAGTTGCTTCTTATTAGGTATTTTGTCAAAACAATGAAAAAATAACTAATACAATTACATCGCAGAACTCGGGTTTGTGACAGCTCACTCAAATGAGCATGTTTTCTTTTGGGATTCATTTGAAAACACAAGATGGTAGGATGCACAGCCATTGAAACTCCAGCAATCATGAAAAGTATCTTTTTTATTCTATTGGCCTGGACTGAGAGAATCTCAGTAAAAATTACGATTTTCATGCCCTGCTGGTCCTTGTGGTTCGTAGGCATCAATTGCCTAGCAGAGCTGTTGACTGCTTCCCTGCTATGGAAGTTTGCCTGGTGCCTTCTGGTGCTATGAAAACCAGTCCTCAGGGTGGAGGCATGCATACATAATGAACAGCTCTCTAATTGAACCCAACTAAAGGGAAATTGTGGCTGGTACTGAAAACCTAGTCAACGATCCCAAGCTAGTGAAGTCATGGATCTTGAAGGAGAATGTACAGTAACCATTTTATCACACCAGTATAATCCTAAACTACGTTCTAAACATTTGTCCTTAAACCCACAGGTAAGTGCAGTCCTCAGGGAAACTTGTCTCTGCAACAGACAGAGACCATTACAGAAAACCATGACCAATCAAAATGCAGAGATGTGAAGCCCAGTTCCAACCAATACATCTATAAAATAGCCCCCACCCCCAGGGCTCAGGGAACACTCTCAAAGAGGCGTTAGAAAGAGTGTGTGAGTCAGAGGATGAGAGGGTTTGCTGTGAGATCGAATCTCTTAGCAATGTCAGAAGCTACACCTGTAAAGTCTCACCAACATGACTAACCAAACAAGAGCTAACAAGGACAACAACAGCCATGCTAAAGTCGATGGGGGAAGGTCCATAAGGCCTCAAGCCTACACAAAGAACTACAGGCAATAAAGAAAGCTGAGAGGAACAGAAATAGTCTTCTCCAGGGAAGAGCACACCGATTGATATCCAGTGTCAAATGGTCAACCCTGGGAACATGTATACAAGTAATATTATATATGGACAGAGCAGGCAGTGTTAGGTATTTAGGAATATATATGCATACAATACATAGATATGTATATAAAATATATGTATAGATGTATACAACAATTAATGAAAATAGAGGTCATGAATTTAAAAGAAAACAGGATGGGTATATGGGAGGGTTTGGAAAGGAAAGAGAAGGAGGAAGTAAGTGTAATTATATTAAATATCAAGAAATAAAAACAATTTAAATGTTAAAAGTATTCACCAGTACTAAAAAGGGTTGTAATATCTTGTGTGTAGGCCATTTAATATTTAACATATTCCCTCGGTTTTCTTTTATTTTGATCTGATCTGATAGTAACAGAATGACACAAAATATTGATGTATATGTTTGGTTCTGTCTTAGAGCTAAGGGCCCTCATTTCTTGTAGAACTTAGTTGACACAACTGACTTCATAGTATCTGGCATTCCATAGTCTGAGAAGCTCTCAAGAGTTACTGTTCAAAGGGACAACCTGGAATCCCTTTCATTCTACAGTCCTTATATGGTTTCCTGACGCCCACAAATGCCTCTTTTTTAATCATATAATTTTTAAATTACAACATAATTACATCAATTCCCCTTCCCTTCCCTCCCTCTAGACTGTCTAATATACACCACCATGTTCTCTTTCAAATTCATGGTCTCTTTTCCTTTAAGTATGTGTGTGTGTATGTGTGTGTGTATGTGTGTGTGTATGTGTGTGTGTATGTGTGTGTGTGTGTGTGTGTGTGTGTGTGTGTGTGTGTGTGTGTATTCCTCAATATGTAAATGCAACCTGCTAAGTCTGTTTAATGTTACTTGTATGCCTCTGTTTTGGGAACTGCAGCCCAGGGGAACTCACCCTCCTCCCTGTAAGCGAGAGATAGCAGCTGCTCTGTGTCTTCTCTCCAACAGCTGTAAGACTTCCAGAAACTAACGGCTAAATCTCTGCTATTTTGCTATGAAATGAGACTGATAGCATCATTATGGACACTGAGGTCGTTATATAAATGAAACAGATGACTGTATCTCTTCCTTCGTAAAGAAAAATTAGAAGACTATTACAGAAGAAGAGCAGATTTCTATTTATGCCCGTCATTATTTTTCTACACATAGACTAGCATGTCTCTCAGTTTGGGGCAAAGATGCTCCTTAGGTTGAGGGTTAACACGGAGACTCATATCTGGTCAAAGAAATGACCTGAAAGAGGACACCTTTGTCAGCCCTGACCCTCAAGTGCAGGGGCCATCAGGATGAGAGGGCAGAAAGAATTTAAGAGCTGAACGATGGCAAAGAGTGCCGTGAAAAGCTGTCACACAGGCACGTCATTGCTGATGTAACCATGAACGCACCACAGCCATAGACTCCCGTAAAAGATTGGGCCCTCCAACCTCCATCCAGGAGAAAGGAGGCGCCCACGACCCTCCATCGCTCCCCTAGGAGCTCGCGGCTCTGAACGGCTGCTGATGGACAAGATGTCATTTTCCCTAATTGTATCGCCACTGGAGAACTCCGGAAGAAGACGGGATCTGGAGGGAAAGGAAGGGGACAGTGGAGGATAATGAACAGGAAAAATGAAAATTCTAGAAGAACAGAAGGTTGCTGCTGTTGACTCTGAATCACTTACCTATTCACTAACTCACACTTTTTGATGGCTAGGGATCGAGCCCTTGGAAAAGCTAGGCAAGTGTTCTTCCACGGAACTACACCCCACGGCCCTGCATTTTTCCCCCCACAGGGCTTGTCAAAGCTTTTATGGGCCAGTGCTCCACTGACTCTGGAACACAAGTTGAGTTGAACTTTAGTTGTGCCCGGGTGAGCAGTTGTTTTTCTAGTCTCTGAACTAGTTAACTTGCCTAGGTTTCCAGGGGGTCACGGTTTCTTCATCTCAAGCTGAAACACAGTTGCTGTTGCTGTAACAAGCACGCTGAGTTTTGCCGCTGTACAAATCACTGTGATAACGCTATGGCTGCATTCAAATCTATGCAAACGCTCATTGCAGTCTACCCAATAGCAAAGAAGCCCTTCGTTCGCAGGGAACTTTCACAAAACTTCCTGTCACCATCGAGTTCATGGCTGGCGGATAGTAAATGAGTTGCTGCCGAAAGTCTAGCATATGAATGCCTGAACAAGCTCGTAAGCAGCCCTGCCTGGTGACACACAACTATAAAGTCAGCACTGGGGGTGGGGGGTAGGGTGGGGGGTGGAGGCTGGGGGACAGGAGTTCAAGGCCAGTCTCAGCTACATGAGACCCAAGAAAGAAAGGGAGCAGGGAAAGAGGGAGGGGGATGAGAGGAGAGGAAGGTAAAAAGGGAAAGATAAAGGGAGGGAGGGAGGGAGGGAGGGAAAGAAGGAGGGAGGGAGGGAAGGAGGGAGGAAGAAACACCATAAATAAACTATACTAATATGTTAAAAAGAAAATGACTTTGGGAATAAAATATTATTTTCCTTTTCCTATCAGTTGAATGTGTGATCAGAATTTACTAGTCTGCTTTGAAATAACTTATTCCATGGGTTTCGAAATCCATTCATTCCATTTCAGAATAACTGTGAGGGGTTTGGTCTTACCGTCCCAATCTATGTATTAATTCTAACAATATGAGAAAAGAGTCAGCAATCTCATAATGTATTTGAGGCAGGGGAACTGTCCCTTGTCTTTTTGAAAAAAATCTTGGGGGGGGGGTGTCACTTAAAATCTCAGATTTCAGGATCTTCCAAGCTCACAGATAATTGGCCTTGCCGAATGGTCTCAGCACTGGCCTTGAGGAGCCCTCCCAGATCACCACACTAGGGACGTTACCACTTCCTGCCTCACCACAGACCAGGGCAGCTGTCTTCTGTGGTGCACCAACAGAGACAAGAAGGCCAGTTCAAAACAAAACAACAAAACAAAACACCAAACAAAAGCACCTTTGATTCCAATGCAGTCATACGTCAGGAGAAAATGTGTTTGTGAGGGGACCAGTTCCTGATGGTCCCTCCACAACTGAGAAGTTAAGCCCCTCCTGGCCACCCCAGCTACGGCAGGGGTTGGTCACACCAACCGACTCAGGGGGAGCTGAAATTTCACCATGATATCTTAGAATAATTTCCTAGCACAAAGGTAACATTGAAGGGGTGATGACGTCTGCAGGGCCACATTCCCCTCATTTTCTAAGACAGGAAAGTGAAAACACAGATGGAGGGGCAAGGTGGGAGGGTGGAGGCTACGTGAAAACCCTAAGATCTGAACAGGGCAGCCTTAACGGAAAATGAATAATGTAGCAGCCTTGGCCTTAAATAAGCCTTATAGCCATTGGCCTCTCAGCTGATTTAGATAAAAAAAAGAAGGCTTCAGAGCCTGGGGTCCTTGGCACTAACCGAATGCTATTGAACAAACACTGAATTCTGCAATTCTTCATCTAGACAGGAGACGGGGTGAGAGGGCTTCTCAGCTCTGTCTTCGGGTGCTCAAGGAAGTCAAAAGTGATTCCTAGCATCCCACTGTGCAAAGCCCCAGAAGGATAACCAGAAGGAGCTAGGCAGTCTTACATTTACCCACCAATGGCTTTATCCCTTCTTCCATCTTCTTTTTAAGTCCTAAAGCCTCAAGATCAAACACTTCGAGTGTCTGCCTTGCTCGGCAATGTATTTCACAAAGCACTGTGCACATGGGTGGGCTTAGCAAAACCTCGTGCAAAAGCAAGATGGCAGTGCATCCACCTCTGCCTTTCCCAGGTAAACATCAGCAGAATCCAAGTCGGCATACCACAGAGACGGTTGCACATCTATGTTGATTGCACCATTATGTCTGGTAACCAAGATATGGAAATCAACCTAGATGCCCACGGACAGAAGAATATATAAAGAAACTGT
Organism: Peromyscus maniculatus bairdii; assembly: GCF_049852395.1. Lineage (NCBI taxonomy): Eukaryota > Metazoa > Chordata > Mammalia > Rodentia > Cricetidae > Peromyscus > Peromyscus maniculatus. The sequence continues at coordinate 40,394,879 of NC_134867.1, read as the reverse complement.
GGCGCATAAGCATGATAGAGTTTTATTTGGCTACAAAGGAGAATGAAACTATGTTATTTGCAGGGAAATGGATGAGCTAGGTGTGTATTCAATGTATCTATGGACATCAGATATGAAAGCAGAAGGGGACTTGAGGGAAAGAAGAGGAAGGAGGGGTGAGGATTAAGAGAGGCTAATGTACTGGGCCGTACTGGCACATGCCTTTAATCCCAGCACTCAAAAGGCAGAGCCAGGAGGATCTCTGTGAGTTCAAGGCCAGCCTGGTCTACAGAGTGAGTTCCAGGACAGGCACCAAAACTACACAGAGAAACCCTGTCTCAAAAAACTAAAGAGAGAGAGAGGTCAGGGGAAAGACTAATGCAGTGATTGATATAAGCAAAATACAATGCATGTATATGAAAGTTTCACAATGAAACACATTGTTTTGTATGCTAACTTAAAATAATGCAGAGTCCAAAAGATGACGGTATGGATGGAAATAGTCAGTTCGTTTTGTGTCATTTAGCACTGTCCTGAGTTGAGGGGTGGCTCTCTGGTGAGTTCTGCCTACAGTGAGGTACTTGCTTTTCCAGATCTCAGGATATCACAATTATGGCTCCAGTGTGGCAAAGCCAGAAAGCGTCAATCATATGCAAGTGTAAAGCGTGGCCGAATAACAGCACCAGATTGTGTTTGTCTATAGTGCGAAGGTGAATCACTCATTACCATTTCTGAGGAGGACCCAGGATAACACCAACAGGGGTGTTACACCACCACAGTTGGTTGGTGAGTTTTGCCTCAGAGGAGGAAAAAAAAATCTCTGTTTCTTAGATGGGGATCAGTGTTCCCTATTCTAACAGGCACCACCAATTATATGGAGAGCCACAGAGTAGGGACGCTTCGAATCCTCTGTGAGCCCATCTTCCTGTCTATATGTAAAGAACGTGGGTGAAAATTTAATGTCCATTGGCCCAGCTCCTTCCCTGAAGCATGCTTTGCCCTGGTAACAGTGAGCTGGGCTTTAACGGTCCGCAGTGACTCTCTCAGTTTGCTGACGAGTCCAGTCGCCAACATCGTACATTATTAACAGTGTGCAGCCCACAAATTGTCCTTTCTCCATACATTCCCAAGGAACAAAGGCCAAGTTTGTAATATTAGAGCCACAAATTGGGATCTTATTTTGCTTCAAGATGCTCTGAAACATGTAATTATGAACATAACTCTGCTCGTGAACTTGTCCTCATTGACTTACTAATTAGCAGGATTTTGTTTGATCTTGGACTTCATTAGACATTAGAGAAAGAAGGCTGCTTCAGTTTTAGCACATCAGAATCAACAATTGAGGTAGTAATAAAAAAAAATCAGTAATAAAAAATAAAACATTGCTCTTCTGCTTACTACATTTCCAAGGCTACAGTGTATCTAATTAAGCATCATTTTACATTGGAAATATCCTAAAGTACCATTATCCCATTAATTTTAACATGAAGACAGAATAAACTTCTATTAGGAAAAGGATGTCACAGATTGCATCACAGGCTGGTCTACATCTTGTCTCAAGGTTCATGAGAGCATGAGAAATGTTGGAGTATGGAGGTGGATCTCAGAGTGCTCTCTCTCTCTCTCTCTCTCTCTCTCTCTCTCTCTCTCTCTCTCTCTCTCTCCCTCCCTCCCTCCCTCCCTCCCTCTTCCTCTTTCTCCCCACCCATTGCTCTCCAATCATCCCCTCTGAGGTCCAGAAATCCACTGGAAATTGTCACACAGAGTCAAAGAAGCTCCAACCCTGCTTCATCCTCTGCAAATGCCTCATGTCCAAAGTCCTACCATTAATGAACTGGGCTCGAAACCCCTAGCTACTTCTCCTGTTTGCTCCAAGTGTGAATCTAGCTTGTTAAGAAATTATCATCATTTTCGTTTGTTTGTTTTTGTTTTCTGAGACAAAGTTTCTCTGTGAAACAGTCCCGAATGTCCTGGAACTCACTCTGTAAACCAGGCTGGGCTTGAACCCACTGGGATCCACCTGCCTCTGCTTCCCAAGTGCTGGGATTAAAGGCATGTGCCGCCACCACCACCTGGCTTAACATAGATTTTTATAATTTTATTTCATGACCAAAATTTTCGTCATTATCTCATTTTGTGTTTTCATCTTGTACTGTTACACATGTCTGTGAAAAGATGTTAGAATGTCTGATTTACCTCAACAAAATGATGGGTATATCCAAAGCTACTGTGCACATGGTCCTGAGACTTACTCACTTCTTGAGCTCCTCTCCAAGAAGGGCTCAGTTCTTCCTGACCAAAAAGTATGCTACCTGTTAAAGCCATCTTTTCTCTCTCTTTCAAGAGTCTATGAAAAATACTTTAAAATTACTTCTCTAAAATGCAAATCAAAACGACTCTGAGATATCACCTTACACCTGTCAGAATGGCTAAGAACAAAAACACAGATGACAGCTTATGTTGGAGAGGATGTGGAGTAAGGGGAACACTCTTCCACTGCTGGTGGGAGTGCAAAATTGTATAGCCACTTGGAAACCAATATATCTGTTTCTCATGAAATTGGGAATCAATCTACCTCAAGACCCAGCTTTATTAATCTTGGGCATATACCCAAAGGATGCTCAATCATACCATAAGGACACTTGCTTGACTATATTCGCAGCAGCATTATTCATGATAGCCAGAACCTGGAAACAACCTAGATGCCCCTCAACTAAAGAATGGATAAAGAAAATGTGGTACATTTACATAATTATTACAAAGTTTTTTTAATGGCCTCATGAAATTTGCAGGCAAATGGATGGATAGAAAAAAATCATTCTGAGTGAGGTAACCCACACCCAGAAAGACAAACATGGTATGTACTCACTCATAAGTGGATACTAGGAGTAAAGTATAGGATAACCTACAATCCACAGCTCCAGAGAGGCTAGATAACAAGAAGGGCCCAAAGAGAGATGCATGGATTTCCCTGGGAAGGGGAAATAGAAGAGATCGCCTGGGTAAACTCGGGGTGCGGGAGAGGAAATGGAGGATGGAAATTTAAGGAAGGGGGTTGGGAGGTCTGGGTGCAGGAAGCAGAAGACTGATGAAAGAGACATCTTGATAGAGGTGGCCATTTTGGGGTTAGGGAGAAATCTGGTACCAGGGAAACTCCCAGGAATCCACAAGGATGACTCCAGCTAAGACTCCTAGCAATAGTGGAGAGGATGCCTGAAGTGGCCTTCTCCTGTAATCAGATTGGTGACCACCCTGTCATCATTAGAACTTCATCCAGTAACTGATGGGAGCAGATGCAGAGATCCACAGCCAAGCACTGGGCTGAGCTCCAGGAGTCTTGCTGAAGAGAGGGAGGAGGGATTGTATGAGCCAGGGGGGTCAAGATCATGATGGGGGAAACCCACAGAGACAGCTGACTTGAGCTCGTGGGAGCTCATAAACTCTGGACCAACAGCTAGGGAGCCTGACCCAGGCCCTCTGCAGGTGTGTGACAGTTGTGTAGCTTGGTCTCTTTGCAAGGTTCCTAGCAGTGAGATCAGAACCTGTCCCTGGTGCTTAGCTGGCTTTTGGGACCCTGTTCCCCTTGCTGGATTACCTCGCCCAGACTTTATACAGGGGGAGGAGCTTGGTCCTGTCTCAACTTGATGACCCATGGGAGGTTTGTCCCTTTCTGAAGGAAGACAGAGGAGGAGTAGAAGGGGAGGGGAGTAGAAGAGAAGTGTGGAGGGGAGGCTGGGAGGAGATAAGGGAGGGGAAACTGTGATCTGTGATTTGTATGCAAAAATAAATGGAAAAAAAATGCTATTTAAATAAAATAAATAAATAAAATTGCTTCCGTAAAGTTCTTCCATTCATCTTGCAGAAGAGGAGGAAGAACTGGAGAGGCCGGAGGGTCAAGGATATCACAAGAAAACCCACAGAATCAACTAACCTGGGCTCACAGGGGCTCATAGAGACTGAATCACCAACCAGGGGGGACCTGCAAGGGACTGACCTAGGCCATCTGCACATATGTTACAGTTTTGGAGCTTGGTCTTCTTGTGGGACTTCTAATGGTGGGAGCAGGGGCTGTCTCTGATTCTGGTGCCTGCTTTGGGGACCTTTTCTTCCGACCGAGTTGCCTTGTCCAGTCTTAACAGAAAAGAGGTGCCTCATCTCACTGCAACTTGATGAACTATGGCTGTTTGATATCCATGGGGAGGCCTGCCCTTTTCTGAAGGGAAACAGAGGAAGAGAGGGACTAGGAGGAGAGGAGGGAGGGGAAACTGTGGTCGGGATGTGAAAACAATAAGTAAACAAATAAATAAATAAGTACACAGACAAAAAGTTCTTTCCATTCACTGATGTTAGAAACACCCTTCTAACATCAACGAAGTGATTCTCACATGTGAGCCCTGGTCCGGAGGTCCACATGCCTGGCTTCTACCACACAGTCTTCCTGCTTCCTCCTGGACCAGTTATAACTTGATTAGTCTGTTGTCATGACAATAGCAAGCATTGAGTATTGTATGAGGATAGACCCAGTCGTGAAGGAAGTCAGCTACTTAATATGAATAGAGAAGAAATGTTTCAGCAAGGATTGCCCCAGAAAACATCGCTGAGGTAGAAGCCTATGTAAGGACAAGAGACTCTAGACAGACTCTGCATGTTAGGATGATAGAATTAGGAAACAGGTATAGAGAATGAAAAATGAGTATAGAAAGCAGAATTGGAGGAGCGCCAATGCCAGGCAGGGGGGAGAACAATTTTGATCTTTTTACCCTTCAGGGTACTTTGACTGGTCTATGACTAAGTTGACAAAAGACAGATTAATAGGAGAAAAGCACAAAAATATGAGACTCAAACTGACCAGGTGAATGGGGCTTCTCTGCCTGCACCACAGAAGGGAACATGGGCTTGGAGCACTGGGGAGGCAAGCTACAGAAGGGGAGGAGAAAATGGAGGTTGATTTAAAGTTGCCTGGCTATGCAGAGAGACGTCTCAGGTGATGAGCACTCTTCCTGCTTCAGACACTTTTAGTGAGGAGCAATTTCTTTTTTTTTTTTTTTTTTTTTGGTTTTTCGAGACAGGGTTTCTCTGCGTAGTTTTGCGCCTTTCCTGGAGCTCACTTGGTAGCCCAGGCTGGCCTCGAACTCACAGAGATCCGCCTGCCTCTGCCTCCCGAGTGCTGGGATTAAAGGCGTGCGCCACCACCGCCCGGCGAGGAGCAATTTCTTTATGGATATAAAATCCACTTACAAAGGGCAGCCTTTTGGAGCTACACTTATGTCCTCAGATCCTAGAAATAGCCAGAGATAGGAATGATCAGAATGGTGCATGCGTGTGTGTGTGTGTGTGTGTGTGTGTGTGAGAGAGAGAGAGAGAGAGAGAGAGAGAGAGAGAGAGACAGACAGACAGACAGACAGACAGACAGACAGACAGACAGACAGACAGACAAAAACCTCACAGACCAGACTGGGCTTAAACTCACTGTGCAGCAGAGACTGGCTTTGGAACTTCTGATTCTCCCCTGTCCTGAGTGCTGTGGTTACAGGAGTATAATGAAAAGCATTCTTTAAAGGGGGAATATCTTGAAGTAGACTCTTTTGGACTCCTGTGGTCATGTATGAGGGTGCTGTGTCCTGAGTCTTAATACAGGGATACATTTTGCAGCTCATTATTAGCCCCTGGAATGGCAGGTCCCTCTCCTTTTCAGTGTGTGTGCAGACCAGTTCTGGTCTTGGAGAAACCTCCTGCAGAGCATGAGACATGGATTAAAGCTGCTTACCAAGTAAGGGCTTGAAGAAAGGGTGGGCTGAGAAGATGCGAAGGAGGAACAAATGTCTGAGGCAGGCAATCAGATCCCAAAGTCAATCATGTTTAGCCTGGCATCTACGAACCCTGAAAGCTCTTGTTTACTTGGTGTACAGTTGTCTGGAGCTGTGAAAGCTATAGAATACAACAGGTTGGAGATGGACTAGGCCTTCAAAACCATTTTTGGAGATGAAAACATTGAGGCATAGACTCAGGAAACAATTCTTCCAAGGTCACAAATCTATTCTGTGTAACTGCTTCAGTTGTGAACTCTGCTTTGTAGAGATCTTTTATCTAAATGTATGTATTTGTTTGTTTGCTTATTTAGGGTATTGTTAGATAGTGCTGGCCTTGAGCTGACTTTGTATCAAGGATGACTTTGAACTTTAGATCTCCCAGCCTCCTCCTCCCAAGCTCTGGGGTTATGGGTGAGTGCCACCATGTCTACATTATGTGGTTCTGAGGTCTGAAGCCAGGGCTGAGTGTGTATGAGGCAAATACTGTACCAATTAAGCTCCTTTCTCAGTCCACGGATATCTTATAAAACACACATTTTAAGAACACGTCTTAGGGTTCTAGGGCATACAGAGGAGTCAGACAGGATTTTAATTTCATCCATTTCAGGAAGAGTTTTTTTTAGCTCTAGAACTCATGTAGATAGATACCTAGCTCACTGAGATGAATGTTGGTGTGGAATCTGTTATGAGATGATGTAGTTCATGCTTATCCTTACTCTGCTTTTCCTTACCTTGCAACAAAAGCCCTCAAAAGCAGATTTTATGGTCATTCATCTGTTTCTGTTGTAAACTTGAGAAACAGTGGCCTTGCTAACAATGTGTTCAAAACAGGTGTGTTGGGAACAGAGGCATCTGGGAGAAATGCTCAAGGGCCATGTGCTTGGGACAAGTTAATCTGTCCTACCTCCAGATGAGAGGAAGTATAAGGTTTTATAGCATCTACCCCATATGGCTACTATGATGCTTCAGCGGATTAATATTTGTTAGTCCCATAAAACAGTGCTTGATACATATTAAGTTATGTTAGCCGAGATAATAAAGCTCTTTAAAATCAGCTTGTTTGGGGGTAGATTTTTCTCATTCGAATCTATCTCAACTGCTCTCTGGTAGCTGAAGAAGAAATGGGGCATTGCTGTGGGTGTTTTGTATACATATTTAGCTTAGCTTACCTGGGTGCTCTTGTTCAGTTACATTTATGATACCACTAACCACAAAATGTCTCATTTTATTATTAACTAGGACAAACCCACTTCCCTACCAGAAAATATTAGCTGACTAAAATTTTCTCATAGTTTCTAGTAGTCAGTAATAACTCTTAAAAAAACAAGCAGCAAAAATTAAGGAGTATACACACACACACACACACACACACACACACACACACACACACACGCACGCACTCGCGTAATCTTACTTTTAGCACTTTCAATTGTAGTGGCTATCTAAATGGAGTAGAATTCTGGCAGGTCTTTTAAAAATTGTCAGGCTCATCTGGGTTGAAAAATAAAGTATCCATTCAGATAACTGAATTTTACTTAATCTAATTATGAAATTGCTACATGTATACCACTTTTCTCACAAGTTTGTAAATTTGAAAATCTTGTTTTTTTTTTTTTGTTTTTTTGTTTTTTGTTTTTTTTGTTTTTTTTTTTTTAATGCAATCGGTCAACAGCAACGTGCAGGAAAGACTGCCCAACACTGGTAACCGGACGGCCCACAAACCCTCAAATGGTCTGTTTGCCAAAGTTATTATTTGCGAATGGATGGATTCATGCATTCTTCGTGAGGATGAGAATTCAGCCACATTTCCTTTATACTGTTCAAACGCTGCCGTGCCTCTCTCCTGACAATTGCCACCGGGATCAGCAGGACTCAGCCAGAGTCATTCAGAAACTCACAGGTTACCCCTGGCTTCTGTGTTTTTAAATCTTGGCAAGGTAGAGTCTGTAGGGTGTTTTTGTTGTTGGTGGTGGTGGGTTTTTTTTTTTTTTTTTTCTGGTTTTTCAATCGAAATTTCCACCACCCCTCCCGTTTGCCTGGGCGCCACCGGCTCAGCCATCTAAACAGCCGGCAGCCTGGTTTCAAGGAAATTCAGGAACATAATGCAGACCTCACGTCGAGGGGCCTGGCCTGCTGGGCTCAAGCTGCTGAAAGCAGCCGCTGGGTGAATTTCCCAGCCTTTGGAGACCGTCTGGGCGCTGAGTTTGTTCAAGTGCACAAGGCTATTTTGCAAGGGAGGACTCCAGCTGGGTGGGTTTGCTCTCCTCCCAGGAGTTCAGAAAACGGTGAGAGGGCCCCTTCATATCTTCTCTTGAGCTCTGGTCCCCTTCTTTTTCCTTGAGCCGACGCAATTGTTTCTTCAGCGGGTCCCTCTGCTAGGGAGCGCTCCCTCTCGCAGCTCTCACACTGGGACATTTTTCCACATTTCCAGGATTATAGGCACTTTCACTTAGATCTATGTGTGCTGCCTCCACATACAAAGAAGCCCTTGGGGACAGGATCAGTAGGATTAGAAGAGGTTCACATATGTCCAGTTCAAGCAATTGGTATTCAAAGCTTTACACTTTCAAATGCCACCAAGAGAGAGAAAAGGAACGGGCTCTCTCGCTTTGCATTCTAGCACCTTCAAGAGAGGAACAGCGCTTTTTACTGGTGTTTAAAGCGGAGGGGATAAACAGATTCCTCTTCTGATTTAATCCAGTGCAACATACCGTGGCTTCTAATCTGGGCGGACTAAATAACCGGGCTCCCAGGCCCTGAAATCACCAGCTTCTGCCTTTTGGGTATCTGTCGCTGTGCCAAATAAAACACAACACAGCACAGGTTTCTAGCAAAGGTTTCATTCCCACTTGGGATTACTACAGGCATCCATTTCCCTTGTGAAATCCATATAACTCGATTTTTACTGGCGCAGCAACGAAGCACACTTGACTGACTTACTTAGAAGTAGGAGGAGATATTTAAAGCCTGATGGGCAGTGATCGGGGCAGGGACAGGGAGGGGAAAGACCTGTAACCTGAAAACAGCTGTTGAAATAGTACAATGGCTTCTTCTCCGGGCTGCAGAAGCAATAGACTCTCCCATTCCCTGTCAATTCTGTTTTCAAGTCCTGGAACAATCCGTTCGTTCGTTCTCTTCTCCCTCAAGCCCCAGTCCTGTGAAAGTCCGCTTTCCCTTATGAGGGGCGAGATACCAGCCCAAAGCAATGACCACGTGCTTAAGATTATTTTGCTCCATCAGACCTTACTTTCCAATGCCCATCTGCTAACGATTACAAAAAAATAACTCCTCGCCGGGCGGTGGTGGGGCACGCCTTTAATCCCAGCACTCGGGAGGCAGAGCCAGGCGGATCTCTGTGAGTTCAAGGCCAGCCTGGACTACCAAGTGAGTTCCAGGAAAGGTGCAAAGCTACACAGAGAAACCCTGTCTCGAAAAACCAAAGAAAAACAAAAACCAAAACCAAAACCAAAACAAAAAAAAACCCTCTCAAATAAATAAATAAATAAATAAATAAATAAATAAATAAATAAAATAATAAATAATAAAATTTTTAAAGTACTGAACTATAGTAGTAACGGAGCAGCCTCTGTTCTTCCCACGTTACAGACTGGTGCAGCTTACAGACTGGATTCACACACCCCTTAAAAGGTAGTCTCAGGGACTGAAGAGTTGGCTCACTGGCTTAAAACACTTATTGCTCTTTCAGAGGACCAGAGTTCAGTTCTCAGCACCCGGGGCAGGCAGCTTATAACTGCCTGTAAGTCCAGCTCCAGGAGGGTGGGGTAGGGGAGATCCAACTACCTCTTCCAGGCTTCCCAGGGCACCTGCTCTCCCGTATACATTGCCATACACATGATTAAAACAATACATCTTTTTTAAAAAGTATTTTCAAGCTTAAATATTCTTTCTTCTCTATAATGATTTTGAAAAGAAAAAAAAAGCTACTTTTGTCTTCCCCAGAATAGTTCCATCTTCATGGGATTAGGGAAGGCCTCATGCAAGCGAATTTGCTGCAGGTCTGGACCATTAACTTCTTGAAGGGTTTTTTGTTTTGGTTTTGTTTTTTTTTTTTTTTTCTTTTGTTTTTTCCCACTAGTGGTCAATAGTTTTAGTAGGCTAGAGTAAAGGAATGGAAATTCTTGGAATAACAGTGTTAAAAGAATCACACGGGGCAGTGGTGGTATGCGCCTTTAATCTCATACTCGGGAGGCAGAGGCAGGCAGATCTCTGTGAGTTCGAGGCCAGCCTGGTCTACAGAGTGAGATCCAGGACAGGCACCAAAACTACACAGACATACCCTATCTCGAAAAATGAAAAAAAAAATCTTATGAATATCTGTAACTCATATGAAATGTCAGTCCAATGGGATAAGTATGATTGTAAACAAGCCTCAATCCTGCACAGCAAACTGAGTGGGCATTTATAAATATTTGTCATTGGACATTAATAGAAATAACTGTTTGCAATTAGACGTTTACTCCTTATGCAGAGAATATAGGTGTCCACTGGTAGATAGTTGGGAAGAGCAGACTAGTAAATTTCTATTTACTTACAAGTCACTTCTTCCAAAATGGAACGAACAAGATGTCTGAGCATGTCGATATCACCACCACCACCACCACCACCACCACCCCCACAGGGCAAGAATGAAGTCATGAATCCTGTGAAGCTGTGAAGCAGGTCCATGGTACCTAACACCTTTTCAGTCAGCAAGCGATCCCCGTGGTTTGGGCTTTTCTGGTGTTAGCCTGACAAGTTCATATCTATCGGGGACTATGGGGGTCCAGCCCCTCATTAGTCCCCTCCCAGGGTCCGGGAAGAATCTACAACCAGCTGATAATTAATCTTTGATGAAAAGAAATGAATCTATGTACACGAAACTCCTTAGTTCATACACTTTATTATTATTCTGTGATAGTTCTCTCTCTACACAGCTTCTATTCTGCTCTCATGCCTAGCTCCTTCCTTGCCTGATTTCTCTATATTTATCTACTGTCCCCTCTAGGTTCTATCTTAATTCCTTCATCTAGTTCTGTCCCTTCTAGGTTCTCATCTATCTAGTTCTTTCCCCTATCAGCTCCTCTACTGTCTCCTTCTCTCTCTCGTCTTGTTCTTCCTCAGCTTGTTCTTCCTCATCTTCCATCTCCTTCCTCTAGTCCTCTCTTCTAGCCCTTCAATCTAGTTCTTCCCCATCTCAGTTTGTTCCTCTCAAGTTCTTACCCATCTAGTTCTTCCATTCTCTTCTCAGTCCCCCTGTACCCTGGAAGTCCTGGTACATAAAGCCAGGCTTCCAAGGTCAAACAGAGGGGTGATAAGAATCACATTGAGAGGCAATAACTGTTGATTATCATTTGCAACCCCAAAGGGAAGTGACCAATGGGGAAATGAATTAACTAAAGGCTGAATTCAGGTAATATCTAAGAAGAGGGCTCTTATGGGCTCAACTATAATCTTAAACATGATTAGTAGTAAATGTTAAGAATCTATAAGTTGCTAGGTCAATGGGAGAAAATAAAACTGTCTTCTTTTTTCCTGTGGCTGCTATCTGTCCAAGCTACCTGCCGTTTTTCTGCAGGGTGGGGGAAAGTGTGCTCAGTCGCTAGGCAATCTGTGTACAGCTAGATGCCTCTGGTGATAGTTAAAAGGAGATCTGGAACTGGAGGTAAGGTTTGGGAAAGGAGGAAGTAAGGCTTAATTGGCACATCCGCCAGGCCTTCTCAAACAGGTAGGCTGGATGCTTAAGTCTATTCTTAGAAAGTATGGAGGTATCTCTGATAAGGTACTTTCCTCATCTGGAGATGGACCTGGCCAGATGCAGCCAATGATGATAATTACAGGGAGGCTTGAACTGGGGTTCTGGCTGAGCATAGTTTTCAGCTCAGAAGGTTATCTAAATATTCCTAGAAGTGGTTAGGTGAGGAGTTATCGGTCTATAAAGTTAGTAAGGCTGTAAGAAAGGAGGGTCTGAGCTGAATTGTGTAAAGCTATTACTTAACGTCCACCTGACCTAGGCGGTGTCTCCTTGTGGAATTTACCTTAAGTCAGGAGACTCGCCTGTGGGTTGTTATCACTGTTAGTCCTCAGAAATTGGGTGACCACCTGGGTGATGTCTCCTTTAGTCCTTGAAAGTGGCTAGGGGAGATATCTGATTCCAGAGAAAGCCTTTCCTGAGGCTGTTCTCCATATTCCTGGAATGTGTATGTCTAGAGAGTGATCAGTCCACATTGTTAGCCCTTCTTAGGGAAAAAGTCAATTGGGAAAACTATGAAGGCACACCTGATTTTCATAACAGAATACAGCTGATATATAACAAGCCAAGTAACACCAAAAACTCCTTGGGATTTGGCTTCCTCTGGAGGAATTCCCTGATCCCTCCAGGTAGTGACTTTGCCCTAACCAGCTGAGTTCTTATGATATTCCTGCGGCCGGCAGCACATAACCTGCAATAATAGTACAGTTAACTACAGATCCACACCAGAGTGGGTGAGTTACATGGGGGCTTCTCCAAAGGGAAGACAGGGCAATGGGGACAGTTCTGGAGCTTGAAAAGTTGCCAGCTCAAAGATATGCATCCACCGAGGGCCTTCTTCCTACTGTCACCATGATAGAAAGTGACCGAGCAGGAGATAAAACTCACAACCACAAACCCTTTTAGCGGAATATTTGATCATTGGTGTCAACTATCAAAAAGCATCTTCAGCGGTAAGTCTCCCTGAAAGTCTCCCTGCAATTTGGGGGTGCACAGGGCATAGAATCCAGAGCCTTTCATACATAACTGTTTGGCAAACACACTACCACTGAACTACATCCCCAATTTTTATATTCATTTTATATACAACACTATTTCCATTTGATTCTTTGTAGAGGTTTTCATCATTTTTTTTTTCCACTTTGGGTTTCAAGTGTGTTCATAATTGCTCATCGAAGCTTTTTTTAAATGAAAGCTTTAAAACCCTTGTCAGATAATTCAACATCTGTGTCATCTTGCTGCTGACATCTGTTGATTGGGTTTTCTTGTTCAATTCCAGATTTTCCTGGTTCTTGATATGATGAGTCACTTTTATGTCTTATGGTAATTTGGGGGGTTATGTTGTGAGACTAAAGGCTGCTGAATTAGCAGGTCTCTGTTTGAACATTTCCAGTGGGGCACCAGATTCTTTATACCTGAATGGGGGTACAAGTCCAGGGTGCCACTTTCTGTATTCAGATATTGACGGCAATTATTCAGAATCAAATGGGAGAGAGAAGACAGGCTTTAGAGCCAGACAACGTTCAGTTAAATCACTCATTCACTTTCAGTTCATCATAGGATTTGCTGTATGAGCTTGCTAACCTCAGTGTGCTCGTGTCTGAAATTCAGAACAGAATGTGTACCTGGGCAGACCATTTCCAGGATTAGAAACATGACATGCCAGGAGCCTAGCACACAGTAGGCATTCAACAAATATAGTGCCTCTGGTTATAAAGACTCAGTGTGTTGCAAAGGGACATGCTACAGTGTCACTGTCCCAATCAGCTCCTAGCTTGGTCTTCTCATAAGCAATCTTGCTTTCTAAACATTATTTCATATGTGGTAAAAATATGACGTATTTTCAAGGTGTCAGTTGCAACACCCTGTAGGTCCAAGGGCCTTCAGATTGACCTGCTCTTGCCTTGGCTGCCTTGTTGAAGTTCCCCACTTATTTCACGCAATCAAATGCTTAAGAGAAAAGAGCCATTGCTGAGAATTTGCCACAATGGAGATCTTCATCAAGAGTGTTTCACGTATTTCTTGACCAGCCTTAGAGTTTGACTTGTGAGAAACCCTTACATTGTTTCTATTAGTTTTAATTGCTGTAAAATGCAGATGATATAAAATGTGCCGCCACAGCTCTAAGTGCACAGCTCCAGAGAGTCAAGTGCATTCCCGTTCTGCATCCCATCTCCAGTGGCTTGCATTCATGGCTTGCAAAGCCTCACACCCAGTTGACAGATCCTCACTTCTCCCTACACTGAACTCCTGACAGCCAGCATTCTCCTTCCTGTCTCCAGATACGTCATGCAAACAAGCTTTGTCCCCTCATGATTGACATCTTTTATACTATGCAACGTCTTCAGGCTCCATGTGTATGACAGCATGTCTCTTAACTGCCCTCCTTGTAAAGGTTACTGTGTCTACACTGTCTCTTGCCTGTCTGCCTCTTGCCCAAAGACTCCAGTTTCTTCTGTCCTTGAGCCAATGTGAAGAATGAGCTAGGTCATGGATGTACACACATCTTCTCAAAGACCTACTGTTGCTTCCTCTAACTATTCTCAGAAGTGAAATTGCAGCAACATCTTGAAATATACATATCTTATTTTGTCACAAAGAGCATCTGGAGGTTCGTTCGATAGAGCTACATACTGTGTTCATTACCCTGTTGTTACTTAGCTTCATATTGCCGTAACAAAATGCCTGAGAGGACCTGAGGAGGAAGGGCTTGCTTTAGTCCATGGTTTCAGGGGTTTCCATACATCATCCCTTGGCCTTCTTGCTTTGACTCTGTGTCAACACAGCACATTCTGGTGGCAGCTAAGAAGAGAATCAAGACAGTCAGAGGCTAAAGTTCTAACATCTGCTTTAAGAGCATGCCTGCCCCCTACCCAGTGACTAGGCTGCCCCCACCACCCTCACAGCCTCCTCCACCCAGTGACTAGGCTACCTCCATCATCTTCATGTCTGCCTCTTCTCCATCACCATCTCTGTTTCCTCCTTCCATCAACAGGGCACCAAGGAGGTTCAGTCCTTGAGACGCTCTCTCTCTCATCTTTATCGGCATTCAGTCCCTTGTGACACATCAGTTATTTAATTCACAGTTGTAAAGGTTCATGCGTGGGACTCGAACCAGCTCAGTGCTGGGAGGAGAGCCTTCACATGTGCAGCATTATGGTGGACAGCTGTGGTGTGAGCACACGTGCAGGCAAGTGATGACATCACCAAAGAGGACGGTGAAAATGGCAGGGTGAACCCCAACTTAAGCTTTTATAACTCTTTGGGCCATTAGAAAGAGCTAGCCAGTCTCATGAGAAACACTTAAACTACTTTGAGGGCATGTCCCCAGTTGATACAAGGACCTCCAGCAGGCTCCAACTCTTAAAAGTCTACCATCTCCCAATACAGGTATCCCAGGGACCAAGCTCTAAACATAAGAGCCTGTAGAGGGACAAGCAATATCCAAACCACAGCACTGGGCAGATCTTGGCTCGCCCTTTGAACCATCTCCAGGATCTGATTAAAAGACAAGGACAACAAGCCACCAATGTTCCATTCTTGTATACGTACAAGAGCCTCCTAGTTGGATTTTATTCGGGGACTTTTAATCTTTCTGTCTTTTCTCCTTAGTATAGAATGGGCCTTCTAAAACATAGTAGGATCAAGGCATTTCTCTGCTCCAAACCCTCTCATGGTTTCTATGCTTATGCAGAATAAAAACCCAAGTCCTCACCTAAGAGTAGAACCTGCAGTTTTCCGCAGAGCCGTGTGCATTCTGCATCTTCATCTGATGCCATTAACCCAGAAAGAGGATCCACTCTGCTACCATCTGTCTTTCCTTCACTCTACTCCATCCACTTTGGCTTCCTTGCCATTTCTGTAATGTACAGACTTGTGCCCTTTTGAGAGACTTCTCAGGTGCGGAGACATGGCAAGATCCTGTCTCCGCAGAATCATAATTTCATCGCCACAAATCCAGCTAAGCATGCCTTGTGTAGAGGACTGGGAGGGGGCAAAAGAAGCCATGGTCACCATATGTTCTTCAGCCTGTATTAATTTTTCATCACTCATAAACGTCCGTCCATCCTACATATCTCAGTACCGTGCTTCATGAAACACTTTGTAAAAGGTTTGTTTTATATCTAGACAAGGTTATATGTTACAAGATTTCTCTAACAAGGGAAAATAAAAACTAAATGACATGTAAAACATGGGAGTCTCATTTTTGTACATGTGAGAGTTCCTATGCTAATGGTCCAGCTACTTAGGATGGTTTTGCAATGCACTGTAATCTGGAGGCCCAGGGCCTTGCAAAGACCTGGATGATTGCTGCCAACTTCATGGGCCTAGTGCCCTGCAAAGACGTAGGCCATTGCTGCCAACTTCGTGGTTCCAGGGTGGCCATGAAGGAAGCATGGCAGGAAACATGAAAGGATCATGTTGCGCCTGGAACTTCTGCTCACATTCCTACTCACATTCTACCAGAGGAACCCGAACACAGAGTTAATTCTAAGAAGACGGACATCTGGAAGTTGCCCAAGCGTGGACAGGTCTTAGTGGGCAGTCAACTGCCTCTGTCCCCTCATCCTCATCACTTCGGGCTCTGCTCCACTGACAGACAGAACTAGTTACCAAGCTACCAAGAGGTTTGTTTGAACCTCCTCAACACGGACTCCTCAGTTCTCCTTCCTCTAACCATCCAGTCAATTATGACAACTTCTTCTTGACTCTACCTTCCCAGCCCCTGAATCGATTTATACTCTATGTGCTCTCTATTGAATTCAAAGCACCACTGGTGCTATCATTTGGGTATGGAATGGCCCTCACAGGCTCATGCTTTGAACACTTGGTCCCAAGCTGGTGGTGCTGTTTTCCTAGGATCTGAGAATTTGATGGGGTGCGGCCTGGCTGGAGGAAGTAGGTCACCGGAAAAGGCCCTTGGAAGTATCTTACCCTTGGCCCTTCCTCCCCATCTAGGGCCTTCTTGTCCATCCTGATGTAATCTCCTCTTTCCTACCACAATAAACTGAGAGCCAATACAAACCTTTCTTCCTTTGTCTCCAGTGTTTGAGTCACAGCTAAAAATCTAACCAAAACAACCCACAATCCGAAAGGCAGCAGCTGCCAAGTGAGCTGTTCACAGACAGTGGAGAGGCCTGGAGAACCAGCTTCAGCCCACTCCAAAGATCCTTTGGGTCTTCCAAAAAAATCTTTCAAGTAGGCAGTTCCTTTTAACAAAACTTTCCCTGTGGAAGATGCTGAAGCTGGATGGTTCTGTTGCCAACACTGTGTGATGTTGGTTCTTCTCTTCTTTATCTCTTTTCTCCTTCATGCTCCCTGGAATGTAGATGTGATACCACCATTCAGAACCAAGAACAAGAAGGTTCTATACTAAAGGGATTAGAATGCCCAGATGAGAGTAATCAGGTTCTTGTAGTGTGTGTAAGTATGTGCATGTGCGTATGCTGTATGTGCATTGTGTGCATGCGGTGGTACATGCACATGAGTAGAGATAGCTGCATACCTAGAAGCCGGAAGAAGACATTGGATGCCCTACTCTATCGGTCTCAACCTCCATTACTCTCACTTGAAATGGGGCCTCTCATTGAACTTAGAACTAGGTTGACAGCCAGGAAGCTCCAGTGATCCTTCAGCAAGCCTCTGCCTGGCTACACAGTGCAGGAGATACAGACACATGGCCACGCCCACCCACCTTTTGTACAGGGGTGCTCGGGAATCAATCCTGGGCCTTCATGCTTGGACAGCAAATGCTTTTACCCACTGGACAATCTCCCCATTAGCCCCTCAGTGTGTGTGTGTGTGTGTGTGTGTGTGTGTGTGTGTGTGTGTGTGTGTGTGTTACATTGTATTGTCTATGTGTGGTTGTGTATCTATTGAGAGGTGGGTACTATGGTAATCAGATTCTTAAGCCAACTTGTTTTGGAGCACTGGTAGTAGTCATCCAAGTTTCTTTGAATTTTTAAGTTGTTGTTTTTTGTTTTTTTGTTTTTTTTTTTTTGTGTGTGTGTGTGTGTATGAGTGTTTTATCTGCATGTATGTCTGTGTAGCACCATATGTGCCTGGACTGGTGCCGCGAGGCCAGAAAGAAGGTACTGGACCCCCTGGAACTGGAATTACAGATGTTGTGAGCCTCCATGTGGGCACATGGAACCCAGATCCTCTGGGAGAACAGCCAGTGCTTTTTGCCACTGAGTTATCTCTCCATCCCATTATCCATATTTTACGAAAAGAGGAAGGCTTCTGTCTTTAGGACAGTGTTATTTCAGTAATCTAGCACATTCCACTGTGTCAGTCAAAATCACTGGTGCCAGCCCTGAGGGACTCAACATAAGCCCAGGGAAACTTGTCCACTAGGTTTCTGTTAGGAGACAGACCATGAAAACTAGAGAGAAGAAGGAAGGCTATGAATATCAATTTACATATTCTTAATAGTTCCTTAATTTTTTGTTGTTTGTCTTCTTCTGTTTTCTCTTTGGTTAGGGTCACAATGACAGAGAATTACCTTAATTGTTTTTGTTCTGGAAGACAGCGTCTCATATAGTCTTATATAGGGTGGCCTTGAACTTGCTATATAACAAGGGAAAGCCTTGAATTCACGATCCTCCTGCCTCTACTCCACAAATGCTGGATCACAGGCATGCCACTAGGTCTAGCTTTAAAGCATGAATTTTAAAAGCCTTTTTTTTTTTTTTAGTTAAGGTTTCTGTATGACGGCTCCACCAGCTTTCCGTTCTGCATCTTCATTCATTTCTGAACTACACTCCGAAGTGCTCTCCCTAGGGAGAATGTTCCTATTCAGCATGCCTGTTCTCCCAGATTTAGCTCAGGCAGTTTGGCTGGCTGGACATGTTGTAGGTTGTGTGGATGGTGAATGAGAATGCCAGAGTCTACACTGAAATAGTATTGGCAAGCTCACTGAGCCTTTGGAAAAGAGACACAAATTGATTCTATATTAAAATAAAGACCAACATTGCAAACTCTCTGTAAAGTTAATGTGTCTTTGGGGAATGCTCTCATTCCATAAAAGGTATTAAGAGTAGGACTGAATTTATGTATTATGAACTAAAACTATCTGCACAGTATTTTCTAATTATTCTTCTCTTTCTTCTTTATAAACCGTTATTATTTAAAAGCCTACTAGAATTTATTGCATTTGCCATAAGGGAGGCAAGCACTTCTGTGGTTATAAATAGTCAAATATTCTGCTATTTCTTATCATCAAAGGTTATGAAATAAAAAAAGCTGCTAGAAAAAAATAAGAAGCTGGAAACTTACCAGTTTTCTTTCATCAATAATTAATGTGACATCATGGTATGAAATGACAATAACTTCCATTATCCTTTTTATGTTATAAAAATTAACATATCCCAAAGTATAAAAGGTTGCTAAATAATTTCAGTTGTGAAGTAGGACACTCAACCTATCTCACGAGTCAGATAAAGAACAATGAAAATCCAGAGATTTTGGGTGATTTGTATCTATTCTACTTTCTCTCTGTAATCTTCACCCCATTCCACAAAATAAAAATTAGAAACAGCATGGAACTTGAATTACATGGCTAAGGATTTCAGTTCTGTTATATATTCTAATACACAATAAATTTTAAAATGAAAATTCAGACAATATTGCAATTGATAATTTTAATTTACATACTTTTCATTCTGAATGCTGGCTTTATGCAAGCAAAAGTATCTATAGATAGAAAATATTCAATGAGCTCATAAGAAAGGGTCATTCATTATATTTTTATTTATGGTGAAAAATGATAAAACAAGATTTGCCAGGTCTGCACACAGACTTTGAAATTTTGAATTTTGAAAATTGTTATTTTATCTTCTCAAGATTCAGTGGCAGAACCCTAAATTATAATTTTCTTAAAATATTCATAAATATTTGTTTGGTAGGAGTTAAACCAATGCAAAAAGCACATCCAAACCCCTGTGTTCACAGACAAGTGTCCATGCAGCCTCTTGTCCTTAGCAGCCAGTGTCTGAAAAATAATTTCAAAGTCAGGG
Organism: Peromyscus maniculatus bairdii; assembly: GCF_049852395.1. NCBI lineage: Eukaryota > Metazoa > Chordata > Mammalia > Rodentia > Cricetidae > Peromyscus > Peromyscus maniculatus. The sequence goes on along the minus strand of NC_134867.1, from coordinate 40,375,323 downwards.
GCTTCAAACATTCAAACAAAATTTGAAATGTGTTTGATCTTATGCAAATATACATTGGAATTACAGATTTTACAACTATGTGTGCCTCTCATAAAGTTAATACAATATATTGTGATAAATGTAAAGAACATTTTAATTCTGTTCTTCTATGCAGTGACTCGTTCTCTCTCTTTTTTTTTTGCTTGTTTGTCCAGTTGTTTGAGGGTTTTTTTTTTTTATAATTTTTTGTTTTGTTTTTTCTTGTTTTTTTTTTTTTTTTGAGACAGCCTTTTTATATAGTCCTGAATAGCCTGTACTTTGTATGTAGACCAGGCTGGAATCAAACTTGTGGCAATCCTCCTGCCTCTCAAATGCTGTGATTACAGGTGTGTGCCGGGACACCCAGATGCCCTGATTTTAATGTGTGGTTTATAGCTTTTGTACATAGGTATGAATATCACCAAACACAAATGAAAAATACACACACTGCATAAGATAACAAACTCTAATACAAAAATAAATTTCTTAAACACCTCAGCAAAGAATTTCAAAATACATGTTCAATTCAACTTTTTAATCAAATATACCAAAAGAATATTCTATTGATCCTCAAAACTAAAAAGCAGAAGTTAGTATTCTGTGCTACTTTTATATTAAGGTATCAAAATTTATATAGCAGCTTTAACTATCTATTCGTAAAAGAAGTAAATTTACAACAATAAGACACTATTAAAATCTCATCTGCTAGTGATTCTTAAAATATTAGTATTAATAGAGCAGCAAATCCAACGTGTCAGGGCACATGCCAAGAATGTGTGTGTAAGTATGCAAATTTTAATAGAGTTCATCAGTTTACGTGATTAATCGTCAGTAGTGTTTAAATCAACCTAAACTTTCCGATCATGAGGAAACAGTATTTTCCATGTGTGTGCTTTCCACGGGGGCGGAACTTGGTTGAGGTATTGGCCATTGAGCAGATGTCAACCAGAAAGAAGAAGAAGAAGAAGAAGAAGAAGAAGAAGAAGAAGAAGAAGAAGAAGAAGAAGAAGAAGACAGTGTGCTCACTAGTTGATCAAAATCCTATAAACAAAACTCAGAAGTTCCTATGTCCTTTGACTTTAGAAGTCTTTAAATAACTTCATTCACTCTGAAAGTTCTAGCCAGCCTTGCTGCTTTCGAATCATTAAAATCAAACTCCTACATGTAGCTGTGTGTTAACACATTTATATGCTCACATCATTAGCGCTCTACGCTCTTGCTCTGTTCTGAGAGTTCACCCTCCAATCCCACACTCAACATCTCAAAGGGCAGTTAGTTACAAATGCATCACAAAATATTGCTCTTCCAGCGTCTGCTGTTTCCCTAGGATAAAAATCGGATTTTAAACTTGAATGAACCGAAAGACTAAGCGAATCAGCACGTTTTCAGGAATTTGTGTAAAATGCACAGAAATTCAGTAAGCCCACCGGCTGGCTCCAGCCAGTGTCCAAAAGCATCCTTGCCGACCCTAGGAGCTTCGCTGGGATTGCTGGGATTCGATGCAAGCATCTCGGCAGAGAGATGCAAAGGCTCAGGCTTTCATATTCCATCTCCTTGGATACATTGCGGCTAGAAGAGATCACTTCTTCTCGACTGTGGGTTATGTTGATGATTTTAATTTGTTAAACTTTTTAATGAATGGATTTTGTAGTTCGGGTAACACCCCCACCCCATCCCCAGCTACTGTAGTGAAATTACTGCTTCACTCGGCTAAAGAAAAACACTCCCTGGGAAGTCCATTTACGCTTTCAGTTAATTTGCAGGCTGTTCCCGGTTTCTGGAGAAGGGCAACACTAGACATATTTAGGTTTCCCCGTTTTCTTCGTTTTGTTTTGGGAAGGCCTTTGCCTTTTGATCTCAGCCAAAGTTTCTGGCGGTCAAGTTTGCAGGTTGGTGAGAAAAGAGCCCCTGGACTACAGCGGCTGATTGACCTGCCTCTCTCAGCTGCCTTCCTGAGGGTCAGCTGTGGCTTCCTTTGCTGCAGGACTCTGGCAGGGGGTGAGGGCGGGGGTGTGGATTCGCTGCTCAGGCAAAATCTCAGCAGCCTGGGGCTGAGCCGACAGATGCTGGAGACGAACTCAGTTGCTGGAGCTGCCGAGCGGCGGGGCATCAGGCACCAGGAAGCACGTACTGGGTATCTGGTAAGGAACAGTCCTTGGCATTCCTGGGAACCAGGGAGGCGTTGGCAGAGCTGAACAGCCCCCGGGGCCCTTGGTCTCTGGGGACTCGGAGCCACCCAGCCCGAGGCTGCAGAGCTGAGGCTGTGCACACTAAACGCCCAGGGACCTCTCCGGGCCACTCTTGACAGACAGTCCGGGGGCCAAGCCAATGCTTTCAGATGTTATAGGAAGGCTCGGCAACCCCCAGGCCCTTCCCAGAGCCAGCCAGAGCAAGTGTGTCACCAGGATCTCTAAGCCTTGGGATGCACCTGTTGCAAGTGACAGACCCTGGTCAAGGAGCCTCAGCCCTGTGCCGCCACTAGGGCGACCAGGGTAAGCCCTAGAGAGCTGGCTCCCATTGGGTTACCACCTCCTCTGCCTACTCTAGCCCTCTGAATCCGCCCATGGCCAGGGCCAAGGTCACCGCGTAGGTCCCCAGGCTTCTGTGGCTGAGGCTCTTTTAGGCTGCTGTAGCCTCAGCCCAACAGAGTCTCTCTTAGTGTCTCCTTAGGCACAGCCCTAGTGGGCAACGGCCGGCAACGCTGAAATCTTGAGTGTCCGAACTGGCTTCGGTATTGAGGACTTGATTTAGCACAGGGCTTGAGCGGGCGAACGCTCGTGAACTCTCAAGACCTAGAATAACCCGATGAGACCAGGCGCAAGGAGAGCCTCCACTTTTGGACCCAAGAGACTATTGGTCCATTTTATGGCAAGCAAAGTGGTGACCTCTTTAGTCAGGCATCCTCTCCTAGCCGCTAACCTCACAGAAAGAAGGTTTTCAAAAAAAAGGGGGAACGAGCCAACTTGGATAGCCTGGGACTTAGCCTAAAAGCCCTCACCAAAAGTGTTTATCTGGGTGGGGCACTAGACCTTGGACCACCCCACTTTCCCTTGGCGCTGCCTTGGGGACCACAGAGCCCAGCAGGGACGGAAAGCCAAGAGGCACAAGGCGTTGCATGCATCTGGCATTAAGCCTCGAGCAAAACACCTGAGATTCCCACCCCCACCCGCAGCTTCAGTTGAGGCACCTAGGGGTCATGGAGGCTAAATATCCTGGGGCCCTGGGTGGGGGGAGGGTGGGTTGTCTGTTCCGACAACGTCCACCCGGGCCCTCTCTGGCCCCAGCGCAGTCGCCCCCCGGGAAGTGTCCTTTCCTGCAAGGTCCTTGTTTTTGGTCGGGATTCCCGGAACCAGGTTCTGGTCTTTCCGATCGATCGGGAAAGTTATTGGTTCTTCCCCTATTTCATTCCCTGACCTTCTTGACTAACACGAGGACACTACTTACTTTATTTCCATTGTCTACTGATACAATTGAAACGTTTAAAAAGTTAATGCGCTTTACATCTGCACGACTATTTTCTACACCTTCATTCAAGCCTCTTGTAACCTTACTAGACTTTGCTACTTCGAAACGGAAAACCTCCCGGCGCAGCGTTTTTCGCTTTAGGCCTGAGAACGAGATGCAAATACTCAAAAGTTAGGATGGAAGTACACAGACAGGGTGTACTCGGGCTTGGAAATCGCTTTTCTTCCAGGATCGCTCCTCGCCCCCCGTCTCCGCTCCTTGATCTGCCGCTGAGCAGCAAGTCTTCCATCCGGTCTGCGCCACATCCACGAGCGAGCGAGCTTGGGTCTACCACCTGGAATCATGCTGTGGGGCGACCACTTTACTCGTAAACCGCACGTGGGGTGTCAGTATCTTCTTAGCCAAAGCGGACCAGTCTGGAGACTTAGAGTTCCCTATCTCTCAGATATTAGAAATGCTTTGGGACCTTTATCTTTCCACCCTACATGAAAGCTCTTGGATTCTTCCTTTTAAGGAACTTTTCTTCCACGGAGGTGTGAGCGATGGAAGACTCTTGGGTCCAGTCTTCCAGGGCATTCGAACCCTGCCCGTGATGAGGGACTGTTGACCATTTTGTTTCTTTTACAGGAAAGAAACCAGGTCAGTGTGGGAAAAACCTTCACTCCTTCGTCTGCATCCCGCTGGTAGAGAGCTAGGGAGAGTCTCTCCGCAGAGGACGACTGTGTGTCAGTGTGCACAAACCTCCCTGGGTGTGCAAACTCCAGATCTGGGGGTACCCCCTGCTGATTGCCTGCTCCCTGGGTGTGCAAACTCCAGATCTGGGGGTACCCCCTGCTGACTGCCTGGCTTGTGTTTGTAGGAAATGAAGCCTCTTCTTTCTGGTTTTCCCAGTGACTGCAAAGCAAGCCATGTCTGCAAGCCGCGTCTGCCCGAGGTTCCAGTGTTGAAATCAGTCTCTCACTTTCTACAGACGCTGCCTTAACCTAGCTTTTGTTCCTGCCACGTCTAAACCCGGGAGTGCTGAGTGCCCAGCTGCTCCTAGGGGCCACCACTGCCCAAGACTCCTTTCTTTTTAGAGATTTCTGTATTCCTGCCTCTTGCACTACAGAGCAATTCTGATAGTCAAAAACAGCAAAGAGGAACGGGGTGGAGGAGAGCTGAGTCCATTTATGTGCTCACTCAAACTCCAAGTCTCCTGTTTATCCTCAGAAGCCACCGCTGTGTACCAAGCATGCACACAAGCGGATCTTCAGGTCCTGTGTACACAATAAACACACACACACACACACACACACACACACACAAGCGGTCACTTTTTATTTTACCCTCAAATCTTGCTCCGTTCACCCCCAGTCCCCAGTTGTGGGGTGGCTCCAGGTGGTCTGGTGCTGGGAACCCTGGATGCTCTCAGCCTTAGCCCTGGGGCCAAAGACCGCCCTCACCCCACCCCAAGACACACACACACACACACACACACACACACACACACACACACACACAATGGACCTTAAGGCAAGGACTGCTCACTGGTTACCCCAACAGAGTCTGTGCAAGCAGCAGGATCCAGGAAGCTTGAACCCTCCAGATTTGTTTTGAGAATCGATCCAATCTCTAACTTCCCCCGTTTCTCTTCACTCCCTTTCCTTCCTAGGTTTTCTTCCTCACTTGATTTTCATGCAACATTGGGAAATTTGTTCCTCCTCCCTTCATTCCATAGCTAAGAAGTTTTTTTTTTAAATGTACAAAACAGAAATTCTTTCAATTAGTTTTTTTTTTTTAATGTAAAAGGAGAAATAGAAAGTGATAGATTTCTCCCTCACAGTAGTATCAGGGGCAAAAAAAAAAACAAAACCAAATAGACACATGTCTTTGAAATCACACCGGAAAGGCCAGATAAACAAAATTAACTGACTGTTGGTGTTTGGGGGGAAAGCACCAACGGAGGAAAAAGTGAAGCCCCCAGTTCTGGTCCCCCTGACTGAACCTGCTCTGCCTTGCCCTCCCTGTCCCTCGCCTCTTTCTATTGAGACCTGTTTTTGCCCACATTTCCCTAAACTAGGGAACAACTCAAGTCCACTCTTCAAATTAAAAAACAAAACAAAACAGCAAAACAAACAAGCAAACAAAAAAACCCTAGGCCAATCTTCTGGCCAACTTCTGTTCCTGTCCTTCATTTTAAGTGCAGGATTTGGTTAGAGAAAATGGAGTCAGGGAGGTGGCATAGAAGAAAGTTTTTTTTAAAAAAAAGAAAAAGAAAGAAAGAAAGAAAGCAAAACGAAACAACAACAACAACAAAAACAAGCAGTCCCGAGCTGCAGCGGTGAGTGTGTCAATCAAAAGGTTTTGTGCCTGGGGGCTCCTCGCGGTTCTAAGCAGAGGTGTCCCAGGGCGGCCCCGCAATGAATATGAATAGGAATCCTTGCTAAATGGGACAGCAAAGCGCACCGCCCTGAAGGATGGCACGTCATCTTAACCAGCCCAGGATAGATAGGAGGGCTCCTTTTGTCTCTTTTCTCCGCTGCAGCGCTATAAAAGCCCCTCTTTTACAGCAAGAGGTTAGTTCGGGCACACACCAACAAACAGTGCAGGAAACAGCTAAACCGGAGACAGAGGGATAGCAAGGAGAGCCGGGAGGGAGAGAGGCGGGGCAAGACAGAGCCCCGGCTGTTCTTCTCCCGTCTTACAACTGAGAAGTGGGTTGCTGGACCTTCTGATTATTATTATTTTTTTTAATTCAAGATTCTCTTTAATTTCCCGCCTAAAACCTCCTCAACCATAAGGCCGCATCTCCCGTAATAAAATGAATTCTGATTCGAGCTCTGTCTCCAGCAGAGCGTCATCTCCGGACATGGATGAGATGTACCTAAGAGACCACCACCACCGCCACCATCACCACCACCAGGAGAGTCGTCTCAACTCGGTCTCATCCACCCAAGGCGACATGGTGCAGAAGATGCCTGGGGAAAGCCTCTCGCGAGCCGGCGCCAAGGCGGCCGGAGAAAGCAGCAAGTACAAAATCAAGAAGCAGCTGTCGGAGCAGGATCTTCAGCAGTTGCGCCTGAAGATCAACGGGCGCGAGCGCAAGAGGATGCACGACCTGAACCTCGCCATGGACGGCCTGCGAGAGGTCATGCCCTATGCGCACGGGCCCTCCGTGCGCAAACTCTCCAAGATTGCCACTCTGCTGCTAGCCAGAAACTACATCCTCATGCTCACCAGCTCCCTGGAGGAGATGAAGAGGTTGGTAGGCGAGATCTACGGGGGTCACCACTCGGCCTTCCACTGTGGGACTGTGGGGCACTCGGCCGGCCACCCGGCGCACGCAGCGAACGCCGTGCATCCGGTGCACCCCATCCTGGGCGGTGCGCTCTCGTCCAGCAACGCCACGTCCCCGCTGTCCGCGGCCTCCCTGCCTGCCATTGGCACCATCCGACCTCCCCACTCGCTGCTCAAGGCGCCCTCCACGCCGCCCGCGCTGCAGCTGGGCAGTGGCTTCCAGCACTGGGCGGGGCTGCCCTGCCCCTGCACCATCTGCCAGATGCCACCGCCGCCGCACCTGTCCGCCCTCTCCACGGCCAACATGGCCCGGCTGTCCGCCGAGTCCAAGGACTTGCTCAAGTGAGCCGCGGGCCTGCCCGGGCCGGGAGGAAGAAGGGAGAACTGAGGCAGGGGTCGCGGTGCAGGGGCCAGGAGGGGAGGGGAGACTGCTTAGCCGGCAGGAGGGTGGGCGCACAGTTCCGGGGCCTCGCCTGCGGCCCAAGAGATCCACATCCTATGACCCACCCCAGCGGGGCGTACCAAAACCAAACTGGGATGTCTAGGTGTTAGCGAATGGGGACTGGACCCCGACGTCGTGTTTTGCATGCATGCTTCTCTTCCTCATGCAGCGCCAGTATTTCTTACTGCCATATGCTCTTGTCAAAACCGCATTTGTTGTTTAAAAACGGGACCGGTGGAGTTAAAAACTTGAGAAGGAACTTGGAGTTGGCTTTCTCTGGGTGTGTTCTGATCTTGGAGGAAAAATGGCCATCTCTTTTGTGCAACGCAAATGTAAATATTTCATCGAGATAGATGCAGTTATGATTGTCTCTGTCCTTATAGTTTTTTTCTAGAGACGAGAACGAGAGAGAGAGAGAGAGAGAGAGAGAGAGAGAGAGAGAGAGAGAGAGAGAGAGAGAGAGTCAGAATCCAAGTTTTGAATCTCAGCTTCTGTCCAGGGCATGAACCTCCTATGTGGGCTTTCTTTTCCACGCAGTATAGGTCAAAAGAATGCATGCGCGCTTCTAAATGAATCTTGTCTAAACATGTTGTGCAGGCCATTTTCCTTGTAACAAGGATTTATTAGTGAATTCTCCAAAGTACTCCATATATCTGTCTGTGGTTGTAGGAAATGAAAAAGGGGGGCCAGAGTGCAAAGATTCACGCTCAGTGCACATGGCAATTCTTTCCCCAAGCCCAAGGCTGTCTCTCGTCCTTCAAGTTTCATTACAACCTTAGGGCTGTTCCAAGGGACCAGAGGCTACAAAACTGGTCCCCCCTCCAGTAGCTCACCCCACCCCCTTGCCAAATTATTCTGCATGCGGGGTTGGCTCTGTCTGTGATCCTTCAGCTTTGAAAACTTCCTGTGTTTGGGGGGGGAGGGCGGGCTGCCATTTTTATTTTCCTGAGCATTTGCTTGAAATATTTTGTTAGGGCTTCAAAGACAATACCTGTCTTTATTTTTTATATATTCTTGATAACTATGATATATTTATTAATAACCAGTGTTTCTGGATGAGATTTCAAATAAAAAAGAATCTTTAAATCCAGTTTTTGCCTTTGTCTAAAGTTGTAATCAATAGCAGTTGTGGAATGAGAAATATGTGGGCCTGGTAAGGTGTGTCTGGGTGTGGATGAGGGATTTGGAGTGCAGTTTTTTTTTTTTTTTCCTGGCCATTTACAAGTAAAGAGAATAGATAAATTTTGGTGCTAATGATTGGACCTAACTGTCCTTCGAATAGGGCATTGTCTGTATATGTCCTCCGTTCCAATTTCCGCTCCTCATTCCTCTGTAGCAATTAGATCCTCATAGACTCAAGAATTAAGGTAAAAATAGACTCTAGAAGCTCAAAGCAGCAAGGCATGAGATGCAGACTGGCGGCCGTGAAGACTGTTGTTGCCAACAGGCAAGAAGGAACCACCAGTGAGCTAAGTTCTTCTTGCTTTAAAATGACCTTTGTGGTCTTTGTATTCCATGTGTGGCAATCCAATATGTTTTAAAAGTTAACAAATGAAGTCACCCGGCCTGCCTGCCAGGAAAAGAAAGCAAAATTCCTCTGCTTTGTAACTGGGCTGTAGATGGAGGCAAATGAATGGCCAGGTCTTGGATTACAGTGATTCTTAGGAAGAATTCTTCCTTGTTTTCTCTTCCATAGAAGATTGCTGTCGTGATTAGCCAAGCGTACTAAGGCCCCTCTAGTTAAAGCATGGGCTGTTACAACGAAGGGTCATTTCCATCACTTCCACTTTGCTGTTTACTCTCACCTCCCATGTCCTCAGTGGAAACACCCCACATTCGTTTTGAATAAACAAGAGCAGGCCAGCAGGGACCTGAGGTTTTGTTGAAAGAAGACAAGAAACTGAGCTCCGGTGATAGGCAACTGCAGTGTGGGCCCGGGGCTCTCTGCTTCTCCCAGAAAAGCAAACCCAGAATTGGCCTTTGTGTTAGAAGATGTAATACCACCTCCCAGGCAGCAAGGCCCTGGGTCTCTTTCCAGCATCCAGGCAGAAGAGTGAATTTAGAAAGTTCTTTCCCTCCCCTGGCTAGGTCTGGAATATCTGCCTAAATCTCCAGTGAGTCACCTCTGTCTCCTGCTCTATCCCTGTCTCCACCTACCACACAAGCCTTAGTTAGGGAGGAGCACCCCAGTGGAGTCCACAAGGGAGGCAGCTTTTTCCTCTGCTTATCCTCAGACAAATGGAAGAATAATCGTCTGTTTCCCAAGTGTGATTCATTTCTCTGAGTGAGGAAAGAGCCTGTTGAGGATTTATTGGAAACCAACACAAGGCAGCCCTCCAGCCTTTCCAGGAGTTTATTATTCCAAAAGGGGAGGGGAGGGACGGTTTCATCAATCAGGAAAGCGACTCACTCCGTGCCTCTTGGCTCTTTAGAGTCCTGTTTCCACAAGTCCCGGTCCGGGGAAGATCCCCTAGCCTCCCATCTGGCTCAGGCTGGACCTCATGCCTGGCATCCAGACTTAAGCACAGGGTAGAGAGCAATACAGCCAAGCTGTATTCGCACAAGTGTGTGTGTGTGTGTGTGTGTGTGTGTGTGTGTGTGTGTGTGTGTGTGTGTGTGCTGGCTTTTTCCCTGAGCTTCCCGAGTTGCCTTCAGTGATCCAGTTAATGGGCTGTAAGGCCCGCTCTCTTGGGAGACCTGAAGCAAAAGGAATCTGAAACGCAGGACTCTTTACCTACTTTCAGATGTTCACTGGAATAGAAAATAGACAATTCTCCCAACCAACATAGGGGAGATCTTATAAACATTCCAAGCTCTTTCCTGGCCCTAAAAACTTTCTTCAGCAGCCCAGGGGACATGGCTTTCTTAAAACAGGGCAGGAACAGAGAGAAAGGCCATGTGGGAGTCAGGTTTCTGGATTTATTGAAAAGGGGGGGGGAATATCACCAGTAATCAGTTGGGTGGAGTTGGGTGTGTGTGGTGTCTAACTCATCCCCTGGGTGTGAGTGTCCAGGCTGACCTTTGCTTGCAATTTTTTTTTCCTGTTAAATTCTCAAATTACCCACACCACGACACTAGGGTGCAAGTAGATAGTTCTTGCACAGAGAGCTATTTTAATCACACAACTTCTTCAGACGTTCACAAGTTTAAAGTACTTTTAAATTCAGTCTAGACACATAATGAGGATGCTTCCACTCACGATTCGAAATTGCTTTGCCCTGAAAGGGGGAATCCAATCCACCTTAGAAACCGCCACTGACTGTGAACTTCAAGAGAAAGTCCCCTCAAAGACAGAGAAAGTGCAGTCGACTTTCGTATGGGGCCTGGACCTGATCTTTGTTCTCTGGAGACTCACTCTCCCGGCTCCCCCACCCCCCACCCCTCCTCAACTTGCAGGCCTTGGACTTATCTCCCGTAAAAGGGCAGCCTGTGCTGGTGAAGGACAAGGTTTTCCAGCTTAGCTCCAAGGACTGGAAGCCCCGTGTCTCCTCAAATTGCCCCCTCCCCTGGGTCCGGTTAAGTGCCACCCCCCCCCCCCCAACACAATGCAAAGCCTCCTCTCCACAGGCAGTGGGTCCTGGGAACACTAGCTGAGACCCAGAGATATTTCTATGCCTTCCAGGTCCTACGCAGCGACTCCGGGTGAACTCCTCTTCACATCCGCCCCAGTTGCCCCTAAAGCCTGGCTTTCACGCTGAGCTGGAAGCTCCGAGGCCGTCCAGCTACACTTGTCTCCTCATCTCTGCCGCTAGTGGGTACCCGAACTGGCCTGGGGGGGGGGGCGGAACAGGCTAGTTTCCATTATCCGAAGGACTCCCCCACAGAAGTTCCGCCTTGCCTCGTGGGGGCCTCTCAAGGCACGGAGAGCCAGTGCCTTGCTTAGAACAGCCCTCCCCTCTTGCCTCCCTCTTTCCTTGCCTCCGCCCAAGTCTTGAGTCCCCTAGATGGCTACCTCCCCCAGGAAAGGAAAATGCGACGAGAAAGCATCTGGTCCAGGCCCCCCGGTGGTCCTAGACTTGGCATCTTGCTGGGATCTTACTAGGTGGAGGGGGAAGGAGAGTGAGTAGGAAGATGCAGAGCCAGGGAGAGGGGAAGAGTGGAAAGAATGAAGGAGAGGAGGAAAGGGGTAAACAGGGAGAGAGAGCACCCACGGAAGGTTCTGGGGGTGTCCTCTGGAAGACCTGCGTTCAAGGAGGGGCCCTTGGTGGGGGCTTCACCTCTTCTGTGAGCCCCTAAGAGTGCTTGGGGCCTGAGGAGCATCCCTTGTCTCCCCAGCCCGCAGACTTGGTGCCCAGCTCTGGCAAGCTCCTAGATGAGGAGCGGCTTTGTCTCTGAGGGTGCATTTTCTGTGGGACCTTCTCCCGGACACTGAGGCCTCGGGAGTGCAAGGGATCCCCGAGAGGGGTGGGTTCTGGCGGGTGCAGGTGGATTCCCGCGGGCGGACTGCTCATCTGCCGGTTCGTGGCCCCTAGCTCCAGGAGCTTCTTCCGTCACAGGAGCAGATCCAGATCCAGCTTCTCAAACGCCCCGGGGTTGAGTCTGGATACTCCTACTCCAGGCTCGCGTGTCCACACCTGACCCCACAGGCAGGTGGGGCTCCGATCGATGCTAAGATACTCTGGAGAGAAGAGTACCTCCTCCGGTGAGGACGACCCCACCCCTTCAGAGAACCTGGCAACCCTTAAGCGTTTAAGGAAACGGGGAGCGAGCACACACCCCCACAGGGTTTGCACATTCCACCGGGAAAGGGGTGGGCGCTCTTTTCTCCTACACTCAGGCCCCTGCTGACACTCAAGGGTTTGTAAATCTTGCCGAGGATATCCGGAAAGGACCTGCCCAGGTGATCTCAGGCCCGTGTGCTTTCTTCACTGGGGATCTCACGGAGAATCAGCCTTCCTTCTCAGTAGTGGATCCCGGCCACCGCTCCTTCTGCGGGGCCCCTTCCTACAAACCAACTGCTTCCAACCTGGGACCTTGTTCTGGTCACCAGATTTTGGTTCAAGGTTTGAGGCTCTCCAGAAGTAGGCCACTAGGGGTCCTGGATCTGCTAGGGTCGTGACCTTAGGAAGGGCACAGGGAAGGGTGAGTGGATCCTTGCCTTTGCTGTGGTGTCCTTGGTGTGGAAATAGAGTGGTCAGATTTCTCGAGTCCCAGCGACACAAGAACTCAGAGCTGGCTGTGGGAAAGAATCCGCGAGGCAGCCTTGGAGAACTTCTCTCTAAACTTTCAGGCTTCTGTCATGTCCGGTGAAACATGGTCTCCCTGCCAGTCTGAGACCTCGAAAACAGTTAAATATCCTGTTCAGAAGCTAAGGCCTGAAATCACCTGTCTTCTCCCTCAGATCTGGAAAACTCCGTAAATCTGATCCTGCCTTGGTGTGCTTAGGGCTGGGCGCTGAAAACGCACTCCTGTCAGATCCCTGATTCCAGGGAAATAGAGATCCTCCGAGTTCGCACATTTTGTAACGACTTTTCCTCCTCTGGGTGTCTCCAGCAGCAAAGGACAGGGAACACAACCATCTTTTGAACCAGCAATGGGAGCCTGCAAAATCTTGAAGCTATTTTTTTGGGGGGGCGGGGGTTCCCTTAACTTTCTTGGGCTTCAGTAGCGGAACATTTCCTATTTTTTTTTTTTCTACGTTTTCAGCCACTGTGAGTTGTGACAGAGGTGAAGATGGGAGCTGGCGTCAGTTGCATAAAAACAAGCCGGGTCAGAAGCCTTGGAAGGCACTGGTTTTCTAGGGCAGATGGAGCAACACAAAACGGCGGGCGGCGGCGGCTTTCTCAGATGCAAGAAACTGACTGCCCACTTTCCCTACTAGGCGGAGAGGACAGAAACTGATGCCTTGATTAATATGGAAATAAACTGATTAATATGGAAATAAACAGAAGAGATAGTGGCTGAACTTAGTTTCCTCACAGTTGTTGAGAGATTTATTAACCCGGAGATAAACCTCAGTCTGAGGCATCTCTAATTCGTATCTCTGTTAGTTACTACCAAATGAGCAAACTCCCTTTCCTTTAACTGTTTTATAAAGTAAAAATAAAGTAAAAATAAAACAAAAAAAGGAAAGCGAGGAAATCTTTTAAAAACAGAATTGGAGGCATTATTTACTCCTTGTCTCCGAGGCTCTGTGAGCTACAGAATCCTGTCCTCTGGACCGTAGGATTGGCCAGGCTGTGTTGTACACATAAAACAATCCTGTAATTTCCCTTCCAGAACAAAAGTTTCAAAGCAGTGACCTGTACGGTATCCCCTCTTCAATAAAGCGGAGACTTAATGGTCTGTTAATTACTCCATCCCTGCCGGGGGAGCGGAGCCTCCAAAGGAGCGCGCCGCAAACCCTCTGCTGATTGAAGCTGCGGTCTGTCCCCCAATGTACAGCTGGGGCTGCCTCATTGAAAACCCAGACAACACAAAATCCCGGATAAATAATCCGACCCAGAACTCAAAGATACTTCTCTCTCTCTCTCTCTCTCTCTCTCTCTCTCTCTCTCTCTCTCTCTCTCTCTCTCTCTCTCTCTCTCTTTCTCTCTCTCTCTCAATTGTTGGGTCCGGGCTGGGTCCTCGGAGAAGATGGGAGGGGGCTCCTTTGGTACTCCAGCAATCTTTAAAAAGCTTGCGGGTTTGTCCACAAGAGTTTTGAAAAAGCTTGTTTGACTTTTCTGCCCCCCACCCCCCATCTCTCTGCTCTGGGCTCACTTCTCTTTCCTTTGACGCTTTGATTATAATTCATGTATCCAGTCTTTTTCCCTGCTAATTACCAGGTTGTTTCAACATCTAATACATGTTTTAGTTTGGTGATTTTTTTTTCCCCTTGACTATTGAGGTTTTGAATGGGTGAGAGATTTCCAAGTGCCCTAGCAAACACTGAGGAAGAGAGAGGCAGATTTAGGTTGTTAGTTTCCGTGTCTTTTCACATCTGTTAAATAGCAACGGCATGGGGACAATTAAATGCATATCCAAAATAAAAATGTGCAAAGCTTTATTTGAGCAGAATTGAAAGTCAGCATCGATGCAATTAACTTAGCATTACAAACAGTTGGAAAATTCAATTGTCAAAACAAACACCTCTTTGAGGAAAACACACACACACGTTTTATACTAATGAAGAAAACAATTGGTTTCAATTGGTTGTACATTTGGCCTTTGTGGTCCCATTGAAATTAAACACTGTAGAAAAGTAGATTTGGGTGTTATGGAAGTCAAAAATACAGAGATATGAAATCAGTCTTTCGCTCAAACAAAATAATTGCAGGAGGAGTTTGAGATCTATCACAGCTCCTGAATAAAGTGGCCCCTTTCGTCTCTTTCCACACTAGGCTGGCCCAGCATATGATCTAGGGACTACAAGAGAAGGCACTCTTGCGTGGACAGCCTGGTAATCGGCATGGAGCTGAGTCCATTAAGTGTGTTTCATGCAGAATGGAGGCAAGCACACTCCTCTCTCACTGGGGAGGTATAAAATCCAAGCAAGCCAAGAAGACATTCTTTGTTTAAGCAGAACTTTGCTTCTTTCTCCACCTGGCTAGCTGTTCACACCAGCCATATGAGAACTGGGACCTCAACAGAAGGGCAGACTTTTTGTGAACTGTGACAGATACTGCTGTCCCTCAGTAGCCCAGGTCACCTTTGCAAGTCTACACAGTAGTGACGTTTCAGGGCCTCGGTTTCCCCACCCTGCAGTATAGAGACAAACATGAGAACTGAGAAGTCATTCTCTCCCTCACTACACATTTTTTTTTTTTGAAAAACAGAAACAAAGGAGGATATTTGCCTCCCATTTTTACTAAAATGTACTATCTTATTGATGACGTTATTATTGTTATTATTATTATTATTATTATTAACTCTGAGCTTAAATATAGCACACTTTCCAGAATTCTAGTGACTGGACAATAGAACCACCCCTTTCCATTTCTGCTTGCCAAGGATGTCTTTTCCCAAAAGGCATTTGGATTTGGATTTTCTTTTTCTCTCATTTTTATCTCTAGCTACTGGGTTCCTGGCACTTCCATCATCCTGTGGAATATTGGTCAGGCTCTTAAGACATTTGTGATCCTCTGCCCAAGAAGTGTGTGACTTAGCCTGAGAATTTCTATCACTGATAAGTTTGAAATAGTTGAGATTAAAAAAAAATTAAAAAGGCTGTGTGGTTCATAGCAAATACTAGGCTTCCCCACTAGGCATTTACAGCAGGCTTTCAGCTTGTGAGGGTACATTGAAAGTAACTTTGGAAATACATCAAAATGGAGAGGAAAATTTTTAGAAACAGTTTTCCTTATAAGTCACCCAAATGCTAATGTGTCCTTAAAGAGAGAGATGCTAATAGTATCATGAGGATGCAGAGAAAGAAGCAGGGAGGGAGGAGGGATAAAGATACAGTGGTACTCCTCTAAAAAGTCGCTCCCAAGAATTCTCACCGTGAATACAATATGCTCAATCACTGTATCACGCTCTATCTAATATGTATTCCATGTCTGTGTATATCTTCTGTATACCATCCATGGGAGCAGAGAGAAGCAAGATGCTTTTCAAGATTCTTTATGCAGATATTACAGATTCTTTCTCTTTTCTATAATTACTTTCCTCTGAAATTTCATATGATGGCTACTCATCCAAATAGACTGTACATCATTATGATGTAAATGATTGTTCCGAGTTCGGTGAAAAAGTTGTGCAGTAAAACTCTCCCTAGTTCTTTCCTCTACAGGCTTGGAAAAAATATTAGCCAGTCAGGGTGTCATGAAGCTGCAATCCTAGCACCCAGAAAAAGCAAGCAAGTGAAAAAGAACGAAGTTGAGAGAGAGAGAGGGAGCTCTGGAGAGAAGTGGGGAGAGAGAAAGAAAGAGGAGACGAGGGGGCGGGGGGGGGGAATATAATCAGAAATGAATGAGATGAGGAGGCAGAATTTGCAAAGCAGGTATGAAATGAAATTATTAAATGGTGCAGATCAAACAAGAGGTGCATGGCGGCAGCGGCGGGGGGGCGGGGCACTTTATAAATGTAAAAGAGGGCCAGTGGGTAAAGGTACTCGCCACCAAGACTGACAACCTAGGTTCCACCCCAGAGTCCACTCTGTGGAAGGAGAGAGCAAAGCTGTCCTCTGGCTGCTACATGTCACAGGCTCGCTGCTGCTGCACACACACAGGCACATGCTAAATCAGTAAGTAAATACATGAGAAATGCCAACTGTAGAACCGCTCTGCTAGTAACATGGCACCACATGTAACTCTTACTAATTTTCCCCCACCTGAAGAGGCCTTTTGGTCATTAAGACATTACTCAGAAAAAGGGCCAGAGCTGGATGGGTGTTTGTGGACTTACAGACCTGGCATTTAGGAGGCTGAGGCAGGAGGACTTCGAGTTTGAGACCAGCCCGGGTTCCATGGGAGAACTTGTCTCTATAAGAGCCGAAGAGAAAAAAGAAGGTAAGGAAAATGTCCCTGTTTGTGCCTGTTTCTGGGAGGCAGAAGATTCAAGGTCATTTCTGTTCCTCCTGGCTCTCCCGTTTGCTTTCCTGTCTTCCTCCACTGCTCTGGCTCGCAGCATAAGACTCCTATTCTTCCATGTCTTCTCTCTTTCTGCTTCTAGCCTCAACGTTCTTCCCTCTTCCAAGTGTTCTCTCCTTCCTTGGGCTGCTCTACCTGGCCACTGTGCTCCTACAGGGGGTGTGGGGTGACCATGGCCTTGGCCTTCTTGCTATTTCCTCATACACACGACCAACTTGCTCTGGGTTAGAATCTGAGAGCCTACTTCCAAAAATTAAAAAGAGCGACACAGAAATGTTTTCTAGAACCTCAGGCGCTCAAGAGTGCTTTGATTTTCAAAAGCAGCCATCCACAGGGTGAGCATGCCTTCCTGGGTGACTCCAATGTGGCAGTAGATGCTCCCCATGTTTTACTTGCTTATGGCAATGTAAGGAAAATATTCACATTTCGAACAATGTGCTCAATGTGTGCTAATCACAGTTGAGACGCTTCACATTTATAACCCATGTAATTTTCATCACAGGCCTTTGAAGGTGGGATGTTACTATATTCCTTCTAGAAGGAGGAGGAGGGAGGAGAAGAAGAGGAGGAACAGGAGGAGGAGGAGGCACAAAAAATCAAATAGTTTTCTCATGATCACACAGCTGGTTTTATCTAGATCTGTGGTTATCAAATGT
The DNA here is from genome assembly GCF_049852395.1 of Peromyscus maniculatus bairdii. Taxonomy (NCBI): domain Eukaryota; kingdom Metazoa; phylum Chordata; class Mammalia; order Rodentia; family Cricetidae; genus Peromyscus; species Peromyscus maniculatus. The sequence continues at coordinate 40,357,954 of NC_134867.1, read as the reverse complement.
GTCCCTTGGCACAGCAGACCCACTATTATATGGGAACTCAGTTACAAATGTAAAGTTCACGAGTTTCACTTTATTTGCAAGGGCATAAGATGAGCTGTCAGTCATGGGTACTGTCAGAAGACAAGAGACACCAGGATCAGAAACAAGGGGTGTCTCTTAACATGGAAGATATTGTGACCCTCGTGTGCACATTCGTTCAATGTGTCCCTGAGTTCCTGGGGGAGCAATACAGAGAAGTAAATGCTGCTCAGGCAGGGGATTGTGTTATAGGAGAGTAATCTTGAATTTGGAAACTCCCATTATTTTGGAGGAGATTTGCCTGACTTTTATTTTGTATCCAGGCATTACGTTTGCTATCAGAAATCACAAACAAACCTGTCCTCTGCCACAGGTGGAGAAAATGCCTCCATCTTTCAAAGCTGCTCTCTGTCCAACTACCTCTGGGTGGATAGTCCAGAGGAAAGCTTACTCATGACTCTGGTCACACAATACACAGAAAGGCATGAAAGATTTGTTATCAGGAGGGTCAAAATGAATACCCTCTTCAGTACACAGTCATGGCATGCTGCAATGTATTTGATATATAGCCTTGAATGTAGCAGAAGTATAGAAATCCTGACCAAGTAGTCAGCATTGCTTTATGCGTACACCTGTATTAATTTATGAATGGGTTGTGTTGTAGCTCACTTTTCCTCCCGTTCAGTTACGTTTTAAGGTTTTCCCACTTCGTCATTTGGTCCTTTTTCCATTTTTTTTACTTTTGCCAAAATACCGTACGTCCTGTGTGTCTATCACATTCCACTTACCATATCCTCAGTGATGGAATGTAACTGCTCATCACCACCCTGCTAGGAAAATAATGCCTCGAGCATTGTGGTAGATGTTTCCTTCGGGATCACCCAAGAATTTCCCTAAGATACACAGCCTGTATCTTTTGCTCATTTTCCTATTGAACTGTCTAGGGTTTTTCTTGTTTGTTTATTTGTTTTGTTTTTGTTTTTTATTACTGGAGTTCTCTGTATAGTCTGTGCTATGGTTGGAACAATGTTCCCCAAGGCTCAAGAGTTGGAAACTTAATCCTCAAAGCAACAATGTTGGGAAGTCTGACCTCTTAATTAGGTCATGAGTGCTCTGACCTCGTGAATTGATTAGCGCTGTTAATGCTAAAGTGGCTTAGTTATTATGGGGGTAGGTTCATGATAAAGGGTGAATTCACCCCCCTCCCCTGACCTCTAACATGCATTCTGATGCTGTATGTGATGCCTTCAACAGTTTATGAGAAAGCACAAAAGCTCTCATTAGATAAAGTTCCTTAATCTTGGACTTCCTGTACCTCCATAACCTTGATCCAAATAGACTTATTACATATTTCTTATTTTACACTGTTCTAATATAGGTCCCCCACAATGGACCTAGACAGGGGCTGGAGAGATGGCTCAGTGGTTGAGAGTTCTGACTGCTCTCCCAGGAAACCCAGGTTCAAGTCCCAGCACCCACATGGCAGCTCACAACTGTCTGTAACTCCAAGATCTGACACCCTCACACAGACATGCATGCAGGCACACACCCATGCACATAAGTAAAAAAGAATAGACCTAGACAGTTTAAATATGGAGACTTGTAGAAACTGAACTTCTCCAACCTAAAATCTATTTGCTATTTTTTGCATCTATATTTTTGCATTATAAATATATATATAATAGATGCGTTTTCTGAACACAGGTCCTGTTGATTTATGGGGCCATTTTTTACCATCTATCAAACTGCAATATTCAGAGGTCTGTCACCCAATTCTCTGTTCTCTCTCTTAATATATTATCCGGTTCCTATGCTCACACCAATATGTTGTTCTTGCCATGCCTGATTAGTCTATCTTGATTTTACTTAAGTCAAGGAAGTTGATAGAGGATAATCCTGAGTGTGTGTGTGTGTGTGCGTGTGCGTGTGCGTGTGTGTGTGTGTGTGTGTGTAGGGATAACCATACGTGTTGTTCCTCAGGTGTCATCTACCTTGGTTTTGTACACATATGTGTGTACATCATACACCTGCACGTAAAGGCCCCAGGCTGATCTTGGGTTATTTTCTTGAGCCACTCCCTACTGTATTTTGGTAGAGGATCTACTTGTGAAGCCAGAGCTGACCAATTCCATCTGGTCTGGCTAATCACCTTGCCCCAGGCATTGCCCTGCCTCTGCCTCTTGAGTGTTCCGATTACAAACAGCCACTGTGACTGCCCAGCTTTTAGGTGGATTCTGAGAATCCAAACCTTGGTCTCCATACTTACGCAGCAAGCACTTTATTGAAAAGCACCTCCCTACTCCTGCCCCCCTACCCCTGCCCCTCCCATTTTTTAAAGGCGTTTCATTGGCTTGAATCTTGTCAATCAATCTCAATACACCTGTCTTCACTTTCCTGGCACTGGGATTTCAGACACCATGTGGATTCTGGGAGTTGAAGTCAGGACTTCTTGTTAGAATGGCAAGCAGTCCACCAACTGAGCTGTCTCCTAGTCCTGCCTTTTTTTCATGATCCTGTTTGTTACCCAATTATTGGTGAAATTATTAAGGCCACTCCACATAATTAAAAGGGAGATTTATTTAATGGCGTAACTTACAAATGAAGGGATAGGTAGGTTGCAGGTTCTGTGAAAGATGCAGCACAGTCTGCCGGGGTTCTCTGGAGAACTCTCCTTGGTCTACCTCTAGCGTCCAGGGTCCAAGAAGGAAGAGAGCGCAGGGTCTTCAGGGCCCTCCCCTGGCCCCGCCTTGTAAGTGTGACAGTTACCGAAGCCTCAGTGGGGGTTGGAACTTCCAGACCAAAGCTGGAATGGCCACCCACTACACCCGATTTTAAACAACCTAAGTTAATTAAAATAATGGGTTGTAACTCTAGTGTTGGGGGAAGGAGAAACAGACAGATGTCTGAGTCTGAGGCCAGCCTGGTCTACAAAGCAAGTTCCAGGACAGCCAGGGCTACACAGAGAAAATTTGTCTGGAAAAACCAAAAGGGGGGAGGGGGCAGGGAGCCAAAACAACAACAACAAAATCCCCAAAACTTCAGAGCAAATGTTTTTCATAGGATTCTCATCATCTGTTCCTCCTGTACATGATGGTGTGGTGCATGGCTGTTAGAGTCGCTGGACCGGTCTTTTTACTCTTCCTTAGCCCAAAGCTGATAACCACAGGTGGGAATTCTCCAGCTCTTGCCTGGTGACTTGAAACAGTTTAATGCCTCATTAGTCTGAGCTTAGAAGCAGGATTTTGCCTAATCATAAAACCCCAGAGATGCGTTCGTCACTGTATTCTATACGGCGAATCTCTGTTCTCGTATTCTTTACACACAGCGGCTGGTTAGAAAGTTCCTCCCCCAGAACCCTCCTGATGGTCGTGAGAGAATGTTTTCCAGATGGCTTCAAATCTAAAGGTGAGGGGGAGCTTGAGGCATGAATACCTCCTTCTGAGTGCAGCCTACCTACTCACTACCCCACTGTGGAGAAGACGTCTTCCCCTTCAATTCCTTCCCCTTTGCTCACCCTGTTCTTGTCCAGGCACTGTCACCTTCCTGCAGAGTCTGGGCTGGTGTCACTTTGTCATCACAGTGCTCCTGAAGCTCACGGTGCTGCCGATTACTACACCCACCACCTGGAATCATGCACTTGCCTCTGTCACACTGGAATAGGAGGGTGACAGGGCGGGACCAGGAAGCTCTCATTCACCTCATGGCTCACCCGGACCTTCTTAAGTGCACAAGGAATGAAAATGCTGAGAGGAGAATCAACTCCTGCATGGGCAAAAGACAAGCTATAGTTGTTCTCTGAGATTCCACGGCCATAGGGTACGAAGTCACACTCTGGTTGAATCACTTTTTGTTAAAACTGTCAATGCATTTCAATAGAGGCTGCTATCCCAGAGCCCCCTGGGTAATGTTTAGAAAGTGAGGTGATAATTCAACAGAGGAAGAAGGATCTCATTAACCTGAAGGAGCTACTTCTATGTCTTGTGCTAATATCGGCTGCCTCTTCATAAGTCACCTCCAGTTCTCCCCTGCACCATCTAAAAGGCCCCATCTGAGAAGCCCCACCTCTCTCTCTCTCTCTCTCTCTCTCTCTCTCTCTCTCTCTCTCTCTCTCTCTCTCTCTCTCTCTCTCTCTCTCTCTCTCTCTCTCTCTCCAAACCCCACCCTCACAGAGAATCTCCAACAAAGAAAATGCATCAAGGAGCCCAGCACTGCATTCTTGGCGGCAGCGGCAGCTCCTCCCCTGAAGCCGCCAGCAGCAGCCCAAGTCCCCACCTAAAGCGGTCAGCTTTTGACCAGACTTGGGCACAAACCCAGCTTGTGGCACGTGCGCGCATCATCGCCCCTTGCCTACAGGCTATATAACCTCCCTGCTTAGGCGCGTGGCTTCGCAGGCCTGGATCTCTAGGACTGGAGAACCCACTTGGGAGTTGCTTGGCCCGAATAAGCCTGTTGTTACTTTTTTCAGTTCGGCTCGATCTGGCTTACTACATGGGTGGAGAAACCTATTATCGGGGCTACAGAAAACCTATTAGTAACTTTCCAGAGAAGTCGCAAACGGCTGGAAAGGCAGCATTTAGTAACTCTCTTTTCTAGGGAGGAGAGAAGGAGCGCCCTCTGCCCTGTAAGGCAAATTCATGACTGAATTTGTAAGTCGTTTCTCTCTTTCTTCTCATTGATGTTCCTCACAGCTACCCGTATCTTCATGAACACCCATTTGAACTTGGCTTCTCACCCCTCCCCCCACCTTCCTCCAAGTGGCTAGGCCTTATTGACAGTCACTCATACAGCTTACGTTATTTTACGTTATCTTTTGTATTAATTACGTGTGATGTGACTAGCATGGTTAAACTGACTTATTATAACATGATTTGTGTTTGTGGCTGAAGAGATGATTCAGCAGCTAAGAGAGCTCACTGACTTTGTAGAGGACCTGGGTCCAGTTTGCAGAATCCACATGGCCGCTGACAACTGCCTGACTCCAGTTCCAGGGGATCTGATGCCCTCTTGTGGCTTTCATGGAATCAGGTATGTACAAAGTGCATATACATGCATGCAGGCCAAACAAACACATGAAACTATTTCAAAACATGTTAGATTCATTTCTAAATTGCATCATCTTGAGTGTCTCCACTTTGTGGCTGAATAATAATTTCTAGATGGTGCTTAGAGAAAGTTAGTTGTCTAACTTTACACATCCTTCACTGGTAGTTGATCTGTGGTGTCTCTACCTGGCAATTACTTTCTAGTATAGTACACAGTAAGGACAAAAATTCATCCTTTTCTTTCCAGAAAATGATACATCAATCCTTCCTTCTCATGTCTGTTGATTGAAGCCATCTTTAGACTTCATTAACCCTTTACAGGTAGTGAGGAATTTCTTGTATGTTGTAAGGGCTCTTCCACATACACTAAACACATCACCCATGTGGAGAATGCAGGGACTACGAAACATACTGAAAACATTTTTAAAACTGAATTTCTGACTGTTCCTTTTCTAAACCTCCTCTCTGAGAGACCATCACAGAAACTTCTCTTAGATATAACAGCTTCACGACTAACAAACTACTTCCTCAGCTAAATTTTATTGATTCTTTTAGAGACTGTTTTGAACTAAAAAAACAAACAAACAAACAAAAACCAACCAAAAGAAAAGAAAGAACAAAAGAAGCCTTCTAAGCTCTTTAATTTTAACATCTTGATTCCTAAACTAATTTAGAAATATCTAGAAAGTTAAACATTTGAGGACATTTTGCCAAAGTGAGCGAGCAGAGTTAAGGGTCTCTCATTTCTACTGTTTCCAAAAGAGGTTTCCATGAACTTGAGGCAGTCTTATGCAGATGAACAGGGCAAGTGACCTGACTGTGTCCCCAGGCTCAAATGTCACCTCTTTTTTAGCCCCATTAATCTTCAGCCAAAACATAATTACTACTATAGAAAAGAGGAGGGTCGGACAGTTTATGATGGACTTGAAAAGAGGGGCAGCTGAGGGCGTCTTTCCCCTCAAATAAATACAGGCTGTTTCTGCAACTCATGGGAAGGAAAAAAAATGGCCTCCAGAGAGAATTGATGTTACATCTAAGTTTAGTTTTTCTGGCATGAGAATGAGAAAGGAGTATGTTATCAACTGTTTCAATCCATGCCTGCCCCTTCTTGATGCTGGGTGGTCCTTTCTAGCGACTAGAACTCTTGTGGGTTTGCGGATTGCACTTGAAGGCCATCAGCCGACTCCCGGATGTCTTGAAAGACATGGCCACCTCTCACACCTCCGCTGTATGCTGAAAGAATGATTTTACACTCGACTTGATCTAAAAAATAACAAAAACAAACATGTCTCTTAAATCTCTCACTCAAAGAGGTTGCTTGTTGTGGCAACCAGGGAAGTTAAGACATTAAATTCTACTTTCTTGTTTTAAAAGCATTTTACATACATCACCACCAATCGGCTTGTAAATTTCAGTCACTCCTCAATCCGGGCCTGTAAAGGAGCTGAAAAATGTCCCTGTGCTCTCAAAGGACACACCTGTTATCTGAAACAGTTTTTTACCAGCTTGTTAAGCATCTTTGACAGATCAAAGACCCCAGACAATAGACACAAACTTTAACAATGGTGTAGCCTTGAGCAAAAGGTCCTATCAAAGCCAGGCTTGTGCCCATGGCATTATGGCCTGCAATTGAAAATAAATTTTACTTGAATAAGTACCTCAGACCATCAGAGGCGCTGCCTCGGCGGAAACAAAAGCAGTTGGGGATAAGTTATTGACTCCACTGACAGCCTGAATGAACTTCATTATGCCAGCCCACTCTTGGTAAATGCGTCAGGTTTTAAACTGAATTAGGTGGCAGGTGCATGGACCATTTCCCTGCTCCCCTCGAGACAGCAGACAGCCAATCATCACCTGATTCTACAGACAAATGTTTAGGTTTGTTTTTCATATTGCACAGCCATAAGTGAACACGCATTTGAATATCTTTTCCTCATCCTCCCTCACCGACATGGTATGTTCCCAGGAGCAGGCCCTACCCATGCTTTGATGTAATGGGATTCATAAAGACCCAGGCTACCACCCTACCCCTCCCTTTCCTCCAAGGCACAGATTTCGGAGACGATCTGGTGTCTTCATGTGGTTATTGATTGCTCAGCCTTGGAACAGTAGCTCCTGTTTTATTCTAAGCGACTAACTTGGGACGACACAAAGCCTGAGTCCAATCTATCTACCCTAAGATTTTTTAAAAGAAGGGAAATCCAATAGGCTTGAGCCCGAATGATGAAGATTTGAACTGGCGTTCCGGTTGGGAGCTAGATTACAAAACTGAGATATTTTAATATGTGTAAAATATATTTAAAAAGTCCCACTAAGTCCAGAGTTCCAAGAGAATCAGTGACTGGCAATGTCTCTGCTGTGAAGAGTCAGTATATGGACGTATCTATTCATGCACACTTGTTAATATATTTGGCATTTGGGCATTTTTGTTTTATGATTTTCCCTAGACCTACAAGGATAAACGCAAGATCAGCGAAACTTCAGATACTTTGATGAGAGCTCTCATTACTTAATCATGAGAAAGGACTATTAAGACTCCTAAAAATGAAAAGTCAGACTTGTGCTCAGAGAGTTGGTGTGGACTCTCGGCTGTGGGCCTTATTAAAGTTAATGAGGAAGAAGATGCCTTTTTCCTAAGTGTCTTACATACCTGATGCCTCCCCTCCCAGCCAATCTTTGGCATCTGAATAATCTTTTATTATTCAGGTTAAATACTTGTGCTTTCCTTGACATACATCAAGAACTACTGGTGAAACTCCTTTCAGAATTGTGAGCTCAACTTCTAAGGGACAAATAATAAGCTTATTTTAAAATCTTATACGAGAACATCAGACTTGTTGCCATAATATCCAAGCACAATTTGGCTCAGATCTCTAAAGGAGCTTGGTCCCGTTCTGGACCGGATTTACTTCAGAATATTATCCACCTGAATTCAGTGCTTCACATTTATAGGTTGATAGGAAGATAGATTTGGGCGTTTTCAATTCTAGAACATTATTGGTATTCTAAAATTTGTGTCTGCGAGTATGGATGGCAGATACTGCTTTCCTTGGGGCTGTCTGAAGGCTGCCCCGCGTTAACACAGAAAAGGGCCTCTACAATGGCTCTCGCTTGCTGGATCAGTCCCTCTCCACTCCCCTGCCCCCAACCACAGCAGATGGTGTTTCATAGTTGGGCACAAATGGCTGTCAGCGAGTGTTTGTCTGCCTGCCAGTAACCTGCGGTTCGGGGGCTCCCTCCGAGAGTGTACCAGCCCTGACTCTGCTGGTAACAGCATCTGAGAAAATGATCCCTCCTTTCTTGTCGGGAACGAAATTAGCCATCTCACTTTTAAACTGTTGACAAGGGGAATATGAAAGAAATAAAGGCAGAGGTAGCCCAGCGGATGTTTCCTCAGCCCTGGTTCTTCGGGTTTCATGCAGATCCGTCTAAAAGAGGACTTTATGACAATGGTGTTGTCACCAAATAAGCCATCTTGGAGCCATCCCAGTTTGGGTACCGGCACTTCCTGCAGGGCCCTTGCTTGATCTTCAGAGCAACAGATCTTTCTCCACCCCAGGGCCTCCCCCAGTCACACTTCATACCCAAATGACCTTCAGTGGCATTGCCTTGGATAAATGGGAAGGGAAATCCCAAGGGTGGCACAGGTTCCAGCCACCATCCTTTTGGCTCTTGGCGCCATCCCCATTTGGAAAGCAGGATGCCAGCCCATTAATCTTTGCAGATGTAATGCCTGCAATACATGGGCAGCTACTAATGAACCAAAGGGAAAGAGAATGAGAGAAAATGAAAAAGCCAGAATAGGAACCGAAAGAGGGAAGAAATGGCAGGAATAGGGAAGGAAATAACATTTGTTGAGAAGCTATTATGTGGTTGTGGGCATGGCCGACATCAAAATGCCTGATTCTCCCACTAATGTTATCAGTTAGGTGTGACTGCCCTTATTTTATGCTTGGAGAGAACACAGTCAGAAAGATTCCAATTCTGGCCAATACGCTGGAGATTAAAAGGCTGTACCATAGAGGAGGAGTAACATTCCCAACTCAAAACCTGTCTCCCTGCCTCGCATTGCATATCCTCTCAGTGACTCAACCCTTGGGATTTCCCTTCCCATTTATCCAAAGCAATGCCACTGAAGGTCATTTGGGTATCAAGTGTGACTGGAGCGGGGGAGGTCCTGGGGTGGAGAAAGATCTGTTGCTCTAAAGATCAAGCAAGGGCCCTGCAGGCAGTGACTCAGTTTCCTTGTTTGTAAGATGTAACTTTTAATAATATTTGCTTCATGGAGTCATTGTAAAAGATAGAGTCAATAAATAACCACTGGGAAGAATCTGGAACAAGAGCAAGCATTCTACTGTAATGTGTTTTATTATTCTTTCTCCTTTAGTGTCATTCAAGTATTTGTGTTGGTGTTTGGTCACCGTCCCTTTGCAAGCAAATAACCCTTTTAGAATCATCCCTCGAGCTATTTTTTTTTCCAGTGCCCCAATGACTTGTTTGTTAGATTTTAACCAGGTGAAGAGAAATTCCATGTCTGTATTAGAATTTTGTGCATCCACATGAAAAGTGCAGCAGCCTTTGTATCAGAATGTAAATATTCTACACTGTTCCTCAGTTCTCCTCTTTCCCTCTTTCCGTTCTCCCCATCCTTCCGTCCGTCTCTCTCGTTTTCTTTCTTGCTTGCTTTCACAGGGGCTGGGATCTATCACTGCAGCTCTGCACACACCAGGAATGATCTCTTCCGAGTCACAGCGTCAGTCCATGCCATTTTAAAACTCTGTCATCCAGGACAAGCTGCTAAATTTCTGTTAATCTCATTTCCAATCTACCTACCTTTGTGATGGAAGCAAATATCAGTGATAAAAAGTATACAGAGTGCCTGGTGTACAGTTTTGTATTCCGTAACTTGTGGTTGCTATTATCTACTAGGTAAATCAAAGTTCATTTCTCTTGTGCAGATAGATAGAGGTCATAGACGCATGGAATATCTGGAGAATGTATGCAGGTTAGAAAGTTGATGAAGTTGACCCCTGCTCTCCTTTTCTTCTATGACAACGCTCCCATTTAATTCCCTTGCAGCAATATTCTGGGTAATGATTGCCAACTGCTGTAACCATTTTGTCTGGCAAAAGAGTGTCATTGCTTCACCCCAGACTGTGCCCTGCTCTTCAGAAGGGAGGCTTGGACCTCGGGGAGCTGAGCACTAAGCTCCCTTCTAATATCACAAGCTTCTGGTAGGTGAGGTCAGCATGGTGATTATGCAGAACATCCTTCAAACCCTGTAATCTCTCCAGGAGACAAGAGAGGTACCTCCTGCCAATTGTTAACGATAATGGTCTTATAATTCAAACACCACATTTCACTCAGGAGGATCCCAAATGCTTTGTGGATCTACAAATAGTGTCACCCACTCTGCCCAACAGGCATTAGGTGGATAAACTTGGAGTGCAGCCACTGGAAAAGAGGTGTTCTTAAATATAGAAATATGTAAAAATAATGTATCCCGGTAACTATAAAACTCGGGATGCAAATGCTTAAGAGTATTAGCAGATAAAACTGGAGTAAGAGAAATGAGGAAGATTTGTATTTTGCATTATTTTCAATAGGAATTTAATCATTTTACTGATTCTTAAAATGTGGGACTCCCAGATGAGCATAGCTTATTTCCACAGCATAACATCTTTCACAGAGTGGTACTGAAGAACAGTCCTTAAAATTAAAGTACTCACCAAAACCAGAATGTAGCCCCAAAGTTATGGCTGAGACTAAAGAGAAATGATAGAGGATTTATGGAGACAGTGTTCACACATGGCTTCCCAGAGCTCCTCATTCTGATGATACACAACAGAGAAACCAACTATCATCAAATTTGCTGTCTCAGAGCGGTAACTGTTTCATTGTGTCTGTGATTCTGTCCATACCACATCCTTTCTCTAGCAGACTTCCAGGCCCTCTAACATGGAGGTGGGCATGAGCAAGAACAAGCAAGAGGGAGGAAAGGAAGTTTCTTGAAGCCCCAGGGAGGTCCAACAGTGCTAGTGCTGCTGTATTAGTTACTGGTCACAATAGTGTCTCACAGAATTTCTCATTATCTGGTTCAAAATCAAACAAACAAGTAATTGGAAGGGAAAAAATGGCTGGGTTTCCCCACATTAATTAAGGCAACAAGATAATCCCTCCATAGACACGCCTAAGGTAGACCTTATCTAAACAACCCGAATTGGGACCCTTTTCCTAGGTGATTCGACGTTGTGTCAAGCTGGCAATGGACACTATCATAGTCCTTGGTAGGTAGGTGCTTTAGATTGCTTTTCTATGACCTCTCCTACTGACTCCCATCCTGATGGAATTCCCGCCGTCCTCGTCGCCGTAGTCCCGAGCTTGGAAGGATCCCCATCATATACTTAGTGTGAATTCAAACATGAGAGCATAGGCATGATCCTACACTGAAATGGGGTACATCCTTCAGCGTGACTTTTCCAACTGTATCTGTTTTTACTCCAAGTAACTTACACTATTTCTCCTTTACCACATGAGTGTTTTTTAGATTTTTCCTTTCTTTTCTCCAGATTCTTCTTTTCTTTTGTGAGTCCGCTTGGTGGAAACTAGTCACCTGACTACTCTCAAGTAGCTGAAATGCAGAGTATCCTGGGCATGAACTCTTATCCATCCATCTAAAATCATCTGCCCTTCCAGTCACTGTGAAATCTGCCCTCTTCGGGTAAAATACTAAAACTCTGTGTCTCTCTATAATATGTCCTGGATCCTCCAAAACCTCTACTGCTAGTTCTGGTCAGCTAGTAGCTAACTCCACCTGCTGATTCAAGGAAAACTTGATTGTCAGTTTCAAGAATGTCAGAGTGTGATCAAAATATCCCACAATAGTTAGCCAGTGCCAATACATTCTATTCAGTGGACAAATACAAGATGTCATTTTTAAGATACATCGTTATCAATGTTGTGCCATATAAAAGAAAAAAAGAGAATGAAACATGCTCATTAATCTATAAACAAGTTTGTTATTAATCATAATGTGCATTTTAAGCTCTGACGACACATCATCATATACAAAATGTGCTTTTATCTGTTTCATGGATGCTAACATGTAAAGAAGTAAAATAGAGTAAAAATGGAGGAAGAGAATGGAATCTATGAATATGCACAATAATGAGTTTCTGAACTAATCTGTACATGATATAGCAAGAAAAGAAACCTATACATATATTCACCATCCTAATGTCTACAAAAAAGCAAAAGATTGGATTAGCATCTCTCAGTTCCTTCTTCAGTTATCCATTTTTGTGCCTCACTTGGGCAAAGATTTTGGGGTGTGATGATGCAAGCCCTCATTACACAGAGTGGCTTTGTCTGTATGGGACTAGCACATCCCATTAGTTTTTATCATTGGAAACATCTCTGAGTTGCATACACTCTCCTCCTTGGATACACTATTGAGTACCAATCTTATTTACTCCCGAGTTAACTAATTATCCTAACAAACTTATTCTTCTTGTGTGTATGTCTTTAGTGTGAATGTTCAAATACCCAAGTTATAACTCAATGTGACTATGCTCAGGCAGTATCCCAAGATACAGCGTATATTGCAAAAATGAATTACTAAGTGTAGTAACAAAAAAGCTACTCCCACTTTTACATTTGGTGAAATTTCCACACTCTACAACTAATGACTTCTATCTATTTGAAATCCACACTGTTCGTTGTTCTCATTCATATTATATACTGCATTCTATAAGTGAATACTTCAACTTTGTGACATGTAGTCTAACATAATATAGATATAATGGATAATAACCGATAACAATAAATCTATAGATAACATAGATAGAATAATACTGAATTTTTCTGATAGGACTGACCATTGTATGAAACAAGCTATTTCTCAGTAATATAGTACACATTACTAGCAAATCTCATGAGTATTACATCACTTCTCCACATTGTTTTTTTTTTTTTTCTTTAAGAATACTCTGTTGCTCAGGAGCAATATTGAACGAGACATAGATATAATTTTATTTTGTTTCTTGAGACAGAATTTCTCTGTGTAGCCATGGCTGCCCTTGAACTCACTCTATAGACCAGGCTGGCCTCAAACCCCCCGAGAGCTGCCTGCCTCCACCTCCCTAGTGCTGGGATTAAAGGTGTGTGCCATCACCTAGATGCAATTTTTTAAAAGCAATTTTTAAAAGTCCTCCAGGTGGTGACATTGGAAGAAGGCTTAAAGGAGGGAGAGGAACATGGGTAGCTGCTGTGGGATGTTCTGCATGTCCTGTGGGAGCCCGTTCTTGGGTTCCTCGTGGCTTTACCCAGCAGGTCCGCATAGAGGATGATTAGGACCACAAGCCTGAGTGCAGGTGTCTGAGATGGTCTGCACTTGGCTTTGCTGTGGGATGGTCTGTATGTCAAGTTGCTCTGATTGGTCAATAAATAAAACACTGATTGGCCCGTGGCTAGGCAGGAAGTATAGGCAGGACTAACAGAGAGGAGAAATAAAAGAACAGGAAGGCAGAAGGAGTCACTGCCAGCTGCCACCCTGACAAGCACCATGTGAAGATGCCGGTAAGCCACGAGCCATGTGGCAGGGTATAAATTTGTGGAAATGGATTAATTTAAGATATAAGAACAGTTAGCAAGAAACCTGCCACGGCCATACAGTTTGTAAGCAATAGAAGTCTCTGTGTTTACTTGGTTGGGTCTGAGCAGCTGTGGGACTGGTGGGTGACAAAGATTTATCCTGACTGTGGGCAAGGCAGGAAAACTCTAGCTACAGGTAGCCACTTTGGTCACAGGACATAGAGAAATCAATCTGGAACTGAGTTGGAAGCTTCCTCCCTCCTGGCTAGGTTTCACTGTGCTAGAAGGTACTAAACAGTCTCCTGGGTGAGAAAAGTCATCAACAGTGTTACCCAGCTGTGAATTCTGTGAGTTCTAATACTGACCCAAGACCAACCTCCTGGTGCAACATTAGCTTGACTGCTATAGTGGTAACCACTTTCTGATTAGATTTGGGGCCTACACCACGGAAGGAACTCATGTCTGGTACTATACGTCCGGTCAAGAGCTCTTGGCTAGAAGGGTCATAGGCCCTAGGCAGGAAGTTTGGTAAATGATCATGTTGTCAAGCTACCTTTGCAATTCTTACATTTTTACCTACAGATTAGTGATGCCATCAGCACTGGGTTTTGGTTAATGCAGAGACTTGTAACTGGTCAAAGTGCTGAGAATAGGTGATGTTAGTATGCTTGACTCTAAATGGGACATCTATTTTACCCCCTTCGTCAAGGAACATCGCGGAAAAGGAGCCACAAAGAACTTAAGACACAGAAGATGGAAGTATATGAGTAACAACAACAACAAAATCTTCCAGACGTGACATAGCATCGTATTCATGCTCTCACTGTAGTTGTGGTTATCTATGCAAGGCCTGCACAGATGGATCCCATCAACATTTCATCATAGGCGGGGGAGGGACCCACAGGAATTACCCATCCCTGAGGGACTATGGGCAGTTAGAGGTTGTCATTTGTAGTCAATGATAAGTTGCCCACGCTCCAGTAAATAACCTCTTAGCAATGCCTACAACTGCCACACACAAAAAGAAGACACAAAAAACCTTCTGTTGGTAAGAAGGCTTTCAGTGGGAGAGGGAAGGTAACGAGTGAAGACATACTATCAAAGAATTCAAAAATAAAATCTAAAACCGAAACCCTTCTGTATTTGAGTATTGATTTGAAGTATTTTAACAATAATATCTGTAGATGAGAACATGCTAAGTCATTTTAAGGCTTTCTTTGTATTCTACTTGAAGTTTTCAGTAATAAAATATACTGGTTTTATAAAAAATTGAAAGTGGGCCAGAAACACGTCTCAGGTGGTAAATGTGCTTACCGCCAACGCCAATAACGAGAGTTTGATGCCCTAGACCTACCCGGTAGAAGAAGAAAACCAGACCCCGCCTGTAAGTTGTCCTCTGAGTTCCACATGCATGCCTTGGCAAGTGTGTGTGTAATGTGTGACTCTGTCTGTCTGTCTGTCCATCTGTCTGTTTGTGCTCTTTCTCTTCTTTTATGTCTCCCACCATGTGATACGGTAAAGCCTCCTCTGCAAGATTGCCTCACTCACCGAGGGACTGAGGAATGTGCCCCCTCCCAGTATCTGCTTCTCCTGGTAGGATTCATTTACAGTCTTGCACTTATCCAGAATTGCTGTTCTTGAGTCAAATACCATGAAGGAGGATAAAAGTTTCATCTCTGAAACTTGATATCCTTCTTAGTGAATGTGACTCCATATAGGGATACTAATTAGATTGATATGAAACTGGTGGCAACGCCAATGAGCATACGTATTGATATTTAATAATATTTAATAGCACCCAGTGAAAGAAAGTAATGAGTCAGAATGTTCCCCAAAGCGGAGGGCCTAGAGCTATTAGTACACGGACTGTGCTAATGAGAGGCTGTGAGCTTCAGCCACTGCTATGAAGTTTCCAAAGTTTATGGAATGATCAGTTCACAAGAGCCTGGATTATAAGCAGCATATAGATTACCTTTGCATTTGAATTAAAAAATTAAATGTCTCCTTACAATCATGTCATTTCTTGTAAGTGGAGAAAAGGCTGCATGTAATGATCGCTTTCTGATACATGCTAACCTTGCACAGCTTAGGGCTGGCTTTATTAAGACTGCAAGCCAGATGCTCCTGGCTGCTTGTAGCTGTTCTACACTATGTTGATTTGTTTATTCACAGAAGTTTAATACTACAAAGAACAATCAAGTGATTCGTGAGGTCAGACCATTGAGGCGGTGGCAGTCCTGAGTGTAAATCAGTCAGTTTGTTTATTGGGAGATAAGAGGTCTTGAAAGATTTATATTAAAAATTAAAACCTGCAAGTGCATATTAGGGAAGCATTAAGAAGGAATGTGAGAATAAAACTCCACGTGGTGCCTTAAGTGATCTCAAAACATAGTTTTTAGTATCCTTAACTGAGCCTATCTTTAGTCATTTCAACCAAGGCATGGAAAGCCTGTTTTTGTTTAAATTATTTAGATTTTCCAACAAGTGTGCATTGGATAACTATATTATACTTTAATGTTCAAACATATTTTTATTGTTTTATTGAAAATAATTTTTTCATAAAATATATTCTGATCACAGTTTCCCCTCCCTCATCTCCTCTGAGATCCTCCCCCACCTCCCTAACAATCCAACTCCATGTTTCTTTTGTCTCTTTCTTTAGAAGATAAAAATGCAAATAAAAAATACAAACCCATATTTTAAAAAAAATCAAAGAAAAAGCACAAGAAACACACACACACACACACATTAAAACTCATTAAAAATCAAAATTGGAAGCCATAATATACAAGCAAAAGATCAGTAAGGTTTAAAAAAAAAAAAAAAAGGCCAAACAAAGCTATGTGAGACCAAAAAAAAAAGTCTCCAAAAATATCGATAAGCTCATGTTGGTCTTTCACTGCTAGGTGTGGGGCCTACCCTTAAGTGTGGTTTGTATACCCAGTGAGGTTCCATTGGAAAAAATGATTTTTCCTTTGCACATGGTTGTCAGTTGGAGATAGCTTCTTGGTGATGGGTGGGAGCTTGTGTCCTCTTCTCCCTCTCGGTGCTGGAACCTTGTCTGGCTTGGATCAGTGCAGGTCCTGTGTGTGCTGGCACAGTCTCCGTGAGTTCATATGTACCTCAGTCCTGTTGTGTTCGGAAGACACTGTTTCCTTGATGTCCTCCATCCTCACCAGCTCTTTTTGTTGTTGTTGTTGTTGTTGTTTTGTTTTTTGAGACAGGATTTCTTCTTGTAGATTTGATGCCTGTCCTGGATCTCGCTCTGTAAACCAGGCTGGCCTCGAACTCACAGAGATCCACCTGGCTCTGCCTCCCAAGTGCTAGGTTTAAAGGCGTGCACCACTGCCACCCGGCTCCTCATTAGCCCTTACAATCCTCTGTATAGTTGTCTGAGCCCTGAGGGGACGGGTGTAGTAAAGACACCCCATTTAAAACTGAGTGCTCCAAAGTCTCCCACTCTCTGCACATTGTCCATCGAAAATTGCTTTAAATTCTCAATAAATGTACGATATTATTATTGCTGTTTTCACTTTGTCTATAGAAAACTTGTGGTTTTTTTCTGTAGTCTTTGTGAATAATGCTCTCATAGGTTTCCAATGCTAAGCAAATTACGTAGTTAAGATACTCTCAACTTAACCAAGGTTAGTTATCATTGCACAACTGGATGCCTAGTCTCCTGTTCATAGAAATGTAGAATAGAACAGCTACTGGCAAATTTGTTAGTTCCCTATCACGTTGAATACGTAGTATCATACAGCACAACAATTCCACTCATAGGAATTTATCGAATTTCAGCACAAGCCCATTTCAGACAAAGGTTATGATGCAAATTCTTACAATGACTTTACTCATGACAAACAACAAAATGTCCATCGGATAGTAAATGTGTAAATGATGACATAATATTATAGATTCATTTTTCTGAATACTACTGAGTAATATAAAGGAGCCTAAAGAAGTCAGAACCAAAGACTACATACTCAATCACACATTTATATGTTTTTTTCTAGAACAGACAGAAGTATAAGAATGTGAAATAGGTCACTGGCTGTCAGAGGGTGAGTTTGGAGGAGCAGATGGATAGAGTGCAAAAGGCATGATGGGATGCTTTTAAAAGTTCAGTGTAAGCGTGTTCGAAGACTTGAGAGTGTGTTTCCAAGTGGAATGAAATGACTAAGATGGCCTGGAGAAGACACTTGGGGTTTGCAAAGACACTTGGATTTATTGTCTCCTGTAGCAAATTATGAAATGAATAGTGATTAAAAATGGGTCTTGGGGTCCTAAGAGTGACATGGCTGTGTCTATGCTTTAAATTGTCATAAAGTATATGTAGCATAGGGGTTGTATCACCCCTTTAGAGGGGAGAGTTTCATGGTACTAAATGCATCATATTTTTATGCAATTATCATCACCTAGTGATCTTTAGAACTTACTCTTTTTCCCAAAGGGAAATCTCCACAGGTGTTCTTTGAAATAAGCCTTGATGGTAATGTAGGGATGATGTGAATTAGGGGAATTCTTGACACAGATCAATTTGGGGGCTCCTTGGAGAGCTGGAACATGGGTGAAGAACATTGGGGTAGAATGATGGAAAGTGGGATTCACATGGTTGCAGGTGTGCTTGTAGGGTGGAACTGAATAATAAAATGTGGCCAAGGAAATCTAATTATCATTCAGACAATTCTTACTCCAGAATCCAGAACACGGAAAGGTGACTGGAAACAATGGCTGAGCATGGGATGCTCTCAAGTTGTGTGTCTACCACTAAGATAGAGAAGA